>NW_028126455.1:1246000-1869000 GCF_965194825.1 Balaenoptera physalus | reverse complement strand
ATTCTGGTACCCTTTTGCCTGGGAACATGAAATCGGTTTGATTCTGGAAACCAGTGGCCTGGGAATATGACTGAGGATTGATGGTGGAACCCTGTGGCCTGGCAAGATGACTTAGGTTTGATTGTGGAACACTCTGGCCTGGGAACATGACTGAGGCGTGATGGTGGAACCGTGGCCTGGCAACAGGACTGAGGTTTGATTGTGGAACACTCTGGCCTGGGAATATGACTGAGGTTTAATTGTGGAATCCTGTCTCCTGGGAATATGAGTGAGGCTTGATTCTGGAACCCTGTGGCCTGGGAACATGACTCGGGTTTTGTTTTTGAAACCTTTGTCCAGGGAACATGACTGAGGTTTGATTCTGGAACCCTGTGTCCTGCGAACATGACTGAGATTTGATTCTGGAACCCTGTGTCCTGGAAACATGACTGAGGTTTGATCCTGGAACCATGTGGCTTGGGAATATGACTGAGGCGTGATTCTCGAAAGCTGTGACTTGGGAACATGACATCTGTTTAGATTGTGGAATACTGTGCCATGGGAACCTGACTGAGGCTTGGTTCTGGAACCCTGTGGACTGGGAATATGAATGAGGTTTTATTCTGGAACCCTGTAGCCTAGGAATATAACTGAGGATAGATTCTGACACCCTGTGGCCTGGGAACATGACTGAGGTTTGATTCTGAAACCCTGTGGCATGAGAAAATGACTGAGGTTTGGTTCTGGAACCCTGTTCCCTGGGAACATGACTGAGGTTTGATTCTGTACACCTGTGTCCTGGAGACATGACTGAGGTTTGAATGTGGAACCCTGTGTCCTGGGAACATGATTGAGGTTTGATTCTGCAAACCATTGGTCTGGGAACATGATTGATGTTAGATTGTGGAATCCTTTGGCCTGGGAACATGACTGATGTTTGATGGAGGAACCCTGGGTTTGGGAACATGAATGAGGTTTGATGGTGGAACCCAGTGCACAGGGAACATGACTGAAGCCTGATACTGGAAACCCGTAGCCTGGGAACATGACATTGGTTTGATTCTGGAACCCTGTTTCCTGGGAACATGACTGAGGTTTGATGCTTGAACCCTGTGGCCTGGCAACATGACAGAGATTTGATGGTGGAATCCTGTGGCCTGGCAAGATGAGTTAAGTTTGACTGTGGAACACTCTGGCCTGGGAACATGACTGAGGCTTGATGGTAGAACCGTTGCCTGGCAACAGGACTGAGGTTTGATCGTGGAACCCTCTGGCCTGGGAATATGAGTGAGGTTTAATTCTGGTACCCTGTGGCCAGGGAATATGAGTGAGGCTTGATTCTGAAACCCTGTAGTCTGGGAACATGTCCGGGGGTTTTATTTTTGAAACCTGTGTCCAGGGAACATGACTGAGGTTTTATTCTGAAACCCTGTAGCCTGGGAACATAACTGAGGATTGATTCTGGAACCCTGTGGCTTGGGAACATGACATCGGTGGATTCTGGAACCCTGGCGCCTGGGAACATGAGAACGGTTGGATTCTGGACCCCTGTGGCCTGGGAACATGCCTGAGGTTTGATGGTGCAAACCTGTGGCGTGGCAACATGAGTGAGGTTTGATTCTGGAAGACTGTGGCTATGGAACATGATATCGGGTTGATTCTGGAAACCTGTGTCCTGGGAACAAGACTGATTTTTGATTCTGGAACCCTGTGGCCTGGGAACATGAGTGAGGTTTCAGAGTGGAACCCTCAGGCTTGGGAACATGAGTGAGGCTTGATGGTGGAACCCTGTGGATTGGCTAGATGACTTAGGTTTGATTGTGGAACACTCTGGCCTGGGAACATGACTGAGGCTTGATGTTTGAACCGTGATCTGGCAACAGGACTGAGGTTTGATTGTGGAACCCTCTGTCCTGGGAATATGACTGAGGTTTAATTGTGGAACCCTGTGGCCTGGGTACATGACTGGGATTTTATTTCTGAAACTTGTGTCCAGGGAACATGACTGAGGTTTTATTCTGGAACCCTGTGTCCTGGGAACACGACTGAGGTTTGATTCTGGAAACATGTGACCTGGGAATATGACTGAGGTTTGATTCTGGAAACCATTGGCCTGGGAAGATGACTGATGTTAGAGTGTGGAATCCTGTGGCCTGGGAAGATGACATCGGTCTGGATTCTGCTACCCTGTTGCCTGGGAACATGAAATCGGTTTGATTCTCGAAACCTGTGGCCTGGGAATATGACTGAGGTTTGATGGTGGTACCCTATGGCCTGGCAACATGACTGAAGTTTGATTCTGGAACCCTGTGGCCTGGGAACAAGACTGAGGTTTGTTTCTGGACACCTGTGTCCTGGGAACATGACTGAGGTTTGATTGTTGAAACCTGTGGCCTGCGAACATGACTCAGGTTTGATTCTGGAACCATGTGTCCTGGGAATATGACTGAGGTTTGATTCTGGAAACCTTTGGCCTGGGAAAATGACTGAGGTTTCATTGTGGAAACATGTGGCCTGGGATCATGACTGAGGTTTGATGGTGGAACACTATGGCCTGGCAAAATGACTGAGGCTTCAATCTGGAACCCTGTGGCCTGGCAACTTGACTGAGGTTTGATGGCAGAAACCTGTACTGGCAAAATGACTGAGGTTTGATTGTGGAACCCTGTGCATGGGGAACATGACTGAGGCCTGATACTGGAACCTCAGGACGTGGGAACATGACATTGGTTTGATTCTGGAGCCCTTTTTACTGGGAACATGACTGAGGTTTGATGGTTGAACCCTGTGGCTTGGCAACATGATTGAGGTTTGATAGTTAAACCATCAGGATTGGGAACATGACTGAGGTTTGATGGTGGAAACCTGTGGCTTGGCAAGATGACTTTGGTTTAATTGTGGAACACTCTGGCCTGGGAACATGACTGAGGCTTGATGGTGGAACCGGTGTCTGGCAACAGAACTGAGGTTTGATTGTGGAACACTCTGGCCTGGGAATATGACTGAGGTTTAATAGTGGAACCCTGTGGCCTGGGAACATGACTGGGATTTTATTTCTGAAACCTGTGTCCAGGGAACATGAATGAGGTTTTATTCTGGAACCCTGTGTTCTGGGAACACGACTGAGGTTTGATTCTGAAACCATGTGGCCTAGGAATATGACTGAGGTTTGATTCTGGAAACCATTGGCCTTGGAAGATGACTGATGTTAGAGTGTGGAATCCTGTAGCCAGGGAACATGACATCGGTTTGGATTCTAGTACCCTGTTGCCTGGGAACATGAAATCGGTTTGATTCTAGAAAACTGTGGCCTGGGAATATGACTGAGGTTTGATGGTGGTCCCCTATGGCCTGGCAACATGACTGAAGTTTGATTCTGGATCCCTGTGGCCTGGGAACATGACTGAGGCGTGATTCTTGAAAACTGTGGCCTGGGAACAAGACTTCTGTTTAGATTCTGGAATACTGTGCCCCGGGAACCTGACTGAGCCTTGGTTCTGGAACCCTGTGGAGTGGGAACATGGCTGAGGGTTAATTCTGGAACCCTGTAGCCTGGGAACATAACTGAGGATTGATTCTGGAACCCTGTGGCCTGGGAACATTATATCGGTGGATTCTGGAACCCCGTAGCCTGGGAAAATGAGAACAGTTTGATTCTGGAACCCTGTGGCCTGGGAACATGTCTGAGGTTTGATGGTGGAGAACTGTGGCCTGGCAACATGGCTGAGGTTTGATTCTGGAAGACTGTGGCCAGGGAACATGATATCGGGTTGATTCTGGAAACCTCTCTCCTGGGAACAAGACTGAGGTTTGATTCTGGAACCCTGTGGCCTGGGAACATGACTGAGGTTTGTTTTTGGAAGCCTGTTCCAAGGGAACATGACTGAGGTTTGATTCTGGACACCTGTGTCCTGGGAACATGACTGAAGTTTGATTGTTGAAACCTGTGGCCTACGAACATGACTCAGGTTTGATTCTGGAACCATGTGTCCTAGGAATATGACTGAGGTTTGATTGTGGAAACCTTTGGCCTGGGAAAGTGACTGAGGTTTCATGGTGGAAACATGTGGCCTGGGACCATGACTGAGGTTTGATGGTGGAACACTCTGGCCTGGCAAAATGACTGAGGCTTGATTATGGAACCCTGTGCACGGGGAACATGACTGAGGCCTGACAATGGAACCCCGTGGCGTGGGAACATGAGATTGGTTTGATTCTGGAGCCCTTTTTACTGGGAATATGACTGAGGTTTGATGGTTGAACCCTGTTGCCTGGCAACATGATTGAGGTTTGATAGGTGAACCCTCAGGCTTGGGAACATGAGTGAGGCTTGGTGGTGGAATCCTGTGGCCTGACAACATGACTGAGTTTTGAAGGTGTAACCCTGTGGCTTGGCAAGATGACTTAGGTTTGATTGTGGAACCCTCTGGCCTGGGAATATGACTGAGGTTTAATTTTGAAACCCTGGGGCCTGGAAACATGACTGGGATTTTATTTCTGAAACCTGTGTGCAGGGTACATGACTGAGGTTTTATTCTGGAACCCTGGGTCCTGGGAACACGACTGAGGTTCGATTCTGGAAACATGTGGCCTGGGAATATGACTGAGGTTTGATTCTGGAAACCATTGGCCTGGGAACAAGACATCTGTTTAGATTGTGGAATACTGTGCGCCGGGAAACTGACTGAGCCTTGGTTCTCAAACCCTGTGGACTGGGAACATGACTGAGGATTGATTCTGGAAGCCTGTGGCCTGGGAACATGACTCAGATTTGTTTCTGGAAGCCTGTTCCCTGGCAACATGACTGAGGTTTGACTGTGGAACCCTGTGCACGGGGAACATGACTGAGGCCTGATACTGGAAACCCGTGGCGGGGGAACATGACATTGGTTTGATTCTGGAGCCCTGTTTACTGGGAAGATGACTGAGGTTTGATGGTTGAACCCTGTGGACTGGCAACATGATTGAGGTTTGATAGTGGAACCCTCAGGCTTTGGAACATGAGTGAGGCTTGATGGTGGAACCCTGTGCCCTGGCAACATGACTGAGGTTTGATGGTGGAACCCTGTGGCTTAGCAAGATGACTTAGGTTTCATTGTGGAACCCTCTGGCCTGGGAATATGACTGAGGTTTAATTGTGGAAACCTGTGCACGGGGAATATGACTGAGGCCTGATACTGGAACCCCGTAGCGTGGGAACATGACATCGGTTTGGATTCTGGTATCCTGTTGCCTGGGAACATGAAATCGGTTTGATTCTGGAAACCTGTGGCCTGGGAATATGACGGAGGTTTGATGGTGGTACCCTATGGCCTGGCAACATGACTGAAGTTTGATTCTGGATCCCTGTGGCCTGGGAACATGACTGAGGCGTGATTCTCGAAAACTGTGGCCTGGGAACATGACATCTGTTTAGATTGTGGAATGCCTTGCCCCGGGAACCTGCTTGAGCCTTGGTTCTGGAACCCTGTGGACTGGGATCATGACTGAGGTTTTATTCTGGAACCCTGTAGCCTGGGAATATAACTGAGGATTGATTCTGGAACCCTGTGGCCTGGGAACATGACATTGGTGGATTCTGGAACCCTGAGGCCTGGGAACATGACATCTGTTTAGATTGTGGAATACTGTGCCCCGGGAACCTGACTGAGCCTTGGTTCTGGAACCCTGTGGACTGGGAACATGACTGAGGTTTGATTCTGGAACCCTGTAGCCTGGGAACATAACTGAGGATTGATTCTGGAACCCTGTGGCCTGGGAACATGAGAACGGTTTGATCATGGAACGCTGTGGCCTGGGAACATGTCTGAGGTTTGATGGTGCAACCCTGTGGCCTGGGAACATGCCTGAGGTTTGATGCTGGAAACCTGTGCCCTGGCAACCTGACTGAGGTTTGATTCTGGAAGACTGTGGCCAGTGAACATGATATCGTGTTGATTCTGGAAACCTGTGTCCTGGGAACAAGACTGAGGTTTGATTCTGGAACCCTGTGGCCTGGGAACATGACTGAGGTTTGTTTCTGGAAGCCTGTTCCCTGGGAACATGACTGAGGTTTGATTCTGGACACCTGTGTCCTGGGATCATGACTGAGGTTTGATTGTTGAAAACAGTGGCCTGCGAACATGACTCAGGTTTGATTCTGGAACCATGTGTCCTGGGAATATGACAGGTTTGATTCTGGAAACCTTTGGCCTGGGAAAAGGACTGAGGTTTCATTGTGGAAACATGTGGCTTGGGATCATGACTGAGGTTTGATGGTGGAACACTATGGCCTGGCAAAATGACTGAGGCTTGATTCTGGAACCCTGTGGCCTGGCAACTTGACTGAGGTGTGATGGCAGAAACCTGTGGACTGGCAACATGACTGAGGTTTGATTGTGGAACCCTGGGCACTGGGAACATAACTGAGGCCTGATACAGGAACCCCGTGGCGTGGGAACATGACATTGGTTTGATTCTGGGGCCCTGTTTACTGGGAACATGACTGAGGTTTGATGGTTGAACCCTGTGGCCTGGCAACATGATTGAGGTTTGATAGTAGAACCCTCAGGCTTGGGAACATGAGTGAGGCTTGATGGTGGAACGCTGTGGCCTGGCAACATGCCTGAGGTTTGATGGTGGAACCCTGTGGCTTGGCAAGATGACTTAGGTTTGATTGTGGAACACTCTGGCCTGGGAACATGACTGAGGCTTGATGGTGGAACCGTGGCCTGGCAACAGGACTGAGGTTTGATTGTGGAACCCTCTGGCCTGGGAATATGACTGATGTTTAATTGTGGAACCCTGTGGCCTGGGAACATGACTGGGATTTTATTTCTGAAACCTGTGTCCAGGGAACATGACTGAGGTTTTATTCTGGAACCCTGTGTCTGGGAACACGACTGAGGTTTGATTCTGGAACCATGTGGCCTGGGAATATGACTGAGGTTTGATTCTGGAATCCATTGGCCTGGGAACATGACTGATGTTAGAGTGTGGAATCCTGTGGCCTGGGAACATGACATCGGTTTGGATTCTGGTACCATGTTGCCTGGGAACATGAAATCGGTTTGTTTCTGGAAACCTGTGGCCTGGGAATAGGACTGAGGTTTGATGGCGGTACCCTATGGCCTGGCAACATGACTGAAGTTTGATTCTGGATCCCTGTGGCCTGGGAACATGACTGAGGCGTGATTCTTGAAAACTGTGGCCTGGGAACATGACTTCTGTTTAGATTGTGGAATACCGTGCCCGGGGAAACTGACTGAGCCTTGGTTCTGGAACCCTGTGGACTGGGAACATGACTGAGGTTTGATTCTGGGACCCTGTAGCCTGGGAACATAACTGAGGATTGATTCTGGAACCCTGTGGCCTGGGAACATGGCATCGGCGGATTCTGGAACACTGTGGCATGGGAATATGAGAACGGTTTGATTCTGGAATCCTGTGGCCTGGGAACATGTCTGAGGTTTGGTGGTGGAAACCTGTGGCCTGAGAATATGACTGAGGTTTAATTGTGGAACCCTGTGGGCTGGGAACATGACGGGGATTTTATGTCTGAAACCTGTGTCCAGGGAACATGACTGAGGTTTTATTCTGGAACCCTGTGTCTGGGAACACGACTGAGGTTTGATTCTGGAACCATGTGGCCTGGGAATATGAGTGAGGTTTGATTCTGGAATCCATTGGCCTGGGAACATGACCGATGTTAGAGTGGGGAATCCTGTGGCCTGGGAACATGACATCGGTTTGGATTCTGGTACCCTGTTGCCTGGGAACATCAAATCGGTTTGATTCTGGAAACCTGTGGCTTGGGAATATGATAGAGGTTTGATGGTGGTACCCTATGGCCTGGCAACAGGACTGAAGTTTGATTCTGGATCCCTGTGGCCTGGGAACATGCCTGAGGCGTGATTCTTGAAAACTGTGGCCTGGGAACATGACTTCTGTTTAGATTGTGGAATACTGTGCCCCGGGAACCTGACTGAGCCTTGGTTCTGGAACCCTGTGGCCTGGGAACCTGACTGAGGTTTGATGGCAGAAACCTGTGGACTGGCAACATAACTGAGGTTTGATTGTGGAACCCTGTGCTCTGGAAACATGACTGAGGCCTGGTACTGGAAACCCATGGCCTGGGAACTTGACATTGGTTTGATTTTGGAATCCTGTGTCCTGGGAACATGATTGATGTTTGATGGAGGAACCCTGTGGCCTGGGAACATGACTGAGGTTTGATGGTGGTACCCTGTGGCCTTCCAACATACCTGAGGCTTGATTCTGGAACCCTGTGGCCTGGGAACTTGAATGTGGTTTGATCGCAGAAACCTGTGGACTGTCACCATGACTGAGGTTTGATGGTGGAACCCTCTGCACTGGGAACATGGCTGAGGCCTGATACTTGAACCCTCTAGTCTGGGAACATGCCATTGGCTTGATTCTGGAACCCTGTTTCCTGGGAATATGACTGAGGTTTGATGGTTGAACCCTGTGGCCTGGCAACATGACAGAGGTTTGATTGTGGAACCCTCATGCTTGGGAACATGACTGAGGATTGATGGTGGAAACCTGTGGCCTGGCAACAGGACTGAGGATTGATGGTGGAAACCTGTGGCCTGGCAAGATGACATAGGTTTGATTGTGGAACACTCTGGCCTGGGAACATGACTGAGGTTTAATTGTGGAACCCTGTGGCCTGGGAATATGAATGAGGCTTGATTCAGGAACCCTGTGGCCTGGGAACATGACTGGGGTTTTATTTTTGAAACCTGTGTCCAGGGAACATGACTGAGGTTTGATTCTGGAACCCTGTGTCCTGAGAACATGGGTGAGGTTTGATTCTGGAAATATGTGTCCTGGGAATATGACTGAGGTGTGATTCTGGAACCCTGTGTCCTGGGAACACAACTGAGGTTTGATTCTGGAACCATGTGGCCTGGGAATATGACTGAGGTTTGATTCTGGAAACCATTGGCCTGGGAAGATGACTGATGTTAGAGTGTGGAATCCTGTTGCCTGGTAACATGACATCGGTTTGGATTCTGGTACCCTGTTGCCTGGGAACATGAAATCCGTTTGATTCTGGAAACCTGTGGCCTGGGAATATGGCTGAGGTTTGATGGTGCTACCCTATGGCCTGGCAACATGACTGAAGTTTGATTCTGGTTCCTTGTGGCCTGGGAACATGACTGAGGCGTGATTCTTGAAAACTGTGGCCTGGGAACATGACATCTGTTTAGATTGTGGAATACTGACCCGGGGAACCTGACTGAGCCTTGGTTCTGGAACCCTGTGGACTGGGAACATGACTGAGGTTTTATTCTGGAACCCTGTAGCCTGGGAACATAACTGAGGATTGATCCTGGAACCCTGTGGCCTGGGAACATGACATTGGTGGATTCTGGAACCCTGTGGCCTGGGAACATGAGAACGGTTTGATTCCGGAACCCTGTGGCCAGGGAACATTTCTGAGGTTTGATGGTGGAAACCTGTGGCCTGGCAACATGACTGAGGTTTGATTCTGGAAGACTGTGACCAGGGAACATGATATCGGGTTGATTCTGGAAACCTGTGTCCTGGGAACAAGACTGAGGTTTGATTCTGGAATCCTGTGGCCTGGGAACATGACTGAGGTTTGATTGTTGAAACCTGTGGCCTGCGAACATGACTCAGGTTTGATTCTGGAACCATGTGTCCTGGGAATATGACTGAGGTTTGATTCTGGAAACCTTTGTCCTGGGAAAATGACTGAGGTTTCATTGTGGAAACATGTGGCCTGGGATCATGACTGAGGTTTGATGGTGGAACACTCTGGCCTGGCAAAATGATTGAGGCTTGATTCAGGAACGCTGTGTCCTGGCAACTTGACTGAGGTTTGATGGCAGAAACCTGTGGACTGGCAACATGACTGAGGTTTGATTGTGGAACCCTGTGCACGGGGAACATGACTGAGGCCTGATACTGGAACCCCGTGGCGTGGGAACATGACATTGGTTTGATTCTGGAGCCCTGTTTACTGGGAACATGACTGAGGTTTGATGGTTGAACCCTGTGGCCTGGCAACATGATTGAGGTTTGATAGTGGAACCCTCAGGCTTGGGAACATGAGTAAGGCTTGATGGTGGAACCCTGTGGCCTGGCAACATGACTGAGGTTTGATGGTGGAACCCTGTGGCTTGGCAAGATGACTTAGGTTTGATTGTGGAACACTCTGGCCTGGGAACATGACTGAGGCTTGATGGTGGAACCGTGGTCTGGCAACAGGACTGAGCTTTGATTGTGGAACCCTGTGGCCTGGGAATATGACTGAGGTTTATTTGTGGAACCCTGTGGCCTGGGAACATGACTGGGATTTTATTTCTGAAACCTGTGTCCAGGGAACATGAGTGAGGTTTTATTCCGGAACCCGTGTCCTGCGAACACGACTGAGGTTTGATTCTGGAACCATGTGGCCTGGGAATATGACTGAGGTTTGATTCAGGAAATCATTGGCCTGGGAAGATGACTGATGTTAGAGTGTGGAATCCTGTGGCCTGGGAACATGACATCGGTTTGGATTCTGGTACCCTGTTGCCTGGGAACATGAAATCGGTTTGATTTTGGAAACCTGTGGCCTGGGAATATGACTGAGGTTTGATGGTGGTACCCTATGGCCTGGCAACATGCCTGCAGTTTGATTCTGGATCCCTGTGGCCTGGGAACATTACATCGGTGGATTCTGGAACCCTGTGGCCTGGGAACATGAGATCATTGTTTTTTTTTTTATTTTTTATTTTTTTATTTATTATTTATTTTCGCCCCTGTTGGGTCTTCATTTCTGTGCGAGAGCTTTCTCTAGTTGCGTTGAGCGGGGGCCACTCTTCATCGCGATGCGCGGGCCTCTCACTATCGCTGCCTCTCTTGTTGGGGAGCACAGGCTCCAAACGCGCAGGCTCAGTAGTTGTGGCTCACGGGCCTAGTTCCTCCGCGGCATGTGGGATCTTCCCAGACCAGGGCTCAAACCCGTGTGCCCTGCATTGGCAGGCAGATTCTCAGCCACTGCACCACCAGGGAAGCCCCATGAGAACGTTTTGATTCTGGATCCCTGAGGCCTGGGAACATGACATCTCTTTAGATTTTGGAATACTGTGCCCCGGGATCCTGACTGAGCCTTGGTTCTGGAACCCTATGGACTGGGAACATGACTGAGGTTTGATTCTGGAACCCTGTAGCCCGGGAACATAACAGAGGATTGATTCTGGAACCCTGTGGCCTGGGAATATGACTTCGGTGGATTCTGGATACCTGTGGCCTGGGAACATGAGAACGGTTTGATTCTGGAACCCTGTGGCCTGGCAACATGCCTGAGGTATGATGGTGGAAACCTGTGGCCTGGCAACATGACTGAGGTTTGATTCTGGAAGAATGTGGCCAGGGAACATGATATCGGGTTGATTCTGGAAACCTGTTTCCTGGGAACAAGACTGAAGTTTGACTCTGGAACCCTGTGGCCTAGGACCATGACTGAGGATTGTTTCTGGAAGCCTGTTCCCGGGGAACATGACTGAGGATTTATTCTGGACACCTGTGTCCTGGGAACATGAGTGAGGTTTGATTGCTGAAACCTGTGGCCTGCGAATATGACTCAGGTTTGATTCTGGAACCATGTGTCCTGGGAATATGACTGAGGTTTGATTCTGGAAACCTTTGGCATGGGAAAATGACTGAGGTTTCATTGTGGAAACATGTGGCCTGGGATCATGACTGAGGTTTGATGGTGGAACACTATGGCCTGGCAAAATGACTGAGGCTTGATTCTGGAAACCTGTGGCCTGGCAAGTTTACTGAGGTTTGATGGCAGAAACCTGTGGACTGGCAACATGACTGAGGTTTGATTGTGGAACCCTGTGCACGGGGAACATGACTGAGGCCTGATACTGGAACCCCGTGGCGTGGGAACATGACATTGGTTTGATTCTGGAGCCCTGTTTATTGGGAAGATGACTGAGGGTTGATGGTTGAACCCTGTTGCCTGGCAACATGATTGAGGTTTCAGAGTGGAACCCTCAGGCTTGGGAACATGAGTGAGGCTTGATGGTGGAACCCTGTGGCCTGGCAACATGACTGAGGTTTGATGGTGGAACCCTGTGGCTTGGCAAGATGACTTAGGTTTGATTGTGGAACACTCTGGCCTGGGAACATGACGGAGGCTTGATGGTGGAACCGTGGTCGGGCAACAGGACTGAGGTTTGATTGTGGAACCCTCTGGCCTGGGAATATGACTGAGGTTTAATTGTGGAACCCTGTGGCCTGGGAACATGACTGGGATTTTATTTCTGAAACCTGTGTCCAGGGAACATGAGTGAGGTTTTATTCTGGAACCCTGTGTCCTGCGAACACGACTGAGGTTTGATTCTGGAACCATGTGGCCTGGGAATATGACTGAGGTTTGATTCAGGAAATCATTGGCCTGGGAAGATGACTGATGTTAGAGTGTGGAATCCTGTGGCCTGGGAACATGACATCGGTTTGGATTCTGGTACCCTGTTGCCTGGGAACATGAAAACGGTTTTATTCTGGAAACCTGTGTCCTGGGAATACGACGGAGGTTCGATGGTGGTACCCTATTGCCTGGCAACATGACTGTTGTTTGATATTGGATCCCTGTGGCCTGGGAACATAACTTAGGCGTGACTCTGGAAAACTGTGGCCTGGGAACATGACATCTGTTTAGATTGTGGAATACTGTGCCCCGGGAACCTGACTGAGCCTTGGTTCTGGAACCCTGTGGACTGGGAACATGACTGAGGTTTTATTCTGGAAACTTGTAGTCTGGGAGCATGCCTGCGGTTTGATGGTGGAAACCTGTGGCCTGGCTACATGACTGAGGTTTTATTCTGGATGACTGTGGCCAGGGAACATGATATCGGGTTGATTCTGGAAACCTGTGTCCTGGGAATATGCCTGAGGTTTGATGGTGGAAACCTGTGGCCTGGCTACATGACTGAGTTTTTTTCTGGAAGACTGTGGCCAGGGAACATGATATCGGGTTGATTCTGGAAACCTGTGTCCTGGGAACAAGACTGAGGTTTGATTCTGGAACCCTGTGGCCTGAGAACATGACTGAGGTTTGTTTCTGGAAGCCTCTTCCCTGGGAACATGACTGAGGTTTGATTCTGGACACCTGTGTCCTGGGATCATGACTGAGGTTTGATTGCTGAAACCTGTGGCCTGCGAACATGACTCAGTTTTGATTCTGGAACCATGTGTCCTGGGAATATGACTGAGGTTTGATTCTGGAAACCTTTGTCCTGGGAAAATGACTGAGGTTTCATTGTGGAAACATGTGGCCTGGGATCATGACTGAGGTTTGATGGTGGAACACTCTGGCCTGGCAAAATGATTGAGGCTTGATTCAGGAACGCTGTGTCCTGGCAACTTGACTGAGGTTTGATGGCAGAAACCTGTGGACTGGCAACATGACTGAGGTTTGATTGTGGAACCCTGGGCACGGGGAACATGACTGAGGCCTGATACAGGAACCCCGTGGCGTGGGAACATGACATTGGTTTGATTCTGGGGCCCTGTTTACTGGGAACATGACTGAGGTTTGATGGTTGAACCCTGTGGCCTGGCAACATGATTGAGGTTTGATAGTAGAACCCTCAGGCTTGGGAACATGAGTGAGGCTTGATGGTGGAACGCTGTGGCCTGGCAACATGCCTGAGGTTTGATGGTGGAACCCTGTGGCTTGGCAAGATGACTTAGGTTTGATTGTGGAACACTCTGGCCTGGGAACATGACTGAGGCTTGATGGTGGAACCGTGGCCTGGCAACAGGACTGAGGTTTGATTGTGGAACCCTCTGGCCTGGGAATATGACTGATGTTTAATTGTGGAACCCTGTGGCCTGGGAACATGACTGGGATTTTATTTCTGAAACCTGTGTCCAGGGAACATGACTGAGGTTTTATTCTGGAACCCTGTGTCTGGGAACACGACTGAGGTTTGATTCTGGAACCATGTGGCCTGGGAATATGACTGAGGTTTGATTCTGGAATCCATTGGCCTGGGAACATGACTGATGTTAGAGTGTGGAATCCTGTGGCCTGGGAACATGACATCGGTTTGGATTCTGGTACCATGTTGCCTGGGAACATGAAATCGGTTTGTTTCTGGAAACCTGTGGCCTGGGAATAGGACTGAGGTTTGATGGCGGTACCCTATGGCCTGGCAACATGACTGAAGTTTGATTCTGGATCCCTGTGGCCTGGGAACATGACTGAGGCGTGATTCTTGAAAACTGTGGCCTGGGAACATGACTTCTGTTTAGATTGTGGAATACCGTGCCCGGGGAAACTGACTGAGCCTTGGTTCTGGAACCCTGTGGACTGGGAACATGACTGAGGTTTGATTCTGGGACCCTGTAGCCTGGGAACATAACTGAGGATTGATTCTGGAACCCTGTGGCCTGGGAACATGGCATCGGCGGATTCTGGAACACTGTGGCATGGGAATATGAGAACGGTTTGATTCTGGAATCCTGTGGCCTGGGAACATGTCTGAGGTTTGGTGGTGGAAACCTGTGGCCTGAGAATATGACTGAGGTTTAATTGTGGAACCCTGTGGGCTGGGAACATGACGGGGATTTTATGTCTGAAACCTGTGTCCAGGGAACATGACTGAGGTTTTATTCTGGAACCCTGTGTCTGGGAACACGACTGAGGTTTGATTCTGGAACCATGTGGCCTGGGAATATGAGTGAGGTTTGATTCTGGAATCCATTGGCCTGGGAACATGACCGATGTTAGAGTGGGGAATCCTGTGGCCTGGGAACATGACATCGGTTTGGATTCTGGTACCCTGTTGCCTGGGAACATCAAATCGGTTTGATTCTGGAAACCTGTGGCTTGGGAATATGATAGAGGTTTGATGGTGGTACCCTATGGCCTGGCAACAGGACTGAAGTTTGATTCTGGATCCCTGTGGCCTGGGAACATGCCTGAGGCGTGATTCTTGAAAACTGTGGCCTGGGAACATGACTTCTGTTTAGATTGTGGAATACTGTGCCCCGGGAACCTGACTGAGCCTTGGTTCTGGAACCCTGTGGCCTGGGAACCTGACTGAGGTTTGATGGCAGAAACCTGTGTACTGGCAACATAACTGAGGTTTGATTGTGGAACCCTGTGCCCTGGAAACATGACTGAGGCCTGGTACTGGAAACCCATGGCCTGGGAACTTGACATTGGTTTGATTTTGGAATCCTGTGTCCTGGGAACATGATTGATGTTTGATGGAGGAACCCTGTGGCCTGGGAACATGACTGAGGTTTGATGGTGGTACCCTGTGGCCTTCCAACATACCTGAGGCTTGATTCTGGAACCCTGTGGCCTGGGAACTTGAATGTGGTTTGATCGCAGAAACCTGTGGACTGTCACCATGACTGAGGTTTGATGGTGGAACCCTCTGCACTGGGAACATGGCTGAGGCCTGATACTTGAACCCTCTAGTCTGGGAACATGCCATTGGCTTGATTCTGGAACCCTGTTTCCTGGGAATATGACTGAGGTTTGATGGTTGAACCCTGTGGCCTGGCAACATGACAGAGGTTTGATTGTGGAACCCTCATGCTTGGGAACATGACTGAGGATTGATGGTGGAAACCTGTGGCCTGGCAACAGGACTGAGGATTGATGGTGGAAACCTGTGGCCTGGCAAGATGACATAGGTTTGATTGTGGAACACTCTGGCCTGGGAACATGACTGAGGTTTAATTGTGGAACCCTGTGGCCTGGGAATATGAATGAGGCTTGATTCAGGAACCCTGTGGCCTGGGAACATGACTGGGGTTTTATTTTTGAAACCTGTGTCCAGGGAACATGACTGAGGTTTGATTCTGGAACCCTGTGTCCTGAGAACATGGGTGAGGTTTGATTCTGGAAATATGTGTCCTGGGAATATGACTGAGGTGTGATTCTGGAACCCTGTGTCCTGGGAACACAACTGAGGTTTGATTCTGGAACCATGTGGCCTGGGAATATGACTGAGGTTTGATTCTGGAAACCATTGGCCTGGGAAGATGACTGATGTTAGAGTGTGGAATCCTGTTGCCTGGTAACATGACATCGGTTTGGATTCTGGTACCCTGTTGCCTGGGAACATGAAATCCGTTTGATTCTGGAAACCTGTGGCCTGGGAATATGGCTGAGGTTTGATGGTGCTACCCTATGGCCTGGCAACATGACTGAAGTTTGATTCTGGTTCCTTGTGGCCTGGGAACATGACTGAGGCGTGATTCTTGAAAACTGTGGCCTGGGAACATGACATCTGTTTAGATTGTGGAATACTGACCCGGGGAACCTGACTGAGCCTTGGTTCTGGAACCCTGTGGACTGGGAACATGACTGAGGTTTTATTCTGGAACCCTGTAGCCTGGGAACATAACTGAGGATTGATACTGGAACCCTGTGGCCTGGGAACATGACATTGGTGGATTCTGGAACCCTGTGGCCTGGGAACATGAGAACGGTTTGATTCCGGAACCCTGTGGCCAGGGAACATTTCTGAGGTTTGATGGTGGAAACCTGTGGCCTGGCAACATGACTGAGGTTTGATTCTGGAAGACTGTGACCAGGGAACATGATATCGGGTTGATTCTGGAAACCTGTGTCCTGGGAACAAGACTGAGGTTTGATTCTGGAATCCTGTGGCCTGGGAACATGACTGAGGTTTGATTGTTGAAACCTGTGGCCTGCGAACATGACTCAGGTTTGATTCTGGAACCATGTGTCCTGGGAATATGACTGAGGTTTGATTCTGGAAACCTTTGTCCTGGGAAAATGACTGAGGTTTCATTGTGGAAACATGTGGCCTGGGATCATGACTGAGGTTTGATGGTGGAACACTCTGGCCTGGCAAAATGATTGAGGCTTGATTCAGGAACGCTGTGTCCTGGCAACTTGACTGAGGTTTGATGGCAGAAACCTGTGGACTGGCAACATGACTGAGGTTTGATTGTGGAACCCTGTGCACGGGGAACATGACTGAGGCCTGATACTGGAACCCCGTGGCGTGGGAACATGACATTGGTTTGATTCTGGAGCCCTGTTTACTGGGAACATGACTGAGGTTTGATGGTTGAACCCTGTGGCCTGGCAACATGATTGAGGTTTGATAGTGGAACCCTCAGGCTTGGGAACATGAGTGAGGCTTGATGGTGGAACCCTGTGGCCTGGCAACATGACTGAGGTTTGATGGTGGAACCCTGTGGCTTGGCAAGATGACTTAGGTTTGATTGTGGAACACTCTGGCCTGGGAACATGACGGAGGCTTGATGGTGGAACCGTGGTCGGGCAACAGGACTGAGGTTTGATTGTGGAACCCTCTGGCCTGGGAATATGACTGAGGTTTAATTGTGGAACCCTGTGGCCTGGGAACATGACTGGGATTTTATTTCTGAAACCTGTGTCCAGGGAACATGAGTGAGGTTTTATTCTGGAACCCTGTGTCCTGCGAACACGACTGAGGTTTGATTCTGGAACCATGTGGCCTGGGAATATGACTGAGGTTTGATTCAGGAAATCATTGGCCTGGGAAGATGACTGATGTTAGAGTGTGGAATCCTGTGGCCTGGGAACATGACATCGGTTTGGATTCTGGTACCCTGTTGCCTGGGAACATGAAAACGGTTTTATTCTGGAAACCTGTGTCCTGGGAATACGACGGAGGTTCGATGGTGGTACCCTATTGCCTGGCAACATGACTGTTGTTTGATATTGGATCCCTGTGGCCTGGGAACATAACTTAGGCGTGACTCTGGAAAACTGTGGCCTGGGAACATGACATCTGTTTAGATTGTGGAATACTGTGCCCCGGGAACCTGACTGAGACTTGGTTCTGGAACCCTGTGGACTGGGAACATGACTGAGGTTTTATTCTGGAACCTTGTAGTCTGGGAGCATGCCTGCGGTTTGATGGTGGAAACCTGTGGCCTGGCTACATGACTGAGGTTTTATTCTGGATGACTGTGGCCAGGGAACATGATATCGGGTTGATTCTGGAAACCTGTGTCCTGGGAATATGCCTGAGGTTTGATGGTGGAAACCTGTGGCCTGGCTACATGACTGAGTTTTTTTCTGGAAGACTGTGGCCAGGGAACATGATATCGGGTTGATTCTGGAAACCTGTGTCCTGGGAACAAGACTGAGGTTTGATTCTGGAACCCTGTGGCCTGAGAACATGACTGAGGTTTGTTTCTGGAAGCCTCTTCCCTGGGAACATGACTGAGGTTTGATTCTGGACACCTGTGTCCTGGGATCATGACTGAGGTTTGATTGCTGAAACCTGTGGCCTGCGAACATGACTCAGTTTTGATTCTGGAACCATGTGTCCTGGGAATATGACTGAGGTTTGATTCTGGAAACCTTTGTCCTGGGAAAATGACTGAGGTTTCATTGTGGAAACATGTGGCCTGGGATCATGACTGAGGTTTGATGGTGGAACACTCTGGCCTGGCAAAATGATTGAGGCTTGATTCAGGAACGCTGTGTCCTGGCAACTTGACTGAGGTTTGATGGCAGAAACCTGTGGACTGGCAACATGACTGAGGTTTGATTGTGGAACCCTGGGCACGGGGAACATGACTGAGGCCTGATACAGGAACCCCGTGGCGTGGGAACATGACATTGGTTTGATTCTGGGGCCCTGTTTACTGGGAACATGACTGAGGTTTGATGGTTGAACCCTGTGGCCTGGCAACATGATTGAGGTTTGATAGTAGAACCCTCAGGCTTGGGAACATGAGTGAGGCTTGATGGTGGAACGCTGTGGCCTGGCAACATGCCTGAGGTTTGATGGTGGAACCCTGTGGCTTGGCAAGATGACTTAGGTTTGATTGTGGAACACTCTGGCCTGGGAACATGACTGAGGCTTGATGGTGGAACCGTGGCCTGGCAACAGGACTGAGGTTTGATTGTGGAACCCTCTGGCCTGGGAATATGACTGATGTTTAATTGTGGAACCCTGTGGCCTGGGAACATGACTGGGATTTTATTTCTGAAACCTGTGTCCAGGGAACATGACTGAGGTTTGATTCTGGAACCATGTGGCCTGGGAATATGACTGAGGTTTGATTCTGGAATCCATTGGCCTGGGAACATGACTGATGTTAGAGTGTGGAATCCTGTGGCCTGGGAACATGACATCGGTTTGGATTCTGGTACCATGTTGCCTGGGAACATGAAATCGGTTTGTTTCTGGAAACCTGTGGCCTGGGAATAGGACTGAGGTTTGATGGCGGTACCCTATGGCCTGGCAACATGACTGAAGTTTGATTCTGGATCCCTGTGGCCTGGGAACATGACTGAGGCGTGATTCTTGAAAACTGTGGCCTGGGAACATGACTTCTGTTTAGATTGTGGAATACCGTGCCCGGGGAAACTGACTGAGCCTTGGGTCTGGAACCCTGTGGACTGGGAACATGACTGAGGTTTGATTCTGGGACCCTGTAGCCTGGGAACATAACTGAGGATTGATTCTGGAACCCTGTGGCCTGGGAACATGGCATCGGCGGATTCTGGAACACTGTGGCATGGGAATATGAGAACGGTTTGATTCTGGAATCCTGTGGCCTGGGAACATGTCTGAGGTTTGGTGGTGGAAACCTGTGGCCTGAGAATATGACTGAGGTTTAATTGTGGAACCCTGTGGGCTGGGAACATGACGGGGATTTTATGTCTGAAACGTGTGTCCAGGGAACATGACTGAGGTTTTATTCTGGAACCCTGTGTCTGGGAACACGACTGAGGTTTGATTCTGGAACCATGTGGCCTGGGAATATGAGTGAGGTTTGATTCTGGAATCCATTGGCCTGGGAACATGACCGATGTTAGAGTGGGGAATCCTGTGGCCTGGGAACATGACATCGGTTTGGATTCTGGTACCCTGTTGCCTGGGAACATCAAATCGGTTTGATTCTGGAAACCTGTGGCTTGGGAATATGATAGAGGTTTGATGGTGGTACCCTATGGCCTGGCAACAGGACTGAAGTTTGATTCTGGATCCCTGTGGCCTGGGAACATGCCTGAGGCGTGATTCTTGAAAACTGTGGCCTGGGAACATGACTTCTGTTTAGATTGTGGAATACTGTGCCCCGGGAACCTGACTGAGCCTTGGTTCTGGAACCCTGTGGCCTGGGAACCTGACTGAGGTTTGATGGCAGAAACCTGTGTACTGGCAACATAACTGAGGTTTGATTGTGGAACCCTGTGCCCTGGAAACATGACTGAGGCCTGGTACTGGAAACCCATGGCCTGGGAACTTGACATTGGTTTGATTTTGGAATCCTGTGTCCTGGGAACATGATTGATGTTTGATGGAGGAACCCTGTGGCCTGGGAACATGACTGAGGTTTGATGGTGGTACCCTGTGGCCTTCCAACATACCTGAGGCTTGATTCTGGAACCCTGTGGCCTGGGAACTTGAATGTGGTTTGATCGCAGAAACCTGTGGACTGTCACCATGACTGAGGTTTGATGGTGGAACCCTCTGCACTGGGAACATGGCTGAGGCCTGATACTTGAACCCTCTAGTCTGGGAACATGCCATTGGCTTGATTCTGGAACCCTGTTTCCTGGGAATATGACTGAGGTTTGATGGTTGAACCCTGTGGCCTGGCAACATGACAGAGGTTTGATTGTGGAACCCTCATGCTTGGGAACATGACTGAGGATTGATGGTGGAAACCTGTGGCCTGGCAACAGGACTGAGGATTGATGGTGGAAACCTGTGGCCTGGCAAGATGACATAGGTTTGATTGTGGAACACTCTGGCCTGGGAACATGACTGAGGTTTAATTGTGGAACCCTGTGGCCTGGGAATATGAATGAGGCTTGATTCAGGAACCCTGTGGCCTGGGAACATGACTGGGGTTTTATTTTTGAAACCTGTGTCCAGGGAACATGACTGAGGTTTGATTCTGGAACCCTGTGTCCTGAGAACATGGGTGAGGTTTGATTCTGGAAATATGTGTCCTGGGAATATGACTGAGGTGTGATTCTGGAACCCTGTGTCCTGGGAACACAACTGAGGTTTGATTCTGGAACCATGTGGCCTGGGAATATGACTGAGGTTTGATTCTGGAAACCATTGGCCTGGGAAGATGACTGATGTTAGAGTGTGGAATCCTGTTGCCTGGTAACATGACATCGGTTTGGATTCTGGTACCCTGTTGCCTGGGAACATGAAATCCGTTTGATTCTGGAAACCTGTGGCCTGGGAATATGGCTGAGGTTTGATGGTGCTACCCTATGGCCTGGCAACATGACTGAAGTTTGATTCTGGTTCCTTGTGGCCTGGGAACATGACTGAGGCGTGATTCTTGAAAACTGTGGCCTGGGAACATGACATCTGTTTAGATTGTGGAATACTGACCCGGGGAACCTGACTGAGCCTTGGTTCTGGAACCCTGTGGACTGGGAACATGACTGAGGTTTTATTCTGGAACCCTGTAGCCTGGGAACATAACTGAGGATTGATCCTGGAACCCTGTGGCCTGGGAACATGACATTGGTGGATTCTGGAACCCTGTGGCCTGGGAACATGAGAACGGTTTGATTCCGGAACCCTGTGGCCAGGGAACATTTCTGAGGTTTGATGGTGGAAACCTGTGGCCTGGCAACATGACTGAGGTTTGATTCTGGAAGACTGTGACCAGGGAACATGATATCGGGTTGATTCTGGAAACCTGTGTCCTGGGAACAAGACTGAGGTTTGATTCTGGAATCCTGTGGCCTGGGAACATGACTGAGGTTTGATTGTTGAAACCTGTGGCCTGCGAACATGACTCAGGTTTGATTCTGGAACCATGTGTCCTGGGAATATGACTGAGGTTTGATTCTGGAAACCTTTGTCCTGGGAAAATGACTGAGGTTTCATTGTGGAAACATGTGGCCTGGGATCATGACTGAGGTTTGATGGTGGAACACTCTGGCCTGGCAAAATGATTGAGGCTTGATTCAGGAACGCTGTGTCCTGGCAACTTGACTGAGGTTTGATGGCAGAAACCTGTGGACTGGCAACATGACTGAGGTTTGATTGTGGAACCCTGTGCACGGGGAACATGACTGAGGCCTGATACTGGAACCCCGTGGCGTGGGAACATGACATTGGTTTGATTCTGGAGCCCTGTTTACTGGGAACATGACTGAGGTTTGATGGTTGAACCCTGTGGCCTGGCAACATGATTGAGGTTTGATAGTGGAACCCTCAGGCTTGGGAACATGAGTAAGGCTTGATGGTGGAACCCTGTGGCCTGGCAACATGACTGAGGTTTGATGGTGGAACCCTGTGGCTTGGCAAGATGACTTAGGTTTGATTGTGGAACACTCTGGCCTGGGAACATGACTGAGGTTTAATTGTGGAACCCTGTGGCCTGGGAATATGAATGAGGCTTGATTCAGGAACCCTGTGGCCTGGGAACATGACTGGGGTTTTATTTTTGAAACCTGTGTCCAGGGAACATGACTGAGGTTTGATTCTGGAACCCTGTGTCCTGAGAACATGGGTGAGGTTTGATTCTGGAAATATGTGTCCTGGGAATATGACTGAGGTGTGATTCTGGAACCCTGTGTCCTGGGAACACAACTGAGGTTTGATTCTGGAACCATGTGGCCTGGGAATATGACTGAGGTTTGATTCTGGAAACCATTGGCCTGGGAAGATGACTGATGTTAGAGTGTGGAATCCTGTTGCCTGGTAACATGACATCGGTTTGGATTCTGGTACCCTGTTGCCTGGGAACATGAAATCCGTTTGATTCTGGAAACCTGTGGCCTGGGAATATGGCTGAGGTTTGATGGTGCTACCCTATGGCCTGGCAACATGACTGAAGTTTGATTCTGGTTCCTTGTGGCCTGGGAACATGACTGAGGCGTGATTCTTGAAAACTGTGGCCTGGGAACATGACATCTGTTTAGATTGTGGAATACTGACCCGGGGAACCTGACTGAGCCTTGGTTCTGGAACCCTGTGGACTGGGAACATGACTGAGGTTTTATTCTGGAACCCTGTAGCCTGGGAACATAACTGAGGATTGATCCTGGAACCCTGTGGCCTGGGAACATGACATTGGTGGATTCTGGAACCCTGTGGCCTGGGAACATGAGAACGGTTTGATTCCGGAACCCTGTGGCCAGGGAACATTTCTGAGGTTTGATGGTGGAAACCTGTGGCCTGGCAACATGACTGAGGTTTGATTCTGGAAGACTGTGACCAGGGAACATGATATCGGGTTGATTCTGGAAACCTGTGTCCTGGGAACAAGACTGAGGTTTGATTCTGGAATCCTGTGGCCTGGGAACATGACTGAGGTTTGATTGTTGAAACCTGTGGCCTGCGAACATGACTCAGGTTTGATTCTGGAACCATGTGTCCTGGGAATATGACTGAGGTTTGATTCTGGAAACCTTTGTCCTGGGAAAATGACTGAGGTTTCATTGTGGAAACATGTGGCCTGGGATCATGACTGAGGTTTGATGGTGGAACACTCTGGCCTGGCAAAATGATTGAGGCTTGATTCAGGAACGCTGTGTCCTGGCAACTTGACTGAGGTTTGATGGCAGAAACCTGTGGACTGGCAACATGACTGAGGTTTGATTGTGGAACCCTGTGCACGGGGAACATGACTGAGGCCTGATACTGGAACCCCGTGGCGTGGGAACATGACATTGGTTTGATTCTGGAGCCCTGTTTACTGGGAACATGACTGAGGTTTGATGGTTGAACCCTGTGGCCTGGCAACATGATTGAGGTTTGATAGTGGAACCCTCAGGCTTGGGAACATGAGTAAGGCTTGATGGTGGAACCCTGTGGCCTGGCAACATGACTGAGGTTTGATGGTGGAACCCTGTGGCTTGGCAAGATGACTTAGGTTTGATTGTGGAACACTCTGGCCTGGGAACATGACTGAG
The DNA here is from genome assembly GCF_965194825.1 of Balaenoptera physalus. Classification (NCBI taxonomy): domain Eukaryota; kingdom Metazoa; phylum Chordata; class Mammalia; order Artiodactyla; family Balaenopteridae; genus Balaenoptera; species Balaenoptera physalus. The sequence continues at coordinate 1,845,101 of NW_028126455.1, read as the reverse complement.
GCTTGATGGTGGAACCGTGGTCTGGCAACAGGACTGAGCTTTGATTGTGGAACCCTGTGGCCTGGGAATATGACTGAGGTTTATTTGTGGAACCCTGTGGCCTGGGAACATGACTGGGATTTTATTTCTGAAACCTGTGTCCAGGGAACATGAGTGAGGTTTTATTCCGGAACCCGTGTCCTGCGAACACGACTGAGGTTTGATTCTGGAACCATGTGGCCTGGGAATATGACTGAGGTTTGATTCAGGAAATCATTGGCCTGGGAAGATGACTGATGTTAGAGTGTGGAATCCTGTGGCCTGGGAACATGACATCGGTTTGGATTCTGGTACCCTGTTGCCTGGGAACATGAAATCGGTTTGATTTTGGAAACCTGTGGCCTGGGAATATGACTGAGGTTTGATGGTGGTACCCTATGGCCTGGCAACATGCCTGCAGTTTGATTCTGGATCCCTGTGGCCTGGGAACATTACATCGGTGGATTCTGGAACCCTGTGGCCTGGGAACATGAGATCATTGTTTTTTTTTTTATTTTTTATTTTTTTATTTATTATTTATTTTCGCCCCTGTTGGGTCTTCATTTCTGTGCGAGAGCTTTCTCTAGTTGCGGTGAGCGGGGGCCACTCTTCATCGCGATGCGCGGGCCTCTCACTATCGCTGCCTCTCTTGTTGGGGAGCACAGGCTCCAAACGCGCAGGCTCAGTAGTTGTGGCTCACGGGCCTAGTTCCTCCGCGGCATGTGGGATCTTCCCAGACCAGGGCTCAAACCCGTGTGCCCTGCATTGGCAGGCAGATTCTCAGCCACTGCACCACCAGGGAAGCCCCATGAGAACGTTTTGATTCTGGATCCCTGAGGCCTGGGAACATGACATCTCTTTAGATTTTGGAATACTGTGCCCCGGGATCCTGACTGAGCCTTGGTTCTGGAACCCTATGGACTGGGAACATGACTGAGGTTTGATTCTGGAACCCTGTAGCCCGGGAACATAACAGAGGATTGATTCTGGAACCCTGTGGCCTGGGAATATGACTTCGGTGGATTCTGGATACCTGTGGCCTGGGAACATGAGAACGGTTTGATTCTGGAACCCTGTGGCCTGGCAACATGCCTGAGGTATGATGGTGGAAACCTGTGGCCTGGCAACATGACTGAGGTTTGATTCTGGAAGAATGTGGCCAGGGAACATGATATCGGGTTGATTCTGGAAACCTGTTTCCTGGGAACAAGACTGAAGTTTGACTCTGGAACCCTGTGGCCTAGGACCATGACTGAGGATTGTTTCTGGAAGCCTGTTCCCGGGGAACATGACTGAGGATTTATTCTGGACACCTGTGTCCTGGGAACATGAGTGAGGTTTGATTGCTGAAACCTGTGGCCTGCGAATATGACTCAGGTTTGATTCTGGAACCATGTGTCCTGGGAATATGACTGAGGTTTGATTCTGGAAACCTTTGGCATGGGAAAATGACTGAGGTTTCATTGTGGAAACATGTGGCCTGGGATCATGACTGAGGTTTGATGGTGGAACACTATGGCCTGGCAAAATGACTGAGGCTTGATTCTGGAAACCTGTGGCCTGGCAAGTTTACTGAGGTTTGATGGCAGAAACCTGTGGACTGGCAACATGACTGAGGTTTGATTGTGGAACCCTGTGCACGGGGAACATGACTGAGGCCTGATACTGGAACCCCGTGGCGTGGGAACATGACATTGGTTTGATTCTGGAGCCCTGTTTATTGGGAAGATGACTGAGGGTTGATGGTTGAACCCTGTTGCCTGGCAACATGATTGAGGTTTCAGAGTGGAACCCTCAGGCTTGGGAACATGAGTGAGGCTTGATGGTGGAACCCTGTGGCCTGGCAACATGACTGAGGTTTGATGGTGGAACCCTGTGGCTTGGCAAGATGACTTAGGTTTGATTGTGGAACACTCTGGCCTGGGAACATGACGGAGGCTTGATGGTGGAACCGTGGTCGGGCAACAGGACTGAGGTTTGATTGTGGAACCCTCTGGCCTGGGAATATGACTGAGGTTTAATTGTGGAACCCTGTGGCCTGGGAACATGACTGGGATTTTATTTCTGAAACCTGTGTCCAGGGAACATGAGTGAGGTTTTATTCTGGAACCCTGTGTCCTGGGAACACGACTGAGGTTTGATTCTGGTACCATGTGGCCTGGGAATATGACTGAGGTTTGATTCTGGAAACCATTGGCCTGGGATGATGACTGATGTTAGAGTGTGGAATCCTGTGGCCTGGGAACATGACATCGGTTTGGATTCTGGTACCCTGTTGCCTGGGAACATGAAAACGGTTTTATTCTGGAAACCTGTGTCCTGGGAATATGACGGAGGTTCGATGGTGGTACCCTATTGCCTGGCAACATGACTGTTGTTTGATATTGGATCCCTGTGGCCTGGGAACATAACTTAGGCGTGACTCTGGAAAACTGTGGCCTGGGAACATGACATCTGTTTAGATTGTGGAATACTGTGCCCCGGGAACCTGACTGAGCCTTGGTTCTGGAACCCTGTGGACTGGGAACATGACTGAGGTTTTATTCTGGAACCTTGTAGTCTGGGAGCATGCCTGCGGTTTGATGGTGGAAACCTGTGGCCTGGCTACATGACTGAGGTTTTATTCTGGATGACTGTGGCCAGGGAACATGATATCGGGTTGATTCTGGAAACCTGTGTCCTGGGAATATGCCTGAGGTTTGATGGTGGAAACCTGTGGCCTGGCTACATGACTGAGTTTTTTTCTGGAAGACTGTGGCCAGGGAACATGATATCGGGTTGATTCTGGAAACCTGTGTCCTGGGAACAAGACTGAGGTTTGATTCTGGAACCCTGTGGCCTGAGAACATGACTGAGGTTTGTTTCTGGAAGCCTCTTCCCTGGGAACATGACTGAGGTTTGATTCTGGACACCTGTGTCCTGGGATCATGACTGAGGTTTGATTGCTGAAACCTGTGGCCTGCGAACATGACTCAGTTTTGATTCTGGAACCATGTGTCCTGGGAATATGACTGAGGTTTGATTCTGGAAACCTTTGTCCTGGGAAAATGACTGAGGTTTCATTGTGGAAACATGTGGCCTGGGATCATGACTGAGGTTTGATGGTGGAACACTCTGGCCTGGCAAAATGATTGAGGCTTGATTCAGGAACGCTGTGTCCTGGCAACTTGACTGAGGTTTGATGGCAGAAACCTGTGGACTGGCAACATGACTGAGGTTTGATTGTGGAACCCTGGGCACGGGGAACATGACTGAGGCCTGATACAGGAACCCCGTGGCGTGGGAACATGACATTGGTTTGATTCTGGGGCCCTGTTTACTGGGAACATGACTGAGGTTTGATGGTTGAACCCTGTGGCCTGGCAACATGATTGAGGTTTGATAGTAGAACCCTCAGGCTTGGGAACATGAGTGAGGCTTAATGGTGGAACGCTGTGGCCTGGCAACATGCCTGAGGTTTGATGGTGGAACCCTGTGGCTTGGCAAGATGACTTAGGTTTGATTGTGGAACACTCTGGCCTGGGAACATGACTGAGGCTTGATGGTGGAACCGTGGCCTGGCAACAGGACTGAGGTTTGATTGTGGAACCCTCTGGCCTGGGAATATGACTGATGTTTAATTGTGGAACCCTGTGGCCTGGGAACATGACTGGGATTTTATTTCTGAAACCTGTGTCCAGGGAACATGACTGAGGTTTTATTCTGGAACCCTGTGTCTGGGAACACGACTGAGGTTTGATTCTGGAACCATGTGGCCTGGGAATATGACTGAGGTTTGATTCTGGAATCCATTGGCCTGGGAACATGACTGATGTTAGAGTGTGGAATCCTGTGGCCTGGGAACATGACATCGGTTTGGATTCTGGTACCATGTTGCCTGGGAACATGAAATCGGTTTGTTTCTGGAAACCTGTGGCCTGGGAATAGGACTGAGGTTTGATGGCGGTACCCTATGGCCTGGCAACATGACTGAAGTTTGATTCTGGATCCCTGTGGCCTGGGAACATGACTGAGGCGTGATTCTTGAAAACTGTGGCCTGGGAACATGACTTCTGTTTAGATTGTGGAATACCGTGCCCGGGGAAACTGACTGAGCCTTGGTTCTGGAACCCTGTGGACTGGGAACATGACTGAGGTTTGATTCTGGGACCCTGTAGCCTGGGAACATAACTGAGGATTGATTCTGGAACCCTGTGGCCTGGGAACATGGCATCGGCGGATTCTGGAACACTGTGGCATGGGAATATGAGAACGGTTTGATTCTGGAATCCTGTGGCCTGGGAACATGTCTGAGGTTTGGTGGTGGAAACCTGTGGCCTGAGAATATGACTGAGGTTTAATTGTGGAACCCTGTTGGCTGGGAACATGACGGGGATTTTATGTCTGAAACCTGTGTCCAGGGAACATGACTGAGGTTTTATTCTGGAACCCTGTGTCTGGGAACACGACTGAGGTTTGATTCTGGAACCATGTGGCCTGGGAATATGAGTGAGGTTTGATTCTGGAATCCATTGGCCTGGGAACATGACCGATGTTAGAGTGGGGAATCCTGTGGCCTGGGAACATGACATCGGTTTGGATTCTGGTACCCTGTTGCCTGGGAACATCAAATCGGTTTGATTCTGGAAACCTGTGGCTTCGGAATATGATAGAGGTTTGATGGTGGTACCCTATGGCCTGGCAACAGGACTGAAGTTAGATTCTGGATCCCTGTGGCCTGGGAACATGCCTGAGGCGTGATTCTTGAAAACTGTGGCCTGGGAACATGACTTCTGTTTAGATTGTGGAATACTGTGCCCCGGGAACCTGACTGAGCCTTGGTTCTGGAACCCTGTGGCCTGGGAACCTGACTGAGGTTTGATGGCAGAAACCTGTGTACTGGCAACATAACTGAGGTTTGATTGTGGAACCCTGTGCCCTGGAAACATGACTGAGGCCTGGTACTGGAAACCCATGGCCTGGGAACTTGACATTGGTTTGATTTTGGAATCCTGTGTCCTGGGAACATGATTGATGTTTGATGGAGGAACCCTGTGGCCTGGGAACATGACTGAGGTTTGATGGTGGTACCCTGTGGCCTTCCAACATACCTGAGGCTTGATTCTGGAACCCTGTGGCCTGGGAACTTGAATGTGGTTTGATCGCAGAAACCTGTGGACTGTCACCATGACTGAGGTTTGATGGTGGAACCCTCTGCACTGGGAACATGGCTGAGGCCTGATACTTGAACCCTCTAGTCTGGGAACATGCCATTGGCTTGATTCTGGAACCCTGTTTCCTGGGAATATGACTGAGGTTTGATGGTTGAACCCTGTGGCCTGGCAACATGACAGAGGTTTGATTGTGGAACACTCTGGCCTGGGAACATGACTGAGGTTTAATTGTGGAACCCTGTGGCCTGGGAATATGAATGAGGCTTGATTCAGGAACCCTGTGGCCTGGGAACATGACTGGGGTTTTATTTTTGAAACCTGTGTCCAGGGAACATGACTGAGGTTTGATTCTGGAACCCTGTGTCCTGAGAACATGGGTGAGGTTTGATTCTGGAAATATGTGTCCTGGGAATATGACTGAGGTGTGATTCTGGAACCCTGTGTCCTGGGAACACAACTGAGGTTTGATTCTGGAACCATGTGGCCTGGGAATATGACTGAGGTTTGATTCTGGAAACCATTGGCCTGGGAAGATGACTGATGTTAGAGTGTGGAATCCTGTTGCCTGGTAACATGACATCGGTTTGGATTCTGGTACCCTGTTGCCTGGGAACATGAAATCCGTTTGATTCTGGAAACCTGTGGCCTGGGAATATGGCTGAGGTTTGATGGTGCTACCCTATGGCCTGGCAACATGACTGAAGTTTGATTCTGGTTCCTTGTGGCCTGGGAACATGACTGAGGCGTGATTCTTGAAAACTGTGGCCTGGGAACATGACATCTGTTTAGATTGTGGAATACTGACCCGGGGAACCTGACTGAGCCTTGGTTCTGGAACCCTGTGGACTGGGAACATGACTGAGGTTTTATTCTGGAATCCTGTAGCCTGGGAACATAACTGAGGATTGATCCTGGAACCCTGTGGCCTGGGAACATGACATTGGTGGATTCTGGAACCCTGTGGCCTGGGAACATGAGAACGGTTTGATTCCGGAACCCTGTGGCCAGGGAACATTTCTGAGGTTTGATGGTGGAAACCTGTGGCCTGGCAACATGACTGAGGTTTGATTCTGGAAGACTGTGACCAGGGAACATGATATCGGGTTGATTCTGGAAACCTGTGTCCTGGGAACAAGACTGAGGTTTGATTCTGGAATCCTGTGGCCTGGGAACATGACTGAGGTTTGATTGTTGAAACCTGTGGCCTGCGAACATGACTCAGGTTTGATTCTGGAACCATGTGTCCTGGGAATATGACTGAGGTTTGATTCTGGAAACCTTTGTCCTGGGAAAATGACTGAGGTTTCATTGTGGAAACATGTGGCCTGGGATCATGACTGAGGTTTGATGGTGGAACACTCTGGCCTGGCAAAATGATTGAGGCTTGATTCAGGAACGCTGTGTCCTGGCAACTTGACTGAGGTTTGATGGCAGAAACCTGTGGACTGGCAACATGACTGAGGTTTGATTGTGGAACCCTGTGCACGGGGAACATGACTGAGGCCTGATACTGGAACCCCGTGGCGTGGGAACATGACATTGGTTTGATTCTGGAGCCCTGTTTACTGGGAACATGACTGAGGTTTGATGGTTGAACCCTGTGGCCTGGCAACATGATTGAGGTTTGATAGTGGAACCCTCAGGCTTGGGAACATGAGTAAGGCTTGATGGTGGAACCCTGTGGCCTGGCAACATGACTGAGGTTTGATGGTGGAACCCTGTGGCTTGGCAAGATGACTTAGGTTTGATTGTGGAACACTCTGGCCTGGGAACATGACTGAGGCTTGATGGTGGAACCGTGGTCTGGCAACAGGACTGAGCTTTGATTGTGGAACCCTGTGGCCTGGGAATATGACTGAGGTTTATTTGTGGAACCCTGTGGCCTGGGAACATGACTGGGATTTTATTTCTGAAACCTGTGTCCAGGGAACATGAGTGAGGTTTTATTCCGGAACCCGTGTCCTGCGAACACGACTGAGGTTTGATTCTGGAACCATGTGGCCTGGGAATATGACTGAGGTTTGATTCAGGAAATCATTGGCCTGGGAAGATGACTGATGTTAGAGTGTGGAATCCTGTGGCCTGGGAACATGACATCGGTTTGGATTCTGGTACCCTGTTGCCTGGGAACATGAAATCGGTTTGATTTTGGAAACCTGTGGCCTGGGAATATGACTGAGGTTTGATGGTGGTACCCTATGGCCTGGCAACATGCCTGCAGTTTGATTCTGGATCCCTGTGGCCTGGGAACATTACATCGGTGGATTCTGGAACCCTGTGGCCTGGGAACATGAGATCATTGTTTTTTTTTTTATTTTTTATTTTTTTATTTATTATTTATTTTCGCCCCTGTTGGGTCTTCATTTCTGTGCGAGAGCTTTCTCTAGTTGCGGTGAGCGGGGGCCACTCTTCATCGCGATGCGCGGGCCTCTCACTATCGCTGCCTCTCTTGTTGGGGAGCACAGGCTCCAAACGCGCAGGCTCAGTAGTTGTGGCTCACGGGCCTAGTTCCTCCGCGGCATGTGGGATCTTCCCAGACCAGGGCTCAAACCCGTGTGCCCTGCATTGGCAGGCAGATTCTCAGCCACTGCACCACCAGGGAAGCCCCATGAGAACGTTTTGATTCTGGATCCCTGAGGCCTGGGAACATGACATCTGTTTAGATTTTGGAATACTGTGCCCCGGGATCCTGACTGAGCCTTGGTTCTGGAACCCTATGGACTGGGAACATGACTGAGGTTTGATTCTGGAACCCTGTAGCCCGGGAACATAACAGAGGATTGATTCTGGAACCCTGTGGCCTGGGAATATGACTTCGGTGGATTCTGGATACCTGTGGCCTGGGAACATGAGAACGGTTTGATTCTGGAACCCTGTGGCCTGGCAACATGCCTGAGGTATGATGGTGGAAACCTGTGGCCTGGCAACATGACTGAGGTTTGATTCTGGAAGAATGTAGCCAGGGAACATGATATCGGGTTGATTCTGGAAACCTGTTTCCTGGGAACAAGACTGAAGTTTGACTCTGGAACCCTGTGGCCTAGGACCATGACTGAGGATTGTTTCTGGAAGCCTGTTCCCGGGGAACATGACTGAGGATTTATTCTGGACACCTGTGTCCTGGGAACATGAGTGAGGTTTGATTGCTGAAACCTGTGGCCTGCGAATATGACTCAGGTTTGATTCTGGAACCATGTGTCCTGGGAATATGACTGAGGTTTGATTCTGGAAACCTTTGGCATGGGAAAATGACTGAGGTTTCATTGTGGAAACATGTGGCCTGGGATCATGACTGAGGTTTGATGGTGGAACACTATGGCCTGGCAAAATGACTGAGGCTTGATTCTGGAAACCTGTGGCCTGGCAAGTTTACTGAGGTTTGATGGCAGAAACCTGTGGACTGGCAACATGACTGAGGTTTGATTGTGGAACCCTGTGCACGGGGAACATGACTGAGGCCTGATACTGGAACCCCGTGGCGTGGGAACATGACATTGGTTTGATTCTGGAGCCCTGTTTATTGGGAAGATGACTGAGGGTTGATGGTTGAACCCTGTTGCCTGGCAACATGATTGAGGTTTCAGAGTGGAACCCTCAGGCTTGGGAACATGAGTGAGGCTTGATGGTGGAACCCTGTGGCCTGGCAACATGACTGAGGTTTGATGGTGGAACCCTGTGGCTTGGCAAGATGACTTAGGTTTGATTGTGGAACACTCTGGCCTGGGAACATGACGGAGGCTTGATGGTGGAACCGTGGTCGGGCAACAGGACTGAGGTTTGATTGTGGAACCCTCTGGCCTGGGAATATGACTGAGGTTTAATTGTGGAACCCTGTGGCCTGGGAACATGACTGGAATTTTATTTCTGAAACCTGTGTCCAGGGAACATGAGTGAGGTTTTATTCTGGAACCCTGTGTCCTGGGAACACGACTGAGGTTTGATTCTGGTACCATGTGGCCTGGGAATATGACTGAGGTTTGATTCTGGAAACCATTGGCCTGGGATGATGACTGATGTTAGAGTGTGGAATCCTGTGGCCTGGGAACATGACATCGGTTTGGATTCTGGTACCCTGTTGCCTGGGAACATGAAAACGGTTTTATTCTGGAAACCTGTGTCCTGGGAATATGACGGAGGTTCGATGGTGGTACCCTATTGCCTGGCAACATGACTGTTGTTTGATTTTGGATCCCTGTGGCCTGGGAACATAACTTAGGCGTGACTCTGGAAAACTGTGGCCTGGGAACATGACATCTGTTTAGATTGTGGAATACTGTGCCCCGGGAACCTGACTGAGCCTTGGTTCTGGAACCCTGTGGACTGGGAACATGACTGAGGTTTTATTCTGGAACCTTGTAGTCTGGGAGCATGCCTGCGGTTTGATGGTGGAAACCTGTGGCCTGGCTACATGACTGAGGTTTTATTCTGGATGACTGTGGCCAGGGAACATGATATCGGGTTGATTCTGGAAACCTGTGTCCTGGGAATATGCCTGAGGTTTGATGGTGGAAACCTGTGGCCTGGCTACATGACTGAGTTTTTTTCTGGAAGACTGTGGCCAGGGAACATGATATCGGGTTGATTCTGGAAACCTGTGTCCTGGGAACAAGACTGAGGTTTGATTCTGGAACCCTGTGGCCTGAGAACATGACTGAGGTTTGTTTCTGGAAACCTCTTCCCTGGGAACATGACTGAGGTTTGATTCTGGACACCTGTGTCCTGGGATCATGACTGAGGTTTGATTGCTGAAACCTGTGGCCTGCGAACATGACTCAGGTTTGATTCTGGAACCATGTGTCCTGGGAATATGACTGAGGTTTGATTCTGGAAACCTTTGTCCTGGGAAAATGACTGAGGTTTCATTGTGGAAACATGTGGCCTGGGATCATGACTGAGGTTTGATGGTGGAACACTCTGGCCTGGCAAAATGATTGAGGCTTGATTCAGGAACGCTGTGTCCTGGCAACTTGACTGAGGTTTGATGGCAGAAACCTGTGGACTGGCAACATGACTGAGGTTTGATTGTGGAACCCTGGGCACGGGGAACATGACTGAGGCCTGATACAGGAACCCCGTGGCGTGGGAACATGACATTGGTTTGATTCTGGGGCCCTGTTTACTGGGAACATGACTGAGGTTTGATGGTTGAACCCTGTGGCCTGGCAACATGATTGAGGTTTGATAGTAGAACCCTCAGGCTTGGGAACATGAGTGAGGCTTGATGGTGGAACGCTGTGGCCTGGCAACATGCCTGAGGTTTGATGGTGGAACCCTGTGGCTTGGCAAGATGACTTAGGTTTGATTGTGGAACACTTTGGCCTGGGAACATGACTGAGGCTTGATGGTGGAACCGTGGCCTGGCAACAGGACTGAGGTTTGATTGTGGAACCCTCTGGCCTGGGAATATGACTGATGTTTAATTGTGGAACCCTGTGGCCTGGGAACATGACTGGGATTTTATTTCTGAAACCTGTGTCCAGGGAACATGACTGAGGTTTTATTCTGGAACCCTGTGTCTGGGAACACGACTGAGGTTTGATTCTGGAACCATGTGGCCTGGGAATATGACTGAGGTTTGATTCTGGAATCCATTGGCCTGGGAACATGACTGATGTTAGAGTGTGGAATCCTGTGGCCTGGGAACATGACATCGGTTTGGATTCTGGTACCATGTTGCCTGGGAACATGAAATCGGTTTGTTTCTGGAAACCTGTGGCCTGGGAATAGGACTGAGGTTTGATGGCGGTACCCTATGGCCTGGCAACATGACTGAAGTTTGATTCTGGATCCCTGTGGCCTGGGAACATGACTGAGGCGTGATTCTTGAAAACTGTGGCCTGGGAACATGACTTCTGTTTAGATTGTGGAATACCGTGCCCGGGGAAACTGACTGAGCCTTGGTTCTGGAACCCTGTGGACTGGGAACATGACTGAGGTTTGATTCTGGGACCCTGTAGCCTGGGAACATAACTGAGGATTGATTCTGGAACCCTGTGGCCTGGGAACATGGCATCGGCGGATTCTGGAACACTGTGGCATGGGAATATGAGAACGGTTTGATTCTGGAATCCTGTGGCCTGGGAACATGTCTGAGGTTTGGTGGTGGAAACCTGTGGCCTGAGAATATGACTGAGGTTTAATTGTGGAACCCTGTGGGCTGGGAACATGACGGGGATTTTATGTCTGAAACCTGTGTCCAGGGAACATGACTGAGGTTTTATTCTGGAACCCTGTGTCTGGGAACACGACTGAGGTTTGATTCTGGAACCATGTGGCCTGGGAATATGAGTGAGGTTTGATTCTGGAATCCATTGGCCTGGGAACATGACCGATGTTAGAGTGGGGAATCCTGTGGCCTGGGAACATGACATCGGTTTGGATTCTGGTACCCTGTTGCCTGGGAACATCAAATCGGTTTGATTCTGGAAACCTGTGGCTTGGGAATATGATAGAGGTTTGATGGTGGTACCCTATGGCCTGGCAACAGGACTGAAGTTTGATTCTGGATCCCTGTGGCCTGGGAACATGCCTGAGGCGTGATTCTTGAAAACTGTGGCCTGGGAACATGACTTCTGTTTAGATTGTGGAATACTGTGCCCCGGGAACCTGACTGAGCCTTGGTTCTGGAACCCTGTGGCCTGGGAACCTGACTGAGGTTTGATGGCAGAAACCTGTGGACTGGCAACATGACTGAGGTTTGATTGTGGAACCCTGTGCTCTGCAAACATGATTGAGGCCTAGTACTGGAAACCCATGGCCTGGGAACTTGACATTGGTTTGATTCTGGCACCCTGTGTCCTGGGGACATGATTGCGGTTTGATTCTGGAAACCATTGGTCTGTGAACATGACTGATGTTAGATTGTGGAATCCTGTGGCTTGGGAACATGACTGAGGATTGATGGTGGAAACCTGTGGCCTGGCAAGATGACTTAGGTTTGATTGTGGAACACTCTGGCCTGGGAACATGATTGAGGATTGATGGTGTAACCATGGCCTGGCAACAGGACTGAGGTTTGATTGTGGAACCCTGTGTCCTGAGAACATGAGTGAAGTTTGATTCTGGAAACATGTGTCCTGGGAATATGACTGAGGTTTGATTCTGGAAATCTGTGGCCTGGGAACTTGACTGAGGTTTGATGGCAGAAACCTGTGTACTGGCAACATAACTGAGGTTTGATTGTGGAACCCTGTGCCCTGGAAACATGACTGAGGCCTGGTACTGGAAACCCATGGCCTGGGAACTTGACATTGGTTTGATTTTGGAATCCTGTGTCCTGGGAACATGATTGATGTTTGATGGAGGAACCCTGTGGCCTGGGAACATGACTGAGGTTTGATGGTGGTACCCTGTGGCCTTCCAACATACCTGAGGCTTGATTCTGGAACCCTGTGGCCTGGGAACTTGAATGTGGTTTGATCGCAGAAACCTGTGGACTGTCACCATGACTGAGGTTTGATGGTGGAACCCTCTGCACTGGGAACATGGCTGAGGCCTGATACTTGAACCCTCTAGTCTGGGAACATGCCATTGGCTTGATTCTGGAACCCTGTTTCCTGGGAATATGACTGAGGTTTGATGGTTGAACCCTGTGGCCTGGCAACATGACAGAGGTTTGATTGTGGAACACTCTGGCCTGGGAACATGACTGAGGTTTAATTGTGGAACCCTGTGGCCTGGGAATATGAATGAGGCTTGATTCAGGAACCCTGTGGCCTGGGAACATGACTGGGGTTTTATTTTTGAAACCTGTGTCCAGGGAACATGACTGAGGTTTGATTCTGGAACCTTGTAGTCTGGGAGCATGCCTGCGGTTTGATGGTGGAAACCTGTGGCCTGGCTACATGACTGAGGTTTTATTCTGGATGACTGTGGCCAGGGAACATGATATCGGGTTGATTCTGGAAACCTGTGTCCTGGGAATATGCCTGAGGTTTGATGGTGGAAACCTGTGGCCTGGCTACATGACTGAGTTTTTTTCTGGAAGACTGTGGCCAGGGAACATGATATCGGGTTGATTCTGGAAACCTGTGTCCTGGGAACAAGACTGAGGTTTGATTCTGGAACCCTGTGGCCTGAGAACATGACTGAGGTTTGTTTCTGGAAACCTCTTCCCTGGGAACATGACTGAGGTTTGATTGTGGAACCCTGTGTCCTGAGAACATGAGTGAAGTTTGATTCTGGAAACATGTGTCCTGGGAATATGACTGAGGTGTGATTCTGGAACCCTGTGTCCTGGGAACACAACTGAGGTTTGATTCTGGAACCATGTGGCCTGGGAATATGACTGAGGTTTGATTCTGGAAACCATTGGCCTGGGAAGATGACTGATGTTAGAGTGTGGAATCCTGTTGCCTGGTAACATGACATCGGTTTGGATTCTGGTACCCTGTTGCCTGGGAACATGAAATCCGTTTGATTCTGGAAACCTGTGGCCTGGGAATATGGCTGAGGTTTGATGGTGCTACCCTATGGCCTGGCAACATGACTGAAGTTTGATTCTGGTTCCTTGTGGCCTGGGAACATGACTGAGGCGTGATTCTTGAAAACTGTGGCCTGGGAACATGACATCTGTTTAGATTGTGGAATACTGACCCGGGGAACCTGACTGAGCCTTGGTTCTGGAACCCTGTGGACTGGGAACATGACTGAGGTTTTATTCTGGAACCCTGTAGCCTGGGAACATAACTGAGGATTGATCCTGGAACCCTGTGGCCTGGGAACATGACATTGGTGGATTCTGGAACCCTGTGGCCTGGGAACATGAGAACGGTTTGATTCCGGAACCCTGTGGCCAGGGAACATTTCTGAGGTTTGATGGTGGAAACCTGTGGCCTGGCAACATGACTGAGGTTTGATTCTGGAAGACTGTGACCAGGGAACATGATATCGGGTTGATTCTGGAAACCTGTGTCCTGGGAACAAGACTGAGGTTTGATTCTGGAATCCTGTGGCCTGGGAACATGACTGAGGTTTGATTGTTGAAACCTGTGGCCTGCGAACATGACTCAGGTTTGATTCTGGAACCATGTGTCCTGGGAATATGACTGAGGTTTGATTCTGGAAACCTTTGTCCTGGGAAAATGACTGAGGTTTCATTGTGGAAACATGTGGCCTGGGATCATGACTGAGGTTTGATGGTGGAACACTCTGGCCTGGCAAAATGATTGAGGCTTGATTCAGGAACGCTGTGTCCTGGCAACTTGACTGAGGTTTGATGGCAGAAACCTGTGGACTGGCAACATGACTGAGGTTTGATTGTGGAACCCTGTGCACGGGGAACATAACTGAGGCCTGATACTGGAACCCCGTGGCGTGGGAACATGACATTGGTTTGATTCTGGAGCCCTGTTTACTGGGAACATGACTGAGGTTTGATGGTTGAACCCTGTGGCCTGGCAACATGATTGAGGTTTGATAGTGGAACCCTCAGGCTTGGGAACATGAGTAAGGCTTGATGGTGGAACCCTGTGGCCTGGCAACATGACTGAGGTTTGATGGTGGAACCCTGTGGCTTGGCAAGATGACTTAGGTTTAATTGTGGAACACTCTGGCCTGGGAACATGACTGAGGCTTGATGGTGGAACCGTGGTCTGGCAACAGGACTGAGCTTTGATTGTGGAACCCTGTGGCCTGGGAATATGACTGAGGTTTATTTGTGGAACCCTGTGGCCTGGGAACATGACTGGGATTTTATTTCTGAAACCTGTGTCCAGGGAACATGAGTGAGGTTTTATTCCGGAACCCGTGTCCTGCGAACACGACTGAGGTTTGATTCTGGAACCATGTGGCCTGGGAATATGACTGAGGTTTGATTCAGGAAATCATTGGCCTGGGAAGATGACTGATGTTAGAGTGTGGAATCCTGTGGCCTGGGAACATGACATCGGTTTGGATTCTGGTACCCTGTTGCCTGGGAACATGAAATCGGTTTGATTTTGGAAACCTGTGGCCTGGGAATATGACTGAGGTTTGATGGTGGTACCCTATGGCCTGGCAACATGCCTGCAGTTTGATTCTGGATCCCTGTGGCCTGGGAACATTACATCGGTGGATTCTGGAACCCTGTGGCCTGGGAACATGAGATCATTGTTTTTTTTTTTATTTTTTATTTTTTTATTTATTATTTATTTTCGCCCCTGTTGGGTCTTCATTTCTGTGCGAGAGCTTTCTCTAGTTGCGGTGAGCGGGGGCCACTCTTCATCGCGATGCGCGGGCCTCTCACTATCGCTGCCTCTCTTGTTGGGGAGCACAGGCTCCAAACGCGCAGGCTCAGTAGTTGTGGCTCACGGGCCTAGTTCCTCCGCGGCATGTGGGATCTTCCCAGACCAGGGCTCAAACCCGTGTGCCCTGCATTGGCAGGCAGATTCTCAGCCACTGCACCACCAGGGAAGCCCCATGAGAACGTTTTGATTCTGGATCCCTGAGGCCTGGGAACATGACATCTGTTTAGATTTTGGAATACTGTGCCCCGGGATCCTGACTGAGCCTTGGTTCTGGAACCCTATGGACTGGGAACATGACTGAGGTTTGATTCTGGAACCCTGTAGCCCGGGAACATAACAGAGGATTGATTCTGGAACCCTGTGGCCTGGGAATATGACTTCGGTGG
Source organism: Balaenoptera physalus (assembly GCF_965194825.1). Taxonomy (NCBI): domain Eukaryota; kingdom Metazoa; phylum Chordata; class Mammalia; order Artiodactyla; family Balaenopteridae; genus Balaenoptera; species Balaenoptera physalus. The sequence goes on along the minus strand of NW_028126455.1, from coordinate 1,829,318 downwards.
ATTCTGGATACCTGTGGCCTGGGAACATGAGAACGGTTTGATTCTGGAACCCTGTGGCCTGGCAACATGCCTGAGGTATGATGGTGGAAACCTGTGGCCTGGCAACATGACTGAGGTTTGATTCTGGAAGAATGTGGCCAGGGAACATGATATCGGGTTGATTCTGGAAACCTGTTTCCTGGGAACAAGACTGAAGTTTGACTCTGGAACCCTGTGGCCTAGGACCATGACTGAGGATTGTTTCTGGAAGCCTGTTCCCGGGGAACATGACTGAGGATTTATTCTGGACACCTGTGTCCTGGGAACATGAGTGAGGTTTGATTGCTGAAACCTGTGGCCTGCGAATATGACTCAGGTTTGATTCTGGAACCATGTGTCCTGGGAATATGACTGAGGTTTGATTCTGGAAACCTTTGGCATGGGAAAATGACTGAGGTTTCATTGTGGAAACATGTGGCCTGGGATCATGACTGAGGTTTGATGGTGGAACACTATGGCCTGGCAAAATGACTGAGGCTTGATTCTGGAAACCTGTGGCCTGGCAAGTTTACTGAGGTTTGATGGCAGAAACCTGTGGACTGGCAACATGACTGAGGTTTGATTGTGGAACCCTGTGCACGGGGAACATGACTGAGGCCTGATACTGGAACCCCGTGGCGTGGGAACATGACATTGGTTTGATTCTGGAGCCCTGTTTATTGGGAAGATGACTGAGGGTTGATGGTTGAACCCTGTTGCCTGGCAACATGATTGAGGTTTCAGAGTGGAACCCTCAGGCTTGGGAACATGAGTGAGGCTTGATGGTGGAACCCTGTGGCCTGGCAACATGACTGAGGTTTGATGGTGGAACCCTGTGGCTTGGCAAGATGACTTAGGTTTGATTGTGGAACACTCTGGCCTGGGAACATGACGGAGGCTTGATGGTGGAACCGTGGTCGGGCAACAGGACTGAGGTTTGATTGTGGAACCCTCTGGCCTGGGAATATGACTGAGGTTTAATTGTGGAACCCTGTGGCCTGGGAACATGACTGGGATTTTATTTCTGAAACCTGTGTCCAGGGAACATGAGTGAGGTTTTATTCTGGAACCCTGTGTCCTGGGAACACGACTGAGGTTTGATTCTGGTACCATGTGGCCTGAGAATATGACTGAGGTTTGATTCTGGAAACCATTGGCCTGGGATGATGACTGATGTTAGAGTGTGGAATCCTGTGGCCTGGGAACATGACATCGGTTTGGATTCTGGTACCCTGTTGCCTGGGAACATGAAAACGGTTTTATTCTGGAAACCTGTGTCCTGGGAATATGACGGAGGTTCGATGGTGGTACCCTATTGCCTGGCAACATGACTGTTGTTTGATATTGGATCCCTGTGGCCTGGGAACATAACTTAGGCGTGACTCTGGAAAACTGTGGCCTGGGAACATGACATCTGTTTAGATTGTGGAATACTGTGCCCCGGGAACCTGACTGAGCCTTGGTTCTGGAACCCTGTGGACTGGGAACATGACTGAGGTTTTATTCTGGAACCTTGTAGTCTGGGAGCATGCCTGCGGTTTGATGGTGGAAACCTGTGGCCTGGCTACATGACTGAGGTTTTATTCTGGATGACTGTGGCCAGGGAACATGATATCGGGTTGATTCTGGAAACCTGTGTCCTGGGAATATGCCTGAGGTTTGATGGTGGAAACCTGTGGCCTGGCTACATGACTGAGTTTTTTTCTGGAAGACTGTGGCCAGGGAACATGATATCGGGTTGATTCTGGAAACCTGTGTCCTGGGAACAAGACTGAGGTTTGATTCTGGAACCCTGTGGCCTGAGAACATGACTGAGGTTTGTTTCTGGAAGCCTCTTCCCTGGGAACATGACTGAGGTTTGATTCTGGACACCTGTGTCCTGGGATCATGCCTGAGGTTTGATTGCTGAAACCTGTGGCCTGCGAACATGACTCAGTTTTGATTCTGGAACCATGTGTCCTGGGAATATGACTGAGGTTTGATTCTGGAAACCTTTGTCCTGGGAAAATGACTGAGGTTTCATTGTGGAAACATGTGGCCTGGGATCATGACTGAGGTTTGATGGTGGAACACTCTGGCCTGGCAAAATGATTGAGGCTTGATTCAGGAACGCTGTGTCCTGGCAACTTGACTGAGGTTTGATGGCAGAAACCTGTGGACTGGCAACATGACTGAGGTTTGATTGTGGAACCCTGGGCACGGGGAACATGACTGAGGCCTGATACAGGAAACCCGTGGCGTGGGAACATGACATTGGTTTGATTCTGGGGCCCTGTTTACTGGGAACATGACTGAGGTTTAATGGTTGAACCCTGTGGCCTGGCAACATGATTGAGGTTTGATAGTAGAACCCTCAGGCTTGGGAACATGAGTGAGGCTTGATGGTGGAACGCTGTGGCCTGGCAACATGCCTGAGGTTTGATGGTGGAACCCTGTGGCTTGGCAAGATGACTTAGGTTTGATTGTGGAACACTCTGGCCTGGGAACATGACTGAGGCTTGATGGTGGAACCGTGGCCTGGCAACAGGACTGAGGTTTGATTGTGGAACCCTCTGGCCTGGGAATATGACTGATGTTTAATTGTGGAACCCTGTGGCCTGGGAACATGACTGGGATTTTATTTCTGAAACCTGTGTCCAGGGAACATGACTGAGGTTTTATTCTGGAACCCTGTGTCTGGGAACACGACTGAGGTTTGATTCTGGAACCATGTGGCCTGGGAATATGACTGAGGTTTGATTCTGGAATCCATTGGCCTGGGAACATGACTGATGTTAGAGTGTGGAATCCTGTGGCCTGGGAACATGACATCGGTTTGGATTCTGGTACCATGTTGCCTGGGAACATGAAATCGGTTTGTTTCTGGAAACCTGTGGCCTGGGAATAGGACTGAGGTTTGATGGCGGTACCCTATGGCCTGGCAACATGACTGAAGTTTGATTCTGGATCCCTGTGGCCTGGGAACATGACTGAGGCGTGATTCTTGAAAACTGTGGCCTGGGAACATGACTTCTGTTTAGATTGTGGAATACCGTGCCCGGGGAAACTGACTGAGCCTCGGTTCTGGAACCCTGTGGACTGGGAACATGACTGAGGTTTGATTCTGGGACCCTGTAGCCTGGGAACATAACTGAGGATTGATTCTGGAACCCTGTGGCCTGGGAACATGGCATCGGCGGATTCTGGAACACTGTGGCATGGGAATATGAGAACGGTTTGATTCTGGAATCCTGTGGCCTGGGAACATGTCTGAGGTTTGGTGGTGGAAACCTGTGGCCTGAGAATATGACTGAGGTTTAATTGTGGAACCCTGTGGGCTGGGAACATGACGGGGATTTTATGTCTGAAACGTGTGTCCAGGGAACATGACTGAGGTTTTATTCTGGAACCCTGTGTCTGGGAACACGACTGAGGTTTGATTCTGGAACCATGTGGCCTGGGAATATGAGTGAGGTTTGATTCTGGAATCCATTGGCCTGGGAACATGACCGATGTTAGAGTGGGGAATCCTGTGGCCTGGGAACATGACATCGGTTTGGATTCTGGTACCCTGTTGCCTGGGAACATCAAATCGGTTTGATTCTGGAAACCTGTGGCTTGGGAATATGATAGAGGTTTGATGGTGGTACCCTATGGCCTGGCAACAGGACTGAAGTTTGATTCTGGATCCCTGTGGCCTGGGAACATGCCTGAGGCGTGATTCTTGAAAACTGTGTCCTGGGAACATGACTTCTGTTTAGATTGTGGAATACTGTGCCCCGGGAACCTGACTGAGCCTTGGTTCTGGAACCCTGTGGCCTGGGAACCTGACTGAGGTTTGATGGCAGAAACCTGTGTACTGGCAACATAACTGAGGTTTGATTGTGGAACCCTGTGCCCTGGAAACATGACTGAGGCCTGGTACTGGAAACCCATGGCCTGGGAACTTGACATTGGTTTGATTTTGGAATCCTGTGTCCTGGGAACATGATTGATGTTTGATGGAGGAACCCTGTGGCCTGGGAACATGACTGAGGTTTGATGGTGGTACCCTGTGGCCTTCCAACATACCTGAGGCTTGATTCTGGAACCCTGTGGCCTGGGAACTTGAATGTGGTTTGATCGCAGAAACCTGTGGACTGTCACCATGACTGAGGTTTGATGGTGGAACCCTCTGCACTGGGAACATGGCTGAGGCCTGATACTTGAACCCTCTAGTCTGGGAACATGCCATTGGCTTGATTCTGGAACCCTGTTTCCTGGGAATATGACTGAGGTGTGATGGTTGAACCCTCTGTCCTGGCAACATGATTGAGGTTTGATGGTGGAACCCTCAGGCTTGGGAACATGAGTGAGGCTTGACGGTGGGACCCTGTGGCCTTGCAACATGACTGAGGTTTGATGGTGGAACCCTGTGGCTTGGCAAGATGACTTAGGTTTGATTGTGGAACACTCTGGCCTGGGAATATGACTGAGGCTTGATGGTGGAACCGTGGTCTGGCAACAAGACTGAGGTTTGATTGTGGGACCCTCTGGACTGGGAATATGACTGAGGTTTTATTCTGGAACCCTGTGTCCTGGGAACACGAATGAGGTTTGATTCTGGAACCATGTGGCCTGGGAATATGACTGAGGTTTGATTCTGGAAACCATTGGCCTGGGAAGATCACTGATGTTAGAGTGTGGAATACTGTGGCCTGGGAACATGACATCGGTTTGGGTTCTGGTAACCTGTTGCCTGGGAACATGAAATCGGTTTGAGTTTGGAAACCTGTGTCCTTGGAACAAGACTGAGGTTTGATTCTGGAACCCTGTGGCCTGGGAATATGACTGAGGTTTGTTTCTGGAAGCCTGTTCCCTGGGAACATGACTGAGGTTTGATTCTGAACACCTGTGTCCTGGGAACATGACTGAGGTGTGATGGTTGAACCCTATGGCCTGGCAACATGACTGAAGTTTGATTCTGGATCCTTGTGGCCTGGGAACATGAATGAGGCGTGATTCTTGAAAACTGTGGCCTGGGAACATGACATATGTTTAGATTGTGGAATACTGTGCCCCGGGAACCTGACTGAGCCTTGGTTCTCGAACCCTGTGAACTGGGAACATGACTGAGGTTTGAAGGTGGAACCCTGTGGCTTGGCAAGATGACTTAGGTTTGATTGTGGAACACTCTGGCCTGGGAACATGACTGAGGCTTGATGGTGGAATCGTGGTCTGGCAACAGGACTGAGGTTTAATTGTGGAACCCTCTGGCCTGAGAATATGACTGAGGTTTAATTGTGGAACTCTGTGGCCTGGGAACATGAGTGGGAATGTATTTCTGAAACCTGTGTCCAGGGAGCATGAGTGAGGTTTTATTCTGGAACCCTGTGTCCTGGGAACACGACTGAGGTTTGATTCTGGAACCGTGTGGCCTGGGAATATGACTGAGGTTTGATTCTGGAAACCATTGGCCTGGGATGATGACTGATGTTAGAGTGTGAAATCCTGTGCCCTGGGAACATGACATCGGTTTGGATTCTGGTACCCTGTTGCCTGGGAACATGAAATCGGTTTGATTCTGGAAACCTGTGGCCTGGGAATATGACTGAGGTTTGATGGTGGTACCCTATGGCCTGGCAACATGCCTGCAGTTTGATTCTGGATCCCTGTGGCCTGGGAACATGACTGAGGCATGATTCTTGAAAACTGTGGCCTGGGAATATGACATCTGTTTAGATTGTGGAATACCTTGCCCCGGGAACCTGACTGAGACTTGGTTCTGGAACCCTGTGGACTGGGAACATGACAGAGGTTTTATTCTTGAACCCTGTAGCCTGGGAACATAACTGAGGATTGATTCTGGAATCCTGTGGCCTGGGAAAATGACATCGGTGGATTCTGGAACCCTGAGGCCTGGAACATGACATCTGTTTAGATTGTAGAATACTGTGTCCCGGGAACCTGACTGAGCCTTGGTTCTGGAACTCTGTGGACTGGGAACATGACATAGGTTTTACTCTTGAACCCTGTAGCCTGGGAACATAACTGAGGATTGATTCTGGAACCCTGTGGCCTGGGAAAATGACATCGGTGGATTCTGGAACCCTGAGGCCTGGGAACATGACATCTGTTTAGATTGTGGAATACTGTGCCCCGGGAACCTGACTGAGCCTTGGTTCTGGGACCCTGTGGACTGGGAACATGACTGTGGTTTTATTCTGGAACCCTGTAGCCTGGGAACATAACTGGGGATTGATTCCGGAATCTTCTGGCCTGGGAGCATGACATCGTCGGATTCTGGAACCCTGTGGCCTGGGAATATGAGAACAGTTTGATTCTGGAACCCTGTGGCCTGGGAAGATGGCTGAGGCCTGATACTGGAACCCCGTGGCGTGAGAACATGACAATGGTTTGATTCTGGAGCCCTGTTTACAGGGAACATGACTGAGGTTTGATGGTTGAACCCTGTGGCCTGGAAACATGCCTGCGGTTTGATTATGGAAGACTGTGGCCAGGGAACATGATATCGGGTTGATTCTGGAAACCTGTGTCCTGGGAACAAGACTGAGGTTTGATTCTGGAACCCTGTGTCATGGGAACATGACTGAGGTTTGATTGTTGAAACCTGCGGCCTGCGAACATGACTCAGGTTTGATTCTGGAACCATGTGTCCTGGAAATATGACTGAGGTTTGATTCTGGAAACCTCTGGCGTGGGAAAATGACTGAGGTTTCATTGTGGAAACATGTGGCCTGGGATCATGACTGAGGTTTGATGGTGGAACACTCTGGCCTGGCAAAATGACTGTGGCTTGATTCTGGAACCCTGTGGCCTGGGAACTTGAACGTGGTTTGATCGCAGAAACCTGTGGACTATCAACATGACTGAGGTTTGATGGTGGAACCCTGTGCACTGGGAACATGGCTGAGGCCTGATAGTGGAACCCCGTGGTCTGAGAATATGCCATTGGTTTGATTCTGCAACCCTGTTTCCTGGGAACATGAGTGAGGTTTGATGGTTGAACCCTGTGGCCTGGCAACAGGACTGAGGTTTGATTGTGGAACCCTGGTGCTTCGGAACATGACTCAGGCTTGATGGTGGAACCCTGTGGCCTGGCAACAGGACTGAGGTTTGATGGTGGAACCCTGATTACAGGGAACATGACATCGGTTTGGATTCTCGTACCCTGTTGCCTGGGAACATGAAATCGGTTTGATTCTGGAAACCAGTGGCCTGGGAATATGACGGAGGATTGACGGTGGAACCCTGTGGCCTGGTAAGATGACTTAGGTTTGATGGTGGAACACTCTGGCCTGGGAACATGACTGAGGCTTGATGGTGGAAACGTGGTCTGGCAAGAGGACTGAGGTTAGATTGTGGAACCCTCTGGCCAGGGGAATATGACTGAGGTTCAATTGTGGAACCCTGTGGCCTGGGAACATGCCTGGGATTTTGTTTCTGAAACCTGTGTCCAGGGAACATGACTGAGGTTTTATTCTGGAACCCTGTAGCCTGGGAACATAACTGAGGATTGATTCTGGAAACCTGTGGCCTGGGAACAAGACTGATGTTAGAGTGTGGAATCCTGTGGCCTGGGAACATGATATCGGTTTGGATTCCGGTACCCTGTTGCCTGGGAACATGAAATCGGTTTGATTCTGGAAACCTGTGGCCTGGGAATATGACTGAGGTTTGATGGTGGTACCCTATGGCCTGGCAACATGACTGAAGTTTGATTCTGGATCCCTGTGACCTGGGAACATGACTGAGGCGTGATTCTGGAAAACTGTGGCCTGGGAACATGACATCTCTTTAGATTGTGGAATACTGTGCCCCGGGAACCTGACTGAGCCTTGGTTCTGGAACCCTGTGGACTGGGAATATGACTGAGGTTTTATTCTGGACCCTGTAACCTGGGAACATAACTGAGGATTGATTCTGGAACCCTGTGGCCTGGGAACATGACATCGGTGGATTCTGGAACCCTAAGGCTTGAGAACATGACATCTGTTTAGATTATGGAATACTCTGCCCCGGGAACCTGACTAAGCCTTGGTTCTGGAACCCTGAGGACTGGGAACATGACTGAGGTTTTATTCTGGAACCCTGTAGCCTGGGAACATAACTGAGGATTGATTCTGGAACCCTGTGGCCTGGGAACATGAGAACAGTTTGTTTCTGGAACCCTGTGGACTGGGAAAATGAGAACGGTTTGATTCTGGAACCCTGTGTCCTGGGAAAATGCCTTAGGTTTGATGGTGTAAACCTGTGGCCTGGCAACAAGACCGAGGTTTGATTCTGGAAGACTGTGGCCAGGGAATATGATATCGGGATGATTCTGGAAACCTGTGTCCTGGGAACAAGACTGAATTTTGATTCTGGAACGCTGTGCTCTGGGAATATGACTTAGGTTTGTTTCTAGAAGCCTTTTCCCTGGGAACATGACTGAGGTTTGATTCTGGACACCTGTGTCCTGGTAACATGACTGAGGTGTGATTGTTGAAACCTGTGGCCTGCGATCATGACTCAGGTTTGATTCTGGAACCATGTGACCTGGGAATATGACTGAGGTTTGATTCTGGAAACCTTTGGCCTGGGAAAATGACTGCGGTTTCATTGTGGAAACTTGTGGCCTGGGATCATGATTGAGGTTTGATGGTGGAACACTCTGGCTTGGCAAAATGACTGAGGCTTGATTCTGTAACCCTGTGGCTTGGCAACTTGACTGAGGTTTGATTGTGGAACCCTGTGCACGGGGAACATGACTGAGGCCTGATACTGGAACCCCGTGGCGTGGGAACTTGACATTGGTTTATTCTGGAGCCCTGTTTACTGGGAAGATGACTGAGGTGTGATGGTTGAACCCTGTGGCCTGGCAACATGATTGAGGTTACAGAGTGGAACCCTCAGGCATGGGAACATGAGTGAGGCTTGAGGGTGCAACCCTGTGGCCTGGAAACATGACTGAGGTTTGATGGTGGAACCCTGTGGCTTGGCAAGATGACTTAGGTTTGATTGTGGAACACTCTGGCCTGGGAACATGACTGAGGCTTGATGGTGGAAACGCGGTCTGGCAAGAGGACTGAGGTTAGATTGTGGAACCCTCTGGCCTGGGAATATGACTGAGGTTCAATTGTGGAACCCTGTGGCCTGGGAACATGACTGGGATTTTGTTTCTGAAACCTGTGTCCAGGGAACATGACTGAGGTTTTATTCTGGAAACCTGTGTCCTGGGAACACGACTGAGGTTTGATTCTGGAACCATGTGGCCTGGGAATATGACTGAGGTTTGATTCAGGAAATCATTGGCCTGGACACAAGACTGATGTTAGTGTGTGGAATCCTGTGGCCTGGGAACATGACATCGGTTTGGATTCTGCTACCCTGTTGCCTGGGAACATGAAATCGGTTTGATTCTGGAAACCTGTGGCTTGGGAATATGACTGATGTTTGATGGTGGTACCCTATGGTCTGGCAACATGACTGAATTTTGATTCTGGATCCCTATGGCCTGGGAACATGACTGGGGCATGATTCTTGAAAACTGTGGCCTGGGAACATGACATCTGTTTAGATTGTGGAATACTGTGCTCCGGAAACCTGAGTGAGCCTTGGTTCTGGAACCCTGTGGACTGGGAAAATGACTGAGGTTTTATTCTGGAACCCTGTAGACTGGGAACATAACTGAGGATTGATTCTGGAACCCTGTGGCCTGGGAACATGACAGTGGTGGATTCTGGAATCCTGTGGCCTGGGAACATGAGAACGGTTACATTCTGGAACCCTGTGGCCTGGGAACATGTATGAGGTTTGATGGTGGAAACCTATGGCCTGGCATCATGACTGAGGTTTGATTCTGGAAGACTGTGGCCAGGTAACATGATATCAGCTTGATTCTGAAAACTTGTGTCCTGGGAACAAGACTGAGGTTTGATTCTGGAACCCTGTGGCCTGGCAACTTGACTGAGGTTTGATGGCAGAAACCGGTGGACTGGCAACATGACTGAGGTTTGATTGTGGAACCCTTTGCAAGGGCAACATAACTGAGGCCTGATACTGGAAACCCGGGGCGTGGGAACATGACATTGGTTTGATTCTGGAGTCCTGTTTACTGGGAACATGACTGAGGTTTGATGGTGGAACCTTGTGGCTTGGCAAGATGACTTAGGTTTGATTGTGGAACCCTCTGGCCTGGGAATATGACTGAGGTTTAATTGTGGAACCCTGTGGCCTGGGAACATGACTGGGATTTTATTTCTGAAACCTGTGTCCAGGAAACATGACTGAGGTTTTATTCTGGAACCCTGTGTCCTGGGAACACGACTGAGGTTTGATTCTGGAACCATGTGGCCTGGGAATATGACTGAGGTTTGATTCTGGAAACCATTGCCCTGGGAAGATGACTGATGTTAGAGTGTGGAATCCTGTGGCCTGGGAACATGACATCGGTTTGGATTCTGGTACCCTGTTGCCTGGGAACATGAAATCGGTTTAATTCTGGAAACCTGTGGCCTGGGAATATGACTGAGGTTTGATTCTGGATCCCTGTGGCCTGGTAACATGACTGAGGCGTAATTCTTGAAAACTGTGGCCGGGAATATGACATCTGTTTAGATTGTGTAATACTGTGCCCCGGGAAACTGACTGAGCCTTGGTTCTGAACCCTGTGGACTGGGAACATGAGTGAGGTTTTATTCTGGAACCCTGTAGCCTGGGAACATAACTGAGGATTGATTCTGGAACCCTGTGGCCTGGGAACATGACATCTGTTTAGATTGTGGAATACTGTGCCCCGGCAACCTGAATGAGCCTTGGTTCTGGAACCCTGTGGACTGGGAAAATGACTGAGGTTTTATTCTGCAACCCTGTAGCCTGGGAACATAACTGAGGATTGATTCTGGAACCCTGTGGCCTGGGAACATGAGAACGATTTGATTCCGGAACCCTGTGGCCTGGGAACATGCCTGAGGTTTGATGGTGGAAACCTGTGGCCTGGCAACATGACTGAGGTTTGATTCTGGAAGACTGTGGCTAGGGAACATGATATCGGGTTGATTCTGGAAACCTGTGTCCTGGGAACAACACTGAGGTTTGATTCTGGAACGCTGTGCCTGGGGAACATGACTTAGGTTTGTTTCTGGAAGCCTGTTCCCTGGGAACATGACTGAGGTTTGATTCTGGACACCTGTGTCATGGGAACATGACTGAGGATTGATTGCTGAAACCTGTGGCCTGCGAACATGACTCAGGTTTGATTTTGGAACCATGTGTCCTGGGAATATGACTGAGGTTTGATTCTGGAAATCTTTGGCTTGGGAAAATGACTGAGGCTTCATTGTGGAAACATGTGGCCTGGGATCATGACTGAGGTTTGATGTTGGAACACTCTGGCCAGGCAAAATGACTGAGGCTTGATTCTGGAACCCTGTGGCATGGGAACTTGACTGAGGTTTGATGGCAGAAACCTGAGGAATGGCAACATGACTGAGGTTTGATTGTGGAACCCTTTGCACGGGGAACATGACTGAGGCCTCATACTGCAACCCCTTGGCTTGGGAACATGACATTGGTTTGATTCTGGAGCCCTGTTTACTGGGAACATGACTGAGGTTTGATGGTAGAACCCTGTGGCCTGGCAACCTGATTGAGGTTTCAGAGTGGAACCCTCAGGCTTGGGAACATGAGTGAGGCTTGATGGTGGAACCCTGTGGCCTGGCAACATGATTGAGGTTTGATGGTGGAACCCTGTGGCTTGGCAAGATGACTTAGGTTTGATTGTGGAACACTCTGGCCTGGGAATATGACTGAGGCTTGATGGTGGAACCGTGGTCTGGCAACAGGATTGAGGTTTGACTGTGGAACCCTCTGGCCTGGGAATATGACTGAGGTTTAATTGTGGAACCCTGTGGCCTGGGAACATGACTGGGATTTTATTTCTGGAACCTGTGTACAGGGAACATGACTGAGGTTTTATTCTCGAACCCTGTGTCCTGGGAAGACAACTGAGGTTTGATTCTGGAACCATTTGGCCTGGGAATATGACTGAGGTTTGATTCTGGAAACCATTGGCCTGGGAACAAGACTGATGTTAGAGTGTAGAATCCTGTGGCCTGGGAACATGATATCGGTTTGGATTCCGGTACCCTGTTGCCTGGGAACATGAAATCGGTTTGATTCTGGAAACCTGTGGCCTGGGAATATGACTGAGGTTTGATGGTGGTACCCTTTGGCCTGTCAACATGACTGAAGTTTGATTCTGGATCCCTGTGGCCTGGGAACATGACTGAGGCGTGATTCTGGAAAACTGTGGCCTGGGAACATGACATCTCTTTAGATTGTGGAATACTCTGCCCCGGGAACCTGACTGAGCCTTGGTTCTGGAACCCTGTGGACTGGGAATATGACTGAGGTTTTATTCTGGAACCCTGTAACCTGGGAACATAACTGAGGATTGATTCTGGAACCCTGTGGCCTGGGAACATGACATCGGTGGATTCTGGAACCCTAAGGCTTGGGAACATGACATCTGTTTAGATTATGGAATACTGTGCCCCGGGAACCTGACTGAGCCTTGGTTCTGGAACCCTGAGGACTGGGAACATGACTGAGGTTTTATTCAGGAACCCTGTAGCCTGGGAACATAACTGAGGATTGATTCTGGAACCCTGTGGCCTGGGAACATGAGAACAGTTTGTTTCTGGAACCCTGTGGCCTGGGAAAATGAGAACGGTTTGATTCTGGAACCCTGTGTCCTGGGAAAATGCCTGAGGTTTGATGGTGTAAACCTGTGGCCTGGCAACAAGACTGAGGTTTGATTCTGGAAGACTGTGGCCAGGGAACATGATATCGGGATGATTCTGGAAACCTGTGTCCTGGGAACAAGACTGAGGTTTGATTCTGAAACGCTGTGCTCTGGGAATATGACTTAGGTTTGTTTCTACAAGCCTTTTCCCTGGGAACATGACTGAGGTTTGATTCTGGACACCTGTGTCCTGGTAACATGACTGAGGTGTGATTGTTGAAACCTGTGGCCTGCGATCATGACTCAGGTTTGATTCTGGAACCATGTGACCTGGGAATATGACTGAGGTTTGATTCTGGAAACCTTTGGCCTGGGAAAATGACTGAGGTTTCATTGTGGAAACTTGTGGCCTGGGATCATGATTGAGGTTTGATGGTGGAACACTCTGGCTTGGCAAAATGACTGAGGCTTGATTCTGGAAACCTGTGGCCTGGCAACTTTACTGAGGTTTAATGGCAGAAACCTGTGGACTGGCAACATGACTGACTGTTGATTTTGGAACCCTGTGCACGGGGAACATGACTGAGGCCTGATACTGGAACCCCGGGGCGTGGGAACATGACATTGGTTTGATTCTGAAGCCCTATTTACTGGGAACATGACTGAGGTTTGATGGTTGAACCCTGTGGCCTGGCAACATGAGTGAGGCTTGATGGTTGAACCCTGTGGCTTGGCAAGATGACCAAGGTTTGATTGTGGAACACTCTGGCCTGGGAACATGACTGAGGCTTGATGGTGGAACCGTGGCCTGGCAACAGGACTGAGGTTTGATTGTGGAACCCTCTGGCCTGGGAATATGACAGAGGTTTAATTGTGGAACCCTGTGGCCTGGGAACATGACTGGTATTTTATTTCTGAAACCTGTGTCCAGGAAACATGACTGAGGTTTTATTCTGAAACCCTGTGTCCTGGGAACACGACTGAGGTTTGATTCTAAAACCATGTGGCCTTGGAATATGTCTGAGGTTTGATTCTGTATCCCTGTGGCCTGGGAACATGACATCGGTGGATTCTGGAACCCTGAGGCCTGGGAACATGACATCTGTTTAGATTGTGGAATACTGTGCCCCGGGAACCTGACTGAGCCTTGGTTCTGGGACCCTGTGGACTGGGAACATGACTGAGGTTTTATTCTGGAACCCTGTAGCCTGGGAACATAACTGGGGATTGATTCCGGAATCTTCTGGCCTGGGAGCATGACATCGTCGGATTCTGGAACCCTGTGGCCTGGGAATATGAGAACAGTTTGATTCTGGAACCCTGTGGCCTGGGAAGATGGCTGAGGCCTGATACTGGAACCCCGTGGCGTGAGAACATGACATTGGTTTGATTCTGGAGCCCTGTTTACAGGGAACATGACTGAGGTTTGATGGTTGAACCCTGTGGCCTGGAAACATGCCTGCGGTTTGATTATGGAAGACTGTGGCCAGGGAACATGATATCGGGTTGATTCTGGAAACCTGTGTCCTGGGAACAAGACTGAGGTTTGATTCTGGAACCCTGTGTCATGGGAACATGACTGAGGTTTGATTGTTGAAACCTGCGGCCTGCGAACATGACTCAGGTTTGATTCTGGAACCATGTGTCCTGGAAATATGACTGAGGTTTGATTCTGGAAACCTCTGGCGTGGGAAAATGACTGAGGTTTCATTGTGGAAACATGTGGCCTGGGATCATGACTGAGGTTTGATGGTGGAACACTCTGGCCTGGCAAAATGACTGTGGCTTGATTCTGGAACCCTGTGGCCTGGGAACTTGAACGTGGTTTGATCGCAGAAACCTGTGGACTATCAACATGACTGAGGTTTGATGGTGGAACCCTGTGCACTGGGAACATGGCTGAGGCCTGATAGTGGAACCCCGTGGTCTGAGAATATGCCATTGGTTTGATTCTGCAACCCTGTTTCCTGGGAACATGACTGAGGTTTGATGGTTGAACCCTGTGGCCTGGCAACAGGACTGAGGTTTGATTGTGGAACCCTGGTGCTTCGGAACATGACTCAGGCTTGATGGTGCAACCCTGTGGCCTGGCAACAGGACTGAGGTTTGATGGTGGAACCCTGATTACAGGGAACATGACATCGGTTTGGATTCTCGTACCCTGTTGCCTGGGAACATGAAATCGGTTTGATTCTGGAAACCAGTGGCCTGGGAATATGACGGAGGATTGACGGTGGAACTCTGTGGCCTGGTAAGATGACTTAGGTTTGATGGTGGAACACTCTGGCCTGGGAACATGACTGAGGCTTAATGGTGGAACCCTGTGTCCTGGGAATATGAGTGAGGCTTGATTCTGGAACCCTGTGGTCTGGGAATATGACTGGGGATTTATTTTTGAAACCTGTGTCCAGGGAATAGGACTGAGGTTTGATTCTGGAACCCTGTGTCCTGGGAATATGACTGAGGTTTGATCCTGGAAACCATTGGCCTGGGAACATGACTGATGTTTGATTCTGGATCCCTGAGGCCTGGGAACATGACATTTGTTTAGGTTGTGGAATACTGTGCCCTGCGAAACTGACTGAGGCTTGGTTCTGGAAACCTGTGGACGGCGAACATGACTGAGAATTTATTCTAGAACCCTGGAGCCTGGGAACATAACTGAGGATTGATTGTGGAACCCTCAGGTTTGGGAACATGACTGAGGCTTGATGGTGGAACCCTGTGGCCTGGTACCAGGACTGAGGTTTGATGGTGGAAACCTGTGGCCTGGGAACGTGACATCGGTTTGGATACTGGTACCCTGTTGCCTGGGAACATGAAATCGTTTTTATTCTGGAAAAATGTGGCCTGGGTACATGACTGAGGTTTGATGTGGTACCATATGTCCTGGCAACATGACTGAGGCTTAATGGTGGAACCGTGGCCTGGCAACAGGACTGAGGTTTGATTGTCGAAACCTCTGGCCTGGGAATATGACTGAGGTATAATTGTGGAGCCCTGTGGCCTGGGAATATGAGTGAGGCTTGATTCTGGAACCATGTGGCCTGGGAACATGACTGGGATTTTATTTTTGAAACCTGTGTCCAGGGAACATGACTGAGGTTTGATGGTCGAACCGTGGTCTGGCAAGAGGACTGAGGTTTGATTGTGGAACCCTCAGGTTTGGGAACATGACAACGGCTTAATGGTGGAACCCTTTGGCCTGTCAACAGGACTGAGGATTGATAGTGGAAACCTGTGGCCTGGCAAGATGACATAGGTTTGATTGTGGAACTCTCTGGCCTGGGAACATGACTGAGGCTTGATGGTGGAACCGTGGCCTGACAACAGGACTGAGGTTTGATTGTGGAACCCTCTGGCCTGGCAATATGACTGAGGTTTAATTGTGGAACCCTGTGGCCTGGGAATATGAGTGAGGCTTGATTCAGGAACCCTGTGGCCTGGGAACATGACTGGGGTTTTATTTTTGAAACCTGTGTCCAGGGAACATGACTGAGGTTTGATTCTGGAACCCTGTGTCCTGAGAACATGAGTGAGGGTTGATTCTGGAAACATGTGTCCTGGGAATATGACTGAGGTTTGATTTTGGAAATCTGTGGCCTGGGAACTTGACTGAGGTTTGATGGCAGAAACCTGTGTACTGGCAACATAACTGAGGTTTGATTGTGGAACCCTGTGCCCTGGAAACATGACTGAGGCCTGGTACTGGAAACCCATGGCCTGGGAACTTGACATTGGTTTGATTTTGGAATCCTGTGTCCTGCGAACATGATTGAGCTTTGATGGAGGAACCCTGTGGCCTGGGAACATGACTGAGGTTTGATGGTGGTACCCTGTGGCCTGCCAACATACCTGAGGCTTGATTCTGGAACCCTGAGGCCTGGCAACTTGAATGTGGTTTGATCGCAGAAACCTGTGGACTGTCACCATGACTGAGGTTTGATGGTGGAACCCTGTGCACTGGGAACATGGCTGAGGCCTGATACTTGAACCCTGTGGTCTGGGAACATGCCGTTGGCTTGATTCTGGAACCCTGTTTCCTGGGAATATAACTGAGGCTTGATGGTGGAACCCTGTGGCCTGGCAACAGGACTGAGGATTGATGGTGGAAACCTGTGGCCTGGCAAGATGACATAGGTTTGATTGTGGAACACTCTGGCCTGGGAACATGACTGAGGTTTAATTGTGGAACCCTGTGGCCTGGGAATATGAGTGAGGCTTGATTCAGGAACCCTGTGGCCTGGGAACATGACTGGGGTTTTATTTTTGAAACCTGTGTCCAGGGAACATGACTGAGGTTTGATTCTGGAACCCTGTATCCTAAGAACATGGGTGAGGTTTGATTCTGGAAACATGTGTCCTGGAAATATGACTGAGGTTTGATTCTGGAAATCTGTGGCCTGGAAAGTTGACTGAGGTTTGATGGAAGAAACCTGTGGACTGGCAACATGACTGAGGTTTGATAGTGGAACCCTGTGCCCTGCAAACATGATTGAGGCCTGGTACTGGAAACCCATGGCCTGGGAACTTGACATTGGTTTGATTCTGGAACCCTGTGTCCTGGGGATATGACTGAGGTTTGATTCTGGAAACCATTGGTCTGGGAACATGACTGATGTTAGATTGTGGAATCCTGTGGCCTGGGAACATGACTGAGGTTTGATGGTGGTACCCTGTGGCCTGGCAACATACCTGAGGCTTCTTTCTGGAACCCTGTGGCCTGGGAACGTGAATGTGGTTTGATGGCAGAAACCTGTGGACTGTCAACATGACTGAGGTTTGATGGTGGAACCCTCTGCACTGGGAACATGGCTGAGGCCTGATACTGGAACCCCGTGGTCTGCGAACATGCCATTGGCTTGATTCTGGAACCCTGTTTCCTGGGAACATGACTGAGGTTTGATGGTTGAATCGAGTGGCCTGGCAACAGGACTGAGGTTTGATGGTGGAACCCTGATTACAGGGAACATGACATCGGTTTGGATTCTGGTACCCTGTTGCCTGGGAACATGAAATCGGTTTGATTCTGGAAACCAGGGCCTGGGAATATGACTGACGATTGATGGTGGAACACTGTGGCTTGGCAAGATGACTTAGGTTTGATTGTGGAACACTCTGGTCTGGGAACATGACTGAGGCTTGATGGTGGAACCGTGGCCTGGCAAAAGGACGGAGGTTTGATTGTGGAACCCTCTGGCCTGGGAATATGACTGAGGTTTAATTGTGGACCCCTGTCTCCTGGGAATATGAGTGAGGCTTGATTCTGGAACCCTGTGGCCTGGGAATATGACTGGGGATTTATTTTTGAAACCTGTGTCCAAGGAACCTGACTGAGGTTTGATTCTGGAACCTTGTGGCCTGGGAATAATACTGAGGTTTGTTCCTGGAAACCATTGGCCTCGGAACATGACTGATGTTAGATTGTGGAAACGTGTGGCCTGGGAACATGACATCGGTTTGGATTCTGGTACCCTGTTGCCTGGGAACATGAAATCGGTTGATTCTGGAAACCTGTGGTCTGGGAATATGACTGAGGTTTGATGCGCATACCATATGCCCTGGCAACATGACTGAGGTTTGATTCTGGAACCCTGAGGCCTGGGAACATGACTGAGGCGTGATTCTGGAAACCTGTGAATTGGGAATATGACATCTGTTTAGATTCTGCAATACTGTGCCCTGGGAAACTGACTGAGGCTTGGTTCTGGAACCTTGTGGCCTGGGAACTTGACTGAGGTTTGATGGCAGAAACCTGTGGACTGGCAACATGACTGAGGTGTGATTGTGGAACCCTGTGACCGGGAAACATGACTGTGGCCTGGTACTGGAAACCCATGGCCTGGGAACTTGACATTGGTTTGATTCTGGCACCCTGTGTCCTGGGGACATGACTGAGGTTTGATTCTGGAAACCATTGGTCTGGGAACATGACTGATGTTAGATTGTGGAATCCTGTGGCCTGGGAACATGACTGAGGCCTGATACTGGAACCCCGTGGCCTGGGAACATGCCATTGGTCTGATTCTGGAACCCTATTTCCTGGAAACATGACTGAGGTTTGATGGTTGAACCCTGTGGCCTGGCAACATGACAGAGGTTTGATTGTGGAACCCTCAGGCTTGGGAACATGACAACGGCTTAATGGTGGAACCCTGTGGCCTGTCAACAGGACTGAGGATTGATAGTGGAAACCTGTGCCCTGGAAAGATGACATAGGTTTGATTGTGGAACTCTCTGGCCTGGGAACATGACTGAGGCTTGATGGTGGAACCGTGGCCTGACAACAGGACTGAGGTTTGATTGTGGAACCCTCTGGGCTGGCAATATGACTGAGGTTTAATTGTGGAACCCTGTGGCCTGGGAATATGAGTGAGGCTTGATTCAGGAACCCTGTGGCCTGGGAACATGACTGGGGTTTTATTTTTGAAACCTGTGTCCGGGGAACATGAGTGAAGTTTGATTCTGGAAACATGTGTCCTGGGAATATGACTGAGGTTTGATTCTGGAACCCTGTGTCCTGAAAACATGGGTGAGGTTTGATTCTGGAAATATGTGTCCTGGGAATATGACTGAGGTGTGATTCTGGAACCCTGTGTCCTGGGAACACAACTGAGGTTTGATTCTGGAACCCTGTGGCCTGGGAATATGACTGAGGTTTGATTCTGGAAACCATCGGCCTGGGAAGATGACTGATGTTAGAGTGTGGAATCCTGTTGCCTGGGAACATGACATCGGTTTGGATTCTGGTAACCCTGTTGCCTGGGAACATGAAATCCGTTTGATTCTGGAAACCTGTGGCCTGGGAATATGGCTGAGGTTTGATGGTGCTACCCTATGGCCTGGCAACATGACTGAAGTTTGATTCTGGTTCCTTGTGGCCTGGGAACATGACTGAGGCGTGATTCTTGAAAACTGTGGCCTGGGAACATGACATCTGTTTAGATTGTGGAATACTGACCCGGGGAACCTGACTGAGCCTTGGTTCTGGAACCCTGTGGACTGGGAACATGACTGAGGTTTTATTCTGGAACCCTGTAGCCTGGGAACATAACTGAGGATTGATCCTGGAACCCTGTGGCCTGGGAACATGACATTGGTGGATTCTGGAACCCTGTGGCCTGGGAACATGAGAACGGTTTGATTCCGGAACCCTGTGGCCAGGGAACATTTCTGAGGTTTGATGGTGGAAACCTGTGGCCTGGCAACATGACTGAGGTTTGATTCTGGAAGACTGTGACCAGGGAACATGATATCGGGTTGATTCTGGAAACCTGTGTCCTGGGAACAAGACTGAGGTTTGATTCTGGAATCCTGTGGCCTGGGAACATGACTTAGGTTTGTTTCTGGAAGCATGTTACCAGGGAAAATGACTGAGGTTTGATTCTGGAAACCTGTGTCCTGGGATCATGACTGAGGTTTGATTGTTGAAACCTGTGGCCTGCGAACATGACTCAGGTTTGATTCTGGAACCATGTGTCCTGGGAATATGACTGAGGTTTGATTCTGGAAACCTTTGGCCTGGGAAAATGACTGAGGTTTCATTGTGGAAACATGTGGCCTGGGATCATGTCTGAGGTTTGATGGTGGAACACTCTGGCCTGGCAAAATGACTGAGGCTTGATTCTGGAACCCTGTGGCCTGGCAACCTGACTGAGGTTTGATGGCAGAAACCTGTGGACTGGCAACATGACTGAGGTTTGATTGTGGAACCCTGTGCACGGGGAACATGACTGAGGCCTGGTACTGGAACCCCGTGGCGTGGGAACATGACATTGGTTTGATTCTGGAGCCCTGTTTACTGGGAACGTGACTGAGGTTTGATGATGGAACCCTGTGGCCTGGGAATATGACTGAGGTTAGGATTCTGGTACCCTGTTGCCTGGGAACATGAAATCTGTTTGATTCTGGAATCCTGTGTCCTGGGAATATGACTGAGGTTTGATGGTGGTACCCTATGGCCTGACAACATGACTGAAGTTTGATTCTGGATCCCTATGGCCTGGGAACATGACTGAGGCATGATTCTTGAAAACTGTGGCCTGGGAAAATGACATCTGTTTAGATTGTGGAATACTGTGCCCCGGGAAACTGACTGAGCTTTGGTTTTGGAAGCCTGTTCCCTGGGAACATGACTGAGGTTTGATTCTGGACACCTGTGTCCTGGGAACATGACTGAGGTTTGATTGCTGAAACCTGTGGCCTGCGAACATGACTCAGTTTTGATTCTGGAACCCTCAGGCTTGGGAACATGAGTGAGGCTTGATGGTGTAAACCTGTGGCCTGGCAACATGACTGAGGTTTGATGGTGGAACCCTGTGGCTTGGCAAGATGACTTAGGTTTGATTGTGGAACACTCTGGCCTGGGAACATGACTGAGGCTTGATGGTGGAACCGTGGTCTGGCAACAGGACTGAGGTTTGATTGTGGAACCCTCTGACCTGGGAATATGACTGTGGTTAAATTGTGGAACCCTGTGGCCTGGTAACATGACTGGGATTTTATTTCTGAAACCTGTGTCCAGGGAACATGAGTGAGGTTTTAGTCTGGAAACCTGTGTCCTGGGAACACGACTGATATTTGATTATGGAACCATGTGGCCTGGGAATATGACTGAGGATTGATGGTGGTATCCAATGGCCTGGCAACATGCCTGCAGTTTGATTCTGGATCCCTGTGGCATGGGAACATGACTGAGGCGTGATTCTTGAAAACTGTGGCCTGGGAACATGACATCTGTTTAGAATGTGGAATACTGTGCCCCGGGAACCTGACTGAGCCTTGGTTCTGGAACCCTGTGGACTGGGAACATGACAGAGGTTTTATTCTTGAACCCTGTAGCCTGGGAACATAACTGAGGATTGATTCTGGAACCCTGTGCCCTGGGAACATGACATCGGTGGGTACTGGAACCCTGAGGCCTGGGAACATGACATCTGTTTAGATTGTGGAATACTGTGCCCCGGGAAGCTGACTGAGCCTTGGTTCTGGAACCCTGTGGACTGGGAAACTGACTGATGTTTGATTCTGGAACCCTGTAGCATGGAAACATAACTGAGGATTGATTCTGGAACCCTGTGGCCTTGGAACATGACATCGGTGGATTCTGGATCCCTGTGGCCTGGGAACATGAGAACAGTTTGATTCTGGAACCCTGTGGCCTGGCAAATAGACTGAGGTTTGATGGTGGAACCCTGTGGCTTGGCAATATGACTTAGGTTTGATTGTGGAACAGTCTGGCCTGGGAACATGACTGAGGCTTGATGGTGGAACCGTGGTCTGGCACAGGACTGAGGTTTGATTGTGGAACCCTCTGGCCTGGGAATATAACTGAGGTTCAATTGTGGAACCCTGTGGCCTGGGAAAATGACTGCGATTTTATTTCTGAAACCTGTGTCCAGGGAACATGACTGAGGTTTTATTCTGGAACCCTGTGTCCTGGGAACACGACTGAGGTTTGATTCTGGAAACATGTGGCCTGGGAATATGACTGAGGTTTGATTCTGGAAACCATTGGCCTGGGAAGATGACTGATGTTAGAGTGTGGAATCCTGTGGCCTGGGAACATGACATCGGTTTGGATTCGGGTACCCTGTTGCCTGGGAACATGAAATCGGTTTGATTCTGGAAACCTGTGTCCTGGGAATATGATGGAAGTTTGATGGTGGTACCCTATGGCCTGGCAACATGACTGATGTTTGATTGTGGATCCCTGTGGCCTGGGAACATAACTGAGGCGTGACTCTGGAAAACTGTGGCCTGGGAACATGACATCTGTTTAGATTGTGGAATACTCTGCCCCGGGAACCTGACTGAGCCTTGGTTCTGGAACCCTGTGGACTGGGAACATGACTGAGGTTTTATTCTGGAAGACTGTGGCCAGGGAACATGATATCGGGTTGATTCTGGAAACCTGTGTCCTGGGAACATGCCTGAGGTTTCATGGTGGAAACCTGTGGCCTGGCTACATGACTGGGGTTTTATTCTGGAAGTCTGTGGCCAGGGAACATGATATCGGGTTGATTCTGGAAACCTTTGTCCTGGGAACAAGACTGAGGTTTGATTCTGGAACCCTGTGGCATGGGAACATGACTGAGGTTTGTTTCTTGAAGCCTGTTCTCTGGGAATATGACTGAGGTTTGATTCTGGACACCTGTGTCTTGGGATCATGACTGAGGTCTGATTGCTGAAACCTGTGGCCTGCGAACATGACTCAGTTTTGATTCTGGAACCATGTGTCCTGGGAATATGACTGAGGTTTGATTCTGGAAACCTTTGGCCTGGGAAAATGACTGAGGTTTCATTGTGGAAACATGTGGCCTGGGATTATGACTGAGGTTTGATTCTGGAAGAGTGTGGCCAGGGAACATGATATCGGGTTGATTCTGGAAACCTGTGTCCTGGGAATATGATGGAGGTTTGATGGTGGTACCCTATGGACTTGCAACATGCCTTAGGTTTGATTCTGGTACCCTGTGGCCTGGAAACATGCCTGAGGCGTGATTCTGGAATCCTGTGGCCTAGGAACATGACCTCAGTTTCTGTTCTGGTACCCTCTTGCCTGGGAACATGAAATCGGTTTGATTCTGGAAACCTGTGGCCTTGGAATATGACTGAGGATTGATGGTGGTACCCTATGGCCTGGCAACATGACTGAGGTTTGATTCCCGATTCCTGTGGCCTGGGTACATGTCTGAGGCGTGATTCTGGAAAACTGTGGCCTGGGAACATGACATCGATGGATTTTGGAACCCTGAGGACTGGGAACATGACCTCTGTTTAGATGGTGGAATACTGGGCCCCGGGAACCTGCCTGAGCTTTGGTTCTGGAACCCTGTGGACTGGGAACATGACTGAGGTTTTATTCTGGAACCCTTTAGCCTGGGACCATAACTGAGGATTGATTCTGGAACACTCTGGCCTGGGAACATGACTGAGGTTTGATGGTGGAACCCTGTGGCTTTGCAAGATGACTTAAGTTTGATGGTGGAACCCTCTAGCCTGGGAATATGAGTGAGGTTTAATTGTGGAACCCTGTGGCCTGGGAAAATGACTGGGATTTTATTTCTGAATCCTGTGTCCAGGGAACATGACTGAGGTTTTATTCTGGAACCCTGTGTCCTGGGAACACGACTGAGGTTTGATTCTGGAAGCATGTGGCCTGGGAATATTACTGAGGTGTGATTTTGGAATCCAATGGCCTGGAAAGATGACTGATGTTACAGTGTGGAATCCTGTGGCCTGGGAACATGTCATCGGTTTCGATTCTGGTACCCTCTTGCCTGGGAACATGAAATCGGTTTGATTCTGGAAACCTGTGGCCTGGGAATATGACTGAGGATTGATGGTGGTACCCTATGGCCTGGCAACATGACTGAGGTTTGATTCTGGAACCCTGTAGCCTGGAAACTTAGCTGAGGATTATTTCTGGAACCCTGTGGCCAATGAACATGACATCGGTGGATTCTGGAACCCTGTGGCCTGGGAACATGTCTGAGGTTTGATGGTGGAACCCTGTGGCCTGGCAACATGACTGAGGCTTGATGGTGGAACCCTGTGGCCTGGTACCAGGACTGAGGTTTGATGGTGGAAACCTGTGGCCTGGGAACGTGACATCGGTTTGGATACTGGTACCCTGTTGCCTGGGAACATGAAATCGTTTTTATTCTGGAAAAATGTGGCCTGGGTACATGACTGAGGTTTGATGTGGTACCATATGTCCTGGCAACATGACTGAGGCTTAATGGTGGAACCGTGGCCTGGCAACAGGACTGAGGTTTGATTGTCGAAACCTCTGGCCTGGGAATATGACTGAGGTATAATTGTGGAGCCCTGTGGCCTGGGAATATGAGTGAGGCTTGATTCTGGAACCATGTGGCCTGGGAACATGACTGGGATTTTATTTTTGAAACCTGTGTCCAGGGAACATGACTGAGGTTTGATGGTCGAACCGTGGTCTGGCAAGAGGACTGAGGTTTGATTGTGGAACCCTCAGGTTTGGGAACATGACAACGGCTTAATGGTGGAACCCTTTGGCCTGTCAACAGGACTGAGGATTGATAGTGGAAACCTGTGGCCTGGCAAGATGACATAGGTTTGATTGTGGAACTCTCTGGCCTGGGAACATGACTGAGGCTTGATGGTGGAACCGTGGCCTGACAACAGGACTGAGGTTTGATTGTGGAACCCTCTGGCCTGGCAATATGACTGAGGTTTAATTGTGGAACCCTGTGGCCTGGGAATATGAGTGAGGCTTGATTCAGGAACCCTGTGGCCTGGGAACATGACTGGGGTTTTATTTTTGAAACCTGTGTCCAGGGAACATGACTGAGGTTTGATTCTGGAACCCTGTGTCCTGAGAACATGAGTGAGGGTTGATTCTGGAAACATGTGTCCTGGGAATATGACTGAGGTTTGATTTTGGAAATCTGTGGCCTGGGAACTTGACTGAGGTTTGATGGCAGAAACCTGTGTACTGGCAACATAACTGAGGTTTGATTGTGGAACCCTGTGCCCTGGAAACATGACTGAGGCCTGGTACTGGAAACCCATGGCCTGGGAACTTGACATTGGTTTGATTTTGGAATCCTGTGTCCTGCGAACATGATTGAGCTTTGATGGAGGAACCCTGTGGCCTGGGAACATGACTGAGGTTTGATGGTGGTACCCTGTGGCCTGCCAACATACCTGAGGCTTGATTCTGGAACCCTGAGGCCTGGCAACTTGAATGTGGTTTGATCGCAGAAACCTGTGGACTGTCACCATGACTGAGGTTTGATGGTGGAACCCTGTGCACTGGGAACATGGCTGAGGCCTGATACTTGAACCCTGTGGTCTGGGAACATGCCGTTGGCTTGATTCTGGAACCCTGTTTCCTGGGAATATAACTGAGGCTTGATGGTGGAACCCTGTGGCCTGGCAACAGGACTGAGGATTGATGGTGGAAACCTGTGGCCTGGCAAGATGACATAGGTTTGATTGTGGAACACTCTGGCCTGGGAACATGACTGAGGTTTAATTGTGGAACCCTGTGGCCTGGGAATATGAGTGAGGCTTGATTCAGGAACCCTGTGGCCTGGGAACATGACTGGGGTTTTATTTTTGAAACCTGTGTCCAGGGAACATGACTGAGGTTTGATTCTGGAACCCTGTATCCTAAGAACATGGGTGAGGTTTGATTCTGGAAACATGTGTCCTGGAAATATGACTGAGGTTTGATTCTGGAAATCTGTGGCCTGGAAAGTTGACTGAGGTTTGATGGAAGAAACCTGTGGACTGGCAACATGACTGAGGTTTGATAGTGGAACCCTGTGCCCTGCAAACATGATTGAGGCCTGGTACTGGAAACCCATGGCCTGGGAACTTGACATTGGTTTGATTCTGGAACCCTGTGTCCTGGGGATATGACTGAGGTTTGATTCTGGAAACCATTGGTCTGGGAACATGACTGATGTTAGATTGTGGAATCCTGTGGCCTGGGAACATGACTGAGGTTTGATGGTGGTACCCTGTGGCCTGGCAACATACCTGAGGCTTCTTTCTGGAACCCTGTGGCCTGGGAACGTGAATGTGGTTTGATGGCAGAAACCTGTGGACTGTCAACATGACTGAGGTTTGATGGTGGAACCCTCTGCACTGGGAACATGGCTGAGGCCTGATACTGGAACCCCGTGGTCTGCGAACATGCCATTGGCTTGATTCTGGAACCCTGTTTCCTGGGAACATGACTGAGGTTTGATGGTTGAATCGAGTGGCCTGGCAACAGGACTGAGGTTTGATGGTGGAACCCTGATTACAGGGAACATGACATCGGTTTGGATTCTGGTACCCTGTTGCCTGGGAACATGAAATCGGTTTGATTCTGGAAACCAGGGCCTGGGAATATGACTGACGATTGATGGTGGAACACTGTGGCTTGGCAAGATGACTTAGGTTTGATTGTGGAACACTCTGGTCTGGGAACATGACTGAGGCTTGATGGTGGAACCGTGGCCTGGCAAAAGGACGGAGGTTTGATTGTGGAACCCTCTGGCCTGGGAATATGACTGAGGTTTAATTGTGGACCCCTGTCTCCTGGGAATATGAGTGAGGCTTGATTCTGGAACCCTGTGGCCTGGGAATATGACTGGGGATTTATTTTTGAAACCTGTGTCCAAGGAACCTGACTGAGGTTTGATTCTGGAACCTTGTGGCCTGGGAATAATACTGAGGTTTGTTCCTGGAAACCATTGGCCTCGGAACATGACTGATGTTAGATTGTGGAAACGTGTGGCCTGGGAACATGACATCGGTTTGGATTCTGGTACCCTGTTGCCTGGGAACATGAAATCGGTTGATTCTGGAAACCTGTGGTCTGGGAATATGACTGAGGTTTGATGCGCATACCATATGCCCTGGCAACATGACTGAGGTTTGATTCTGGAACCCTGAGGCCTGGGAACATGACTGAGGCGTGATTCTGGAAACCTGTGAATTGGGAATATGACATCTGTTTAGATTCTGCAATACTGTGCCCTGGGAAACTGACTGAGGCTTGGTTCTGGAACCTTGTGGCCTGGGAACTTGACTGAGGTTTGATGGCAGAAACCTGTGGACTGGCAACATGACTGAGGTGTGATTGTGGAACCCTGTGACCGGGAAACATGACTGTGGCCTGGTACTGGAAACCCATGGCCTGGGAACTTGACATTGGTTTGATTCTGGCACCCTGTGTCCTGGGGACATGACTGAGGTTTGATTCTGGAAACCATTGGTCTGGGAACATGACTGATGTTAGATTGTGGAATCCTGTGGCCTGGGAACATGACTGAGGCCTGATACTGGAACCCCGTGGCCTGGGAACATGCCATTGGTCTGATTCTGGAACCCTATTTCCTGGAAACATGACTGAGGTTTGATGGTTGAACCCTGTGGCCTGGCAACATGACAGAGGTTTGATTGTGGAACCCTCAGGCTTGGGAACATGACAACGGCTTAATGGTGGAACCCTGTGGCCTGTCAACAGGACTGAGGATTGATAGTGGAAACCTGTGCCCTGGAAAGATGACATAGGTTTGATTGTGGAACTCTCTGGCCTGGGAACATGACTGAGGCTTGATGGTGGAACCGTGGCCTGACAACAGGACTGAGGTTTGATTGTGGAACCCTCTGGGCTGGCAATATGACTGAGGTTTAATTGTGGAACCCTGTGGCCTGGGAATATGAGTGAGGCTTGATTCAGGAACCCTGTGGCCTGGGAACATGACTGGGGTTTTATTTTTGAAACCTGTGTCCGGGGAACATGAGTGAAGTTTGATTCTGGAAACATGTGTCCTGGGAATATGACTGAGGTTTGATTCTGGAACCCTGTGTCCTGAAAACATGGGTGAGGTTTGATTCTGGAAATATGTGTCCTGGGAATATGACTGAGGTGTGATTCTGGAACCCTGTGTCCTGGGAACACAACTGAGGTTTGATTCTGGAACCCTGTGGCCTGGGAATATGACTGAGGTTTGATTCTGGAAACCATCGGCCTGGGAAGATGACTGATGTTAGAGTGTGGAATCCTGTTGCCTGGGAACATGACATCGGTTTGGATTCTGGTAACCCTGTTGCCTGGGAACATGAAATCCGTTTGATTCTGGAAACCTGTGGCCTGGGAATATGGCTGAGGTTTGATGGTGCTACCCTATGGCCTGGCAACATGACTGAAGTTTGATTCTGGTTCCTTGTGGCCTGGGAACATGACTGAGGCGTGATTCTTGAAAACTGTGGCCTGGGAACATGACATCTGTTTAGATTGTGGAATACTGACCCGGGGAACCTGACTGAGCCTTGGTTCTGGAACCCTGTGGACTGGGAACATGACTGAGGTTTTATTCTGGAACCCTGTAGCCTGGGAACATAACTGAGGATTGATCCTGGAACCCTGTGGCCTGGGAACATGACATTGGTGGATTCTGGAACCCTGTGGCCTGGGAACATGAGAACGGTTTGATTCCGGAACCCTGTGGCCAGGGAACATTTCTGAGGTTTGATGGTGGAAACCTGTGGCCTGGCAACATGACTGAGGTTTGATTCTGGAAGACTGTGACCAGGGAACATGATATCGGGTTGATTCTGGAAACCTGTGTCCTGGGAACAAGACTGAGGTTTGATTCTGGAATCCTGTGGCCTGGGAACATGACTTAGGTTTGTTTCTGGAAGCATGTTACCAGGGAAAATGACTGAGGTTTGATTCTGGAAACCTGTGTCCTGGGATCATGACTGAGGTTTGATTGTTGAAACCTGTGGCCTGCGAACATGACTCAGGTTTGATTCTGGAACCATGTGTCCTGGGAATATGACTGAGGTTTGATTCTGGAAACCTTTGGCCTGGGAAAATGACTGAGGTTTCATTGTGGAAACATGTGGCCTGGGATCATGTCTGAGGTTTGATGGTGGAACACTCTGGCCTGGCAAAATGACTGAGGCTTGATTCTGGAACCCTGTGGCCTGGCAACCTGACTGAGGTTTGATGGCAGAAACCTGTGGACTGGCAACATGACTGAGGTTTGATTGTGGAACCCTGTGCACGGGGAACATGACTGAGGCCTGGTACTGGAACCCCGTGGCGTGGGAACATGACATTGGTTTGATTCTGGAGCCCTGTTTACTGGGAACGTGACTGAGGTTTGATGATGGAACCCTGTGGCCTGGGAATATGACTGAGGTTAGGATTCTGGTACCCTGTTGCCTGGGAACATGAAATCTGTTTGATTCTGGAATCCTGTGTCCTGGGAATATGACTGAGGTTTGATGGTGGTACCCTATGGCCTGACAACATGACTGAAGTTTGATTCTGGATCCCTATGGCCTGGGAACATGACTGAGGCATGATTCTTGAAAACTGTGGCCTGGGAAAATGACATCTGTTTAGATTGTGGAATACTGTGCCCCGGGAAACTGACTGAGCTTTGGTTTTGGAAGCCTGTTCCCTGGGAACATGACTGAGGTTTGATTCTGGACACCTGTGTCCTGGGAACATGACTGAGGTTTGATTGCTGAAACCTGTGGCCTGCGAACATGACTCAGTTTTGATTCTGGAACCCTCAGGCTTGGGAACATGAGTGAGGCTTGATGGTGTAAACCTGTGGCCTGGCAACATGACTGAGGTTTGATGGTGGAACCCTGTGGCTTGGCAAGATGACTTAGGTTTGATTGTGGAACACTCTGGCCTGGGAACATGACTGAGGCTTGATGGTGGAACCGTGGTCTGGCAACAGGACTGAGGTTTGATTGTGGAACCCTCTGACCTGGGAATATGACTGTGGTTAAATTGTGGAACCCTGTGGCCTGGTAACATGACTGGGATTTTATTTCTGAAACCTGTGTCCAGGGAACATGAGTGAGGTTTTAGTCTGGAAACCTGTGTCCTGGGAACACGACTGATATTTGATTATGGAACCATGTGGCCTGGGAATATGACTGAGGATTGATGGTGGTATCCAATGGCCTGGCAACATGCCTGCAGTTTGATTCTGGATCCCTGTGGCATGGGAACATGACTGAGGCGTGATTCTTGAAAACTGTGGCCTGGGAACATGACATCTGTTTAGAATGTGGAATACTGTGCCCCGGGAACCTGACTGAGCCTTGGTTCTGGAACCCTGTGGACTGGGAACATGACAGAGGTTTTATTCTTGAACCCTGTAGCCTGGGAACATAACTGAGGATTGATTCTGGAACCCTGTGCCCTGGGAACATGACATCGGTGGGTACTGGAACCCTGAGGCCTGGGAACATGACATCTGTTTAGATTGTGGAATACTGTGCCCCGGGAAGCTGACTGAGCCTTGGTTCTGGAACCCTGTGGACTGGGAAACTGACTGATGTTTGATTCTGGAACCCTGTAGCATGGAAACATAACTGAGGATTGATTCTGGAACCCTGTGGCCTTGGAACATGACATCGGTGGATTCTGGATCCCTGTGGCCTGGGAACATGAGAACAGTTTGATTCTGGAACCCTGTGGCCTGGCAAATAGACTGAGGTTTGATGGTGGAACCCTGTGGCTTGGCAATATGACTTAGGTTTGATTGTGGAACAGTCTGGCCTGGGAACATGACTGAGGCTTGATGGTGGAACCGTGGTCTGGCACAGGACTGAGGTTTGATTGTGGAACCCTCTGGCCTGGGAATATAACTGAGGTTCAATTGTGGAACCCTGTGGCCTGGGAAAATGACTGCGATTTTATTTCTGAAACCTGTGTCCAGGGAACATGACTGAGGTTTTATTCTGGAACCCTGTGTCCTGGGAACACGACTGAGGTTTGATTCTGGAAACATGTGGCCTGGGAATATGACTGAGGTTTGATTCTGGAAACCATTGGCCTGGGAAGATGACTGATGTTAGAGTGTGGAATCCTGTGGCCTGGGAACATGACATCGGTTTGGATTCGGGTACCCTGTTGCCTGGGAACATGAAATCGGTTTGATTCTGGAAACCTGTGTCCTGGGAATATGATGGAAGTTTGATGGTGGTACCCTATGGCCTGGCAACATGACTGATGTTTGATTGTGGATCCCTGTGGCCTGGGAACATAACTGAGGCGTGACTCTGGAAAACTGTGGCCTGGGAACATGACATCTGTTTAGATTGTGGAATACTCTGCCCCGGGAACCTGACTGAGCCTTGGTTCTGGAACCCTGTGGACTGGGAACATGACTGAGGTTTTATTCTGGAAGACTGTGGCCAGGGAACATGATATCGGGTTGATTCTGGAAACCTGTGTCCTGGGAACATGCCTGAGGTTTCATGGTGGAAACCTGTGGCCTGGCTACATGACTGGGGTTTTATTCTGGAAGTCTGTGGCCAGGGAACATGATATCGGGTTGATTCTGGAAACCTGTGTCCTGGGAACAAGACTGAGGTTTGATTCTGGAACCCTGTGGCATGGGAACATGACTGAGGTTTGTTTCTTGAAGCCTGTTCTCTGGGAATATGACTGAGGTTTGATTCTGGACACCTGTGTCTTGGGATCATGACTGAGGTCTGATTGCTGAAACCTGTGGCCTGCGAACATGACTCAGTTTTGATTCTGGAACCATGTGTCCTGGGAATATGACTGAGGTTTGATTCTGGAAACCTTTGGCCTGGGAAAATGACTGAGGTTTCATTGTGGAAACATGTGGCCTGGGATTATGACTGAGGTTTGATTCTGGAAGAGTGTGGCCAGGGAACATGATATCGGGTTGATTCTGGAAACCTGTGTCCTGGGAATATGATGGAGGTTTGATGGTGGTACCCTATGGACTTGCAACATGCCTTAGGTTTGATTCTGGTACCCTGTGGCCTGGAAACATGCCTGAGGCGTGATTCTGGAATCCTGTGGCCTAGGAACATGACCTCAGTTTCTGTTCTGGTACCCTCTTGCCTGGGAACATGAAATCGGTTTGATTCTGGAAACCTGTGGCCTTGGAATATGACTGAGGATTGATGGTGGTACCCTATGGCCTGGCAACATGACTGAGGTTTGATTCCCGATTCCTGTGGCCTGGGTACATGTCTGAGGCGTGATTCTGGAAAACTGTGGCCTGGGAACATGACATCGATGGATTTTGGAACCCTGAGGACTGGGAACATGACCTCTGTTTAGATGGTGGAATACTGGGCCCCGGGAACCTGCCTGAGCTTTGGTTCTGGAACCCTGTGGACTGGGAACATGACTGAGGTTTTATTCTGGAACCCTTTAGCCTGGGACCATAACTGAGGATTGATTCTGGAACACTCTGGCCTGGGAACATGACTGAGGTTTGATGGTGGAACCCTGTGGCTTTGCAAGATGACTTAAGTTTGATGGTGGAACCCTCTAGCCTGGGAATATGAGTGAGGTTTAATTGTGGAACCCTGTGGCCTGGGAAAATGACTGGGATTTTATTTCTGAATCCTGTGTCCAGGGAACATGACTGAGGTTTTATTCTGGAACCCTGTGTCCTGGGAACACGACTGAGGTTTGATTCTGGAAGCATGTGGCCTGGGAATATTACTGAGGTGTGATTTTGGAATCCAATGGCCTGGAAAGATGACTGATGTTACAGTGTGGAATCCTGTGGCCTGGGAACATGTCATCGGTTTCGATTCTGGTACCCTCTTGCCTGGGAACATGAAATCGGTTTGATTCTGGAAACCTGTGGCCTGGGAATATGACTGAGGATTGATGGTGGTACCCTATGGCCTGGCAACATGACTGAGGTTTGATTCTGGAACCCTGTAGCCTGGAAACTTAGCTGAGGATTATTTCTGGAACCCTGTGGCCAATGAACATGACATCGGTGGATTCTGGAACCCTGTGGCCTGGGAACATGTCTGAGGTTTGATGGTGGAACCCTGTGGCCTGGCAACATGACTGAGGCTTGATGGTGGAACCCTGTGGCCTGGTACCAGGACTGAGGTTTGATGGTGGAAACCTGTGGCCTGGGAACGTGACATCGGTTTGGATACTGGTACCCTGTTGCCTGGGAACATGAAATCGTTTTTATTCTGGAAAAATGTGGCCTGGGTACATGACTGAGGTTTGATGTGGTACCATATGTCCTGGCAACATGACTGAGGCTTAATGGTGGAACCGTGGCCTGGCAACAGGACTGAGGTTTGATTGTCGAAACCTCTGGCCTGGGAATATGACTGAGGTATAATTGTGGAGCCCTGTGGCCTGGGAATATGAGTGAGGCTTGATTCTGGAACCATGTGGCCTGGGAACATGACTGGGATTTTATTTTTGAAACCTGTGTCCAGGGAACATGACTGAGGTTTGATGGTCGAACCGTGGTCTGGCAAGAGGACTGAGGTTTGATTGTGGAACCCTCAGGTTTGGGAACATGACAACGGCTTAATGGTGGAACCCTTTGGCCTGTCAACAGGACTGAGGATTGATAGTGGAAACCTGTGGCCTGGCAAGATGACATAGGTTTGATTGTGGAACTCTCTGGCCTGGGAACATGACTGAGGCTTGATGGTGGAACCGTGGCCTGACAACAGGACTGAGGTTTGATTGTGGAACCCTCTGGCCTGGCAATATGACTGAGGTTTAATTGTGGAACCCTGTGGCCTGGGAATATGAGTGAGGCTTGATTCAGGAACCCTGTGGCCTGGGAACATGACTGGGGTTTTATTTTTGAAACCTGTGTCCAGGGAACATGACTGAGGTTTGATTCTGGAACCCTGTGTCCTGAGAACATGAGTGAGGGTTGATTCTGGAAACATGTGTCCTGGGAATATGACTGAGGTTTGATTTTGGAAATCTGTGGCCTGGGAACTTGACTGAGGTTTGATGGCAGAAACCTGTGTACTGGCAACATAACTGAGGTTTGATTGTGGAACCCTGTGCCCTGGAAACATGACTGAGGCCTGGTACTGGAAACCCATGGCCTGGGAACTTGACATTGGTTTGATTTTGGAATCCTGTGTCCTGCGAACATGATTGAGCTTTGATGGAGGAACCCTGTGGCCTGGGAACATGACTGAGGTTTGATGGTGGTACCCTGTGGCCTGCCAACATACCTGAGGCTTGATTCTGGAACCCTGAGGCCTGGCAACTTGAATGTGGTTTGATCGCAGAAACCTGTGGACTGTCACCATGACTGAGGTTTGATGGTGGAACCCTGTGCACTGGGAACATGGCTGAGGCCTGATACTTGAACCCTGTGGTCTGGGAACATGCCGTTGGCTTGATTCTGGAACCCTGTTTCCTGGGAATATAACTGAGGCTTGATGGTGGAACCCTGTGGCCTGGCAACAGGACTGAGGATTGATGGTGGAAACCTGTGGCCTGGCAAGATGACATAGGTTTGATTGTGGAACACTCTGGCCTGGGAACATGACTGAGGTTTAATTGTGGAACCCTGTGGCCTGGGAATATGAGTGAGGCTTGATTCAGGAACCCTGTGGCCTGGGAACATGACTGGGGTTTTATTTTTGAAACCTGTGTCCAGGGAACATGACTGAGGTTTGATTCTGGAACCCTGTATCCTAAGAACATGGGTGAGGTTTGATTCTGGAAACATGTGTCCTGGAAATATGACTGAGGTTTGATTCTGGAAATCTGTGGCCTGGAAAGTTGACTGAGGTTTGATGGAAGAAACCTGTGGACTGGCAACATGACTGAGGTTTGATAGTGGAACCCTGTGCCCTGCAAACATGATTGAGGCCTGGTACTGGAAACCCATGGCCTGGGAACTTGACATTGGTTTGATTCTGGAACCCTGTGTCCTGGGGATATGACTGAGGTTTGATTCTGGAAACCATTGGTCTGGGAACATGACTGATGTTAGATTGTGGAATCCTGTGGCCTGGGAACATGACTGAGGTTTGATGGTGGTACCCTGTGGCCTGGCAACATACCTGAGGCTTCTTTCTGGAACCCTGTGGCCTGGGAACGTGAATGTGGTTTGATGGCAGAAACCTGTGGACTGTCAACATGACTGAGGTTTGATGGTGGAACCCTCTGCACTGGGAACATGGCTGAGGCCTGATACTGGAACCCCGTGGTCTGCGAACATGCCATTGGCTTGATTCTGGAACCCTGTTTCCTGGGAACATGACTGAGGTTTGATGGTTGAATCGAGTGGCCTGGCAACAGGACTGAGGTTTGATGGTGGAACCCTGATTACAGGGAACATGACATCGGTTTGGATTCTGGTACCCTGTTGCCTGGGAACATGAAATCGGTTTGATTCTGGAAACCAGGGCCTGGGAATATGACTGACGATTGATGGTGGAACACTGTGGCTTGGCAAGATGACTTAGGTTTGATTGTGGAACACTCTGGTCTGGGAACATGACTGAGGCTTGATGGTGGAACCGTGGCCTGGCAAAAGGACGGAGGTTTGATTGTGGAACCCTCTGGCCTGGGAATATGACTGAGGTTTAATTGTGGACCCCTGTCTCCTGGGAATATGAGTGAGGCTTGATTCTGGAACCCTGTGGCCTGGGAATATGACTGGGGATTTATTTTTGAAACCTGTGTCCAAGGAACCTGACTGAGGTTTGATTCTGGAACCTTGTGGCCTGGGAATAATACTGAGGTTTGTTCCTGGAAACCATTGGCCTCGGAACATGACTGATGTTAGATTGTGGAAACGTGTGGCCTGGGAACATGACATCGGTTTGGATTCTGGTACCCTGTTGCCTGGGAACATGAAATCGGTTGATTCTGGAAACCTGTGGTCTGGGAATATGACTGAGGTTTGATGCGCATACCATATGCCCTGGCAACATGACTGAGGTTTGATTCTGGAACCCTGAGGCCTGGGAACATGACTGAGGCGTGATTCTGGAAACCTGTGAATTGGGAATATGACATCTGTTTAGATTCTGCAATACTGTGCCCTGGGAAACTGACTGAGGCTTGGTTCTGGAACCTTGTGGCCTGGGAACTTGACTGAGGTTTGATGGCAGAAACCTGTGGACTGGCAACATGACTGAGGTGTGATTGTGGAACCCTGTGACCGGGAAACATGACTGTGGCCTGGTACTGGAAACCCATGGCCTGGGAACTTGACATTGGTTTGATTCTGGCACCCTGTGTCCTGGGGACATGACTGAGGTTTGATTCTGGAAACCATTGGTCTGGGAACATGACTGATGTTAGATTGTGGAATCCTGTGGCCTGGGAACATGACTGAGGCCTGATACTGGAACCCCGTGGCCTGGGAACATGCCATTGGTCTGATTCTGGAACCCTATTTCCTGGAGACATGACTGAGGTTTGATGGTTGAACCCTGTGGCCTGGCAACATGACAGAGGTTTGATTGTGGAACCCTCTGGGCTGGCAATATGACTGAGGTTTAATTGTGGAACCCTGTGGCCTGGGAATATGAGTGAGGCTTGATTCAGGAACCCTGTGGCCTGGGAACATGACTGGGGTTTTATTTTTGAAACCTGTGTCCGGGGAACATGAGTGAAGTTTGATTCTGGAAACATGTGTCCTGGGAATATGACTGAGGTTTGATTCTGGAACCCTGTGTCCTGAAAACATGGGTGAGGTTTGATTCTGGAAATATGTGTCCTGGGAATATGACTGAGGTGTGATTCTGGAACCCTGTGTCCTGGGAACACAACTGAGGTTTGATTCTGGAACCCTGTGGCCTGGGAATATGACTGAGGTTTGATTCTGGAAACCATCGGCCTGGGAAGATGACTGATGTTAGAGTGTGGAATCCTGTTGCCTGGGAACATGACATCGGTTTGGATTCTGGTAACCCTGTTGCCTGGGAACATGAAATCCGTTTGATTCTGGAAACCTGTGGCCTGGGAATATGGCTGAGGTTTGATGGTGCTACCCTATGGCCTGGCAACATGACTGAAGTTTGATTCTGGTTCCTTGTGGCCTGGGAACATGACTGAGGCGTGATTCTTGAAAACTGTGGCCTGGGAACATGACATCTGTTTAGATTGTGGAATACTGACCCGGGGAACCTGACTGAGCCTTGGTTCTGGAACCCTGTGGACTGGGAACATGACTGAGGTTTTATTCTGGAACCCTGTAGCCTGGGAACATAACTGAGGATTGATCCTGGAACCCTGTGGCCTGGGAACATGACATTGGTGGATTCTGGAACCCTGTGGCCTGGGAACATGAGAACGGTTTGATTCCGGAACCCTGTGGCCAGGGAACATTTCTGAGGTTTGATGGTGGAAACCTGTGGCCTGGCAACATGACTGAGGTTTGATTCTGGAAGACTGTGACCAGGGAACATGATATCGGGTTGATTCTGGAAACCTGTGTCCTGGGAACAAGACTGAGGTTTGATTCTGGAATCCTGTGGCCTGGGAACATGACTTAGGTTTGTTTCTGGAAGCATGTTACCAGGGAAAATGACTGAGGTTTGATTCTGGAAACCTGTGTCCTGGGATCATGACTGAGGTTTGATTGTTGAAACCTGTGGCCTGCGAACATGACTCAGGTTTGATTCTGGAACCATGTGTCCTGGGAATATGACTGAGGTTTGATTCTGGAAACCTTTGGCCTGGGAAAATGACTGAGGTTTCATTGTGGAAACATGTGGCCTGGGATCATGTCTGAGGTTTGATGGTGGAACACTCTGGCCTGGCAAAATGACTGAGGCTTGATTCTGGAACCCTGTGGCCTGGCAACCTGACTGAGGTTTGATGGCAGAAACCTGTGGACTGGCAACATGACTGAGGTTTGATTGTGGAACCCTGTGCACGGGGAACATGACTGAGGCCTGGTACTGGAACCCCGTGGCGTGGGAACATGACATTGGTTTGATTCTGGAGCCCTGTTTACTGGGACCGTGACTGAGGTTTGATGATGGAACCCTGTGGCCTGGGAATATGACTGAGGTTAGGATTCTGGTACCCTGTTGCCTGGGAACATGAAATCTGTTTGATTCTGGAATCCTGTGTCCTGGGAATATGACTGAGGTTTGATGGTGGTACCCTATGGCCTGACAACATGACTGAAGTTTGATTCTGGATCCCTATGGCCTGGGAACATGACTGAGGCATGATTCTTGAAAACTGTGGCCTGGGAAAATGACATCTGTTTAGATTGTGGAATACTGTGCCCCGGGAAACTGACTGAGCTTTGGTTTTGGAAGCCTGTTCCCTGGGAACATGACTGAGGTTTGATTCTGGACACCTGTGTCCTGGGAACATGACTGAGGTTTGATTGCTGAAACCTGTGGCCTGCGAACATGACTCAGTTTTGATTCTGGAACCCTCAGGCTTGGGAACATGAGTGAGGCTTGATGGTGTAAACCTGTGGCCTGGCAACATGACTGAGGTTTGATGGTGGAACCCTGTGGCTTGGCAAGATGACTTAGGTTTGATTGTGGAACACTCTGGCCTGGGAACATGACTGAGGCTTGATGGTGGAACCGTGGTCTGGCAACAGGACTGAGGTTTGATTGTGGAACCCTCTGACCTGGGAATATGACTGTGGTTAAATTGTGGAACCCTGTGGCCTGGTAACATGACTGGGATTTTATTTCTGAAACCTGTGTCCAGGGAACATGAGTGAGGTTTTAGTCTGGAAACCTGTGTCCTGGGAACACGACTGATATTTGATTATGGAACCATGTGGCCTGGGAATATGACTGAGGATTGATGGTGGTATCCAATGGCCTGGCAACATGCCTGCAGTTTGATTCTGGATCCCTGTGGCATGGGAACATGACTGAGGCGTGATTCTTGAAAACTGTGGCCTGGGAACATGACATCTGTTTAGAATGTGGAATACTGTGCCCCGGGAACCTGACTGAGCCTTGGTTCTGGAACCCTGTGGACTGGGAACATGACAGAGGTTTTATTCTTGAACCCTGTAGCCTGGGAACATAACTGAGGATTGATTCTGGAACCCTGTGCCCTGGGAACATGACATCGGTGGGTACTGGAACCCTGAGGCCTGGGAACATGACATCTGTTTAGATTGTGGAATACTGTGCCCCGGGAAGCTGACTGAGCCTTGGTTCTGGAACCCTGTGGACTGGGAAACTGACTGATGTTTGATTCTGGAACCCTGTAGCATGGAAACATAACTGAGGATTGATTCTGGAACCCTGTGGCCTTGGAACATGACATCGGTGGATTCTGGATCCCTGTGGCCTGGGAACATGAGAACAGTTTGATTCTGGAACCCTGTGGCCTGGCAAATAGACTGAGGTTTGATGGTGGAACCCTGTGGCTTGGCAATATGACTTAGGTTTGATTGTGGAACAGTCTGGCCTGGGAACATGACTGAGGCTTGATGGTGGAACCGTGGTCTGGCACAGGACTGAGGTTTGATTGTGGAACCCTCTGGCCTGGGAATATAACTGAGGTTCAATTGTGGAACCCTGTGGCCTGGGAAAATGACTGCGATTTTATTTCTGAAACCTGTGTCCAGGGAACATGACTGAGGTTTTATTCTGGAACCCTGTGTCCTGGGAACACGACTGAGGTTTGATTCTGGAAACATGTGGCCTGGGAATATGACTGATGTTAGAGTGTGGAATCCTGTTGCCTGGGAACATGACATCGGTTTGGATTCTGGTAACCCTGTTGCCTGGGAACATGAAATCCGTTTGATTCTGGAAACCTGTGGCCTGGGAATATGGCTGAGGTTTGATGGTGCTACCCTATGGCCTGGCAACATGACTGAAGTTTGATTCTGGTTCCTTGTGGCCTGGGAACATGACTGAGGCGTGATTCTTGAAAACTGTGGCCTGGGAACATGACATCTGTTTAGATTGTGGAATACTGACCCGGGGAACCTGACTGAGCCTTGGTTCTGGAACCCTGTGGACTGGGAACATGACTGAGGTTTTATTCTGGAACCCTGTAGCCTGGGAACATAACTGAGGATTGATCCTGGAACCCTGTGGCCTGGGAACATGACATTGGTGGATTCTGGAACCCTGTGGCCTGGGAACATGAGAACGGTTTGATTCCGGAACCCTGTGGCCAGGGAACATTTCTGAGGTTTGATGGTGGAAACCTGTGGCCTGGCAACATGACTGAGGTTTGATTCTGGAAGACTGTGACCAGGGAACATGACTGAGGTTTTATTCTGGAACCCTGTGTCCTGGGAACACGACTGAGGTTTGATTCTGGAAACATGTGGCCTGGGAATATGACTGAGGTTTCATTGTGGAAACATGTGGCCTGGGATCATGTCTGAGGTTTGATGGTGGAACACTCTGGCCTGGCAAAATGACTGAGGCTTGATTCTGGAAACCTGTGTCCTGGGAACAAGACTGAGGTTTGAT
Organism: Balaenoptera physalus; assembly: GCF_965194825.1. NCBI lineage: Eukaryota > Metazoa > Chordata > Mammalia > Artiodactyla > Balaenopteridae > Balaenoptera > Balaenoptera physalus. The sequence continues at coordinate 1,788,865 of NW_028126455.1, read as the reverse complement.
TCTGGAATCCTGTGGCCTGGGAACATGACTTAGGTTTGTTTCTGGAAGCATGTTACCAGGGAAAATGACTGAGGTTTGATTCTGGAAACCTGTGTCCTGGGATCATGACTGAGGTTTGATTGTTGAAACCTGTGGCCTGCGAACATGACTCAGGTTTGATTCTGGAACCATGTGTCCTGGGAATATGACTGAGGTTTGATTCTGGAAACCTTTGGCCTGGGAAAATGACTGAGGTTTCATTGTGGAAACATGTGGCCTGGGATCATGTCTGAGGTTTGATGGTGGAACACTCTGGCCTGGCAAAATGACTGAGGCTTGATTCTGGAACCCTGTGGCCTGGCAACCTGACTGAGGTTTGATGGCAGAAACCTGTGGACTGGCAACATGACTGAGGTTTGATTGTGGAACCCTGTGCACGGGGAACATGACTGAGGCCTGGTACTGGAACCCCGTGGCGTGGGAACATGACATTGGTTTGATTCTGGAGCCCTGTTTACTGGGAACGTGACTGAGGTTTGATGATGGAACCCTGTGGCCTGGGAATATGACTGAGGTTAGGATTCTGGTACCCTGTTGCCTGGGAACATGAAATCTGTTTGATTCTGGAATCCTGTGTCCTGGGAATATGACTGAGGTTTGATGGTGGTACCCTATGGCCTGACAACATGACTGAAGTTTGATTCTGGATCCCTATGGCCTGGGAACATGACTGAGGCATGATTCTTGAAAACTGTGGCCTGGGAAAATGACATCTGTTTAGATTGTGGAATACTGTGCCCCGGGAAACTGACTGAGCTTTGGTTTTGGAAGCCTGTTCCCTGGGAACATGACTGAGGTTTGATTCTGGACACCTGTGTCCTGGGAACATGACTGAGGTTTGATTGCTGAAACCTGTGGCCTGCGAACATGACTCAGTTTTGATTCTGGAACCCTCAGGCTTGGGAACATGAGTGAGGCTTGATGGTGTAAACCTGTGGCCTGGCAACATGACTGAGGTTTGATGGTGGAACCCTGTGGCTTGGCAAGATGACTTAGGTTTGATTGTGGAACACTCTGGCCTGGGAACATGACTGAGGCTTGATGGTGGAACCGTGGTCTGGCAACAGGACTGAGGTTTGATTGTGGAACCCTCTGACCTGGGAATATGACTGTGGTTAAATTGTGGAACCCTGTGGCCTGGTAACATGACTGGGATTTTATTTCTGAAACCTGTGTCCAGGGAACATGAGTGAGGTTTTAGTCTGGAAACCTGTGTCCTGGGAACACGACTGATATTTGATTATGGAACCATGTGGCCTGGGAATATGACTGAGGATTGATGGTGGTATCCAATGGCCTGGCAACATGCCTGCAGTTTGATTCTGGATCCCTGTGGCATGGGAACATGACTGAGGCGTGATTCTTGAAAACTGTGGCCTGGGAACATGACATCTGTTTAGAATGTGGAATACTGTGCCCCGGGAACCTGACTGAGCCTTGGTTCTGGAACCCTGTGGACTGGGAACATGACAGAGGTTTTATTCTTGAACCCTGTAGCCTGGGAACATAACTGAGGATTGATTCTGGAACCCTGTGCCCTGGGAACATGACATCGGTGGGTACTGGAACCCTGAGGCCTGGGAACATGACATCTGTTTAGATTGTGGAATACTGTGCCCCGGGAAGCTGACTGAGCCTTGGTTCTGGAACCCTGTGGACTGGGAAACTGACTGATGTTTGATTCTGGAACCCTGTAGCATGGAAACATAACTGAGGATTGATTCTGGAACCCTGTGGCCTTGGAACATGACATCGGTGGATTCTGGATCCCTGTGGCCTGGGAACATGAGAACAGTTTGATTCTGGAACCCTGTGGCCTGGCAAATAGACTGAGGTTTGATGGTGGAACCCTGTGGCTTGGCAATATGACTTAGGTTTGATTGTGGAACAGTCTGGCCTGGGAACATGACTGAGGCTTGATGGTGGAACCGTGGTCTGGCACAGGACTGAGGTTTGATTGTGGAACCCTCTGGCCTGGGAATATAACTGAGGTTCAATTGTGGAACCCTGTGGCCTGGGAAAATGACTGCGATTTTATTTCTGAAACCTGTGTCCAGGGAACATGACTGAGGTTTTATTCTGGAACCCTGTGTCCTGGGAACACGACTGAGGTTTGATTCTGGAAACATGTGGCCTGGGAATATGACTGAGGTTTGATTCTGGAAACCATTGGCCTGGGAAGATGACTGATGTTAGAGTGTGGAATCCTGTGGCCTGGGAACATGACATCGGTTTGGATTCGGGTACCCTGTTGCCTGGGAACATGAAATCGGTTTGATTCTGGAAACCTGTGTCCTGGGAATATGATGGAAGTTTGATGGTGGTACCCTATGGCCTGGCAACATGACTGATGTTTGATTGTGGATCCCTGTGGCCTGGGAACATAACTGAGGCGTGACTCTGGAAAACTGTGGCCTGGGAACATGACATCTGTTTAGATTGTGGAATACTCTGCCCCGGGAACCTGACTGAGCCTTGGTTCTGGAACCCTGTGGACTGGGAACATGACTGAGGTTTTATTCTGGAAGACTGTGGCCAGGGAACATGATATCGGGTTGATTCTGGAAACCTGTGTCCTGGGAACATGCCTGAGGTTTCATGGTGGAAACCTGTGGCCTGGCTACATGACTGGGGTTTTATTCTGGAAGTCTGTGGCCAGGGAACATGATATCGGGTTGATTCTGGAAACCTGTGTCCTGGGAACAAGACTGAGGTTTGATTCTGGAACCCTGTGGCATGGGAACATGACTGAGGTTTGTTTCTTGAAGCCTGTTCTCTGGGAATATGACTGAGGTTTGATTCTGGACACCTGTGTCTTGGGATCATGACTGAGGTCTGATTGCTGAAACCTGTGGCCTGCGAACATGACTCAGTTTTGATTCTGGAACCATGTGTCCTGGGAATATGACTGAGGTTTGATTCTGGAAACCTTTGGCCTGGGAAAATGACTGAGGTTTCATTGTGGAAACATGTGGCCTGGGATTATGACTGAGGTTTGATTCTGGAAGAGTGTGGCCAGGGAACATGATATCGGGTTGATTCTGGAAACCTGTGTCCTGGGAATATGATGGAGGTTTGATGGTGGTACCCTATGGACTTGCAACATGCCTTAGGTTTGATTCTGGTACCCTGTGGCCTGGAAACATGCCTGAGGCGTGATTCTGGAATCCTGTGGCCTAGGAACATGACCTCGGTTTCTGTTCTGGTACCCTCTTGCCTGGGAACATGAAATCGGTTTGATTCTGGAAACCTGTGGCCTTGGAATATGACTGAGGATTGATGGTGGTACCCTATGGCCTGGCAACATGACTGAGGTTTGATTCCCGATTCCTGTGGCCTGGGTACATGTCTGAGGCGTGATTCTGGAAAACTGTGGCCTGGGAACATGACATCGATGGATTTTGGAACCCTGAGGACTGGGAACATGACCTCTGTTTAGATGGTGGAATACTGGGCCCCGGGAACCTGCCTGAGCTTTGGTTCTGGAACCCTGTGGACTGGGAACATGACTGAGGTTTTATTCTGGAACCCTTTAGCCTGGGACCATAACTGAGGATTGATTCTGGAACACTCTGGCCTGGGAACATGACTGAGGTTTGATGGTGGAACCCTGTGGCTTTGCAAGATGACTTAAGTTTGATGGTGGAACCCTCTAGCCTGGGAATATGAGTGAGGTTTAATTGTGGAACCCTGTGGCCTGGGAAAATGACTGGGATTTTATTTCTGAATCCTTTGTCCAGGGAACATGACTGAGGTTTTATTCTGGAACCCTGTGTCCTGGGAACACGACTGAGGTTTGATTCTGGAAGCATGTGGCCTGGGAATATTACTGAGGTGTGATTTTGGAATCCAATGGCCTGGAAAGATGACTGATGTTACAGTGTGGAATCCTGTGGCCTGGGAACATGTCATCGGTTTCGATTCTGGTACCCTCTTGCCTGGGAACATGAAATCGGTTTGATTCTGGAAACCTGTGGCCTGGGAATATGACTGAGGATTGATGGTGGTACCCTATGGCCTGGCAACATGACTGAGGTTTGATTCTGGAACCCTGTAGCCTGGAAACTTAGCTGAGGATTATTTCTGGAACCCTGTGGCCAATGAACATGACATCGGTGGATTCTGGAACCCTGTGGCCTGGGAACATGTCTGAGGTTTGATGGTGGAACCCTGTGGCCTGGCAACATGACTGAGGCTTGATGGTGGAACCCTGTGGCCTGGTACCAGGACTGAGGTTTGATGGTGGAAACCTGTGGCCTGGGAACGTGACATCGGTTTGGATACTGGTACCCTGTTGCCTGGGAACATGAAATCGTTTTTATTCTGGAAAAATGTGGCCTGGGTACATGACTGAGGTTTGATGTGGTACCATATGTCCTGGCAACATGACTGAGGCTTAATGGTGGAACCGTGGCCTGGCAACAGGACTGAGGTTTGATTGTCGAAACCTCTGGCCTGGGAATATGACTGAGGTATAATTGTGGAGCCCTGTGGCCTGGGAATATGAGTGAGGCTTGATTCTGGAACCATGTGGCCTGGGAACATGACTGGGATTTTATTTTTGAAACCTGTGTCCAGGGAACATGACTGAGGTTTGATGGTCGAACCGTGGTCTGGCAAGAGGACTGAGGTTTGATTGTGGAACCCTCAGGTTTGGGAACATGACAACGGCTTAATGGTGGAACCCTTTGGCCTGTCAACAGGACTGAGGATTGATAGTGGAAACCTGTGGCCTGGCAAGATGACATAGGTTTGATTGTGGAACTCTCTGGCCTGGGAACATGACTGAGGCTTGATGGTGGAACCGTGGCCTGACAACAGGACTGAGGTTTGATTGTGGAACCCTCTGGCCTGGCAATATGACTGAGGTTTAATTGTGGAACCCTGTGGCCTGGGAATATGAGTGAGGCTTGATTCAGGAACCCTGTGGCCTGGGAACATGACTGGGGTTTTATTTTTGAAACCTGTGTCCAGGGAACATGACTGAGGTTTGATTCTGGAACCCTGTGTCCTGAGAACATGAGTGAGGGTTGATTCTGGAAACATGTGTCCTGGGAATATGACTGAGGTTTGATTTTGGAAATCTGTGGCCTGGGAACTTGACTGAGGTTTGATGGCAGAAACCTGTGTACTGGCAACATAACTGAGGTTTGATTGTGGAACCCTGTGCCCTGGAAACATGACTGAGGCCTGGTACTGGAAACCCATGGCCTGGGAACTTGACATGGGTTTGATTTTGGAATCCTGTGTCCTGCGAACATGATTGAGCTTTGATGGAGGAACCCTGTGGCCTGGGAACATGACTGAGGTTTGATGGTGGTACCCTGTGGCCTGCCAACATACCTGAGGCTTGATTCTGGAACCCTGAGGCCTGGCAACTTGAATGTGGTTTGATCGCAGAAACCTGTGGACTGTCACCATGACTGAGGTTTGATGGTGGAACCCTGTGCACTGGGAACATGGCTGAGGCCTGATACTTGAACCCTGTGGTCTGGGAACATGCCGTTGGCTTGATTCTGGAACCCTGTTTCCTGGGAATATAACTGAGGCTTGATGGTGGAACCCTGTGGCCTGGCAACAGGACTGAGGATTGATGGTGGAAACCTGTGGCCTGGCAAGATGACATAGGTTTGATTGTGGAACACTCTGGCCTGGGAACATGACTGAGGTTTAATTGTGGAACCCTGTGGCCTGGGAATATGAGTGAGGCTTGATTCAGGAACCCTGTGGCCTGGGAACATGACTGGGGTTTTATTTTTGAAACCTGTGTCCAGGGAACATGACTGAGGTTTGATTCTGGAACCCTGTATCCTAAGAACATGGGTGAGGTTTGATTCTGGAAACATGTGTCCTGGAAATATGACTGAGGTTTGATTCTGGAAATCTGTGGCCTGGAAAGTTGACTGAGGTTTGATGGAAGAAACCTGTGGACTGGCAACATGACTGAGGTTTGATAGTGGAACCCTGTGCCCTGCAAACATGATTGAGGCCTGGTACTGGAAACCCATGGCCTGGGAACTTGACATTGGTTTGATTCTGGAACCCTGTGTCCTGGGGATATGACTGAGGTTTGATTCTGGAAACCATTGGTCTGGGAACATGACTGATGTTAGATTGTGGAATCCTGTGGCCTGGGAACATGACTGAGGTTTGATGGTGGTACCCTGTGGCCTGGCAACATACCTGAGGCTTCTTTCTGGAACCCTGTGGCCTGGGAACGTGAATGTGGTTTGATGGCAGAAACCTGTGGACTGTCAACATGACTGAGGTTTGATGGTGGAACCCTCTGCACTGGGAACATGGCTGAGGCCTGATACTGGAACCCCGTGGTCTGCGAACATGCCATTGGCTTGATTCTGGAACCCTGTTTCCTGGGAACATGACTGAGGTTTGATGGTTGAATCGAGTGGCCTGGCAACAGGACTGAGGTTTGATGGTGGAACCCTGATTACAGGGAACATGACATCGGTTTGGATTCTGGTACCCTGTTGCCTGGGAACATGAAATCGGTTTGATTCTGGAAACCAGGGCCTGGGAATATGACTGACGATTGATGGTGGAACACTGTGGCTTGGCAAGATGACTTAGGTTTGATTGTGGAACACTCTGGTCTGGGAACATGACTGAGGCTTGATGGTGGAACCGTGGCCTGGCAAAAGGACGGAGGTTTGATTGTGGAACCCTCTGGCCTGGGAATATGACTGAGGTTTAATTGTGGACCCCTGTCTCCTGGGAATATGAGTGAGGCTTGATTCTGGAACCCTGTGGCCTGGGAATATGACTGGGGATTTATTTTTGAAACCTGTGTCCAAGGAACCTGACTGAGGTTTGATTCTGGAACCTTGTGGCCTGGGAATAATACTGAGGTTTGTTCCTGGAAACCATTGGCCTCGGAACATGACTGATGTTAGATTGTGGAAACGTGTGGCCTGGGAACATGACATCGGTTTGGATTCTGGTACCCTGTTGCCTGGGAACATGAAATCGGTTGATTCTGGAAACCTGTGGTCTGGGAATATGACTGAGGTTTGATGCGCATACCATATGCCCTGGCAACATGACTGAGGTTTGATTCTGGAACCCTGAGGCCTGGGAACATGACTGAGGCGTGATTCTGGAAACCTGTGAATTGGGAATATGACATCTGTTTAGATTCTGCAATACTGTGCCCTGGGAAACTGACTGAGGCTTGGTTCTGGAACCTTGTGGCCTGGGAACTTGACTGAGGTTTGATGGCAGAAACCTGTGGACTGGCAACATGACTGAGGTGTGATTGTGGAACCCTGTGACCGGGAAACATGACTGTGGCCTGGTACTGGAAACCCATGGCCTGGGAACTTGACATTGGTTTGATTCTGGCACCCTGTGTCCTGGGGACATGACTGAGGTTTGATTCTGGAAACCATTGGTCTGGGAACATGACTGATGTTAGATTGTGGAATCCTGTGGCCTGGGAACATGACTGAGGCCTGATACTGGAACCCCGTGGCCTGGGAACATGCCATTGGTCTGATTCTGGAACCCTATTTCCTGGAAACATGACTGAGGTTTGATGGTTGAACCCTGTGGCCTGGCAACATGACAGAGGTTTGATTGTGGAACCCTCAGGCTTGGGAACATGACAACGGCTTAATGGTGGAACCCTGTGGCCTGTCAACAGGACTGAGGATTGATAGTGGAAACCTGTGCCCTGGAAAGATGACATAGGTTTGATTGTGGAACTCTCTGGCCTGGGAACATGACTGAGGCTTGATGGTGGAACCGTGGCCTGACAACAGGACTGAGGTTTGATTGTGGAACCCTCTGGGCTGGCAATATGACTGAGGTTTAATTGTGGAACCCTGTGGCCTGGGAATATGAGTGAGGCTTGATTCAGGAACCCTGTGGCCTGGGAACATGACTGGGGTTTTATTTTTGAAACCTGTGTCCGGGGAACATGAGTGAAGTTTGATTCTGGAAACATGTGTCCTGGGAATATGACTGAGGTTTGATTCTGGAACCCTGTGTCCTGAAAACATGGGTGAGGTTTGATTCTGGAAATATGTGTCCTGGGAATATGACTGAGGTGTGATTCTGGAACCCTGTGTCCTGGGAACACAACTGAGGTTTGATTCTGGAACCCTGTGGCCTGGGAATATGACTGAGGTTTGATTCTGGAAACCATCGGCCTGGGAAGATGACTGATGTTAGAGTGTGGAATCCTGTTGCCTGGGAACATGACATCGGTTTGGATTCTGGTAACCCTGTTGCCTGGGAACATGAAATCCGTTTGATTCTGGAAACCTGTGGCCTGGGAATATGGCTGAGGTTTGATGGTGCTACCCTATGGCCTGGCAACATGACTGAAGTTTGATTCTGGTTCCTTGTGGCCTGGGAACATGACTGAGGCGTGATTCTTGAAAACTGTGGCCTGGGAACATGACATCTGTTTAGATTGTGGAATACTGACCCGGGGAACCTGACTGAGCCTTGGTTCTGGAACCCTGTGGACTGGGAACATGACTGAGGTTTTATTCTGGAACCCTGTAGACTGGGAACATAACTGAGGATTGATCCTGGAACCCTGTGGCCTGGGAACATGACATTGGTGGATTCTGGAACCCTGTGGCCTGGGAACATGAGAACGGTTTGATTCCGGAACCCTGTGGCCAGGGAACTTTTCTGAGGTTTGATGGTGGAAACCTGTGGCCTGGCAACATGACTGAGGTTTGATTCTGGAAGACTGTGACCAGGGAACATGATATCGGGTTGATTCTGGAAACCTGTGTCCTGGGAACAAGACTGAGGTTTGATTCTGGAATCCTGTGGCCTGGGAACATGACTTAGGTTTGTTTCTGGAAGCATGTTACCAGGGAAAATGACTGAGGTTTGATTCTGGAAACCTGTGTCCTGGGATCATGACTGAGGTTTGATTGTTGAAACCTGTGGCCTGCGAACATGACTCAGGTTTGATTCTGGAACCATGTGTCCTGGGAATATGACTGAGGTTTGATTCTGGAAACCTTTGGCCTGGGAAAATGACTGAGGTTTCATTGTGGAAACATGTGGCCTGGGATCATGTCTGAGGTTTGATGGTGGAACACTCTGGCCTGGCAAAATGACTGAGGCTTGATTCTGGAACCCTGTGGCCTGGCAACCTGACTGAGGTTTGATGGCAGAAACCTGTGGACTGGCAACATGACTGAGGTTTGATTGTGGAACCCTGTGCACGGGGAACATGACTGAGGCCTGGTACTGGAACCCCGTGGCGTGGGAACATGACATTGGTTTGATTCTGGAGCCCTGTTTACTGGGAACGTGACTGAGGTTTGATGATGGAACCCTGTGGCCTGGGAATATGACTGAGGTTTGATTCTGGAAACCATTGGCCTGGGAACAAGACTGATGTTAGAGTGTGGAATCCTGTAGCCTGGGAACATGACATCGGTTAGGATTCTGGTACCCTGTTGCCTGGGAACATGAAATCTGTTTGATTCTGGAATCCTGTGTCCTGGGAATATGACTGAGGTTTGATGGTGGTACCCTATGGCCTGACAACATGACTGAAGTTTGATTCTGGATCCCTATGGCCTGGGAACATGACTGAGGCATGATTCTTGAAAACTGTGTCCTGGGAAAATGACATCTGTTTAGATTGTGGAATACTGTGCCCCGGGAAACTGACTGAGCTTTGGTTTTGGAAGCCTGTTCCCTGGGAACATGACTGAGGTTTGATTCTGGACACCTGTGTCCTGGGAACATGACTGAGGTTTGATTGCTGAAACCTGTGGCCTGCGAACATGACTCAGTTTTGATTCTGGAACCCTCAGGCTTGGGAACATGAGTGAGGCTTGATGGTGTAAACCTGTGGCCTGGCAACATGACTGAGGTTTGATGGTGGAACCCTGTGGCTTGGCAAGATGACTTAGGTTTGATTGTGGAACACTCTGGCCTGGGAACATGACTGAGGCTTGATGGTGGAACCGTGGTCTGGCAACAGGACTGAGGTTTGATTGTGGAACCCTCTGACCTGGGAATATGACTGTGGTTAAATTGTGGAACCCTGTGGCCTGGTAACATGACTGGGATTTTATTTCTGAAACCTGTGTCCAGGGAACATGAGTGAGGTTTTAGTCTGGAAACCTGTGTCCTGGGAACACGACTGATATTTGATTATGGAACCATGTGGCCTGGGAATATGACTGAGGATTGATGGTGGTATCCAATGGCCTGGCAACATGCCTGCAGTTTGATTCTGGATCCCTGTGGCATGGGAACATGACTGAGGCGTGATTCTTGAAAACTGTGGCCTGGGAACATGACATCTGTTTAGAATGTGGAATACTGTGCCCCGGGAACCTGACTGAGCCTTGGTTCTGGAACCCTGTGGACTGGGAACATGACAGAGGTTTTATTCTTGAACCCTGTAGCCTGGGAACATAACTGAGGATTGATTCTGGAACCCTGTGCCCTGGGAACATGACATCGGTGGGTACTGGAACCCTGAGGCCTGGGAACATGACATCTGTTTAGATTGTGGAATACTGTGCCCCGGGAAGCTGACTGAGCCTTGGTTCTGGAACCCTGTGGACTGGGAAACTGACTGATGTTTGATTCTGGAACCCTGTAGCATGGAAACATAACTGAGGATTGATTCTGGAACCCTGTGGCCTTGGAACATGACATCGGTGGATTCTGGATCCCTGTGGCCTGGGAACATGAGAACAGTTTGATTCTGGAACCCTGTGGCCTGGCAAATAGACTGAGGTTTGATGGTGGAACCCTGTGGCTTGGCAATATGACTTAGGTTTGATTGTGGAACAGTCTGGCCTGGGAACATGACTGAGGCTTGATGGTGGAACCGTGGTCTGGCACAGGACTGAGGTTTGATTGTGGAACCCTCTGGCCTGGGAATATAACTGAGGTTCAATTGTGGAACCCTGTGGCCTGGGAAAATGACTGCGATTTTATTTCTGAAACCTGTGTCCAGGGAACATGACTGAGGTTTTATTCTGGAACCCTGTGTCCTGGGAACACGACTGAGGTTTGATTCTGGAAACATGTGGCCTGGGAATATGACTGAGGTTTGATTCTGGAAACCATTGGCCTGGGAAGATGACTGATGTTAGAGTGTGGAATCCTGTGGCCTGGGAACATGACATCGGTTTGGATTCGGGTACCCTGTTGCCTGGGAACATGAAATCGGTTTGATTCTGGAAACCTGTGTCCTGGGAATATGATGGAAGTTTGATGGTGGTACCCTATGGCCTGGCAACATGACTGATGTTTGATTGTGGATCCCTGTGGCCTGGGAACATAACTGAGGCGTGACTCTGGAAAACTGTGGCCTGGGAACATGACATCTGTTTAGATTGTGGAATACTCTGCCCCGGGAACCTGACTGAGCCTTGGTTCTGGAACCCTGTGGACTGGGAACATGACTGAGGTTTTATTCTGGAAGACTGTGGCCAGGGAACATGATATCGGGTTGATTCTGGAAACCTGTGTCCTGGGAACATGCCTGAGGTTTCATGGTGGAAACCTGTGGCCTGGCTACATGACTGGGGTTTTATTCTGGAAGTCTGTGGCCAGGGAACATGATATCGGGTTGATTCTGGAAACCTGTGTCCTGGGAACAAGACTGAGGTTTGATTCTGGAACCCTGTGGCATGGGAACATGACTGAGGTTTGTTTCTTGAAGCCTGTTCTCTGGGAATATGACTGAGGTTTGATTCTGGACACCTGTGTCTTGGGATCATGACTGAGGTCTGATTGCTGAAACCTGTGGCCTGCGAACATGACTCAGTTTTGATTCTGGAACCATGTGTCCTGGGAATATGACTGAGGTTTGATTCTGGAAACCTTTGGCCTGGGAAAATGACTGAGGTTTCATTGTGGAAACATGTGGCCTGGGATTATGACTGAGGTTTGATTCTGGAAGAGTGTGGCCAGGGAACATGATATCGGGTTGATTCTGGAAACCTGTGTCCTGGGAATATGATGGAGGTTTGATGGTGGTACCCTATGGACTTGCAACATGCCTTAGGTTTGATTCTGGTACCCTGTGGCCTGGAAACATGCCTGAGGCGTGATTCTGGAATCCTGTGGCCTAGGAACATGACCTCGGTTTCTGTTCTGGTACCCTCTTGCCTGGGAACATGAAATCGGTTTGATTCTGGAAACCTGTGGCCTTGGAATATGACTGAGGATTGATGGTGGTACCCTATGGCCTGGCAACATGACTGAGGTTTGATTCCCGATTCCTGTGGCCTGGGTACATGTCTGAGGCGTGATTCTGGAAAACTGTGGCCTGGGAACATGACATCGATGGATTTTGGAACCCTGAGGACTGGGAACATGACCTCTGTTTAGATGGTGGAATACTGGGCCCCGGGAACCTGCCTGAGCTTTGGTTCTGGAACCCTGTGGACTGGGAACATGACTGAGGTTTTATTCTGGAACCCTTTAGCCTGGGACCATAACTGAGGATTGATTCTGGAACACTCTGGCCTGGGAACATGACTGAGGTTTGATGGTGGAACCCTGTGGCTTTGCAAGATGACTTAAGTTTGATGGTGGAACCCTCTAGCCTGGGAATATGAGTGAGGTTTAATTGTGGAACCCTGTGGCCTGGGAAAATGACTGGGATTTTATTTCTGAATCCTGTGTCCAGGGAACATGACTGAGGTTTTATTCTGGAACCCTGTGTCCTGGGAACACGACTGAGGTTTGATTCTGGAAGCATGTGGCCTGGGAATATTACTGAGGTGTGATTTTGGAATCCAATGGCCTGGAAAGATGACTGATGTTACAGTGTGGAATCCTGTGGCCTGGGAACATGTCATCGGTTTCGATTCTGGTACCCTCTTGCCTGGGAACATGAAATCGGTTTGATTCTGGAAACCTGTGGCCTGGGAATATGACTGAGGATTGATGGTGGTACCCTATGGCCTGGCAACATGACTGAGGTTTGATTCTGGAACCCTGTAGCCTGGAAACTTAGCTGAGGATTATTTCTGGAACCCTGTGGCCAATGAACATGACATCGGTGGATTCTGGAACCCTGTGGCCTGGGAACATGTCTGAGGTTTGATGGTGGAACCCTGTGGCCTGGCAACATGACTGAGGTTTGATGGTGGAACCCTGTGGCTTGGCAAGGTGACTTAGGTTTGATTGTGGAACACTCCGGCCTGGGACCATGACTGAGGCTTGATGGTGGAACCGTGGTCTGGCAACAAGACTGAGGTTTGATTGTGGAACCCTCTGGCCTGGAAATATGACTGAGGTTTAATTGTGGAAACCTGTGGCCTGGGAACATGGCTGGGATTTTGTTTCTGAATCCTGTGTCCAGGGAACATGAGTGAGGTTTTATTCTGGAACCCTGTGTCCTGGGAACACTACTGAGGTTTGATTCTGGAACCATGTGGCCTGGGAATATGACTGAGGTTTGATTCAGGAAATCATTGGCCTTGGAAGATGACTGATGTTAGAGTGTGGAATCCTGTGGCCTGGGAACATGACATCGGTTTGGATTCTGGTACCCTGTTGCCTGGGAACATGAAATCGGTTTGATTTTGGAAACCTCTGGTCTGGGAATATGACTGAGGATTGATCGTGGTACCCTATGGCCTGGCAACATGCTGGCAGTTTGATTCTGGATCCCTGCGGCCTGGGAACATGACTGAGGCGTGATTCTGAAAAACTGTGGCCTGGGAACGTGACATCTGTTTAGAATGTGGAATACTGTGCCCCGGGAACCTGACTGAGCCTTGGTTCTGGAACCCTGTGGACTGGGAACCTGACAGAGGTTTTATTCTGGAACCCTGTAGCCTGGGAACATAACTGAGGTTTGATTCTGGAAACCTGTGGACTGGGAATATGACATCGGTGGATTCTGGAACCCTGAGGCCTGGGAACATGACATCTGTTTAGATTGTGGAATACTGTGCCCCAGGAAGCTGACTGAGCCTTGGTTCTGGAACCCTGTGGACTGGGAACAAGAGTGAGGTTTGATTCTGGAACCCTGTAGCCTGGAAACATAAGTGAGTATTGATTCTGGAATCCTGTAACCGGGGAACATGACATCGGTGGATTCTGGAACCCTGTGGCCTGGGAACATGAGAACGGTTTGATTCTGGAACGCTGTGGCCTGGGAACATGTCTGAGGTTTGATGGTGGAAACCTGTGGCCTGGCAACATGACTGAGGTTTGATTCTGGAAGACTGTGGCCAGGAAACATGATATCGGGTTGATTCCGGAAACCTGTGTCCTGGGAACAAGACTGAGGTTTGATTCTGGAACCCTGTTGCCTGGGAACATGACTGAGGTTTGTTTCTGGAAGTCTGTGCCCTGGGAACATGACTGAGGTTTGATTCTGGACACCTGTGTCCTGGGAACATGACTGAGGTTTGATTGTTGAAACCTGTGGCCTGCGAACATGACTCAGTTTTGATTCGGGAACCATGTGTCCTGGGAATATGATGGAGGTTTGATTCTGGAAAACTTTGGCCTGGGAAAATGACTGAGGTTTCATTGTGGAAACATGTGGCCTGGGATCATGACTGAGGTTTGATGGTGGAACACTATGGCCTGGCAAAATGACTGAGGCTTGATTCTGGAACCCTGTGGCCTGGCAACTTGACTGAGATTTGATGGCAGAAACCTGTGGACTGGAAACATGACTGAGGTTTGATTGTGGAACCCTGTGCACGGACAACATGACTGAGGTTTGATGGTTGAACCCTGTGGCCTGGCAACATGATTGAGGTTTCAGAGTGGAACCCTCAGGCTTGGGAACATGAGTGAGGCTTGATGGTGTAACCCTGAGGCCTGGCAACATGACTGAGGTTTGAAGGTGGAACCCTGTGGCTTGGCAGGATGACTTAGGTTTGATTGTGGAACACTCTGTCCTGGGAACATGACTGAGGCTTGATGGTGGAACCGTGGTCTGGCAACAGGACTGAGGTTTAATTGTGGAACCCTCTGGCCTGAGAATATGACTGAGGTTTAATTGTGGAAACCTGTGGCCTGGGAACATGAGTGGGAATTTATTTCTGAAACCTGTGTCCAGGGAACATGAGTGAGGTTTTATTCTGGAACCCTGTGTCCTGGGAAAACGACTGAGGTTTGATTCTGGAACCATGTGGCCTGGGAATATGACTGAGGTTTGATTCAGGAAATCATTGGCCTGGGAAGATGACTGATGTTAGAGTGTGGAATCCTGTGGCCTGGGAACATGACATCGGTTTGGATTCTGGTACCCTGTTGCCCGGGAACATGAAATCGGTTTGATTCTGGAAACCTGTGGCCTGGGAATATGACTGAGGTTTGATGGTGGTACCCTATGGCCTGGCAACATGCCTGCAGTTTGATTCTGGATCCCTGTGGCCTGGGAACATGACTGAGGCGTGATTCTTGAAAACTGTGGCCTGGGAACATCACATCTGTTTAGATTTTGGAATACTGTGCCCCGGGACCCTGTCTGAGCCTTGGTTCTGGAACACTATGGACTGGGAACATGACTGAGGTTTGATTCTGGAACCCTGTAGCCCGGGAATATAACAGAGGATTGACTCTCGAACCCTGTGGCCTGGGAATATGACATCGGTGGATTCTGGAAACCTGTGGCCTGGGAACATGAGAACCGTTTGATTATGGAACCCTGTGGCCTGGGAACATGCCTGAGGTATGATGGTGGAAACCTGTGGCCTGGCAACATATCTGAGGTTTGATTCTGGAAGAATGTGGCCAGGGAACATGATATCGGGTTGATTCTGGAAACCTGTGTCCTGGGAACAATACTGAAGTTTGATTCTGGAACCCTGTGGCCTGGACCATGAATGAGGATTGTTTCTGGAAAGCCTGTTCTCGGGGAACATGACTGAGGTTTTATTCTGGATACCTGTGTCCTGGGAACATGACTGAGGTTTGATTGCTGAAACCTGTGGCCTGCGAACCTGACTCAGGTTTGATTCTGGAACCATGTGTCCTGGGAATATGACTGAGGTTTGATTCTGGAAACCTTTGGCCTGGGAAAATGACTGAGGTTTCATTGAGGAAACATGTGGCCTGGGATCATGACTGAGGTTTGATGGTGGAACACTATGGCCTGGCAAAATGACTGAGGCTTGATTCTGCAACCCTGTGGCCTGGCAACTTGACTGAGGTTTGATGGCAGAAACCTGTGGACTGGCAACATGACTGAGGTTTGATTGTGGAACCCTGTGCACGGGGAACATGACTGAGTCCTGACACTGGAACCCCATGGCCTGGGAACATGACATTGTTTTGATTCTGGAGCCCTGTTTACTGGGAACATCACTGAGGTTTGATGGTTGAACCCTGTGGCCTGGCAGCATGATTGAGGTTTGATAGTGGAACCCTCAGGCTTGGGAACATGAGTGAGGCTTGATGGTGGAACCCTGTGGCCTGGCAACATGACTGAGGTTTGATGGTGGAAACCTGTGGCTTGGCAAGATGACTTAGGTTTGATTGTGGAACATTCTGGCCTGGGAACATGACTGAGGCTTGATGGTGGAACCGTGGTCTGGCAACAGGACTGAGGTTTGATTGTGGAACCCTCTGGCCTGGGAATATGACTGAGGTTTAATTGTGGAACCCTGTGGCCTGGGAACATGACTGGGATTTTATTTCTGAAACCTGTGTCCAGGGAACATGAGTGAGGTTTTATTCTGGAACCCTGTGTCCTGGGAACACGACTGAGGTTTGATTCTGGAACCATGTGGCCTGGGAATATGACTGAGGTTTGATTCTGGAAACCATTCGCCTGGGAACAAGACTGATATTAGAGTGTGGAATCCTGTGGCCTGGGAACATGACATAGGTTTGGCTTCTGGTACCCTGTTGCCTGGGAACATGAGATCGGTTTGATTCTGGATCCCTGTGGCCTGGGAACATGACTGAGGCGTGATTCTGGAAAACTGTGGCCTGGGAACATGACATCTGTTTAGATTGTGGAATATAGTGCCCCGGGAACCTGACTGAGCCTTGGTTCTGGAACCCTGTGGACTGGGAACATGACTGAGGTTATATTCTGGAACCCTGTAGCCTGTGAACATAACTGAGTATTCATTCTGGAACCCTGTGGCCTGGGAACATGACATCGGTGGATTCTGGAACCCTGTGGCCTGGGAACATGAGAATGAGAACTTTTTTTTTTTTTTTTAATTTATTATTTATTTTCGGCTGTGTTGGGTCTTCATTTCTGTGCGAGAGCTTTCTCTAGTTGCGGTGAGCGGGGGCCACTCTTCATCGCGATGCGCGGGCCTCTCACTATCGCTGCCTCTCTTGTTGGGGAGCACAGGCTCCAGACGCGCAGGCTCAGTAGTTGTGGCTCACGGGCCTAGTTGGTCCGCGGCATGTGGTATCTTCCCAGACCAGGGCTCAAACCCGTGTGCCCTGCATTGGCAGGCAGATTCTCAGCCACTGCGCCACCAGGGAAGCCCCATGAGAACGTTTTGATTCTGGAACCCTGTGGCCTGGGAACATGCCTGAGGTTTCATGGTGGAAACCTGTGGCATGGCTACATTACTGAGGTTTGATTCTGGAAGAATGTGGCCAGGGAATATGATATCGGGTTGATTCTGGAAACCTGGGTCCTGGGAACAAGACTCAAGTTTGACTCTGGAACCCTGTGGCCTGAGACCATGACTGAGGATTGTTTCTGGAAGCCTGTTCCCGGGGAACATGACTGAGTCCTGATACTGGAACCCCGTGGCGTGGGAACATGACATTGGTTTGATTCTGGAGCCCTGTTTACTGGGAAGATGACTGAGGTTTGATGGTTGAACCCTGTGGCCTGGCAACATGATTGAGGTTTCAGAGTGGAACCCTCAGGCTTGGGAACATGAGTGAGGCTTGATGGTGGAACCCTGTGGCCTGGCAACATGACTGAGATTTGATGGTGGGAACCTGTGGCTTGGCAAGATGACTTAGGTTTGATTGTGGAACACTCTGGCCTGGGAACATGACTGAGGCTTGATGGTGGAACCGTGGTCTGGCAACAGGACTGAGGTTTGATTGTGGAACCCTCTGGCCTGGGAATATGACTGAGGTTTAATTGTGGAACCCTGTGGCCTGGGAACATGACTGGGATTTTATTTCTGAAACCTGTGTCCAGGGAACATGACTGAGGATTTATTCTGGAACCCTGTGTCCTGGGAACACGACTGAGGTTTGATTCTGGAACCATGTGGCCTGGGAATATGACTGATGTTAGAGTGTGGAATCCTGTGGCCTGGGAACATGACATCGGTTTGGATTCTGGTGCCCTGTTGCCTGGGAACATGAAATCGGTTTGATTCTGGAACCCTGTGGCCTGGGAACATGACTGAGGCGTAATTCTGGAAAACTGTGGCCTGGGAACATGACATCTGTTTAGATTGTGGAATACTGTGCCCCGGGAACCTGAATGAGCCTTGGTTCTGGAACCCTGTGGACTGGGAACATGACTAAGGTTATATTCTGGAACCCTGTAGCCGGGGAACATAACTTAGGATTCATTCTGGAACCTTGTGGCCTGGGAACATGACATCGGTGGATTCTGGACCCCTGTGGCCTGGGAACATGAGAACGTTGTTTTTTTTTTTTATTTTTTATTTTTTTATTTATTATTTATATTCGGCTGTGTTGGGTATTCATTTCTGTGCGAGAGCTTTCTCTAGTTGCGGTGAGCGGGGGCCACTCTTCATCGCGATGCGCGGGCCTCTCACTGTCGCTGCCTCCCTTGTTGGGGAGCACAGGCTCCAGACGCACAGACTCAGTAGTTGTGGCTTACGGGCCTAGTTGCTCCGCAGCATGTGGGATCTTCCCAGACCAGGGCTCAAACCCGTGTGCCCTGCATTGGCAGGCAGATTCTTAGCCACTGCGCCACCAGGGAAGCCCCATGAGAACGTTTTGATTCTGGAACCCTGTGGCCTGGGAACATGCCTGAGGTTTCATGGTGGAAACCTGTGGCCTGGCTACATGACTGAGGTTTGATTCTGGAAGAATGTGGCCAGGGAACATGATATCGGGTTGATTCTGGAAACCTGTGTCCTGGGAACAAGACTGAGGTTTGATTCTGGAACCCTGTTGCCTGGGAACATGACTGAGGTTTGATTCTGGACACCTGTGTCCTGGGAACATGACTGAGGTTTGATTCTGTAACCCTTTGGCCTGGGAACATGACATCGGTGGATTCTGGAACCCTGAGGCCTGGAAACATGACATTTGTTTATATTGTGGAATACTGTGCCCCGGTAACCTGACTAAGCCTTGGTTCTGGAACCCTATGGACTGAGAACATGACTGAGGTTTGATTCTGGAACCCTGTAGCCCGGGAACATAACAGAGGATGGCCTCTGGAACCCTGTGGCCTGGGAATATGACCTCGGTGGATTCTGGAAACCTGTGGCCTGGGAACATGAGAACGGTTTGATTCTGGAACCCTGTGCACGGGGAACATGACTGAGGCCTGACACTCGAACCCCGTGGCGTGGGAACATGACATTGGTTTGATTCTGGAGCCCTGTTTACTGGGAACATCACTGAGGTTTGATGGTTGAACCCTGTGGCCTGGCAACATGATTGAGGTTTGATAGTGGAACCCTCAGGCTTGGGAACATGAGTGAGGCTTGATGGTGGAACCCTGTGGCCTGGCAACATGACTGAGGTTTGATGGTGGAAACCTGTGGCTTGGCAAGATGACTTAGGTTTGATTGTGGAACATTCTGGCCTGGGAACATGACTGAGGCTTGATGGTGGAACCGTGGTCTGGCAACAGGACTGAGGTTTGATTGTGGAACCCTCTGGCCTGGGAATATGACTGAGGTTTAATTGTGGAACCCTGTGGCCTGGGAACATGACTGGGATTTTATTTCTGAAACCTGTGTCCAGGGAACATGAGTGAGGTTTTATTCTGGAACCCTGTGTCCTGGGAACACGACTGAGGTTTGATTCTGGAACCATGTGGCCTGGGAATATGACTGAGGTTTGATTCTGGAAACCATTCGCCTGGGAACAAGACTGATATTAGAGTGTGGAATCCTGTGGCCTGGGAACATGACATAGGTTTGGCTTCTGGTACCCTGTTGCCTGGGAACATGAGATCGGTTTGATTCTGGATCCCTGTGGCCTGGGAACATGACTGAGGCGTGATTCTGGAAAACTGTGGCCTGGGAACATGACATCTGTTTAGATTGTGGAATATAGTGCCCCGGGAACCTGACTGAGCCTTGGTTCTGGAACCCTGTGGACTGGGAACATGACTGAGGTTATATTCTGGAACCCTGTAGCCTGTGAACATAACTGAGTATTCATTCTGGAACCCTGTGGCCTGGGAACATGACATCGGTGGATTCTGGAACCCTGTGGCCTGGGAACATGAGAATGAGAACTTTTTTTTTTTTTTTTAATTTATTATTTATTTTCGGCTGTGTTGGGTCTTCATTTCTGTGCGAGAGCTTTCTCTAGTTGCGGTGAGCGGGGGCCACTCTTCATCGCGATGCGCGGGCCTCTCACTATCGCTGCCTCTCTTGTTGGGGAGCACAGGCTCCAGACGCGCAGGCTCAGTAGTTGTGGCTCACGGGCCTAGTTGGTCCGTGGCATGTGGTATCTTCCCAGACCAGGGCTCAAACCCGTGTGCCCTGCATTGGCAGGCAGATTCTCAGCCACTGCGCCACCAGGGAAGCCCCATGAGAACGTTTTGATTCTGGAACCCTGTGGCCTGGGAACATGCCTGAGGTTTCATGGTGGAAACCTGTGGCATGGCTACATTACTGAGGTTTGATTCTGGAAGAATGTGGCCAGGGAATATGATATCGGGTTGATTCTGGAAACCTGGGTCCTGGGAACAAGACTCAAGTTTGACTCTGGAACCCTGTGGCCTGGGACCATGACTGAGGATTGTTTCTGGAAGCCTGTTCCCGGGGAACATGACTGAGTCCTGATACTGGAACCCCGTGGCGTGGGAACATGACATTGGTTTGATTCTGGAGCCCTGTTTACTGGGAAGATGACTGAGGTTTGATGGTTGAACCCTGTGGCCTGGCAACATGATTGAGGTTTCAGAGTGGAACCCTCAGGCTTGGGAACATGAGTGAGGCTTGATGGTGGAACCCTGTGGCCTGGCAACATGACTGAGATTTGATGGTGGGAACCTGTGGCTTGGCAAGATGACTTAGGTTTGATTGTGGAACACTCTGACCTGGGAACATGACTGAGGCTTGATGGTGGAACCGTGGTCTGGCAACAGGACTGAGGTTTGATTGTGGAACCCTCTGGCCTGGGAATATGACTGAGGTTTAATTGTGGAACCCTGTGGCCTGGGAACATGACTGGGATTTTATTTCTGAAACCTGTGTCCAGGGAACATGACTGAGGTTTTATTCTGGAACCCTGTGTCCTGGGAACACGACTGAGGTTTGATTCTGGAACCATGTGGCCTGGGAATATGACTGATGTTAGAGTGTGGAATCCTGTGGCCTGGGAACATGACATCGGTTTGGATTCTGGTGCCCTGTTGCCTGGGAACATGAAATCGGTTTGATTCTGGAACCCTGTGGCCTGGGAACATGACTGAGGCGTAATTCTGGAAAACTGTGGCCTGGGAACATGACATCTGTTTAGATTGTGGAATACTGTGCCCCGGGAACCTGACTGAGCCTTGGTTCTGGAACCCTGTGGACTGGGAACATGACTAAGGTTATATTCTGGAACCCTGTAGCCGGGGAACATAACTTAGGATTCATTCTGGAACCTTGTGGCCTGGGAACATGACATCGGTGGATTCTGGACCCCTGTGGCCTGGGAACATGAGAACGTTGTTTTTTTTTTTTATTTTTTATTTTTTTATTTATTATTTATATTCGGCTGTGTTGGGTATTCATTTCTGTGCGAGAGCTTTCTCTAGTTGCGGTGAGCGGGGGCCACTCTTCATCGCGATGCGCGGGCCTCTCACTGTCGCTGCCTCCCTTGTTGGGGAGCACAGGCTCCAGACGCACAGACTCAGTAGTTGTGGCTTACGGGCCTAGTTGCTCCGCAGCATGTGGGATCTTCCCAGACCAGGGCTCAAACCCGTGTGCCCTGCATTGGCAGGCAGATTCTTAGCCACTGCGCCACCAGGGAAGCCCCATGAGAACGTTTTGATTCTGGAACCCTGTGGCCTGGGAACATGCCTGAGGTTTCATGGTGGAAACCTGTGGCCTGGCTACATGACTGAGGTTTGATTCTGGAAGAATGTGGCCAGGGAACATGATATCGGGTTGATTCTGGAAACCTGTGTCCTGGGAACAAGACTGAGGTTTGATTCTGGAACCCTGTTGCCTGGGAACATGACTGAGGTTTGATTCTGGACACCTGTGTCCTGGGAACATGACTGAGGTTTGATTCTGTAACCCTTTGGCCTGGGAACATGACATCGGTGGATTCTGGAACCCTGAGGCCTGGAAACATGACATTTGTTTAGATTGTGGAATACTGTGCCCCGGTAACCTGACTGAGCCTTGGTTCTGGAACCCTATGGACTGAGAACATGACTGAGGTTTGATTCTGGAACCCTGTAGCCCGGGAACATAACAGAGGATGGCCTCTGGAACCCTGTGGCCTGGGAATATGACCTCGGTGGATTCTGGAAACCTGTGGCCTGGGAACATGAGAACGGTTTGATTCTGGAACCCTGTGCACGGGGAACATGACTGAGGCCTGACACTCGAACCCCGTGGCGTGGGAACATGACATTGGTTTGATTCTGGAGCCCTGTTTACTGGGAACATCACTGAGGTTTGATGGTTGAACCCTGTGGCCTGGCAACATGATTGAGGTTTGATAGTGGAACCCTCAGGCTTGGGAACATGAGTGAGGCTTGATGGTGGAACCCTGTGGCCTGGCAACATGACTGAGGTTTGATGGTGGAAACCTGTGGCTTGGCAAGATGACTTAGGTTTGATTGTGGAACATTCTGGCCTGGGAACATGACTGAGGCTTGATGGTGGAACCGTGGTCTGGCAACAGGACTGAGGTTTGATTGTGGAACCCTCTGGCCTGGGAATATGACTGAGGTTTAATTGTGGAACCCTGTGGCCTGGGAACATGACTGGGATTTTATTTCTGAAACCTGTGTCCAGGGAACATGAGTGAGGTTTTATTCTGGAACCCTGTGTCCTGGGAACACGACTGAGGTTTGATTCTGGAACCATGTGGCCTGGGAATATGACTGAGGTTTGATTCTGGAAACCATTCGCCTGGGAACAAGACTGATATTAGAGTGTGGAATCCTGTGGCCTGGGAACATGACATAGGTTTGGCTTCTGGTACCCTGTTGCCTGGGAACATGAGATCGGTTTGATTCTGGATCCCTGTGGCCTGGGAACATGACTGAGGCGTGATTCTGGAAAACTGTGGCCTGGGAACATGACATCTGTTTAGATTGTGGAATATAGTGCCCCGGGAACCTGACTGAGCCTTGGTTCTGGAACCCTGTGGACTGGGAACATGACTGAGGTTATATTCTGGAACCCTGTAGCCTGTGAACATAACTGAGTATTCATTCTGGAACCCTGTGGCCTGGGAACATGACATCGGTGGATTCTGGAACCCTGTGGCCTGGGAACATGAGAATGAGAACTTTTTTTTTTTTTTTTAATTTATTATTTATTTTCGGCTGTGTTGGGTCTTCATTTCTGTGCGAGAGCTTTCTCTAGTTGCGGTGAGCGGGGGCCACTCTTCATCGCGATGCGCGGGCCTCTCACTATCGCTGCCTCTCTTGTTGGGGAGCACAGGCTCCAGACGCGCAGGCTCAGTAGTTGTGGCTCACGGGCCTAGTTGGTCCGCGGCATGTGGTATCTTCCCAGACCAGGGCTCAAACCCGTGTGCCCTGCATTGGCAGGCAGATTCTCAGCCACTGCGCCACCAGGGAAGCCCCATGAGAACGTTTTGATTCTGGAACCCTGTGGCCTGGGAACATGCCTGAGGTTTCATGGTGGAAACCTGTGGCATGGCTACATTACTGAGGTTTGATTCTGGAAGAATGTGGCCAGGGAATATGATATCGGGTTGATTCTGGAAACCTGGGTCCTGGGAACAAGACTCAAGTTTGACTCTGGAACCCTGTGGCCTGAGACCATGACTGAGGATTGTTTCTGGAAGCCTGTTCCCGGGGAACATGACTGAGTCCTGATACTGGAACCCCGTGGCGTGGGAACATGACATTGGTTTGATTCTGGAGCCCTGTTTACTGGGAAGATGACTGAGGTTTGATGGTTGAACCCTGTGGCCTGGCAACATGATTGAGGTTTCAGAGTGGAACCCTCAGGCTTGGGAACATGAGTGAGGCTTGATGGTGGAACCCTGTGGCCTGGCAACATGACTGAGATTTGATGGTGGGAACCTGTGGCTTGGCAAGATGACTTAGGTTTGATTGTGGAACACTCTGGCCTGGGAACATGACTGAGGCTTGATGGTGGAACCGTGGTCTGGCAACAGGACTGAGGTTTGATTGTGGAACCCTCTGGCCTGGGAATATGACTGAGGTTTAATTGTGGAACCCTGTGGCCTGGGAACATGACTGGGATTTTATTTCTGAAACCTGTGTCCAGGGAACATGACTGAGGTTTTATTCTGGAACCCTGTGTCCTGGGAACACGACTGAGGTTTGATTCTGGAACCATGTGGCCTGGGAATATGACTGATGTTAGAGTGTGGAATCCTGTGGCCTGGGAACATGACATCGGTTTGGATTCTGGTGCCCTGTTGCCTGGGAACATGAAATCGGTTTGATTCTGGAACCCTGTGGCCTGGGAACATGACTGAGGCGTAATTCTGGAAAACTGTGGCCTGGGAACATTACATCTGTTTAGATTGTGGAATACTGTGCCCCGGGAACCTGACTGAGCCTTGGTTCTGGAACCCTGTGGACTGGGAACATGACTAAGGTTATATTCTGGAACCCTGTAGCCGGGGAACATAACTTAGGATTCATTCTGGAACCTTGTGGCCTGGGAACATGACATCGGTGGATTCTGGACCCCTGTGGCCTGGGAACATGAGAACGTTGTTTTTTTTTTTTATTTTTTATTTTTTTATTTATTATTTATATTCGGCTGTGTTGGGTATTCATTTCTGTGCGAGAGCTTTCTCTAGTTGCGGTGAGCGGGGGCCACTCTTCATCGCGATGCGCGGGCCTCTCACTGTCGCTGCCTCCCTTGTTGGGGAGCACAGGCTCCAGACGCACAGACTCAGTAGTTGTGGCTTACGGGCCTAGTTGCTCCGCAGCATGTGGGATCTTCCCAGACCAGGGCTCAAACCCGTGTGCCCTGCATTGGCAGGCAGATTCTTAGCCACTGCGCCACCAGGGAAGCCCCATGAGAACGTTTTGATTCTGGAACCCTGTGGCCTGGGAACATGCCTGAGGTTTCATGGTGGAAACCTGTGGCCTGGCTACATGACTGAGGTTTGATTCTGGAAGAATGTGGCCAGGGAACATGATATCGGGTTGATTCTGGAAACCTGTGTCCTGGGAACAAGACTGAGGTTTGATTCTGGAACCCTGTTGCCTGGGAACATGACTGAGGTTTGATTCTGGACACCTGTGTCCTGGGAACATGACTGAGGTTTGATTCTGTAACCCTTTGGCCTGGGAACATGACATCGGTGGATTCTGGAACCCTGAGGCCTGGAAACATGACATTTGTTTAGATTGTGGAATACTGTGCCCCGGTAACCTGACTGAGCCTTGGTTCTGGAACCCTATGGACTGAGAACATGACTGAGGTTTGATTCTGGAACCCTGTAGCCCGGGAACATAACAGAGGATGGCCTCTGGAACCCTGTGGCCTGGGAATATGACCTCGGTGGATTCTGGAAACCTGTGGCCTGGGAACATGAGAACGGTTTGATTCTGGAACCCTGTGCACGGGGAACATGACTGAGGCCTGATACTGGAACCCCGTGGCGTGGGAACATGACATTGGTTTGATTCTGGAGCCCTGTTTACTGGGAACATCACTGAGGTTTGATGGTTGAACCCTGTGGCCTGGCAACATGATTGAGGTTTGATAGTGGAACCCTCAGGCTTGGGAACATGAGTGAGGCTTGATGGTGGAACCCTGTGGCCTGGCAACATGACTGAGGTTTGATGGTGGAAACCTGTGGCTTGGCAAGATGACTTAGGTTTGATTGTGGAACATTCTGGCCTGGGAACATGACTGAGGCTTGATGGTGGAACCGTGGTCTGGCAACAGGACTGAGGTTTGATTGTGGAACCCTCTGGCCTGGGAATATGACTGAGGTTTAATTGTGGAACCCTGTGGCCTGGGAACATGACTGGGATTTTATTTCTGAAACCTGTGTCCAGGGAACATGAGTGAGGTTTTATTCTGGAACCCTGTGTCCTGGGAACACGACTGAGGTTTGATTCTGGAACCATGTGGCCTGGGAATATGACTGAGGTTTGATTCTGGAAACCATTCGCCTGGGAACAAGACTGATATTAGAGTGTGGAATCCTGTGGCCTGGGAACATGACATAGGTTTGGCTTCTGGTACCCTGTTGCCTGGGAACATGAGATCGGTTTGATTCTGGATCCCTGTGGCCTGGGAACATGACTGAGGCGTGATTCTGGAAAACTGTGGCCTGGGAACATGACATCTGTTTAGATTGTGGAATATAGTGCCCCGGGAACCTGACTGAGCCTTGGTTCTGGAACCCTGTGGACTGGGAACATGACTGAGGTTATATTCTGGAACCCTGTAGCCTGTGAACATAACTGAGTATTCATTCTGGAACCCTGTGGCCTGGGAACATGACATCGGTGGATTCTGGAACCCTGTGGCCTGGGAACATGAGAATGAGAACTTTTTTTTTTTTTTTTTAATTTATTATTTATTTTCGGCTGTGTTGGGTCTTCATTTCTGTGCGAGAGCTTTCTCTAGTTGCGGTGAGCGGGGGCCACTCTTCATCGCGATGTGCGGGCCTCTCACTATCGCTGCCTCTCTTGTTGGGGAGCACAGGCTCCAGACGCGCAGGCTCAGTAGTTGTGGCTCACGGGCCTAGTTGGTCCGCGGCATGTGGTATCGTCCCAGACCAGGGCTCAAACCCGTGTGCCCTGCATTGGCAGGCAGATTCTCAGCCACTGCGCCACCAGGGAAGCCCCATGAGAACGTTTTGATTCTGGAACCCTGTGGCCTGGGAACATGCCTGAGGTTTCATGGTGGAAACCTGTGGCATGGCTACATTACTGAGGTTTGATTCTGGAAGAATGTGGCCAGGGAATATGATATCGGGTTGATTCTGGAAACCTGGGTCCTGGGAACAAGACTCAAGTTTGACTCTGGAACCCTGTGGCCTGGGACCATGACTGAGGATTGTTTCTGGAAGCCTGTTCCCGGGGAACATGACTGAGTCCTGATACTGGAACCCCGTGGCGTGGGAACATGACATTGGTTTGATTCTGGAGCCCTGTTTACTGGGAAGATGACTGAGGTTTGATGGTTGAACCCTGTGGCCTGGCAACATGATTGAGGTTTCAGAGTGGAACCCTCAGGCTTGGGAACATGAGTGAGGCTTGATGGTGGAACCCTGTGGCCTGGCAACATGACTGAGATTTGATGGTGGGAACCTGTGGCTTGGCAAGATGACTTAGGTTTGATTGTGGAACACTCTGGCCTGGGAACATGACTGAGGCTTGATGGTGGAACCGTGGTCTGGCAACAGGACTGAGGTTTGATTGTGGAACCCTCTGGCCTGGGAATATGACTGAGGTTTAATTGTGGAACCCTGTGGCCTGGGAACATGACTGGGATTTTATTTCTGAAACCTGTGTCCAGGGAACATGACTGAGGTTTTATTCTGGAACCCTGTGTCCTGGGAACACGACTGAGGTTTGATTCTGGAACCATGTGGCATGGGAATATGACTGATGTTAGAGTGTGGAATCCTGTGGCCTGGGAACATGACATCGGTTTGGATTCTGGTGCCCTGTTGCCTGGGAACATGAAATCGGTTTGATTCTGGAACCCTGTGGCCTGGGAACATGACTGAGGCATAATTCTGGAAAACTGTCGCCTGGGAACATGACATCTGTTTAGATTGTGGAATACTGTGCCCCGGGAACCTGACTGAGCCTTGGTTCTGGAACCCTGTGGACTGGGAACATGACTAAGGTTATATTCTGGAACCCTGTAGCCGGGGAACATAACTTAGGATTCATTCTGGAACCTTGTGGCCTGGGAACATGACATCGGTGGATTCTGGACCCCTGTGGCCTGGGAACATGAGAACGTTGTTTTTTTTTTTTTTTATTTTTTTATTTATTATTTATATTCGGCTGTGTTGGGTATTCATTTCTGTGCGAGAGCTTTCTCTAGTTGCGGTGAGCGGGGGCCACTCTTCATCGCGATGCGCGGGCCTCTCACTGTCGCTGCCTCCCTTGTTGGGGAGCACAGGCTCCAGACGCACAGACTCAGTAGTTGTGGCTTACGGGCCTAGTTGCTCCGCAGCATGTGGGATCTTCCCAGACCAGGGCTCAAACCCGTGTGCCCTGCATTGGCAGGCAGATTCTTAGCCACTGCGCCACCAGGGAAGCCCCATGAGAACGTTTTGATTCTGGAACCCTGTGGGCTGGGAACATGCCTGAGGTTTCATGGTGGAAACCTGTGGCCTGGCTACATGACTGAGGTTTGATTCTGGAAGAATGTGGCCAGGGAACATGATATCGGGTTGATTCTGGAAACCTGTGTCCTGGGAACAAGACTGAGGTTTGATTCTGGAACCCTGTTGCCTGGGAACATGACTGAGGTTTGATTCTGGACACCTGTGTCCTGGGAACATGACTGAGGTTTGATTCTGTAACCCTTTGGCCTGGGAACATGACATCGGTGGATTCTGGAACCCTGAGGCCTGGAAACATGACATTTGTTTAGATTGTGGAATACTGTGCCCCGGTAACCTGACTGAGCCTTGGTTCTGGAACCCTATGGACTGAGAACATGACTGAGGTTTGATTCTGGAACCCTGTAGCCCGGGAACATAACAGAGGATGGCCTCTGGAACCCTGTGGCCTGGGAATATGACCTCGGTGGATTCTGGAAACCTGTGGCCTGGGAACATGAGAACGGTTTGATTCTGGAACCCTGTGCACGGGGAACATGACTGAGGCCTGATACTGGAACCCCGTGGCGTGGGAACATGACATTGGTTTGATTCTGGAGCCCTGTTTACTGGGAACATCACTGAGGTTTGATGGTTGAACCCTGTGGCCTGGCAACATGATTGAGGTTTGATAGTGGAACCCTCAGGCTTGGGAACATGAGTGAGGCTTGATGGTGGAACCCTGTGGCCTGGCAACATGACTGAGGTTTGATGGTGGAAACCTGTGGCTTGGCAAGATGACTTAGGTTTGATTGTGGAACATTCTGGCCTGGGAACATGACTGAGGCTTGATGGTGGAACCGTGGTCTGGCAACAGGACTGAGGTTTGATTGTGGAACCCTCTGGCCTGGGAATATGACTGAGGTTTAATTGTGGAACCCTGTGGCCTGGGAACATGACTGGGATTTTATTTCTGAAACCTGTGTCCAGGGAACATGAGTGAGGTTTTATTCTGGAACCCTGTGTCCTGGGAACACGACTGAGGTTTGATTCTGGAACCATGTGGCCTGGGAATATGACTGAGGTTTGATTCTGGAAACCATTCGCCTGGGAACAAGACTGATATTAGAGTGTGGAATCCTGTGGCCTGGGAACATGACATAGGTTTGGCTTCTGGTACCCTGTTGCCTGGGAACATGAGATCGGTTTGATTCTGGATCCCTGTGGCCTGGGAACATGACTGAGGCGTGATTCTGGAAAACTGTGGCCTGGGAACATGACATCTGTTTAGATTGTGGAATATAGTGCCCCGGGAACCTGACTGAGCCTTGGTTCTGGAACCCTGTGGACTGGGAACATGACTGAGGTTATATTCTGGAACCCTGTAGCCTGTGAACATAACTGAGTATTCATTCTGGAACCCTGTGGCCTGGGAACATGACATCGGTGGATTCTGGAACCCTGTGGCCTGGGAACATGAGAATGAGAACTTTTTTTTTTTTTTTTAATTTATTATTTATTTTCGGCTGTGTTGGGTCTTCATTTCTGTGCGAGAGCTTTCTCTAGTTGCGGTGAGCGGGGGCCACTCTTCATCGCGATGCGCGGGCCTCTCACTATCGCTGCCTCTCTTGTTGGGGAGCACAGGCTCCAGACGCGCAGGCTCAGTAGTTGTGGCTCACGGGCCTAGTTGGTCCGCGGCATGTGGTATCTTCCCAGACCAGGGCTCAAACCCGTGTGCCCTGCATTGGCAGGCAGATTCTCAGCCACTGCGCCACCAGGGAAGCCCCATGAGAACGTTTTGATTCTGGAACCCTGTGGCCTGGGAACATGCCTGAGGTTTCATGGTGGAAACCTGTGGCATGGCTACATTACTGAGGTTTGATTCTGGAAGAATGTGGCCAGGGAATATGATATCGGGTTGATTCTGGAAACCTGGGTCCTGGGAATAAGACTCAAGTTTGACTCTGGAACCCTGTGGCCTGGGACCATGACTGAGGATTGTTTCTGGAAGCCTGTTCCCGGGGAACATGACTGAGTCCTGATACTGGAACCCCGTGGCGTGGGAACATGACATTGGTTTGATTCTGGAGCCCTGTTTACTGGGAAGATGACTGAGGTTTGATGGTTGAAACCTGTGGCCTGGCAACATGATTGAGGTTTCAGAGTGGAACCCTCAGGCTTGGGAACATGAGTGAGGCTTGATGGTGGAACCCTGTGGCCTGGCAACATGACTGAGATTTGATGGTGGGAACCTGTGGCTTGGCAAGATGACTTAGGTTTGATTGTGGAACACTCTGGCCTGGGAACATGACTGAGGCTTGATGGTGGAACCGTGGTCTGGCAACAGGACTGAGGTTTGATTGTGGAACCCTCTGGCCTGGGAATATGACTGAGGTTTAATTGTGGAACCCTGTGGCCTGGGAACATGACTGGGATTTTATTTCTGAAACCTGTGTCCAGGGAACATGACTGAGGTTTTATTCTGGATCCCTCTGTCCTGGGAACACGACTGAGGTTTGATTCTGGAACCATGTGGCCTGGGAATATGACTGATGTTAGAGTGTGGAATCCTGTGGCCTGGGAACATGACATCGGTTTGGATTCTGGTGCCCTGTTGCCTGGGAACATGAAATCGGTTTGATTCTGGAACCCTGTGGCCTGGGAACATGACTGAGGCATAATTCTGGAAAACTGTGGCCTGGGAACATGACATCTGTTTAGATTGTGGAATACTGTGCCCCGGGAACCTGACTGAGCCTTGGTTCTAGAACCCTGTGGACTGGGAACATGACTAAGGTTATATTTTGGAACCCTGTAGCCGGGGAACATAACTTAGGATTCATTCTGGAACCTTGTGGCCTGGGAACATGACATCGGTGGATTCTGGAACCCTGTGGCCTGGGAACATGAGAACGTTGTTTTTTTTTTTTTTATTTTTTATTTTTTTATTTATTATTTATATTCGGCTGTGTTGGGTATTCATTTCTTTGCGAGAGCTTTCTCTAGTTGCGGTGAGCGGGGGCCACTCTTCATCGCGATGCGCGGGCCTCTCACTGTCGCTGCCTCCCTTGTTGGGGAGCACAGGCTCCAGACGCACAGACTCAGTAGTTGTGGCTTACGGGCCTAGTTGCTCCGCAGCATGTGGGATCTTCCCAGACCAGGGCTCAAACCCGTGTGCCCTGCATTGGCAGGCAGATTCTTAGCCACTGCGCCACCAGGGAAGCCCCATGAGAATGTTTTGATTCTGGAACCCTGTGGCCTGGGAACATGCCTGAGGTTTCATGGTGGAAACCTGTGGCCTGGCTACATGACTGAGGTTTGATTCTGGAAGAATGTGGCCAGGGAACATGATATCGGGTTGATTCTGGAAACCTGTGTCCTGGGAACAAGACTGAGGTTTGATTCTGGAACCCTGTTGCCTGGGAACATGACTGAGGTTTGATTCTGGACACCTGTGTCCTGGGAACATGACTGAGGTTTGATTCTGTAACCCTTTGGCCTGGGAACATGACATCGGTGGATTCTGGAACGCTGAGGCCTGGAAACATGACATTTGTTTAGATTGTGGAATACTGTGCCCCGGTAACCTGACTGAGCCTTGGTTCTGGAACCCTATGGACTGAGAACATGACTGAGGTTTGATTCTGGAACCCTGTAGCCCGGGAACATAACAGAGGATGGCCTCTGGAACCCTGCGGCCTGGGAATATGACCTCGGTGGATTCTGGAAACCTGTGGCCTGGGAACATGAGAACGGTTTGATTCTGGAACCCTGTGCACGGGGAACATGACTGAGGCCTGATACTGGAACCCCGTGGCGTGGGAACATGACATTGGTTTGATTCTGGAGCCCTGTTTACTGGGAACATCACTGAGGTTTGATGGTTGAACCCTGTGGCCTGGCAACATGATTGAGGTTTGATAGTGGAACCCTCAGGCTTGGGAACATGAGTGAGGCTTGATGGTGGAACCCTGTGGCCTGGCAACATGACTGAGGTTTGATGGTGGAAACCTGTGGCTTGGCAAGATGACTTAGGTTTGATTGTGGAACATTCTGGCCTGGGAACATGACTGAGGCTTGATGGTGGAACCGTGGTCTGGCAACAGGACTGAGGTTTGATTGTGGAACCCTCTGGCCTGGGAATATGACTGAGGTTTAATTGTGGAACCCTGTGGCCTGGGAACATGACCTGGATTTTATTTCTGAAACCTGTGTCCAGGGAACATGAGTGAGGTTTTATTCTGGAACCCTGTGTCCTGGGAACACGACTGAGGTTTTATTCTGGAACCATGTGGCCTGGGAATATGACTGAGGTTTGATTCTGGAAACCATTCGCCTGGGAACAAGACTGATATTAGAGTGTGGAATCCTGTAGCCTGGGAACATGACATAGGTTTGGCTTCTGGTACCCTGTTGCCTGGGAACATGAGATCGGTTTGATTCTGGATCCCTGTGGCCTGGGAACATGACTGAGGCGTGATTCTGGAAAACTGTGGCCTGGGAACATGACATCTGTTTAGATTGTGGAATATAGTGCCCCGGGAACCTGACTGAGCCTTGGTTCTGGAACCCTGTGGACTGGGAACATGAATGAGGTTATATTCTGGAACCCTGTAGCCTGTGAACATAACTGAGTATTCATTCTGGAACCCTGTGGCCTGGGAACATGACATCGGTGGATTCTGGAACCCTGTGGCCTGGGAACATGAGAATGAGAACTTTTTTTTTTTTTTTTTAATTTATTATTTATTTTCGGCTGTGTTGGGTCTTCATTTCTGTGCGAGAGCTTTCTCTAGTTGAGGTGAGCGGGGGCCACTCTTCATCGCGATGCGCGGGCCTCTCACTATCGCTGCCTCTCTTGTTGGGGAGCACAGGCTCCAGACGCGCAGGCTCAGTAGTTGTGGCTCACGGGCCTAGTTGGTCCGCGGCATGTGGTATCTTCCCAGACCAGGGCTCAAACCCGTGTGCCCTGCATTGGCAGGCAGATTCTCAGCCACTGCGCCACCAGGGAAGCCCCATGAGAACGTTTTGATTCTGGAACCCTGTGGCCTGGGAACATGCCTGAGGTTTCATGGTGGAAACCTGTGGCATGGCTACATTACTGAGGTTTGATTCTGGAAGAATGTGGCCAGGGAATATGATATCGGGTTGATTCTGGAAACCTGGGTCCTGGGAACAAGACTCAAGTTTGACTCTGGAACCCTGTGGCCTGGGACCATGACTGAGGATTGTTTCTGGAAGCCTGTTCCCGGGGAACATGACTGAGTCCTGATACTGGAACCCCGTGGCGTGGGAATATGACATTGGTTTGATTCTGGAGCCCTGTTTACTGGGAAGATGACTGAGGTTTGATGGTTGAACCCTGTGGCCTGGCAACATGATTGAGGTTTCAGAGTGGAACCCTCAGGCTTGGGAACATGAGTGAGGCTTGATGGTGGAACCCTGTGGCCTGGCAACATGACTGAGATTTGATGGTGGGAACCTGTGGCTTGGCAAGATGACTTAGGTTTGATTGTGGAACACTCTGGCCTGGGAACATGACTGAGGCTTGATGGTGGAACCGTGGTCTGGCAACAGGACTGAGGTTTGATTGTGGAACCCTCTGGCCTGGGAATATGACTGAGGTTTAATTGTGGAACCCTGTGGCCTGGGAACATGACTGGGATTTTATTTCTGAAACCTGTGTCCAGGGAACATGACTGAGGTTTTATTCTGGATCCCTCTGTCCTGGGAACACGACTGAGGTTTGATTCTGGAACCATGTGGCCTGGGAATATGACTGAGGTTTGATTCTGGAAACCATTGGCCTGGGAAGATGACTGATGTTAGAGTGTGGAATCCTGTGGCCTGGGAACATGACATCGGTTTGGATTCTGGTGCCCTGTTGCCTGGGAACATGAAATCGGTTTGATTCTGGAACCCTGTGGCCTGGGAACATGACTGAGGCATAATTCTGGAAAACTGTGGCCTGGGAACATGACATCTGTTTAGATTGTGGAATACTGTGCCCCGGGAACCTGACTGAGCCTTGGTTCTGGAACCCTGTGGACTGGGAACATGACTAAGGTTATATTCTGGAACCCTGTAGCCGGGGAACATAACTTAGGATTCATTCTGGAACCTTGTGGCCTGGGAACATGACATCGGTGGATTCTGGAACCCTGTGGCCTGGGAACATGAGAACGTTGTTTTTTTTTTTTATTTTTTATTTTTTTATTTATTATTTATATTCGGCTGTGTTGGGTATTCATTTCTGTGCGAGAGCTTTCTCTAGTTGCGGTGAGCGGGGGCCACTCTTCATCGCGATGCGCGGGCCTCTCACTGTCGCTGCCTCTCTTGTTGGGGAGCACAGGCTCCAGACGCACAGACTCAGTAGTTGTGGCTTACGGGCCTAGTTGCTCCGCAGCATGTGGGATCTTCCCAGACCAGGGCTCAAACCCGTGTGCCCTGCATTGGCAGGCAGATTCTTAGCCACTGCGCCACCAGGGAAGCCCCATGAGAACGTTTTGATTGTGGAACCCTGTGGGCTGGGAACATGCCTGAGGTTTCATGGTGGAAACCTGTGGCCTGGCTACATGACTGAGGTTTGATTCTGGAAGAATGTGGCCAGGGAACATGATATCGGGTTGATTCTGGAAACCTGTGTCCTGGGAACAAGACTGAGGTTTGATTCTGGAACCCTGTTGCCTGGGAACATGACTGAGGTTTGATTCTGGATACCTGTGTCCTGGGAACATGACTGAGGTTTGATTGCTGAAACCTGTGGCCTGCGAACATGGCTCAGTTTTGATTCTGGAACCATGTGTCCTGGGAATATGACTGAGGTTTGATTCTGGAAACCTTTGGCCTGGGAAAATGACTGAGGTTTCATTGTGGAAACATGTGGCCTGGGATCATGACTGAGGTTTGATGGTGGAACACTAGGGCCTGGCAAAATGACTGAGGCTTGATTCTGGAACCCTGTGGCCTGGCAACTTGACTGAGGTTTGATGGCAGAAACCTGTGGACTGGCAACATGACTGAGGTTTGATTGTGGAACCCTGTGAACGGGGAACATGACTGAGGCCTGATACTGTGGCGTGGGAACATGACATTGGTTTGATTCTGGAGCCCTGTTTACTGGGAACATGACTGAGGTTTGATGGTTGAACCCTGGGGCCTGGCAACATGATTGAGGTTTCAGAGTGGAACCCTCAGGCTTGGGAACATGCGTGAGGCTTGATGGTGTAACCCTGTGGCCTGGCAACATGACTGAGGTTTGAAAGTGGAACCCTGTGGCTTGGCAAGATTACTTAGGTTTGATTGTGGAACAATCTGGCCTGGGAACATGACTGAGGCTTGATGGTGGAACCGTGGTCTGGCAACAGGACTGAGGTTTAATTGTGGAACCCTCTGGCCTGAGAATATGACTGACGTTGAATTGTGGAACCCTGTGGCCTGGGAACATGAGTGGGAACTTATTTCTGAAACCTGTGTCCAGGGCACATGAGTGAGGTTTTATTCTGGAACCCTGTGTCCTGGGAACACGACTGAGGTTTGATTCTGGAACCATGTGGCCTGGGAATATGACTGAGGTTTGATTCAGGAAATCATTGGCCTGGGAAGATGACTGATGTTAGAGTGTGGAATCCTGTGGCCTGGGAACATGACATCGGTTTGGATTCTGGTACCCTGTTGCCTGGGAACATGAAATCGGTTTGATTCTGGAAACCTGTGGCCTGGGAATATGACTGAGGTTTGATGGTGGTACCCTATGTCCTGGCAAAATGCCTGCAGTTTGATTCTGGATCCCTGTGGCCTGGGAACATGACTGAGGCGTGATTCTTGAAAACTGTGTCCTGGGAACATGACATCTGTTTAGATTGTGGAATACTGTGCCTCGGGAACCTGACTGAGCCTTGGTTCTGGAACCCTGTGGACTGGGCACATGACAGAGGTTTTATTCTGGAACCCTGTAGCCTGAGAACATAACTGAGGATTGATTCTGGAACCCTGTGGCCTGGGAACATGACATCGGTGGTTCCGGAACCCTGAGGCCTGGGAACATGACATCTGTTTAGATTGTGGAATACTGTGCCCCGGGAACCTGACTGAGCCTTGGTTCTGGAACCGTGTGGACTGTGAACATGACTGAGGTTTTATTCTGGAAGCCTGTAGCCTGGGAACATAACTGAGGATTGATTCTGTAACCCTGTGGCCTGGGAACATGATATCGGTGGTTTCTGGAACACTGAGGCCTGGGAACATGACATCTGTTTAGATTGTAGAATACTGTGCCCCGGGAACCTGACTGAGCCTTCGTTCTGGAACCCTGTGGACTGTGAACATGACTGAGGTTTTATTCTGGAAGCCTGTAGCCTGGGAACATAACAGAGGATTGATTCTGGAACCCTGTGGCCTGGGAATATGACATCGGTGGATTCTGGAACCCTGTGGCCTGGGAACATGCCTGAGGTATTATGGTGGAAACCTGTGGTCTGGCAACAGGACTGAGGTTTGATTCTGGAAGAATGTGGCCAGGGAACATGATATCGGGTTGAATCTGGAAACCTGTGTCCTGGGAACAAGACTGAAGTTTGTTTCTGGAACCCTGTGGCCTGGGACCATGACTGAGGATTGTTTCTGGAAAACTGTTCCCGGGGAACATAACTGAGTCCTGATACTGGAACCCCGTGGCGTGGCAACATGACATTGGTTTGATTCTGGAGCCCTGTTTACTAGGAAGATGACTGAGGTTTGATGGTTGAACCCTGTGGCCTGGCAACATGACTGAGGTTTGATGGTGGAACCCTGTGGCTTGGCAAGATGACTTAGGTTTGATTGTGGAACACTCTGGCCTGGGAACATGACTGAGGTTTAATTGTGGAACCCTGTGGCCTGGGAACATGACTGGGATTTTATTTCTGAAACCTGTGTCCAGGGAACATGAGTGAGGTTTTATTCTGGAACCCTGTGTCCTGGGAACACGACTGAGGTTTGATTCTGGAACCATGTGGCCTGGGAATATGACTGAGGTTTGATTCTGGAAACCATTCGCCTGGGAACAAGACTGATATTAGAGTGTGGAATCCTGTGGCCTGGGAACATGACATAGGTTTGGCTTCTGGTACCCTGTTGCCTGGGAACATGAGATCGGTTTGATTCTGGATCCCTGTGGCCTGGGAACATGACTGAGGCGTGATTCTGGAAAACTGTGGCCTGGGAACATGACATCTGTTTAGATTGTGGAATATAGTGCCCCGGGAACCTGACTGAGCCTTGGTTCTGGAACCCTGTGGACTGGGAACATGACTGAGGTTATATTCTGGAACCCTGTAGCCTGTGAACATAACTGAGTATTCATTCTGGAACCCTGTGGCCTGGGAACATGACATCGGTGGATTCTGGAACCCTGTGGCCTGGGAACATGAGAATGAGAACTTTTTTTTTTTTTTTTAATTTATTATTTATTTTCGGCTGTGTTGGGTCTTCATTTCTGTGCGAGAGCTTTCTCTAGTTGCGGTGAGCGGGGGCCACTCTTCATCGCGATGCGCGGGCCTCTCACTATCGCTGCCTCTCTTGTTGGGGAGCACAGGCTCCAGACGCGCAGGCTCAGTAGTTGTGGCTCACGGGCCTAGTTGGTCCGCGGCATGTGGTATCTTCCCAGACCAGGGCTCAAACCCGTGTGCCCTGCATTGGCAGGCAGATTCTCAGCCACTGCGCCACCAGGGAAGCCCCATGAGAACGTTTTGATTCTGGAACCCTGTGGCCTGGGAACATGCCTGAGGTTTCATGGTGGAAACCTGTGGCATGGCTACATTACTGAGGTTTGATTCTGGAAGAATGTGGCCAGGGAATATGATATCGGGTTGATTCTGGAAACCTGGGTCCTGGGAACAAGACTCAAGTTTGACTCTGGAACCCTGTGGCCTGAGACCATGACTGAGGATTGTTTCTGGAAGCCTGTTCCCGGGGAACATGACTGAGTCCTGATACTGGAACCCCGTGGCGTGGGAACATGACATTGGTTTGATTCTGGAGCCCTGTTTACTGGGAAGATGACTGAGGTTTGATGGTTGAACCCTGTGGCCTGGCAACATGATTGAGGTTTCAGAGTGGAACCCTCAGGCTTGGGAACATGAGTGAGGCTTGATGGTGGAACCCTGTGGCCTGGCAACATGACTGAGATTTGATGGTGGGAACCTGTGGCTTGGCAAGATGACTTAGGTTTGATTGTGGAACACTCTGGCCTGGGAACATGACTGAGGCTTGATGGTGGAACCGTGGTCTGGCAACAGGACTGAGGTTTGATTGTGGAACCCTCTGGCCTGGGAATATGACTGAGGTTTAATTGTGGAACCCTGTGGCCTGGGAACATGACTGGGATTTTATTTCTGAAACCTGTGTCCAGGGAACATGACTGAGGTTTTATTCTGGAACCCTGTGTCCTGGGAACACGACTGAGGTTTGATTCTGGAACCATGTGGCCTGGGAATATGACTGATGTTAGAGTGTGGAATCCTGTGGCCTGGGAACATGACATCGGTTTGGATTCTGGGGCCCTGTTGCCTGGGAACATGAAATCGGTTTGATTCTGGAACCCTGTGGCCTGGGAACATGACTGAGGCGTAATTCTGGAAAACTGTGGCCTGGGAACATTACATCTGTTTAGATTGTGGAATACTGTGCCCCGGGAACCTGACTGAGCCTTGGTTCTGGAACCCTGTGGACTGGGAACATGACTAAGGTTATATTCTGGAACCCTGTAGCCGGGGAACATAACTTAGGATTCATTCTGGAACCTTGTGGCCTGGGAACATGACATCGGTGGATTCTGGACCCCTGTGGCCTGGGAACATGAGAACGTTGTTTTTTTTTTTTATTTTTTATTTTTTTATTTATTATTTATATTCGGCTGTGTTGGGTATTCATTTCTGTGCGAGAGCTTTCTCTAGTTGCGGTGAGCGGGGGCCACTCTTCATCGCGATGCGCGGGCCTCTCACTGTCGCTGCCTCCCTTGTTGGGGAGCACAGGCTCCAGACGCACAGACTCAGTAGTTGTGGCTTACGGGCCTAGTTGCTCCGCAGCATGTGGGATCTTCCCAGACCAGGGCTCAAACCCGTGTGCCCTGCATTGGCAGGCAGATTCTTAGCCACTGCGCCACCAGGGAAGCCCCATGAGAACGTTTTGATTCTGGAACCCTGTGGCCTGGGAACATGCCTGAGGTTTCATGGTGGAAACCTGTGGCCTGGTTACATGACTGAGGTTTGATTCTGGAAGAATGTGGCCAGGGAACATGATATCGGGTTGATTCTGGAAACCTGTGTCCTGGGAACAAGACTGAGGTTTGATTCTGGAACCCTGTTGCCTGGGAACATGACTGAGGTTTGATTCTGGACACCTGTGTCCTGGGAACATGACTGAGGTTTGATTCTGTAACCCTTTGGCCTGGGAACATGACATCGGTGGATTCTGGAACCCTGAGGCCTGGAAACATGACATTTGTTTAGATTGTGGAATACTGTGCCCCGGTAACCTGACTGAGCCTTGGTTCTGGAACCCTATGGACTGAGAACATGACTGAGGTTTGATTCTGGAACCCTGTAGCCCGGGAACATAACAGAGGATGGCCTCTGGAACCCTGTGGCCTGGGAATATGACCTCGGTGGATTCTGGAAACCTGTGGCCTGGGAACATGAGAACGGTTTGATTCTGGAACCCTGTGCACGGGGAACATGACTGAGGCCTGATACTGGAACCCCGTGGCGTGGGAACATGACATTGGTTTGATTCTGGAGCCCTGTTTACTGGGAACATCACTGAGGTTTGATGGTTGAACCCTGTGGCCTGGCAACATGATTGAGGTTTGATAGTGGAACCCTCAGGCTTGGGAACATGAGTGAGGCTTGATGGTGGAACCCTGTGGCCTGGCAACATGACTGAGGTTTGATGGTGGAAACCTGTGGCTTGGCAAGATGACTTAGGTTTGA
The DNA here is from genome assembly GCF_965194825.1 of Balaenoptera physalus. Taxonomy (NCBI): domain Eukaryota; kingdom Metazoa; phylum Chordata; class Mammalia; order Artiodactyla; family Balaenopteridae; genus Balaenoptera; species Balaenoptera physalus. Next base: position 1,748,294 of record NW_028126455.1, on the reverse strand, counting down.
TTGTGGAACATTCTGGCCTGGGAACATGACTGAGGCTTGATGGTGGAACCGTGGTCTGGCAACAGGACTGAGGTTTGATTGTGGAACCCTCTGGCCTGGGAATATGACTGAGGTTTAATTGTGGAACCCTGTGGCCTGGGAACATGACTGGGATTTTATTTCTGAAACCTGTGTCCAGGGAACATGAGTGAGGTTTTATTCTGGAACCCTGTGTCCTGGGAACACGACTGAGGTTTGATTCTGGAACCATGTGGCCTGGGAATATGACTGAGGTTTGATTCTGGAAACCATTCGCCTGGGAACAAGACTGATATTAGAGTGTGGAATCCTGTGGCCTGGGAACATGACATAGGTTTGGCTTCTGGTACCCTGTTGCCTGGGAACATGAGATCGGTTTGATTCTGGATCCCTGTGGCCTGGGAACATGACTGAGGCGTGATTCTGGAAAACTGTGGCCTGGGAACATGACATCTGTTTAGATTGTGGAATATAGTGCCCCGGGAACCTGACTGAGCCTTGGTTCTGGAACCCTGTGGACTGGGAACATGACTGAGGTTATATTCTGGAACCCTGTAGCCTGTGAACATAACTGAGTATTCATTCTGGAACCCTGTGGCCTGGGAACATGACATCGGTGGATTCTGGAACCCTGTGGCCTGGGAACATGAGAATGAGAACTTTTTTTTTTTTTTTTTAATTTATTATTTATTTTCGGCTGTGTTGGGTCTTCATTTCTGTGCGAGAGCTTTCTCTAGTTGCGGTGAGCGGGGGCCACTCTTCATCGCGATGTGCGGGCCTCTCACTATCGCTGCCTCTCTTGTTGGGGAGCACAGGCTCCAGACGCGCAGGCTCAGTAGTTGTGGCTCACGGGCCTAGTTGGTCCGCGGCATGTGGTATCGTCCCAGACCAGGGCTCAAACCCGTGTGCCCTGCATTGGCAGGCAGATTCTCAGCCACTGCGCCACCATGGAAGCCCCATGAGAACGTTTTGATTCTGGAACCCTGTGGCCTGGGAACATGCCTGAGGTTTCATGGTGGAAACCTGTGGCATGGCTACATTACTGAGGTTTGATTCTGGAAGAATGTGGCCAGGGAATATGATATCGGGTTGATTCTGGAAACCTGGGTCCTGGGAACAAGACTCAAGTTTGACTCTGGAACCCTGTGGCCTGGGACCATGACTGAGGATTGTTTCTGGAAGCCTGTTCCCGGGGAACATGACTGAGTCCTGATACTGGAACCCCGTGGCGTGGGAACATGACATTGGTTTGATTCTGGAGCCCTGTTTACTGGGAAGATGACTGAGGTTTGATGGTTGAACCCTGTGGCCTGGCAACATGATTGAGGTTTCAGAGTGGAACCCTCAGGCTTGGGAACATGAGTGAGGCTTGATGGTGGAACCCTGTGGCCTGGCAACATGACTGAGATTTGATGGTGGGAACCTGTGGCTTGGCAAGATGACTTAGGTTTGATTGTGGAACACTCTGGCCTGGGAACATGACTGAGGCTTGATGGTGGAACCGTGGTCTGGCAACAGGACTGAGGTTTGATTGTGGAACCCTCTGGCCTGGGAATATGACTGAGGTTTAATTGTGGAACCCTGTGGCCTGGGAACATGACTGGGATTTTATTTCTGAAACCTGTGTCCAGGGAACATGACTGAGGTTTTATTCTGGAACCCTGTGTCCTGGGAACACGACTGAGGTTTGATTCTGGAACCATGTGGCATGGGAATATGACTGATGTTAGAGTGTGGAATCCTGTGGCCTGGGAACATGACATCGGTTTGGATTCTGGTGCCCTGTTGCCTGGGAACATGAAATCGGTTTGATTCTGGAACCCTGTGGCCTGGGAACATGACTGAGGCATAATTCTGGAAAACTGTGGCCTGGGAACATGACATCTGTTTAGATTGTGGAATACTGTGCCCCGGGAACCTGACTGAGCCTTGGTTCTGGAACCCTGTGGACTGGGAACATGACTAAGGTTATATTCTGGAACCCTGTAGCCGGGGAACATAACTTAGGATTCATTCTGGAACCTTGTGGCCTGGGAACATGACATCGGTGGATTCTGGACCCCTGTGGCCTGGGAACATGAGAACGTTGTTTTTTTTTTTTTTATTTTTTTATTTATTATTTATATTCGGCTGTGTTGGGTATTCATTTCTGTGCGAGAGCTTTCTCTAGTTGCGGTGAGCGGGGGCCACTCTTCATCGCGATGCGCGGGCCTCTCACTGTCGCTGCCTCCCTTGTTGGGGAGCACAGGCTCCAGACGCACAGACTCAGTAGTTGTGGCTTACGGGCCTAGTTGCTCCGCAGCATGTGGGATCTTCCCAGACCAGGGCTCAAACCCGTGTGCCCTGCATTGGCAGGCAGATTCTTAGCCACTGCGCCACCAGGGAAGCCCCATGAGAACGTTTTGATTCTGGAACCCTGTGGGCTGGGAACATGCCTGAGGTTTCATGGTGGAAACCTGTGGCCTGGCTACATGACTGAGGTTTGATTCTGGAAGAATGTGGCCAGGGAACATGATATCGGGTTGATTCTGGAAACCTGTGTCCTGGGAACAAGACTGAGGTTTGATTCTGGAACCCTGTTGCCTGGGAACATGACTGAGGTTTGATTCTGGACACCTGTGTCCTGGGAACATGACTGAGGTTTGATTCTGTAACCCTTTGGCCTGGGAACATGACATCGGTGGATTCTGGAACCCTGAGGCCTGGAAACATGACATTTGTTTAGATTGTGGAATACTGTGCCCCGGTAACCTGACTGAGCCTTGGTTCTGGAACCCTATGGACTGAGAACATGACTGAGGTTTGATTCTGGAACCCTGTAGCCCGGGAACATAACAGAGGATGGCCTCTGGAACCCTGTGGCCTGGGAATATGACCTCGGTGGATTCTGGAAACCTGTGGCCTGGGAACATGAGAACGGTTTGATTCTGGAACCCTGTGCACGGGGAACATGACTGAGGCCTGATACTGGAACCCCGTGGCGTGGGAACATGACATTGGTTTGATTCTGGAGCCCTGTTTACTGGGAACATCACTGAGGTTTGATGGTTGAACCCTGTGGCCTGGCAACATGATTGAGGTTTGATAGTGGAACCCTCAGGCTTGGGAACATGAGTGAGGCTTGATGGTGGAACCCTGTGGCCTGGCAACATGACTGAGGTTTGATGGTGGAAACCTGTGGCTTGGCAAGATGACTTAGGTTTGATTGTGGAACATTCTGGCCTGGGAACATGACTGAGGCTTGATGGTGGAACCGTGGTCTGGCAACAGGACTGAGGTTTGATTGTGGAACCCTCTGGCCTGGGAATATGACTGAGGTTTAATTGTGGAACCCTGTGGCCTGGGAACATGACTGGGATTTTATTTCTGAAACCTGTGTCCAGGGAACATGAGTGAGGTTTTATTCTGGAACCCTGTGTCCTGGGAACACGACTGAGGTTTGATTCTGGAACCATGTGGCCTGGGAATATGACTGAGGTTTGATTCTGGAAACCATTCGCCTGGGAACAAGACTGATATTAGAGTGTGGAATCCTGTGGCCTGGGAACATGACATAGGTTTGGCTTCTGGTACCCTGTTGCCTGGGAACATGAGATCGGTTTGATTCTGGATCCCTGTGGCCTGGGAACATGACTGAGGCGTGATTCTGGAAAACTGTGGCCTGGGAACATGACATCTGTTTAGATTGTGGAATATAGTGCCCCGGGAACCTGACTGAGCCTTGGTTCTGGAACCCTGTGGACTGGGAACATGACTGAGGTTATATTCTGGAACCCTGTAGCCTGTGAACATAACTGAGTATTCATTCTGGAACCCTGTGGCCTGGGAACATGACATCGGTGGATTCTGGAACCCTGTGGCCTGGGAACATGAGAATGAGAACTTTTTTTTTTTTTTTTAATTTATTATTTATTTTCGGCTGTGTTGGGTCTTCATTTCTGTGCGAGAGCTTTCTCTAGTTGCGGTGAGCGGGGGCCACTCTTCATCGCGATGCGCGGGCCTCTCACTATCGCTGCCTCTCTTGTTGGGGAGCACAGGCTCCAGACGCGCAGGCTCAGTAGTTGTGGCTCACGGGCCTAGTTGGTCCGCGGCATGTGGTATCTTCCCAGACCAGGGCTCAAACCCGTGTGCCCTGCATTGGCAGGCAGATTCTCAGCCACTGCGCCACCAGGGAAGCCCCATGAGAACGTTTTGATTCTGGAACCCTGTGGCCTGGGAACATGCCTGAGGTTTCATGGTGGAAACCTGTGGCATGGCTACATTACTGAGGTTTGATTCTGGAAGAATGTGGCCAGGGAATATGATATCGGGTTGATTCTGGAAACCTGGGTCCTGGGAATAAGACTCAAGTTTGACTCTGGAACCCTGTGGCCTGGGACCATGACTGAGGATTGTTTCTGGAAGCCTGTTCCCGGGGAACATGACTGAGTCCTGATACTGGAACCCCGTGGCGTGGGAACATGACATTGGTTTGATTCTGGAGCCCTGTTTACTGGGAAGATGACTGAGGTTTGATGGTTGAAACCTGTGGCCTGGCAACATGATTGAGGTTTCAGAGTGGAACCCTCAGGCTTGGGAACATGAGTGAGGCTTGATGGTGGAACCCTGTGGCCTGGCAACATGACTGAGATTTGATGGTGGGAACCTGTGGCTTGGCAAGATGACTTAGGTTTGATTGTGGAACACTCTGGCCTGGGAACATGACTGAGGCTTGATGGTGGAACCGTGGTCTGGCAACAGGACTGAGGTTTGATTGTGGAACCCTCTGGCCTGGGAATATGACTGAGGTTTAATTGTGGAACCCTGTGGCCTGGGAACATGACTGGGATTTTATTTCTGAAACCTGTGTCCAGGGAACATGACTGAGGTTTTATTCTGGATCCCTCTGTCCTGGGAACACGACTGAGGTTTGATTCTGGAACCATGTGGCCTGGGAATATGACTGATGTTAGAGTGTGGAATCCTGTGGCCTGGGAACATGACATCGGTTTGGATTCTGGTGCCCTGTTGCCTGGGAACATGAAATCGGTTTGATTCTGGAACCCTGTGGCCTGGGAACATGACTGAGGCATAATTCTGGAAAACTGTGGCCTGGGAACATGACATCTGTTTAGATTGTGGAATACTGTGCCCCGGGAACCTGACTGAGCCTTGGTTCTAGAACCCTGTGGACTGGGAACATGACTAAGGTTATATTTTGGAACCCTGTAGCCGGGGAACATAACTTAGGATTCATTCTGGAACCTTGTGGCCTGGGAACATGACATCGGTGGATTCTGGAACCCTGTGGCCTGGGAACATGAGAGCGTTGTTTTTTTTTTTTTTATTTTTTATTTTTTTATTTATTATTTATATTCGGCTGTGTTGGGTATTCATTTCTTTGCGAGAGCTTTCTCTAGTTGCGGTGAGCGGGGGCCACTCTTCATCGCGATGCGCGGGCCTCTCACTGTCGCTGCCTCCCTTGTTGGGGAGCACAGGCTCCAGACGCACAGACTCAGTAGTTGTGGCTTACGGGCCTAGTTGCTCCGCAGCATGTGGGATCTTCCCAGACCAGGGCTCAAACCCGTGTGCCCTGCATTGGCAGGCAGATTCTTAGCCACTGCGCCACCAGGGAAGCCCCATGAGAACGTTTTGATTGTGGAACCCTGTGGGCTGGGAACATGCCTGAGGTTTCATGGTGGAAACCTGTGGCCTGGCTACATGACTGAGGTTTGATTCTGGAAGAATGTGGCCAGGGAACATGATATCGGGTTGATTCTGGAAACCTGTGTCCTGGGAACAAGACTGAGGTTTGATTCTGGAACCCTGTTGCCTGGGAACATGACTGAGGTTTGATTCTGGATACCTGTGTCCTGGGAACATGACTGAGGTTTGATTGCTGAAACCTGTGGCCTGCGAACATGGCTCAGTTTTGATTCTGGAACCATGTGTCCTGGGAATATGACTGAGGTTTGATTCTGGAAACCTTTGGCCTGGGAAAATGACTGAGGTTTCATTGTGGAAACATGTGGCCTGGGATCATGACTGAGGTTTGATGGTGGAACACTAGGGCCTGGCAAAATGACTGAGGCTTGATTCTGGAACCCTGTGGCCTGGCAACTTGACTGAGGTTTGATGGCAGAAACCTGTGGACTGGCAACATGACTGAGGTTTGATTGTGGAACCCTGTGAACGGGGAACATGACTGAGGCCTGATACTGTGGCGTGGGAACATGACATTGGTTTGATTCTGGAGCCCTGTTTACTGGGAACATGACTGAGGTTTGATGGTTGAACCCTGGGGCCTGGCAACATGATTGAGGTTTCAGAGTGGAACCCTCAGGCTTGGGAACATGCGTGAGGCTTGATGGTGTAACCCTGTGGCCTGGCAACATGACTGAGGTTTGAAAGTGGAACCCTGTGGCTTGGCAAGATTACTTAGGTTTGATTGTGGAACAATCTGGCCTGGGAACATGACTGAGGCTTGATGGTGGAACCGTGGTCTGGCAACAGGACTGAGGTTTAATTGTGGAACCCTCTGGCCTGAGAATATGACTGACGTTGAATTGTGGAACCCTGTGGCCTGGGAACATGAGTGGGAACTTATTTCTGAAACCTGTGTCCAGGGCACATGAGTGAGGTTTTATTCTGGAACCCTGTGTCCTGGGAACACGACTGAGGTTTGATTCTGGAACCATGTGGCCTGGGAATATGACTGAGGTTTGATTCAGGAAATCATTGGCCTGGGAAGATGACTGATGTTAGAGTGTGGAATCCTGTGGCCTGGGAACATGACATCGGTTTGGATTCTGGTACCCTGTTGCCTGGGAACATGAAATCGGTTTGATTCTGGAAACCTGTGGCCTGGGAATATGACTGAGGTTTGATGGTGGTACCCTATGTCCTGGCAAAATGCCTGCAGTTTGATTCTGGATCCCTGTGGCCTGGGAACATGACTGAGGCGTGATTCTTGAAAACTGTGTCCTGGGAACATGACATCTGTTTAGATTGTGGAATACTGTGCCTCGGGAACCTGACTGAGCCTTGGTTCTGGAACCCTGTGGACTGGGCACATGACAGAGGTTTTATTCTGGAACCCTGTAGCCTGAGAACATAACTGAGGATTGATTCTGGAACCCTGTGGCCTGGGAACATGACATCGGTGGTTCCGGAACCCTGAGGCCTGGGAACATGACATCTGTTTAGATTGTGGAATACTGTGCCCCGGGAACCTGACTGAGCCTTGGTTCTGGAACCGTGTGGACTGTGAACATGACTGAGGTTTTATTCTGGAAGCCTGTAGCCTGGGAACATAACTGAGGATTGATTCTGTAACCCTGTGGCCTGGGAACATGATATCGGTGGTTTCTGGAACACTGAGGCCTGGGAACATGACATCTGTTTAGATTGTAGAATACTGTGCCCCGGGAACCTGACTGAGCCTTCGTTCTGGAACCCTGTGGACTGTGAACATGACTGAGGTTTTATTCTGGAAGCCTGTAGCCTGGGAACATAACAGAGGATTGATTCTGGAACCCTGTGGCCTGGGAATATGACATCGGTGGATTCTGGAACCCTGTGGCCTGGGAACATGCCTGAGGTATTATGGTGGAAACCTGTGGTCTGGCAACATGACTGAGGTTTGATTCTCGAAGAATGTGGCCAGGGAACATGATATCGGGTTGAATCTGGAAACCTGTGTCCTGGGAACAAGACTGAAGTTTGTTTCTGGAACCCTGTGGCCTGGGACCATGACTGAGGATTGTTTCTGGAAAACTGTTCCCGGGGAACATAACTGAGTCCTGATACTGGAACCCCGTGGCGTGGCAACATGACATTGGTTTGATTCTGGAGCCCTGTTTACTAGGAAGATGACTGAGGTTTGATGGTTGAACCCTGTGGCCTGGCAACATGACTGAGGTTTGATGGTGGAACCCTGTGGCTTGGCAAGATGACTTAGGTTTGATTGTGGAACACTCTGGCCTGGGAACATGACTGAGGTTTAATTGTGGAACCCTGTGGCCTGGGAACATGACTGGGATTTTATTTCTGAAACCTGTGTCCAGGGAACATGAGTGAGGTTTTATTCTGGAACCCTGTGTCCTGGGAACACGACTGAGGTTTGATTCTGGAAACCATTCGCCTGGGAACAAGACTGATATTAGAGTGTGGAATCCTGTGGCCTGGGAACATGATATAGGTTTGGCTTCTGGAACCCTTTTGCCTGGGAACATGAAATCGGTTTGATTCTGGAAACCTGTGTCCTGGGAACAAGACTGAAGTTTGACTCTGGAACCCTGTGGCCTGGGACCATGAATGAGGATTGTTTCTGGAAGCCTGTTCTCGGGGAACATGACTGAGGTTTTATTCTGGATACCTGTGTCCTGGGAACATGACTGAGGTTTGATTGCTGAAACCTGTGGCCTGCGAACCTGACTCAGGTTTGACTCTGGAACCATGTGTCCTGGGAATATGACTGAGGTTTGATTCTGGAAACCTTTGGCCTGGGAAAATGACTGAGGTTTCATTGTGGAAACATGTGGCTTGGGATCATGACTGAGGTTTGATGGTGGAACACTATGGCCTGGCAAAATGACTGAGGCTTGATTCTGGAACCCTGTGGCCTGGCAACTTGACTGAGGTTTGATGGCAGAAACCTGTGAACTGGCAACATGACTGAGGTTTGATTGAGGAACCCTGTGCACGGGGAACATGACTGAGTCCTGATACTGGAACCCCGTGGCCTGGGAACATGACATTGGTTTGATTCTGGAGCCCTGTTTTCCTGGAATATGACTGAGGTTTGATGGTTGAACCCTGTGGCCTGGCAACATGACTGAGGTTTGATGGTGGAACCCTGTGGCTTGGCAAGATGACTTAGGTTTGATTGTGGAACACTCTGGATTGGGAACTTGACTGAGGCTTGATGGTGGAACCGTGGTCTGGCAACAGGACTGAGGTTTGATTGTGGAATCCTCTGGCCTGGGAAAATGACTGAGGTTTAATTGTGGAACACTGTGGCGTGGGAACATTACTGGGATTTTATTTCTGAAACCTGTGTCCAGGGAACATAAATGAGGTTTTATTCTGGAATCCTGTGTCCTGGGACCACGACTGAGGTTTGATTCTGGAACCATGTGACCTGGGAATATGACTGAGGTTTGATTCTGGAAATCATTCTCCTGGGAACAAGACTGATATTAGAGTGTGGAATCCTGTGGCCTGGGAACATGACATAGGTTTGGCTTCTGGTACCCTGTTGCCTGGGAACATGAAATCGGTTTGATTCTAGAGACCTGTGGCCTGGGAAGATGACTGAGGTTTGATGGTGGTACCCTATGGCCTGGCAACATGACTGAAGTTTGATTCTGGATCCCTGTGGCCTGGGAACATGACTGAGGCGTGATTCTGGAAAACTGTGGCCTGGGAACATGACATCTGTTTAGATTGTGGAATACTGTGCCCCGGGAACCTGACTGAGCCTTGGTTCTGGAACCCTGCGGACTGGGAACATGACTGAGGTTTTATTCTGGAACCCTGTAGCCTGGGAACATAACTGAGGATTGATTCTGGAACTCTGTGGCCTGGGAACATGACATCGGTGGATTCTGGAACCCTGAGGCCTGGGAACATGACATCTGTTTAGATTGTGGAATACTGTGCCCCGGGAACCTGACTGAGCCTTGGTTCTGGAACCCTGTGGACTGGGAACATGACTGAGGTTATATTCTGGAACCCTGTAGCCTGGGAACATAACTGAGGATTGATTCTGGATCCCTGTGGCCTGAGAACATGACATCGGTGGATACTGGAACCCTGAGGCCTGGGAACATGACATCTGTTTAGACTGTGGAATACTGTGCCCCGGGAACCTGACTGAGCCTTGTTTCTGGAACCCTGTGGACTGTGAACATGACTGAGGATTTATTCTGGAAGCCTGTAGCCTGGGAACATAACTGAGGATTGATTCTGTAACCCTTTGGCCTGGGAACATGACATCGGTGGATTCTGGAACCCTGAGGCCTGGAAACATGACATCTGTTTAGATTGTGGAATACTGTGCCCCGGTAACCTGACTGAGCCTTGGTTCTGGAACCCTATGGACTGAGAACATGACTGAGGTTTGATTCTGGAACCCTGTAACCCGGGAACATAACAGAGGATGGCCTCTGGAACCCTGTGGCCTGGGAATATGACCTCGGTGGATTCTGGAAACCTGTGGCCTGGGAACATGAGAACGATTTGATTCTGGAACCCTGTGCACGGGGAACATGACTGAGGCCTGATACTGGAACCCCGTGGCGTGGGAACATGACATTGGTTTGATTCTGGAGCCCTGTTTACTGGGAACATCACTGAGGTTTGATGGTTGAACCCTGTGGCCTGGCAACATGATTGAGGTATCAGAGTGGAACCCTCAGGCTTGGGAACATGAGTGAGGCTTGATGGTGGAACCCTGTGGCCTGGCAACATGACTGAGGTTTGATGGTGGAAACCTGTGGCTTGGCAAGATGACTTAGGTTTGATTGTGGAACATTCTGGCCTGGGAACATGACTGAGGCTTGATGGTGGAACCGTGGTCAGGCAACAGGACAGAGGTTTGATTGTGGAACCCTCTGGCCTGGGAATATGACTGAGGTTTAATTGTGGAACCCTGTGGCCTGGGAACATGACTGGGGTTTTATTTCTGAAACCTGTGTCCAGGGAACATGAGTGAGGTTTTATTCTGGAACCCTGTGTCCTGGGAACACGACTGAGGTTTGATTCTGGAACCATGTGGCCTGGGAATATGACTGAGGTTTGATTCTGGAAACCATTCGCCTGGGAACAAGACTGATATTAGAGTGTGGAATCCTGTGGCCTGGGAACATGACATAGGTTTGGCTTCTGGTACCCTGTTGCCTGGGAACATGAGATCGGTTTGATTCTGGATCCCTGTGGCCTGGGAACATGACTGAGGCGTGATTCTGGAAAACTGTGGCCTGGGAACATGACATCTGTTTAGATTGTGGAATACAGTGCCCCGGGAACCTGACTGAGCCTTGGTTCTGGAACCCTGTGGACTGGGAACATGACTGAGGTTATATTCTGGAACCCTGTAGCCTGAGAACATAACTGAGGATTCATTCTGGAACCCTGTGGCCTGGGAACATGACATCGGTGGATTCTGGAACCCTGTGGCCTGGGAACATGAGAATGAGAACGTTTTTTTTTTTTTTTTTTTTTTTTTTAATTTATTATTTATTTTCGGCTGTGTTGGGTCTTCATTTCTGTGCGAGAGCTTTCTCTAGTTGCGGTGAGTGGGGGCCACTCTTCATCGCGATGCGCGGGCCTCTCACTATCGCTGCCTCTCTTGTTGGGGAGCACAGGCTCCAGAAGCGCAGGCTCAGTAGTTGTGGCTCACGGGCCTAGTTGCTCCGCGGCATGTGGTATCTTCCCAGACCAGGGCTCAAACCCGTGTGCCCTGCATTGGCAGGCAGATTCTCAGCCACTGCGCCACCAGGGAAGCCCCATGAGAACGTTTTGATTCTGGAACCCTGTGGCCTGGGAACATGCCTGAGGTTTCATGGTGGAAACCTGTGGCATGGCTACATTACTGAGGTTTGATTCTGGAAGAATGTGGCCAGGGAATATGATATTGGGTTGATTCTGGAAACCTGGGTCCTGGGAACAAGACTCAAGTTTGACTCTGGAACCCTGTGGCCTGGGACCATGACTGAGGATTGTTTCTGGAAGCCTGTTCCCGGGGAACATGACTGAGTCCTGATACTGGCACCACGTGGCGTGGGAACATGACATTGGTTTGATTCTGGAGCCCTGTTTACTGGGAAGATGACTGAGGTTTGATGGTTGAACCCTGTTGCCTGGCAACATAATTGAGGTTTCAGAGTGGACCCCTCAGGCTTGGGAACATGAGTGAGGCTTGATGGTGGAACCCTGTGGCCTGGCAACATGACTGAGATTTGATGGTGGGAACCTGTGGCTTGGCAAGATGACTTAGGTTTGATTGTGGAACACTCTGGCCTGGGAACATGACTGAGGCTTGATGGTGGAACCGTGGTCTGGCAACAGGACTGAGGTTTGATTGTGGAACCCTCTGGCCTGGGAATATGACTGAGGTTTAATTGTGGAACCCTGTGGCCTGGGAACATGACTGGGATTTTATTTCTGAAACCTGTGTCCAGGGAACATGACTGAGGTTTTATTCTGGATCCCTCTGTCCTGGGAACACGACTGAGGTTTGATTCTGGAACCATGTGGCCTGGGAATATGACTGAGGTTTGATTCTGGAAACCATTGGCCTGGGAAGATGACTGATGTTAGAGTGTGGAATCCTGTGGCCTGGGAACATGACATCGGTTTGGATTCTGGTGCCTTGTTGACTGGGAACATGAAATCGGTTTGATTCTGGAACCCTGTGGCCTGGGAACATGACTGAGGCATGATTCTGGAAAACTGTGGCCTGGGAACATGACATCTCTTTAGATTGTGGAATACTGTGCCCCGGGAACCTGACTAAGCCTTGGTTCTGGAACCCTGTGGACTGGGAACATGACTAAGGTTATATTCTGGAACCCTGTAGCCGGGGAACATAACTTAGGATTCATTCTGGAACCCTGTGGCCTGGGAACATGACATCGGTGGATTCTGGACCCCTGTGGCCTGGGAACATGAGAACATTGTTTTTTTTTTTTATTTTTTATTTTTTTATTTATTATTTATATTCGGCTGTGTTGGGTATTCATTTCTGTGCGAGAGCTTTCTCTAGTTGCGGTGAGCGGGGGCCACTCTTCATCGCGATGCGCGGGCCTCTCACTGTCGCTGCCTCTCTTGTTGGGGAGCACAGGCTCCAGACGCACAGACTCAGTAGTTGTGGCTTACGGGCCTAGTTGCTCCGCAGCATGTGGGATCTTCCCAGACCAGGGCTCAAACCCGTGTGCCCTGCATTGGCAGGCGGATTCTTAGCCACTGCGCCACCAGGGAAGCCCCATGAGAACGTTTTGATTCTGGAACCCTGTGGGCTGGGAAAATGCCTGAGGTTTCATGGTGAAAACCTGTGGCCTGGCTACATGACTGAGGATTGATTCTGGAAGAATGTGGCCAGGGAACATGATATCGGGTTGATTCTGGAAACCTGTGTCCTGGGAAGAAGACTGAGGTTTGATTCTGGAACCCTGTTGCCTGGGAACATGACTGAGGTTTGATTCTGGACACCTGTGTCCTGGGAACATGACTGAGGTTTGATTGCGGAAACCTGTGGCCTGCGAACATGACTCAGTTTTGATTCTGGAACCATGTGTCCTGGGAATATGACTGAGGTTTGATTCTGGAAACCTTTGGCCTGGGAAAATGACTGAGGTTTCATTGTGGAAACATGTGGCCTGGGATCATGACTGAGGTTTGATGGTGGAACACTATGGCCTGGCAAAATGACTGAGGCTTGATTCTGGAACCCTGTGGCCTGGCAACTTGACTGAGGTTTGATGGCAGAAACCTGTGGAGTGGCAACATGACTGAGGTTTGATTGTGGAACCCTGTGCACGGGGAACATGACTGAGGCCTGATACTGTGGCGTGGGAACATGACATTGGTTTGATTCTGGAGCCCTGTTTACTGGGAACATGACTGAGGTTTGATGGTTGAACCCTGTGGCCTGGCAACATGATTGAGGTTTTAGAGTGGAACCCTCAGGCTTGGGAACATGAGTGAGGCTTGATGGTGTAACCCTGTGGCCTGGCAACATGACTGAGGATTGAAGGTGGAACCCTGTGGCTTGGCAAGATTACTTAGGTTTGATTGTGGAACAATCTGGCCTGGGAACATGACTGAGGCTTGATGGTGGAACCGTGGTCTGGCAACAGGACTGAGGTTTAATTGTGGAACCCTCTGGCCTGAGAATATGACTGACGTTGAATTGTGGAACCCTGTGGCCTGGGAACATGAGTGGGAACTTATTTCTGAAACCTGTGTCCAGGGAACATGAGTGAGGTTTTATTCTGGAACCCTGTGTCCTGGGAACACGACTGAGGTTTGATTCTGGAACCATGTGGCCTGGGAATATGACTGAAGTTTGATTCAGGAAATCATTGGCCTGGGAAGATGACTGATGTTAGAGTGTGGAATCCTGTGGCCTGGGAACATGACATCGGTTTGGATTCTGGTACCCTGTTGCCTGGGAATATGAAATCGGTTTGATTCTGGAAACCTGTGTCCTGGGAATATCACTGAGGTTTGATTGTGGTACCCTATGGCCTGGCAACATGCCTGCAGTTTGATTCTGGATCCCTGTGGCCTGGGAACATGACTGAGGCATGATTTTTGAAAACTGTGTCCTGGGAACATGACATCTGTTTAGATTGTGGAATACTGTGCCCCGGGAACCTGACTGAGCCTTGGTTCTGGAACCCTGTGGACTGGGAACATGACTGAGGTTATATTCTGGAACCCTGTAGCCTGGGAACATAACTGAGGATTGATTCTGGAACCCTGTGGCCTGGGAACATGACATCGGTGGATACTGGAACCCTGAGGCCTGAGAACATGACATCTGTTTAGACTGTGGAATACTGTGCCCCGGGAACCTGACTGAGCCTTGTTTCTGGAACCCTGTGGCCTGGGAACATGAGAATGAGAACGTTTTTTTTTTTTTTTTTTTTTTTTTTAATTTATTATTTATTTTCGGCTGTGTTGGGTCTTCATTTCTGTGCGAGAGCTTTCTCTAGTTGCGGTGAGCGGGGGCCACTCTTCATCGTGATGCGCGGGCCTCTCACTATCGCTGCCTCTCTTGTTGGGGAGCACAGGCTCCAGACGCGCAGGCTCAGTAGTTGTGGCTCACGGGCCTAGTTGGTCCGCGGCATGTGGTATCTTCCCAGACCAGGGCTCAAACCCGTGTGCCCTGCATTGGCAGGCAGATTCTCAGCCACTGCGCCACCAGGGAAGCCCCATGAGAACGTTTTGATTCTGGAACCCTGTGGCCTGGGAACATGCCTGAGGTTTCATGGTGGAAACCTGTGGCATGGCTACATTACTGAGGTTTGATTCTGGAAGAATGTGGCCAGGGAATATGATATCGGGTTGATTCTGGAACCTGGGTCCTGGGAACAAGACTCAAGTTTGACTCTGGAACCCTGTGTCCTGGGACCATGACTGAGGATTGTTTCTGGAAGCCTGATCCCGGGGAACATGACTGAGTCCTGATACTGGCACCCCGTGGCGTGGGAACATGACATTGGTTTGATTCTGGAGCCCTGTTTACTGGGAAGATGACTGAGGTTTGATGGTTGAACCCTGTGGCCTGGCAACATGATTGAGGTTTCAGAGTGGAACCCTCAGGCTTGGGAACATGAGTGAGGCTTGATGGTGGAACCCTGTGGCCTGGCAACATGACTGAGATTTGATGGTGGGAACCTGTGGCTTGGCAAGATGACTTAGGTTTGATTGTGGAACACTCTGGCCTGGGAACATGACTGAGGCTTGATGGTGGAACCGTGGTCTGGCAACAGGACTGAGGTTTGATTGTGGAACCCTCTGGCCTGGGAATATGACTGAGGTTTAATTGTGGAACCCTGTGGCCTGGGAACATGACTGGGATTTTATTTCTGAAACCTGTGTCCAGGGAACATGACTGAGGTTTTATTCTGGATCCCTCTGTCCTGGGAACACGACTGAGGTTTGATTCTGGAACCATGTGGCCTGGGAAGATAACTGATGTTAGAGTGTGGAATCCTGTGGCCTGGGAACATGACATCGGTTTGGATTCTGGTGCCCTGTTGCCTGGGAACATGAAATCGGTTTGATTCTGGAACCCTGTGGCCTGGGAACATGACTGAGGCATGATTCTGGAAAACTGTGGCCTGGGAACATGACATCTGTTTAGATTGTGGAATACTGTGCCCCGGGAACCTGACTGAGCCTTGGTTCTGGAACCCTGTGGACTGGGAACATGACTAAGGTTATATTCTGGAACCCTGTAGCCAGGGAACATAACTTAGGATTCATTCTGGAACCCTGTGGCCTGGGAACATGACATCGGTGGATTCTGGAACCCTGTGGCCTGGGAACATGAGAACGTTGTTTTTTTTTTTTATTTTTTATTTTTTTATTTATTATTTATATTCGGCTGTGTTGGGTATTCATTTCTGTGCGAGAGCTTTCTCTAGTTGCGGTGACCGGGGGCCACTCTTCATCGCGATGCGCGGGCCTCTCACTGTCGCTGCCTCTCTTGTTGGGGAGCACAGGCTCCAGACGCACAGACTCAGTAGTTGTGGCTTACGGGCCTAGTTGCTCCGCAGCATGTGGGATTTTCCCAGACCAGGGCTCAAACCCGTGTGCCCTGCATTGGCAGGCAGATTCTTAGCCACTGCGCCACCAGGGAAGCCCCATGAGAACGTTTTGATTCTGGAACCCTGTGGGCTGGGAACATGCCTGAGGTTTCATGGTGAAAACCTGTGGCCTGGCTACATGACTGAGGTTTGATTCTGGAAGAATGTGGCCAGGGAACATGATATCGGGTTGATTCTGGAAACCTGTGTCCTGGGAACAAGACTGAGGTTTGATTCTGGAACCCTGTTGCCTGGGAACATGACTGAGGTTTGATTCTGGACACCTGTGTCCTGGGAACATGACTGAGGTTTGATTGCGGAAACCTGTGGCCTGCGAACATGACTCAGTTTTGATTCTGGAACCATGTGTCGTGGGAATATGACTGAGGTTTCCTTGTGGAAACATGTGGCCTGGGATCATGACTGAGGTTTGATGGTGGAACACTATGGCCTGGCAAAATGACTGAGGCTTGATTCTGGAACCCTGTGGCCTGGCAACTTGACTGAGGTTTGATGGCAGAAACCTGTGGACTGGCAACATGACTGAGGTTTGATTCTGGAAGAATGTGGCCAGGGAACATGATATCGGGTTGAATCTGGAAACCTGTGTCCTGGGAACAAGACTGAAGTTTGTTTCTGGAACCCTGTGGCCTGGGACCATGACTGAGGATTGTTTCTGGAAGCCTGTTCCCGGGGAACATGACTGAGTCCTGATACTGGAACCCCGTGGCGTGGCAACATGACATTGGTTTGATTCTGGAGCCCTGTTTACTAGGAAGATGACTGAGGTTTGATGGTTGAACCCTGTGGCCTGGCAACATGACTGAGGTTTGATGGTGGAACCCTGTGGCTTGGCAAGATGACTTAGGTTTGATTGTGGAACACTCTGGCCTGGGAACATGACTGAGGTTTAATTGTGGAACCCTGTGGCCTGGGAACATGACTGGGATTTTATTGCTGAAACCTGTGTCCAGGGAACATGAGTGAGGTTTTATTCTGGAACCCTGTGTCCTGGGAACACGACTGAGGTTTGATTCTGGAAACCATTCGCCTGGGAACAAGACTGATATTAGAGTGTGGATTCCTGTGGCCTGGGAACATGACATAGGTTTGGCTTCTGGAACCCTTTTGCCTGGGAACATGAAATCGGTTTGATTCTGGAAACCTGTGGCCTGGGAAGATGACTGAGGTTTGATGGTGGTACCCTATTGCCTGGCAACATGACTGAAGTTTGATTCTGGATCCCTGTGGCCTGGGAACATGACTGAGGCGTGATTCTGGAAAACTGTGGCCTGGGAACATGACATCTGTTTAGATTGTGGAATACTGTGCCCCGGGAACCTGACTGAGCCTTGGTTCTGGAACCCTGTGGACTGGGAACATGACTGAGGTTTTATTCTGGAACCTTGTAGCCTGGGAACATGCCTGCGGTTTGATGGTGGAAACCTGTGGCCTGGCTACATGACTGAGGTTTTATTCTGGAAGACTGTGGCCAGGGAACATGATATCGGGTTGATTCTGGAAACCTGTGTCCTGGGAATATGACTGAGGTTTGATGGTGGAAACCTGTGGCCTGGCTACATGATTGAGGTTTGATAGTGGAACCCTCAGGCTTCGGAACATGAGTGAGTCTTGATGGTGGAACCCTGTGGCCTGCCAACATGACTGAGGTTTGATGGTGGCACCCTGTGGCTTGGCAAGATGACTTAGGTTTGACTGTGGAACACTCTGGCCTGGGAACTTGACTGAGGCTTGATGGTGGAACCGTGGTCTGGCAACAGGACTGAGGTTTCATTGTGGAACCCTCTGGCCTGGGAATATGACTGAGGTTTAATTGTGGAACCTTGTAGCCTGGGAACATGACTGGGATTTTATTTCTGAAACCTTTGTCCAGGGAACATGAGTGAGGTTTTATTCTGGAACCCTGTGTCCTGGGAACACAACTGAGGTTTGATTCTGGAACCATGTGGCCTGGGAATATGACTGAGGTTTCATCCTGGAAACCATTCGCCTGGGAACAAGACTGATATTAGAGTGTGGAATCCTGTGGCCTGGGAACATGACTGAGGTTTGTTTAGGGAAGCCTGTTCCCTGGGAACATGACTGAGGCTTGATTCTGGACACCTGTGTCCTGGGAACATGACTGAGGTTTGATTGCTGAAACTTGTGGCCTTTGAACATGACTCAGGTTTGATTCTGGAACCATGTGTCCTGGGAATATGACTGAGGTTTGATTCTGGAAACCTTTGGCCTGGGAAAATGACTGAGGTTTCATTGTGGAAGCATGTGGCCTGGGATCATGACTGAGGTTTGATGGTGGAACACTGTGGCCTGGCAAAATGACTGAGGTTTCATTCTGGAACCCTGTGGCCTGGCAACTTGACTGAGGTTTGATGGCAGAAACCTGTGGACTGGCAACATGACTGAGGATTGATTGTGGAACCCTGTGCAAGGGGAACATGACTGAGGCCTGATACTGGAACCCCGTGGCGTGGGAACTTGACATTGGTTTGATTCTGGAGCCCTGTTTACTGGGAACATGACTGAGGTTTGATGGTTGACACCTATGGCCTGGCAACATGATTGAGGTTTGATAGTGGAACCCTCAGGCTTGGGAACATGAGTGAGGCTTGATGGTGTAACCCTGTGGCCTGGCAACATGAGTGAGGCTTGATGGTGGAACCCTGTGGCTTGGCAAGATGACTTAGGTTTGATTGTGGAACAGTCTTTCCTCGGAACATGACTGAGGCTTGATGGTGGAACCGTGGCCTGGCAACAGGACAGAGGTTTGATTGTGGAACCCTCTGGCCTGGGAATATGACTGAGGTTTCATTGTGGAACCCTGTGGCCTGGGAACATGACTGGGAGTTTATTTCTGAAACCTGTGTCCAGGGAACATGACTGAGGTTTTATTCTGGAACCATGTGGCCTGGGAACATGACTGAGGTTTGATTCTGGAAACCATTGGCCTGGGAAGATGACTGATGTTAGAGTGTGGAATCCTGTGGCCTGGGAACATGACATCGGTGGCTTCTGGAACCCTGTGGCCTGGGAACATGCCTGAGGTTTGATGGTGGAAACCTGTGGCCTGGCAACAGGACTGAGGTTTGATTCTGGAAGACTGTGGCTAGGGAACATGATATCGGGTTGATTCTGGCAACCTGTGTCCTGGGAACAAGACTGAGGTTTGATTCTGGAACCCTCTGCCTTGGGAACATGACTGAGGTTTGTTTCTGGAAGCCTGTTCCCTGGGAACATGACTGAGGCTTGATGGTGGAACCGTGGTCTGGCAACAGAACTGAGGTTTGATTGTGGAACCCTCTGGCCTGGGAATATGACTGAGGTTTAATTGTGGAACCCTGTGGCCTGGGAACATGACTGGGATTTTATTTCTGAAACCTGTGTCCAGGGAACATGACTGAGGTTTTATTCTGGAACCTTGTGTCCTGGGAACACGACTGAGGTTTGATTCTGGAACCATGTGGCCTGGGAATATGACTGAGGTTTGATTCTGGAAACCATTGGCCTGGGAAGATGACTGATGTTACAGTGTGGAATCCTATGGCCTGGGAACATGACATCGGTTTGGATTCCAGTACCCTGTTGCCTGGGAACATGACATCGGTTTGATTCTGGAAACCTGTGGCCTGGGAATATGACTGAGGTTTGATGGTGGTACCCTATGGCCTGGCAACATGACTGAAGTTTGATTCTGGATCCCTGTGACCTGGGAACATGACTGAGGCGTGATTCTGGAACACTGTGGCCTGGGAACATGACATCTATTTAGATTGTGGAATACTGTGCCCCGGGAACCTGACTGAGCCTTGGATCTGGAACCCTGTGGACTGGGAACATGACTGAGGTTTTATTCTGGTACCCTGTAGCCTGGGAACATAACTGAGGATTGATTCTGGAATCTTGTGGCCTCGGAAAAGGACAACGGTGGATTGTGGAAACTTTTGGCCTAGGAACATGAGAACGGTTTGATTCTGGAACCCTGTTGCCTGGGAACATGACATCTGTTTAGATTGTGGAATACTGTGCCCCGGGAACCTGACTGAGCCTTGGTTCTGGAACCCTGTGGGCTGGGAACATGACTGATGTTTTATTCTGGAACCCTGTAGCCTGGGAACATAACTGAGGATTGATTCTGGAACCCTGTGGCCTGGGAATATGACATCGGTGGATTCTGGAACCCTGAGGCCTGGGAACATGACATCTGTTTAGATTGTGGAATACTGTGCCCCGGGAACCTGACTGAGCCTCGGTTCTGGAACCCTGTGGACTGGGAACATGACTGAGGTTTGATTCTTCAACCCTGTAGCCTGGGAACATAACTGAGGATTGATTCTGGAATCTTGTGGCCTGGGAAAATGACAACGGTGGATTCTGGAACCCTGTGGCCTGGGAACATGAGAACGGTTTGATTCTGGAACCCTGTGGCCTGGGAACATGCCTGAGGTTTGATGGTGGAAACCTGTGGCCTGGCAACATGACTGAGGTTTGATTCTGGAAGACTGTGGCTAGGGAACATGATATCGGGTTGATTCTGGAAACCTGTGTCCTCGGAACAAGACTGAGGTTTGATTCTGGAACCCTGTGCCTTGGGAGCATGACTGAGGTTTGTTTCTGGAAACCTGTTCCCTGGGAACATGACTGAGGTTTGATTCTGGACACCTGTGTCCTGGGAACATGACTGAGGTTTGATTGCTGAAACCTGTGGCCTGCGAACATGACTCAGGTTTGATTCTGGAACCATGTGTCCTGGGAATATGACTGAGGTTTGATTCTGGAAACCTTTGGCCTGGGAAAATGACTGAGGTTTCATTGTGGAAACATGTGGCTTGGGATCATGACTGAGGTTTGAAGGTGGAACACTATGGCCTGGCAAAATGACTGAGGCTTGATTCTGGAACCCTGTGGCCTGGCAACTTGACTGAGGTGTGATGGCAGAAACCTGTGGCCTGGCAACATGACTGAGTTTGATTGTGGCACCCTGTGCACGGGGAACATGACTGAGGCCTGATCCTGGAAACCCGTGGCGTGGGAACTTGACATTAGTTTGATTCTGGAGCCCTGTTTACTGGGAACATGACTGAGGTTTGATGGTTGAAACCTGTGGCCTGGCAACATGATTGAGGTTTGATAGTGGAAACCTCAGGCTTGGGAACATGAGTGAGGCTTTATGGTGGAACCCTGTGGCCTCGCAACATGAGTGAGGCTTGATGGTGGAACCCTGTGGCTTGGCAAGATGACTTAGGTTTGATTGTGGAACAGTCTTTCCTGGGAACATGACTGAGGCTTGATGGTGGAACCGTGGCCTAGCAACAGGACAGAGTTTTGATTGTGGAACCTTCTGGCCTGGGAATATGACTGAGGTTTAATTGTGGAACCCTGTGGCCTGGGAACATGACTGGGAGTTTATTTCTGAAACCTGTGTCCAGGGAGCATGACTGAGGTTTTATTCTGGAACCATGTGGCCTCGGAATATGACTGAGTTTTGATTCTGGAAACCATTGGCCTGGGAAGATGACTGATGTTAGAGTGTTCAATCCTGTGGCCTGGGAACATGACATCGGTGGATTCTGAACCCTGTGGCCTGGGAACATGCCTGAGGTTTGATGGTGGAAACCTGTGGCCTGGAAACAGGACTGAGGTTTGATTCTGGAAGACTGTGGCTAGGGAACATGATATCGGGTTGATTCTGGCAACCTGTGTCCTGGGAACAAGACTGAGGTTTGATTCTGGAACCCTGTGCCTTGGGAACATGATTGAGGTTTGTTTCTGGAAGCCTTTTCCCTGGGAACATGACTGAGGCTTGATGGTGGAACCGTGGTCTGGCAATAGAACTGAAGTTTGATTGTGGAACCCTCTGGCCTGGGAATATGACTGAGGTTTAATTGTGGAACCCTGTGGCCTGGGAACATGACTGGGATTTTATTTCTGAAACCTGTGTCCAGGGAACATTACTGAGGTTTTATTCTGGAACCCTGTGTCCTGGGAACACGACTGAGGTTTGATTCTGGAACCATGTGGCCTGGGAATATGACTGAGGTTTGATTCTGGAAACCATTGGCCTGGGAAGATGACTGATGTTAGAGTGTGGAATCCTGTGGCCTGGGAACATGACATCGGTTTGGATTCCAGTACCCTGTTGCCTGGGAACATGAAATCGGTTTGATTCTGGAAACCTGTGGCCTGGGAATATGACTGTGGTTTGATGGTGGTACCCTACGGCCTGGCAACATGACTGAAGTTTGATTCTGGATCCCTGTGGCCTGGAACATGACTGAGGCGTGATTCTGTAACACTGTGGCCTGGGAACATGACATCTATTTAGATTGTGGAATACTGTGCCCCGGGAACCTGACTGAGCCTCGGTTCTGGAACCCTGTGGACTGGGAACATGACTGAGGTTTTATTCTGGAACCCTGTAGCCTGGGAACATAACTGAGGATTGATTCTGGAATCTTGTGGCCTGGGAAAATGACAACGGTGGATACTGGAAACCTGTGGCCTGGGAACATGAGAACGGTTTGATTCTGGAACCCTGTGGCCTGGGAACATGCCTGAGGTTTGACGGTGGAAACCTGTGGCCTGGCAACATGACTGAGGTTTGATTCTGGAACCCTGTGCCTTGGAAACATGACTGAGGTTTGTTTCTGGAAACCTGTTCCCTGGGAACATGACTGAGGTTTGATTCTGGGCACCTGTGTCCTGGGAACATGACTGAGGTTTGATTGCTGAAACCTGTGGCCTGCGAACATGACTCAGGTTTGATTCTGGAACCATGTGTCCTGGGAATATGACTGAGGTTTGATTCTGGAAACCTTTGGCCTGGGAAAATGACTGAGGTTTCATTGTGGAAACATGTGGCTTGGGATCATGACTGAGGTTTGATGGTGGAACACTATGGCCTGGCAAAATGACTGAGGCTTGATTCTGGAACCCTGTGGCCTGGCAACTTGACTGAGGTGTGATGGCAGAAACCTGTGGACTGGCAACATGACTGAGTTTGATTGTGGCACCCTGTGCACGGGGAACATGACTGAGGCCTGATACTGGAACCCCGTGGCGTGGGAACTTGACATTGGTTTGATTCTGGAGCCCTGTTTACTGGGAACATGACTGAGGTTTGATGGTTGAAACCTGTGGCCTGGCAACATGATTGAGGTTTGATAGTGGAACCCTCAGGCTTGGGAACATGAGTGAGGCTTGATGGTGGAACCCTGTGGCCTGGCAACATGAGTGAGGCTTGATGGTGGAACCCTGTGGCTTGGCAAGATGACTTAGGTTTGATTGTGGAAAAGTCTTTCCTGGGAACATGACTGAGGCTTGATGGTGGAACCGTGGCCTAGCAACAGGACAGAGGTTTGATGGTGGAACCCTGTGGCCTGGGAACATGACTGGGAGTTTATTTCTGAAACCTGTGTCCAGGGAACATGACTGAGGTTTTATTCTGGAACCATGTGGCCTGGGAATATGACTGAGGTTTGATTCTGGAAAGCTGTAGCCTGGAAACATAACTGAGGATTGATTCTGGAACCCTGTGGCCTGCGAACATGACATCGGTGGATTCTGGAACCCTGAGGCCTGGAAACATGACATCTGTTTAGATTGTGGAATACTGTGCCCCGGGAACCTGACTGAGCCTCGGTTCTGGAACCCTGTGTCCTGGGAACACAACTGAGGTTTGATTCTGGAACCATGTGGCCTGGGAATATGACTGAGGTTTGATTCTGGAAACCATGGGGCCTGGGAAGATGACTGATGTTAGAGTGTGGAATCCTGTGGCCTGGGAACATGACATCGGTTTGGATTCCGGTACCCTGTTGCCTGGGAACATGAAATCGGTTTGATTCTGGAAACCTGTGGCCTGGGAATATGACTGAGGTTTGATGGTGGTACCCTACGGCCTGGCAACATGACTGAAGTTTGATTCTGGATCCCTGTGGCCTGGGAATATGACTGAGGCGTGATTCTGGAAAACCGTGGCCTGGGAACATGACATCTATTTAGATTGTGGAATACTGTGCCCCGGGAACCTGACTGAGCCTCGGTTCTGGAACCCTGTGGAATAGGAACATGACTGAGGTTTTATTCTGGAACCCTGTAGCCTGGGAACATAACTGAGGATTGATTCTGGAATCTTGTGGCCTGGGAAAATGACAACGGTGGATTCTGGAACCCTGTGGCCTGGGAACATGAGAACGGTTTGATTCTGGAACCCTGTGGCCTGGGAACATGCCTGAGGTTTGATGGTGGAAACCTGTGGCCTGGCAACATGACTGAGGTTTGATTCTGGAAGACTGTGGCTAGGGAATATGATATCGGGTTGATTCTGGAAACCTGTGTCCTGGGAACAAGACTGAGGTTTGATTCTGGAACCCTGTGCCTTGGAAACATGACTGAGGTTTGTTTCTGGAAACCTGTTCCCTGGGAACATGACTGAGATTTGATTCTGGACACCTGTGTCCTGGGAACATGACTGAGGTTTGATTGCTGAAACCTGTGGCCTGCGAACATGACTCAGGTTTGATTCTGGAACCATGTGTCCTGGGAATATGACTGAGGTTTGATTCTGGAAACCTTTGGCCTGGGAAAATGACTGAGGTTTCATTGTGGAAACATGTGGCTTGGGATCATGACTGAGGTTTGATGGTGGAACACTATGGCCTGGCAAAATGACTGAGGCTTGATTCTGGAACCCTGTGGCCTGGCAACTTGACTGAGGTGTGATGGCAGAAACCTGTGGACTGGCAACATGACTGAGTTTGATTGTGGCACCCTGTGCACGGGGAACATGACTGAGGCCTGATACTGGAACCCCGTGGCGTGGGAACTTGACATTGGTTTGATTCTGGAGCCCTGTTTACTGGGAACATGACTGAGGTTTGATGGTTGAAACCTGTGGCCTGGCAACATGATTGAGGTTTGATAGTGGAACCCTCAGGCTTGGGAACATGAGTGAGGCTTGATGGTGGAACCCTGTGGCCTGGCAACATGAGTGAGGCTTGATGGTGGAAGCCTGTGGCTTGGCAAGATGACTTAGGTTTGATTGTGGAACAGTCTTTCCTGGGAACATGAGTGAGGCTTGATGGTGGAACCGTGGCCTAGCAACAGGACAGAGGTTTGATTGTGGAACCCTCTGGCCTGGGAATATGACTGAGGTTTAATTGTGGAACCCTGTGGCCTGGGAACATGACTGGGAGTTTATTTCTGAAACATGTGTCCAGGGAACATGACTGAGGTTTTATTCTGGAACCATGTGGCTTGGGAATATGACTGAGGTTTGATTCTGGAAACCATTGGCCTGGGAAGATGACTGATGTTAGAGTGTGGAATCCTGTGGCCTGGGAACATGACATCGGTGGATTCTGGAACCCTGTGGCCTGGGAACATGCCTGAGGTTTGATGGTGGAAACCTGTGGCCTGGCAACAGGACTGAGGTTTGACTCTGGAAGACTGTGGCTAGGGAACATGATATCGGGTTGATTCTGGCAACCTGTGTCCTGGGAACAAGACTGAGGTTTGATTCTGGTACCCTGTGCCTTGGGAACATGACTGAGGTTTGTTTCTGGAAGCCTGTTCCCTGGGAACATGACTGAGGCTTGATGGTGGAACCGTGGTCTGGCAACAGAACTGAGGTTTGATTGTGGAACCCTCTGGCCTGGGAATATGACTGAGGTTTAATTGTGGAACCCTGTGGCCTGGGAACATGACTGGGATTTTATTTCTGAAACCTGTGTCCAGGGAACATGACTGAGGTTTTATTCTGGAACCCTGTGTCCTGGGAACACAAATGAGGTTTGATTCTGGAACCATGGGGCCTCGGAAGATGACTGATGTTAGAGTGTGGAATCCTGTGGCCTGGGAACATGACATCGGTTTGGATTCCGGTACCCTGTTGCCTGGGAACATGAAATCGGTTTGATTCTGGAAACCTGTGGCCTGGGAATATGACTGAGGTTTGATGGTGGTACCCTACGGCCTGGCAACATGACTGAAGTTTGATTCTGGATCCCTGTGGCCTGGGAATATGACTGAGGCGTGATTCTGGAAAACCGTGGCCTGGGAACATGACATCTATTTAGATTGTGGAATACTGTGCCCCGGGAACCTGACTGAGCCTTGGTTCTGGAACCCTGTGGACTGGGAACATGACTGAGGTTTTATTCTGGAACCCTGTAGCCTGGGAACATAACTGAGGATTGATTCTGGAACCCTGTGGCCTGGGAACATGACATCGGTGGATTCTGGAACCCTGAGGCCTGGGAACATGACATCTGTTTAGATTGTGGAATACTGTGCCCCGGGAACCGGACTGAGCCTCGGTTCTGGAACCCTGTGGACTAGGAACATGACTGAGGTTTTATTCTGGAACCCTGTAGCCTGGGAACATAACTGAGGATTGATTCTGGAATCTTGTGGCCTGGGAAAATGACAACGGTGGATTCTGGAACCCTGTGGCCTGGGAACATGAAAACGGTTTGATTCTGGAACCCTGTGGCCTGGGAACATGCCTGAGGTTTGATGGTGGAAACCTGTGGCCTGGCAACATGACTGAGGTTTGATTCTGGAAGACTGTGGCTAGGGAACATGATATCGGGTTGATTCTGGAAACCTGTGTCCTGGGAACAAGACTGAGGTTTGATTTTGGAACCCTGTGCCTTGGGAACATGACTGAGGTTTGTTTCTGGAAACCTGTTCCCTGGGAACATGACTGAGGTTTGATTCTGGACACCTGTGTCCTGGGAACATGACTGAGGTTTGATTGCTGAAACCTGTGGCCTGCGAACATGACTCAGGTTTGATTCTGGAACCATGTGTCCTGGGAATATGACTGAGGTTTGATTCTGGAAACCTTTGGCCTGGGAAAATGACTGAGGTTTCATTGTGGAAACATGTGGCTTGGGATCATGACTGAGGTTTGATGGTGGAACACTATGGCCTGGCAAAATGACTGAGGCTTGATTCTTGAACCCTGTGGCCTGGCAACTTGACTGAGGTGTGATGGCAGAAACCTGTGGACTGGCAACATGACTGAGTTTGATTGTGGCACCCTGTGCACGGGGAACATGACTGAGGCCTGATACTGGAACCCCGTGGCGTGGGAACTTGACATTGGTTTGATTCTGGAGCCCTGTTTACTGGGAACATGACTGAGGTTTGATGGTTGACACCTGTGGCCTGGCAACATGATTGAGGTTTGATAGTGGAACCCTCAGGCTTGGGAACATGAGTGAGGCTTGATGGTGCAACCCTGTGGCCTGGTAACATGAGTGAGGCTTGATGGTGGAACCCTGTGGCTTGGCAAGATGACTTAGGTTTGATTGTGGAACAGTCTTTCCTGGGAACATGACTGAGGCTTGATGGTGGAACCGTGGCCTAGCAACAGGAAAGAGGTTGGATTGTGGAACCCTCTGGCCTGGGAATATGACTGAGGTTTAATTGTGGAACCCTGTGGCCTGGGAACATGCCTGAGGTTTGATGGTGGAAACCTGTGGCCTGGCAACATGACTGAGGTTTGCTTCTGGAAGACTGTGGCTAGGGAACATGATATCGGGTTGATTCTGGAAACCTGTGTCCTGGGAACAAGACTGAGGTTTGATTCTGGAGCCCTGTGCCTTGGGAACATGACTGAGGTTTGTTTCTGGAAACCTGTTCCCTGGGAACATGACTGAGGTTTGATTCTGGACACCTGTGTCCTGGGAACATGACTGAGGTTTGATTGCTGAAACCTGTGGCCTGCGAACATGACTCAGGTTTGATTCTGGAACCATGTGTCCTGGGAATATGACTGAGGTTTGATTCTGGAAACCTTTGGCCTGGGAAAATGACTGAGGTTTCATTGTGGAAACATGTGGCTTGGGATCATGACTGAGGTTTGATGGTGGAACACTATGGCCTGGCAAAATGACTGAGGCTTGATTCTGGAACCCTGTGGCCTGGCAACTTGACTGAGGTGTGATGGCAGAAACCTGTGGACTGGCAACATGACTGAGTTTGATTGTGGCACCCTGTGCACGGGGAACATGACTGAGGCCTGATACTGGAACCCCGTGGCGTGGGAAGTTGACATTGGTTTGATTCTGGAGCCCTGTTTACTGGGAACATGACTGAGGTTTGATGGTTGAAACCTGTGGCCTGGCAACATGATTGAGGTTTGATAGTGGAACCCTCAGGCTTGGGAACATGAGTGAGGCTTGATGGTGGAACCCTGTGGCCTGGCAACATGAGTGAGGCTTGATGGTGGAACCCTGTGGCTTGGCAAGATGACTTAGGTTTGATTGTGGAACAGTCTTTCCTGGGAACATGACTGAGGCTTGATGGTGGAACCGTGGCCTAGCAACAGGACAGAGGTATGATTGTGGAACCCTGTGGCCTGGGAACATGACTGGGAGTTTATTTCTGAAACCTGTGTCCAGGGAACATGACTGAGGTTTTATTCTGGAACCATGTGGCCTGGGAATATGACTGACGTTTGATTCTGGAAACCATTGGCCTGGGAAGATGACTGATGTTAGAGTGTGGAATCCTGTGGCCTGGGAACATGACATCGGTGGCTTCTGGAACCCTGTGGCCTGGGAACATGCCTGAGGTTTGATGGTGGAAACCTGTGGCCTGGCAACAGGACTGAGGTTTGATTCTGGAAGACTGTGGCTAGGGAACATGATATCGGGTTGATTCTGGCAACCTGTGTCCTGGGAACAAGACTGAGGTTTCATTCTGGAACCCTGTGCCTTGGGAACATGACTGAGGTTTGTTTCTGGAAGCCTGTTCCCTGGGAACATGACTGAGGCTTGATGGTGAAACCGTGGTCTGGCAACAGAACTGAGGTTTGATTGTGGAATCCTCTGGACTGGGAATATGACTGAGGTTTAATTGTGGAACCCTGTGGCCTGGGAACATGACTGGGATTTTATTTCTGAAACCTGTGTCCAGGGAACATGACTGAGGTTTTATTCTGGAACCCTGTGTCCTGGGAACACAACTGAGGTTTGATTCTGGAACCATGTGGCCAGGGAATATGACTGAGGTTTGATTCTGGAAACCTGTGGCCTGGGAATATGACTGAGGTTTGATGGTGGTACCCTATGGCCTGGCAACATGACTGAAGTTTGATTCTGGATCCCTGTGGCCTGGGAACATGACTGAGGCGTGATTCTGGAAAACTGTGGCCTGGGAACATGACATCTATTTAGATTGTGGAATACTGTGCCCCGGGAACCTGACTGAGCCTTGGTTCTGGAACCCTGTGGACTGGGAACATGACTGAGGTTTTATTCTGGAAAGCTGTAGCCTGGGAACATAACTGAGGATTGATTCTGGAACCCTGTGGCCTGGGAACATGACATCGGTGGATTCTGGAACCCTGAGGCCTGGAAACATGACATCTGTTTAGATTGTGGAATACTGTGCCCCGGGAACCTGACTGAGCCTCGGTTCTGGAACCCTGTGGACTGGGAACATGACTGAGGTTTTATTCTGGAACCCTGTAGCCTGGGAACATAACTGAGGATTGATTCTGGAATCTTGTGGCCTGGGAAAATGACAACGGTGGATTCTGGAAACCTGTGGCCTGGGAACATGCCTGAGGTTTGATGGTGGAAACCTGTGGCCTGGCAACATGACTGAGGTTTGATTCTGGAAGACTGTGGCTAGGGAACATGATATCGGGTTGATTCTGGAAACCTGTGTGCTCAGAAGAAGACTGAGGTTTGATTCTGGAGCCCTGTGCCTTGGGAACATGACTGAGGTTTGTTTATGGAAACCTGTTCCCTGGGAACATGACTGAGGTTTGATTCTGGACACCTGTGTCCTGGGAACATGACTGAGGTTTGATTGCTGAAACCTGTGGCCTGCGAACATGACTAAGGTTTGATTCTGGAACCATGTGTCCTGGGAATATGACTGAGGTTTGATTCTGGAAACCTTTGGCCTGGGAAAATGACTGAGGCTTCATTGTGGAAACATGTGGCTTGGGATCATGACTGAGGTTTGATGGTGGAACACTATGGCCTGGCAAAATGACTGAGGTTTGATTCTGGAACCCTGTGGCCTGGCAACTTGACTGAGGTGTGATGGCAGAAACCTGTGGACTGGCAGCATGACTGAGTTTGATTGTGGCACCCTGTGCACGGGGAACATGACTGAGGCCTGATACTGGAACCCCGTGGCGTGGGAAGTTGACATTGGTTTGATTCTGGAGCCCTGTTTACTGGGAACATGACTGAGGTTTGGTGGTTGAAACCTGTGGCCTGGCAACATGATTGAGGTTTGATAGTGGAACCCTGTGGCCTGGCAACATGAGTGAGGCTTGATGGTGGAACCCTGTGGCTTGGCAAGATGACTTAGGTTTGATTGTGGAACAGTCTTTCCTGGGAACATGACTGAGGCTTGATGGTGGAACCGTGGCCTAGCAACAGGACAGAGGTTTGATGGTGGAACCCTGTGGCCTGGGAACATGACTGGAAGTTTATTTCTGAAACCTGTGTCCAGGGAACATGACTGAGGTTTTATTCTGGAACCATGTGGCCTGGGAATATGACTGAGGTTTGATTCTGGAAAGCTGTAGCCTGGAAACATAACTGAGGATTGATTCTGGAACCCTGTGGCCTGCGAACATGACATCGGTGGATTCTGGAACCCTGAGGCCTGGAAACATGACATCTGTTTAGATTGTGGAATACTGTGCCCCGGGAACCTGACTGAGCCTCGGTTCTGGAACCCTGTGGACTGGGAACATGACTGAGGTTTTATTCTGGAACCCTGTAGCCTGGGAACATAACTGAGGATTGATTCTGGAATCTTGTGGCCTGGGAAAATGACAACGGTGGATTCTGGAACCCTGTGGCCTGAGAATATGAGAACGGTTTGATTCTGGAACCCTGTGGCCTGGGAACATGCCTGAGGTTTGATGGTGGAAACCTGTGGCCTGGCAATATGACTGAGGTTTGATTCTGGAAGACTGTGGCTAGGGAACATGATATCGGGTTGATTCTGGAAACCTGTGTGCTCAGAACAAGACTGAGGTTTGATTCTGGAGCCCTGTGCCTTGGGAACATGACTGAGGTTTGTTTATGGAAACCTGTTCCCTGGGAACATGACTGAGGTTTGATTCTGGACACCTGTGTCCTGGGAACATGACTGAGGTTTGATTGCTGAAACCTGTGGCCTGCGAACATGACTCAGGTTTGATTCTGGAACCATGTGTCCTGGGAATATGACTGAGGTTTGATTCTGGAAACCTTTGGCCTGGGAAAATGACTGAGGCTTCATTGTGGAAACATGTGGCTTGGGATCATGACTGAGGTTTGATGGTGGAACACTATGGCCTGGCAAAATGACTGAGGCTTGATTCTGGAACCCTGTGGCCTGGCAACTTGACTGAGGTGTGATGGCAGAAACCTGTGGACTGGCAACATGACTGAGTTTGATTGTGGCACCCTGTGCACGGGGAACATGACTGAGGCCTGATACTGGAACCCCGTGGCGTGGGAACTTGACATTGGTTTGATTCTGGAGCCCTGTTTACTGGGAACATGACTGAGGTTTGATGGTTGAAACCTGTGGCCTGGCAACATGATTGAGGTTTGATAGTGGAACCCTCAGGCTTGGGAACATGAGTGAGGCTTGATGGTGGAACCCTGTGGCCTGGCAACATGAGTGAGGCTTGATGGTGGAACCCTGTGGCTTGGCAAGATGACTTAGGTTTGATTGTGGAACAGTCTTTCCTGGGAACATGACTGAGGCTTGATGGTGGAACCGTGGCCTAGCAACAGGACAGAGGTATGATTGTGGAACCCTGTGGCCTGGGAACATGACTGGGAGTTTATTTCTGAAACCTGTGTCCAGGGAACATGACTGAGGTTTTATTCTGGAACCATGTGGCCTGGGATTATGACTGAGGTTTGATTGTGGAAAGCTGTAGCCTGGGAACATAACTGAGGATTGATTCTGGAACCCTGTGGCCTGCGAACATGACATCGGTGGATTCTGGAACCCTGAGGACTGGAAACATGACATCTGTTTAGATTGTGGAATACTGTGCCCCGGGAACCTGACTGAGCCTCGGTTCTGGAACCCTGTGGACTGGGAACATGACTGAGGTTTTATTCTGGAACCCTGTAGCCTGGGAACATAACTGAGGATTGATTCTGGAATCTTGTGGCCTGGGAAAATGACAACGGTGGATTCTGGAATCCTGTGGCCTGGGAACATGCCTGAGGTTTGATGGTGGAAACCTGTGGCCTGGCAACATGACTGAGGTTTGATTCTGGAAGACTGTGGCTAGGGAACATGATATCGGGTTGATTCTGGAAACCTGTGTGCTCAGAAGAAGACTGAGGTTTGATTCTGGAGCCCTGTGCCTTGGGAACATGACTGAGGTTTGTTTATGGAAACCTGTTCCCTGGGAACATGACTGAGGTTTGATTCTGGACACCTGTGTCCTGGGAACATGACTGAGGTTTGATTGCTGAAACCTGTGGCCTGCGAACATGACTCAGGTTTGATTCTGGAACCATGTGTCCTGGGAATATGACTGAGGTTTGATTCTGGAAACCTTTGGCCTGGGAAAATGACTGAGGCTTCATTGTGGAAACATGTGGCTTGGGATCATGACTGAGGTTTGATGGTGGAACACTATGGCCTGGCAAAATGACTGAGGCTTGATTCTGGAACCCTGTGGCCTGGCAACTTGACTGAGGTGTGATGGCAGAAACCTGTGGACTGGCAGCATGACTGAGTTTGATTGTGGCACCCTGTGCACGGGGAACATGACTGAGGCCTGATACTGGAACCCCGTGGCGTGGGAAGTTGACATTGGTTTGATTCTGGAGCCCTGTTTACTGGGAACATGACTGAGGTTTGGTGGTTGAAACCTGTGGCCTGGCAACATGATTGAGGTTTGATAGTGGAACCCTCAGGCTTGGGAACATGAGTGAGGCTTGATGGTGGAACCCTGTGGCCTGGCAACATGAGTGAGGCTTGATGGTGGAACCCTGTGGCCTGGCAACATGAGTGAGGCTTGATGGTGGAACCCTGTGGCTTGGCAAGGTGACTTAGGTTTGATTGTGGAACAGTCTTTCCTGGGAACATGACTGAGGCTTGATGGTGGAACCGTGGTCTGGCAACAGAACTGAGGTTTGATTGTGGAACCCTCTGGCCTGGGAATATGACTGAGGTTTAATTGTGGAACCCTGTGGCCTGGGAACATGACTGGGAGTTTATTTCTGAAACCTGTGTCCAGGGAACATGACTGAGGTTTTATTCTGGAACCATGTGGCCTGGGAATATGACTGACGTTTGATTCTGGAAACCATTGGCCTGGGAAGATGACTGATGTTAGAGTGTGGAATCCTGTGGCCTGGGAACATGACATCGGTGGCTTCTGGAACCCTGTGGCCTGGGAACATGCCTGAGGTTTGATGGTGGAAACCTGTGGCCTGGCAACAGGACTGAGGTTTGATTCTGGAAGACTGTGGCTAGGGAACATGATATCGGGTTGATTCTGGCAACCTGTGTCCTGGGAACAAGACTGAGGTTTGATTCTGGAACCCTGTGCCTTGGGAACATGACTGAGGTTTGTTTCTGGAAGCCTGTTCCCTGGGAACATGACTGAGGCTTGATGGTGAAACCGTGGTCTGGCAACAGAACTGAGGTTTGATTGTGGAATCCTCTGGACTGGGAATATGACTGAGGTTTAATTGTGGAACCCTGTGGCCTGGGAACATGACTGGGATTTTATTTCTGAAACCTGTGTCCAGGGAACATGACTGAGGTTTTATTCTGGAACCCTGTGTCCTGGGAACACAACTGAGGTTTGATTCTGGAACCATGTGGCCAGGGAATATGACTGAGGTTTGATTCTGGAAACCTGTGGCCTGGGAATATGACTGAGGTTTGATGGTGGTACCCTATGGCCTGGCAACATGACTGAAGTTTGATTCTGGATCCCTGTGGCCTGGGAACATGACTGAGGCGTGATTCTGGAAAACTGTGGCCTGGGAACATGACATCTATTTAGATTGTGGAATACTGTGCCCCGGGAACCTGACTGAGCCTTGGTTCTGGAACCCTGTGGACTGGGAACATGACTGAGGTTTTATTCTGGAAAGCTGTAGCCTGGGAACATAACTGAGGATTGATTCTGGAACCCTGTGGCCTGGGAACATGACATCGGTGGATTCTGGAACCCTGAGGCCTGGAAACATGACATCTGTTTAGATTGTGGAATACTGTGCCCCGGGAACCTGACTGAGCCTCGGTTCTGGAACCCTGTGGACTGGGAACATGACTGAGGTTTTATTCTGGAACCCTGTAGCCTAGGAACATAACTGAGGAATGATTCTGGAATCTTGTGGCCTGGGAAAATGACAACGGTGGATTCTGGAACCCTGTGGCCAGGGAATATGAGAACGGTTTGATTCTGGAACCCTGTGGCCTGGGAACATGCCTGAGGTTTGATGGTGGAAACCTGTGGCCTGGCAACATGACTGAGGTTTGATTCTGGAAGACTGTGGCTAGGGAACATGATCTCGGGTTGATTCTGGAAACCTGTGTGCTCAGAACAAGACTGAGGTTTGATTCTGGAGCCCTGTGCCTTGGGAACATGACTGAGGTTTGTTTCTGGAAACCTGTTCCCTGGGAACATGACTGAGGTTTGATTCTGGACACCTGTGTCCTGGGAACATGACTGAGGTTTGATTGCTGAAACCTGTGGCCTGCGAACATGACTCAGGTTTGATTCTGGAACCATGTGTCCTGGGAATATGACTGAGGTTTGATTCTGGAAACCTTTGGCCTGGGAAAATGACTGAGGCTTCATTGTGGAAACATGTGGCTTGGGATCATGACTGAGGTTTGATGGTGGAACACTATGGCCTGGCAAAATGACTGAGGCTTGATTCTGGAACCCTGTGGCCTGGCAACTTGACTGAGGTGTGATGGCAGAAACCTGTGGACTGGCAACATGACTGAGTTTGATTGTGGCACCCTGTGCACGGGGAACATGACTGAGGCCTGATACTGGAACCCCGTGGCGTGGGAAGTTGACATTGGTTTGATTCTGGAGCCCTGTTTACTGGGAACATGACTGAGGTTTGATGGTTGAAACCTGTGGCCTGGCAACATGATTGAGGTTTGATAGTGGAACCCTCAGGCTTGGGAACATGAGTGAGGCTTGATGGTGGAACCCTGTGGCTTGGCAAGATGACTTAGGTTTGATTGTGGAACAGTCTTTCCTGGGAACATGACTGAGGCTTGATGGTGGAACCGTGGCCTAGCAACAGGACAGAGGTTTGATTGTGGAACCCTCTGGCCTGGGAATATGACTGAGGTTTAATTGTGGAACCCTGTGGCCTGGGAACATGACTGGGAGTTTATTTCTGAAACCTGTGTCCAGGGAACATGACTGATGTTTTATTCTGGAAACATGTGGCTTGGGAATATGACTGAGGGTTGATTCTGGAAACCATTGGCCTGGGAAGATGACTGATGTTAGAGTGTGGAATCCTGTGGCCTGGGAACATGACATCGGTGGCTTCTGGAACCCTGTGGCCTGGGAACATGCCTGAGGTTTGATGGTGGAAACCTGTGGCCTGGCAACCGGACTGAGGTTTGATTCTGGAAGACTGTGGCTAGGGAACATGATATCGGGTTGATTCTGGCAACCTGTGTCCTGGGAACAAGACTGAGGTTTGATTCTGGAACCCTGTGCCTTGGGAACATGACTGAGGTTTGTTTCTGGAAGCCTGTTCCCTGGGAACATGACTGAGGCTTGATGGTGGAACCGTGGTCTGGCAACAGAACTGAGGTTTGATTGTGGAACCCTCTGGCCTGGGAATATGACTGAGGTTTAATTGTGGAACCCTGTGGCCTGGGAACATGACTGGGATTTTATTTCTGAAACCTGTGTCCAGGGAACATGACTGAGGTTTTATTCTGGAACCCTGTGTCCTGGGAACACAACTGAGGTTTGATTCTGGAACCATGTGGCCTGGGAATATGACTGAGGTTTGATTCTGGAAACCATTGGCCTGGGAAGATGACTGATGTTAGAGTGTGGAATCCTGTGGCCTGGGACATGACATCGGTTTGGATTCCGGTACCCTGTTGCCTGGGAACATGAAATCGGTTTGATTCTGGAAACCTGTGGCCTGGGAATATGACTGAGGTTTGATGGTGGTACCCTATGGTCTGGCAACATGACTGAAGTTTGATTCTGGATCCCTGTGGCCTGGGAACATGACTGAGGCGTGATTCTGGAAAACTGTGGCCTGGGAACATGACATCTATTTAGATGGTGGGATACTGTGCCCCGGGAACCTGACTGAGCCTTGGTTCTGGAACCCTGTGGACTGGGAACATGACTGAGGTTTTATTCTGGAACCCTGTAGCCTGGGAACATAACTGAGGATTGATTCTGGAATCTCGTGGCCTGGGAAAAGGACAACGGTGGATTCTGGAACCCTGTGGCCTGGGAACATGCCTGAGGTTTGATGGTGGAAACCTGTGGCCTGGCAACATGACTGAGGTTTGATTTTGGAAGACTGTGGCTAGGGAACATGATATCGGGTT
Source organism: Balaenoptera physalus (assembly GCF_965194825.1). NCBI lineage: Eukaryota > Metazoa > Chordata > Mammalia > Artiodactyla > Balaenopteridae > Balaenoptera > Balaenoptera physalus. The sequence continues at coordinate 1,711,389 of NW_028126455.1, read as the reverse complement.
GATTCTGGAAACCTGTGTGCTCAGAACAAGACTGAGGTTTGATTCTGGAGCCCTGTGCCTTGGGAACATGACTGAGGTTTGTTTATGGAAACCTGTTCCCTGGGAACATGACTGAGGTTTGATTCTGGACACCTGTGTCCTGGGAACATGACTGAGGTTTGATTGCTGAAACCTGTGGCCTGCGAACATGACACAGGTTTGATTCTGGAACCATGTGTCCTGGGAATATGACTGAGGTTTGATTCTGGAAACCTTTGGCCTGGGAAAATGACTGAGGCTTCATTGTGGAAACATGTGGCTTGGGATCATGACTGAGGTTTGATGGTGGAACACTATGGCCTGGCAAAATGACTGAGGCTTGATTCTGGAACCCTGTGGCCTGGCAACTTGACTGAGGTGTGATGGCAGAAACCTGTGGACTGGCAGCATGACTGAGTTTGATTGTGGCACCCTGTGCACGGGGAATATGACTGAGGCCTGATCCTGGAACCCCGTGGCGTGGGAAGTTGACATTGGTTTGATTCTGGAGCCCTGTTTACTGGGAACATGACTGAGGTTTGATGGTTGAAACCTGTGGCCTGGCAACATGATTGAGGTTTGATAGTGGAACCCTCAGGCTTGGGAACATGAGTGAGGCTTGATGGTGGAACCCTGTGGCCTGGCAACATGAGTGAGGCTTGATGGTGGAACCCTGTGGCTTGGCAAGATGACTTAGGTTTGATTGTGGAACAGTCTTTCCTGGGAACATGACTGAGGCTTGATGGTGGAACCGTGGCCTAGCAACAGGACAGAGGTTTGATTGTGGAACCCTCTGGCCTGGGAATATGACTGAGGTTTAATTGTGGAACCTTGTGGCCTGGGAACATGACTGGGAGTTTATTTCTGAAACCTGTGTCCAGGGAACATGACTGAGGTTTTATTCTGGAAATATGTGGCTTGGGAATATGACTGAGGTTTGATTCTGGAAACCATTGGCCTGGGAAGATGACTGATGTTAGAGTGTGGAATCCTGTGGCCTGGGAACATGACATCGGTGGCTTCTGGAACCCTGTGGCCTGGGAACATGCCTGAGGTTTGATGGTGGAAACCTGTGGCCTGGCAACAGGACTGAGGTTTGATTCTGGAAGACTGTGGCTAGGGAACATGATATCGGGTTGATTCTGGCAACCTATGTCCTGGGAACAAGACTGAGGTTTCATTCTGGAACCCTGTGCCTTGGGAACATGACTGAGGTTTGTTTCTGGAAGCCTGTTCCCTGGGAACATGACTGAGGCTTGATGGTGGAACCGTGGTCTGGCAACAGAACTGAGGTTTGATTGTGGAACCCTCTGGCCTGGGAATATGACTGAGGTTTAATTGTGGAACCCTGTGGCCTGGGAACATGACTGGGATTTTATTTCTGAAACCTGTGTCCAGGGAACATGACTGAGGTTTTATTCTGGAACCCTGTGTCCTGGGAACACAACTGAGGTTTGATTCTGGAACCATGTGGCCTGGGAATATGACTGAGGTTTGATTCTGGAAACCATTGGCCTGGGAAGATGACTGATGTTAGAGTGTGGAATCCTGTGGCCTGGGAACATGACATCGGTTTGGATTCCGGTACCCTGTTGCCTGGGAACATGAAATCGGTTTGATTCTGGAAACCTGTGGCCTGGGAATATGACTGAGGTTTGATGGTGGTACCCTCTGGCCTGGCAACATGACTGAAGTTTGATTCTGGATCCCTGTGGCCTGGGAACATGACTGAGGCGTGATTCTGGAACACTGTGGCCTGGGAACATGACATCTATTTAGATTGTGGAATATTGTGTCCCGGGAACCTGACTGAGCCTTGGTTCTGGAACCCTGTGGACTGGGAACATGACTGAGGTTTTATTCTGGAACCCTGTAGCCTGGGAACATAACTGAGGATTGATTCTGGAACCCTGTGGCCTGGGAACATGACATCGGTGGATTCTGGAACCCTGAGGCCTGGGAACATGACATCTGTTTAGAATGTGGAATACTGTGCCCCGGGAACCTGACTGAGCCTCGGTTCTGGAACCCTGTGGACTGGGAACATGACTGAGGGTTTATTCTGGAACCCTGTAGCCTGGGAACATAACTGAGGTTGATTCTGGAATCTTGTGGCCTGGGATAATGACAACGGTGGATTCTGGAACCCTGCTGCCTGGGAACATGAGAACGGTTTGATTCTGGAACCCTGTGGCCTGGGAACCTGCCTGAGGTTTGATGGTGGAAAACTGTGGCCTGGCAACATGACTGAGGTTTGATTCTGGAAGACTGTGGCTAGGGAACATGATATCGGGTTGATTCTGGAAACCTGTGTCCTGGGAACAAGACTGAGGTTTGATTCTGGATCTCTGTGCCTTGGGAACATGACTGAGGTTTGTTTCTGGAAACCTGTTCCCTGGGAACATGACTGAGGTTTGATTCTGGACACCTGTGTCCTGGGAACATGACTGAGGTTTGATTGCTGAAACCTGTGGCCTGCGAACATGAATCAGGTTTGATTCTGGAACCATGTGTCCTGGGAATATGACTGAGGTTTGATTCTGGAAACCTTTGGCCTGGGAAAATGACTGAGGTTTCATTCTGGAAACATGTGGCTTCGATCATGACTGAGGTTTGATGGTGGAACACTATGGCCTGGCAAAATGACTGAGGCTTGATTCTGGAACCCTGTGGCCTGGCAACTTGACTGAGGTGTGATGGCAGAAACCTGTGGACTGGCAACATGACTGAGTTTGATTGTGGCACCCTGTGCACGGGGAACATGACTGAGGCCTGATACTGGAACCCCGTGGCGTGGGAACTTGACATTGGTTTGATTCTGGAGCCCTGTTTACTGGGAATATGACTGAGGTTTGATGGTTGAAACCTGTGGCCTGGCAACATGATTGAGGTTTGATAGTGGAACCCTCAGGCTTGGGAACATGAGTGAGGCTTGATGGTGGAACCCTGTGGCCTGGCAACATGAGTGAGGCTTGATGGTGGAACCCTGTGGCTTGGCAAGATGACTTAGGTTTGATTGTGGAACAGTCTTTCCTGGGAACATGACTGAGGCTTGATGGTGGAACCGTGGCCTAGCAACAGGACAGAGGTTTGATTGTGGAACCCTGTGGCCTGGGAACATGACTGGGAGTTTATTTCTGAAACCTGTGTCCAGGGAACATGACTGAGGTTTTATTCTGGAACCATGTGGCTTGGGAATATGACTGAGGTTTGATTCTGGAAACCATTGGCCTGGGAAGATGACTGATGTTAGAGTGTGGAATCCTGTGGCCTGGGAACATGACATCGGTGGATTCTGGAACCCTGTGGCCTGGGAACATGCCTGAGGTTTGATGGTGGAAGCCTGTGGCCAGGCAGCAGGACTGAGGTGTGGTTCTGGAAGACTGTGGCTAGGGAACATGATATCGGGTTGATTCTGGCAACCTGTGTCCTGGGAACAAGACTGAGGTTTGATTCTGGAACCCTGTGCCTTGGGAACATGACTGAGGTTTGTTTCTGGAAGCCCGTTCCTGGGAACATAACTGAGGCTTGATGGTGGAACCGTGGTCTGGCAACAGAACTGAGGTTTGATTGTGGAACCCTCTGGCCTGGGAATATGACTGAGGTTTAATTGTGGAACCCTGTGGCCTGGGAACATGACTGGGATTTTATTTCTGAAACCTGTGTCCAGGGAACATGACTGAGGTTTTATTCTGGAACCCTGTGTCCTGGGAACACAACTGAGGTTTGATTCTGGAACCATGTGGCCTGGGAATATGACTGAGGTTTGATTCTGGAAACCATTGGCCTGGGAAGATGACTGATGTTAGAGTGTGGAATCCTGTGGCCTGGGAACATGACATCGGTTTGGATTCCGGTACCCTGTTGCCTGGGAACATGAAATCAGTTTGATTCTGGAAACCTGTGGCCTGGGAATATGACTGAGGTTTGATGGTGGTACCCTATGGCCTGGCAACATGACTGAAGTTTGATTCTGGATCCCTGTGGCCTGGGAACGTGACTGAGGCGTGATTCTGGAAAACTGTGGCCTGGGAACATGACATCTATTTAGATTGTGGAATACTGTGCCCCGGGAACCTGGCTAAGCCTTGGTTCTGGAACCCTGTGGGCTGGGAACATGACTGAGGTTTTATTCTGGAACCCTGTAGCCTGGGAACATAACTGAGGATTGATTCTGGAACCCTGTGGCCTGGGAACATGACATCGGTGGATTCTGGAACCCTGAGGCCTGGGAACATGACATCTGTTTAGATTGTGGAATACTGTGCCCCGGGAACCTGACTGAGCCTCGGTTCTGGAACCCTGTGGACTGGGAACATGACTGAGGTTTTATTCTGGAACCCTGTTGCCTGGGAACATAACTGAGGATTGATTCTGGAATCTTGTGGCTTGGGAAAATGACAACGGTGGATTCTGGAACACTGTGGCCTGGGAACATGAGAACGGTTTGATTCTGGAACCCTGTGGCCTGGGAACATGCCTGAGGTTTGATGGTGGAAACCTGTGGCCTGGCAACATGACTGAGGTTTGATTCTGGAAGACTGTGGCTAGGGAACATGATATCGGGTTGATTCTGGCAACCTGTGTCCTGGGAACAAGACTGAGGTTTGATTCTGGAACCCTGTGCCTTGGGAACATGACTGAGGTTTGTTTCTGGAAACCTGTTCCCTGGGAACATGACTGAGGTTTGATTCTGGACACCTGTGTCCTGGGAACATGACTGAGGTTTGATTGCTGAAACCTGTGGCCTGCGAACATGACTCAGGTTTGATTCTGGAACCATGTGTCCTGGGAATATGACTGAGGTTTGATTCTGGAAACCTTTGGCCTGGGAAAATGACTGAGGTTTCATTGTGGAAACATGTGGCCTGGGATCATGACTGAGGTTTGATGGTGGAACACTGTGGCCTGGCAAAATGACTGAGGCTTGATTCTGGAACCCTGTGGCCTGGCAAGTTGACTGAGGTGTGATGGCAGAAACCTGTGGACTGGCAACATGACTGAGTTTGATTGTGGCACCCTGTGCACGGGGAACATGAGTGAGGCCTGATACTGGAACCCCGTGGCGTGGGAACTTGACATTGGTTTGATTCTGGAGCCCTGTTTACTGGGAACATGACTGAGGTTTGATGGTTGAAACCTGTGGCCTGGCAACATGATTGAGGTTTGATAGTGGAACCCTCAGGCTTGGGAACATGAGTGAGGCTTGATGGTGGAACCCTGTGGCCTGGCAACATGAGTGAGGCTTGATGGTGGAACCCTGTGGCTTGGCAAGATGACTTAGGTTTGATTGTGGAACAGTCTTTCCTGGGAACATGACTGAGGCTTGATGGTGGAACCGTGGCCTAGCAACAGGACAGAGGTTTGATTGTGGATCCCTCTGGCCTGGGAATATGACTGAGGTTTCATTGTGGAACCCTGTGGCCTGGGAACATGACTGGGAGTTTATTTCTGAAACCTGTGTCCAGGGAACATGACTGAGGTTTTATTCTGGAACCATGTGGCCTGGGTATATGACTGAGGTTTGATTCTGGAAACCATTGGCCTGGGAAGATGACTGATGTTAGAGTGTGGAATCCTGTGGCCTGGGAACATGACATCGGTGGATTCTGGAACCCTGTGGCCTGGGAACTTGCCTGAGGTTTGATGGTGGAAACCTGTGGCCTGGCAACAGGACTGAGGTTTGATTCTTGAAGACTGTGGCTAGGGAACATGATATCGGGTTGATTCTGGCAACCTGTGTCCTGGGAACAAGACTGAGGTTTGATTCTGGAACCCTGTGCCTTGGGAACATGACTGAGGTTTGTTTCTGGAAGCCCGTTCCTGGGAACATAACTGAGGCTTGATGGTGGAACCGTGGTCTGGCAACAGAACTGAGGTTTGATTGTGGAACCCTCTGGCCTGGGAATATGACTGAGGTTTAATTGTGGAACCCTGTGGCCTGGGAACATGACTGGGATTTTATTTCTGAAACCTGTGTCCAGGGAACATGACTGAGGTTTTATTCTGGAACCCTGTGTCCTGGGAACACAACTGAGGTTTGATTCTGGAACCATGTGGCCTGGGAATATGACTGAGGTTTGATTCTGGAAACCATTGGCCTGGGAAGATGACTGATGTTAGAGTGTGGAATCCTGTGGCCTGGGAACATGACATCGGTTTGGATTCCGGTACCCTGTTGCCTGGGAACATGAAATCAGTTTGATTCTGGAAACCTGTGGCCTGGGAATATGACTGAGGTTTGATGGTGGTACCCTATGGCCTGGCAACATGACTGAAGTTTGATTCTGGATCCCTGTGGCCTGGGAACGTGACTGAGGCGTGATTCTGGAAAACTGTGGCCTGGGAACATGACATCTATTTAGATTGTGGAATACTGTGCCCCGGGAACCTGGCTAAGCCTTGGTTCTGGAACCCTGTGGGCTGGGAACATGACTGAGGTTTTATTCTGGAACCCTGTAGCCTGGGAACATAACTGAGGATTGATTCTGGAACCCTGTGGCCTGGGAACATGACATCGGTGGATTCTGGAACCCTGAGGCCTGGGAACATGACATCTGTTTAGATTGTGGAATACTGTGCCCCGGGAACCTGACTGAGCCTCGGTTCTGGAACCCTGTGGACTGGGAACATGACTGAGGTTTTATTCTGGAACCCTGTTGCCTGGGAACATAACTGAGGATTGATTCTGGAATCTTGTGGCTTGGGAAAATGACAACGGTGGATTCTGGAACACTGTGGCCTGGGAACATGAGAACGGTTTGATTCTGGAACCCTGTGGCCTGGGAACATGCCTGAGGTTTGATGGTGGAAACCTGTGGCCTGGCAACATGACTGAGGTTTGATTCTGGAAGACTGTGGCTAGGGAACATGATATCGGGTTGATTCTGGAAACCTGTGTCCTGGGAACAAGACTGAGGTTTGATTCTGGAACCCTGTGCCTTGGGAACATGACTGAGGTTTGTTTCTGGAAACCTGTTCCCTGGGAACATGACTGAGGTTTGATTCTGGACACCTGTGTCCTGGGAACATGACTGAGGTTTGATTGCTGAAACCTGTGGCCTGCGAACATGACTCAGGTTTGATTCTGGAACCATGTGTCCTGGGAATATGACTGAGGTTTGATTCTGGAAACCTTTGGCCTGGGAAAATGACTGAGGTTTCATTGTGGAAACATGTGGCCTGGGATCATGACTGAGGTTTGATGGTGGAACACTGTGGCCTGGCAAAATGACTGAGGCTTGATTCTGGAACCCTGTGGCCTGGCAAGTTGACTGAGGTGTGATGGCAGAACCCTGTGGACTGGCAACATGACTGAGTTTGATTGTGGCACCCTGTGCACGGGGAACATGAGTGAGGCCTGATACTGGAACCCCGTGGCGTGGGAACTTGACATTGGTTTGATTCTGGAGCCCTGTTTACTGGGAACATGACTGAGGTTTGATGGTTGAAACCTGTGGCCTGGCAACATGATTGAGGTTTGATAGTGGAACCCTCAGGCTTGGGAACATGAGTGAGGCTTGATGGTGGAACCCTGTGGCCTGGCAACATGAGTGAGGCTTGATGGTGGAACCCTGTGGCTTGGCAAGATGACTTAGGTTTGATTGTGGAACAGTCTTTCCTGGGAACATGACTGAGGCTTGATGGTGGAACCGTGGCCTAGCAACAGGACAGAGGTTTGATTGTGGATCCCTCTGGCCTGGGAATATGACTGAGGTTTCATTGTGGAACCCTGTGGCCTGGGAACATGACTGGGAGTTTATTTCTGAAACCTGTGTCCAGGGAACATGACTGAGGTTTTATTCTGGAACCATGTGGCCTGGGTATATGACTGAGGTTTGATTCTGGAAACCATTGGCCTGGGAAGATGACTGATGTTAGAGTGTGGAATCCTGTGGCCTGGGAACATGACATCGGTGGATTCTGGAACCCTGTGGCCTGGGAACTTGCCTGAGGTTTGATGGTGGAAACCTGTGGCCTGGCAACAGGACTGAGGTTTGATTCTTGAAGACTGTGGCTAGGGAACATGATATCGGGTTGATTCTGGCAACCTGTGTCCTGGGAACAAGACTGAGGTTTGATTCTGGAATCCTGTGCCTTAGGAACATGACTGAGGTTTGTTTCTGGAAGCCTGTTCCCTGGGAACATGACTGAGGCTTGACGGTGGAACCGTGGTCTGGCAACAGAACTGAGGTTTGATTGTGGAACCCTCTGGCCTGGGAATATGACTGAGGTTTAATTGTGGAACCCTGTGGCCTGGGAACATGACTGGGATTTTATTTCTGAAACCTGTGTCCAGGGAACATGACTGAGGTTTTATTCTGGAACCCTGTGTCCTGGGAACACAACTGAGGTTTGATTCTGCAACCATGTGGCCTGGGAATATGACTGAGGTTTGATTCTGGAAACCATTGGCCTGGGAAGATGACTGATGTTAGAGTGTGGAATCCTGTGGCCTGGGAACATGACATCGGTTTGGATTCCGGTACCCTGTTGCCTGGGAACATGAAATCGGTTTGATTCTGGAAACCTGTGGCCTGGGAATATGACTGAGGTTTGATGGTGGTACCCTATGGCCTGGCAACATGACTGAAGTTTGATTCTGGATCCCTGTGGCCTGGGAACATGACTGAGGCGTGATTCTGGAACACTGTGGCCTGGGAACATGACATCTATTTAGATTGTGGAATACTGTGCCCCGGGAACCTGAATGAGCCTTGGTTCTGGAACCCTGTGGACTGGGAACATGACTGAGGTTTTATTCTGGAACCCTGTAGCCTGGGAACATAACTGAGGACTGATTCTGGAACCCTGTGGCCTGGGAACATGACATCGGTGGATTCTGGAACCCTGAGGCCTGGGAACATGACATCTGTTTAGATTGTGGAATACTGTGCCCCGGGAACCTGACTGAGCCTCGGTTCTGGAACCCTGTGGACTGGGAACATGACTGAGGGTTTATTCTGGAACCCTGTAGCCTGGGAACATAACTGAGGATTGATTCTGGAATCTTGTGGCCTGGGAAAATGACAACGGTGGATTCTGGAACCCTGTGGCCTGGGAACATGAGAACGGTTTGATTCTGGAACCCTGTGGCCTGGGAACATGCCTGAGGTTTGATGGTGGAAACCTGTGGCCTGGCAACATGACTGAGGTTTGATTCTGGAAGACTATGGCTAGGGAACATGATATCGGGTTGATTCTGGAAACCTGTGTCCTGGGAACAAGACTGAGGTTTGATTCTGGAACCCTGTGCCTTGGGAACATGACTGAGGTTTGTTTCTGGAAACCTGTTCCCTGGGAACATGACTGAGGTTTGATTGCTGAAACCTGTGGCTTGCGAACCTGACTCAGGTTTGATTCTGGAACCATGTGTCCTGGGAATATGACTGAGGTTTGATTCTGGAAACCTTTGGCCTGGGAAAATGACTGAGGTTTCATTGTGGAAACATGTGGCTTGGGATCATGACTGAGGTTTGATGGTGGAACACTATGGCCTGGCAAAATGACTGAGGCTTGATTCTGGAACCCTGTGGCCTGGCAACTTGACTGAGGTGTGATGGCAGAAACCTGTGGACTGGCAACATGACTGAGTTTGATTGTGGCACCCTGTGCACGGGGAACATGACTGAGGCCTGATACTGGAACCCCGTGGCGTGGGAACTTGACATTGGTTTGATTCTGGAGCCCTGTTTACTGGGAACATGACTGAGGTTTGATGGTTGAAACCTGTGGCCTGGCAACATGATTGAGGTTTGATAGTGGAACCCTCAGGCTTGGGAACATGAGTGAGGCTTGATGGTGGAACCCTGTGGCCTGGCAACATGAGTGAGGCTTGATGGTGGAACCCTGTGGCTTGGCAAGATGACTTAGGTTTGATTGTGGAACAGTCTTTCCTGGGAACATGACTGAGGCTTGATGGTGGAACCGTGGCCTAGCAACAGGACAGAGGTTTGATTGTGGAACCCTCTGGCCTGGGAATATGACTGAGGTTTAATTGTGGAACCCTGTGGCCTGGGAACATGACTGGGAGTTTATTTCTGAAACCTGTGTCCAGGGAACATGACTGAGGTTTTATTCTGGAACCATGTGGCCTGGGAATATGACTGAGGTTTGATTCTGGAAACCATTGGCCTGGGAAGATGACTGATGTTAGAGTGTGGAATCCTGTGGCCTGGGAACATGACATCGGTGGATTCTGGAACCCTGTGGCCTGGGAACATGCCTGAGGTTTGATGGTGGAAGCCTGTGGCCAGGCAGCAGGACTGAGGTGTGGTTCTGGAAGACTGTCGCTAGGGAACATGATATCGGGTTGATTCTGGCAACCTGTGTCCTGGGAACAAGACTGAGGTTTGATTCTGGAACCCTGTGCCTTAGGAACATGACTGAGGTTTGTTTCTGGAAGCCTGTTCCCTGGGAACATGACTGAGGCTTGACGGTGGAACCGTGGTCTGGCAACAGAACTGAGGTTTGATTGTGGAACCCTCTGGCCTGGGAATATGACTGAGGTTTAATTGTGGAACCCTGTGGCCTGGGAATATGACTGGGATTTTATTTCTGAAACCTGTGTCCAGGGAACATGACTGAGGTTTTATTCTGGAACCCTGTGTCCTGGGAACACAACTGAGGTTTGATTCTGCAACCATGTGGCCTGGGAATATGACTGAGGTTTGATTCTGGAAACCATTGGCCTGGGAAGATGACTGATGTTAGAGTGTGGAATCCTGTGGCCTGGGAACATGACATCGGTTTGGATTCCGGTACCCTGTTGCCTGGGAACATGAAATCGGTTTGATTCTGGAAACCTGTGGCCTGGGAATATGACTGAGGTTTGATGGTGGTACCCTATGGCCTGGCAACATGACTGAAGTTTGATTCTGGATCCCTGTGGCCTGGGAACATGACTGAGGCGTGATTCTGGAACACTGTGGCCTGGGAACATGACATCTATTTAGATTGTGGAATACTGTGCCCCGGGAACCTGAATGAGCCTTGGTTCTGGAACCCTGTGGACTGGGAACATGACTGAGGTTTTATTCTGGAACCCTGTAGCCTGGGAACATAACTGTGGACTGATTCTAGAACCCTGTGGCCTGGGAACATGACATCGGTGGATTCTGGAACCCTGAGGCCTGGGAACATGACATCTGTTTAGATTGTGGAATACTGTGCCCCGGGAACCTGACTGAGCCTCGGTTCTGGAACCCTGTGGACTGGGAACATGACTGAGGGTTTATTCTGGAACCCTGTAGCCTGGGAACATAACTGAGGATTGATTCTGGAATCTTGTGGCCTGGGAAAATGACAACGGTGGATTCTGGAACCCTGTGGCCTGGGAACATGAGAACGGTTTGATTCTGGAACCCTGTGGCCTGGGAACATGCCTGAGGTTTGATGGTGGAAACCTGTGGCCTGGCAACATGACTGAGGTTTGATTCTGGAAGACTATGGCTAGGGAACATGATATCGGGTTGATTCTGGAAACCTGTGTCCTGGGAACAAGACTGAGGTTTGATTCTGGAACCCTGTGCCTTGGGAACATGACTGAGGTTTGTTTCTGGAAACCTGTTCCCTGGGAACATGACTGAGGTTTGATTGCTGAAACCTGTGGCTTGCGAACCTGACTCAGGTTTGATTCTGGAACCATGTGTCCTGGGAATATGACTGAGGTTTGATTCTGGAAACCTTTGGCCTGGGAAAATGACTGAGGTTTCATTGTGGAAACATGTGGCTTGGGATCATGACTGAGGTTTGATGGTGGAACACTATGGCCTGGCAAAATGACTGAGGCTTGATTCTGGAACCCTGTGGCCTGGCAACTTGACTGAGGTGTGATGGCAGAAACCTGTGGACTGGCAACATGACTGAGTTTGATTGTGGCACCCTGTGCACGGGCAACATGACTGAGGCCTGATACTGGAACCCCGTGGCGTGGGAACTTGACATTGGTTTGATTCTGGAGCCCTGTTTACTGGGAACATGACTGAGGTTTGATGGTTGAAACCTGTGGCCTGGCAACATGATTGAGGTTTGATAGTGGAACCCTCAGGCTTGGGAACATGAGTGAGGCTTGATGGTGGAACCCTGTGGCCTGGCAACATGAGTGAGGCTTGATGGTGGAACCCTGTGGCTTGGCAAGATGACTTAGGTTTGATTGTGGAAAAGTCTTTCCTGGGAACATGACTGAGGCTTGATGGTGGAACCGTGGCCTAGCAACAGGACAGAGGTTTGATGGTGGAACCCTGTGGCCTGGGAACATGACTGGGAGTTTATTTCTGAAACCTGTGTCCAGGGAACATGACTGAGGTTTTATTCTGGAACCATGTGGCCTGGGAATATGACTGAGGTTTGATTCTGGAAAGCTGTAGCCTGGAAACATAACTGAGGATTGATTCTGGAACCCTGTGGCCTGCGAACATGACATCGGTGGATTCTGGAACCCTGAGGCCTGGAAACATGACATCTGTTTAGATTGTGGAATACTGTGCCCCGGGAACCTGACTGAGCCTCGGTTCTGGAACCCTGTGTCCTGGGAACACAACTGAGGTTTGATTCTGGAACCATGTGGCCTGGGAATATGACTGAGGTTTGATTCTGGAAACCATTGGCCTGGGAAGATGACTGATGTTAGAGTGTGGAATCCTGTGGCCTGGGAACATGACATCGGTTTGGATTCCGGTACCCTGTTGCCTGGGAACATGAAATCGGTTTGATTCTGGAAACCTGTGGCCTGGGATTATGACTGAGGTTTGATGGTGGTACCCTATGGCCTGGCAACATGACTGAAGTTTGATTCTGGATCCCTGTGGCCTGGGAACATGACTGAGGCGTGATTCTGGAACACTGTGGCCTGGGAACATGACATCTATTTAGATTGTGGAATACTGTGCCCCGGGAACCTGACTGAGCCTTGGTTCTGGAACCCTGTGGACTGGGAACATGACTGAGGTTTTATTCTGGAACCCTGTAGCCTGGGAACATAACTGAGGATTGATTCTGGAACCCTGTGGCCTGGGAACATGACATCGGTGGATTCTGGAACCCTGAGGCCTGGGAACATGACATCTATTTAGATTGTGGAATACTGTGCCCCGGGAACCTGACTGAGCCTCGGTTCTGGAATCCTGTGGACTGGGAACATGACTGAGGTTTTATTCTGGAACCCTGTAGCCTGGGAACATAACTGAGGATTGATTCTGGAATCTTGTGGCCTGGGAAAATGACAACGGTGGATTCTGGAACCCTGTGGCCTGGGAACATGAGAACGGTTTGATTCTGGAACCCTGTGGCCTGGGAACATGCCTGAGGTTTGATGGTGGAAACCTGTGGCCTGGCAACATGACTGAGGTTTGATTCTGGAAGACTGTGGCTAGGGAACATGATATCGGGTTGATTCTGGCAACCTGTGTCCTGGGAACAAGACTGAGGTTTGATTCTGGAACCCTGTGCTTTGGGAACATGACTGAGGCTTGATGGTGGAACCGTGGCCTAGCAACAGGACAGAGGTTTGATTGTGGAACCCTCTGGCCTGGGAATATGACTGAGGTTTAATTGTGGAACCCTGTGGCCTGGGAACATGACTGGGAGTTTATTTCTGAAACCTGTGTCCAGGGAACATGACTGAGGTTTTATTCTGGAACCATGTGGCCTGGGAATATGACTGAGGTTTGATTCTGGAAACCATTGGCCTGGGAAGATGACTGATGTTAGAGTGTGGAATCCTGTGGCCTGGGAACATGACATCGGTGGATTCTGGAACCCTGTGGCCTGGGAACATGCCTGAGGTTTGATGGTGGAAGCCTGTGGCCAGGCAGCAGGACTGAGGTGTGGTTCTGGAAGACTGTGGCTAGGGAACATGATATCGGGTTGATTCTGGCAACCTGTGTCCTGGGAACAAGACTGAGGTTTGATTCTGGAACCCTGTGCCTTGGGAACATGACTGAGGTTTGTTTCTGGAAGCCCGTTCCTGGGAACATAACTGAGGCTTGATGGTGGAACCGTGGTCTGGCAACAGAACTGAGGTTTGATTGTGGAACCCTCTGGCCTGGGAATATGACTGAGGTTTAATTGTGGAACCCTGTGGCCTGGGAACATGACTGGGATTTTATTTCTGAAACCTGTGTCCAGGGAACATGACTGAGGTTTTATTCTGGAACCCTGTGTCCTGGGAACACAACTGAGGTTTGATTCTGGAACCATGTGGCCTGGGAATATGACTGAGGTTTGATTCTGGAAACCATTGGCCTGGGAAGATGACTGATGTTAGAGTGTGGAATCCTGTGGCCTGGGAACATGACATCGGTTTGGATTCCGGTACCCTGTTGCCTGGGAACATGAAATCGGTTTGATTCTGGAAACCTGTGGCCTGGGAATATGACTGAGGTTTGATGGTGGTACCCTATGGCCTGGCAACATGACTGAAGTTTGATTCTGGATCCCTGTGGCCTGGGAACGTGACTGAGGCGTGATTCTGGAAAACTGTGGCCTGGGAACATGACATCTATTTAGATTGTGGAATACTGTGCCCCGGGAACCTGACTGAGCCTCGGTTCTGGAACCCTGTGGACTGGGAACATGACTGAGGTTTTATTCTGGAACCCTGTAGCCTGGGAACATAACTGAAGATTGATTCTGGAAACTTGTGGCCTGGGAAAATGACAACGGTGGATTCTGGAACCCTGTGGTCTGGGAACATGAGAACGGTTTGATTCTGGAACCCTGTGGCCTGGGAACATGCCTGAGGTTTGATGGTGGAAACCTGTGGCCTGGCAACATGACTGAGGTTTGATTCTGGAAGACTGTGGCTAGGGAACATGATATCGGGTTGATTCTGGAAACCTGTGTCCTGGGAACATGACTGAGGTTTGATTCTGGAACCCTGTGCCTTGGGAACATGACTGAGGTTTGTTTCTGGAAACCTGTTCCCTGGGAACATGACTGAGGTTTGATTCTGGACACCTGTGTCCTGGGAACATGACTGAGGTTTGATTGCTGAAACCTGTGGCCTGCGAACATGACTCAGGTTTGATTCTGGAACCATGTGTCCTGGGAATATGACTGAGGTTTGATTCTGGAAGCCTTTGGCCTGGGAAAATGACTGAGGTTTCATTGTGGAAACATGTGGCTTGGGATCATGACTGAGGTATGATGGTGGAACACTATGGCCTGGCAAAATGACTGAGGTTTGATTCTGGAAGACTGTGGCTAGGGAACATGATATCGGGTTGATTCTGGCAACCTGTGTCCTGGGAACAAGACTGAGGTTTGATTCTGGAACCCTGTGCCTTGGGAACATGACTGAGGTTTGTTTCTGGAAGCCTGTTCCCTGGGAACATGACTGAGGCTTGATGGTGGAACCGTGGTCTGGCAACAGAACTGAGGTTTGATTGTGAAACCCTCTGGCCTGGGAATATGACTGAGGTTTAATTGTGGAACCCTGTGGCCTGGGAACATGACTGGGATTTTATTTCTGAAACCTGTGTCCAGGGAACATGACTGAGGTTTTATTCTGGAACCCTGTGTCCTGGGAACACAAGTGAGGTTTGATTCTGGAACCATGTGGCCTGGGAATATGACTGAGGTTTGATTCTGGAAACCATTGGCCTGGGAAGATGACTGATGTTAGAGTGTGGAATCCTGTGGCCTGGGAACATGACATCGGTTTGGATTCCGGTACCCTGTTGCCTGGGAACATGAAATTGGTTTGATTCTGGAAACCTGTGGCCTGGGAATATGACTGAGGTTTGATGGTGGGACCCTATGGCCTGGCAACATGACTGAAGTTTGATTCTGGATCCCTGTGGCCTGGGAACGTGACTGAGGCGTGATTCTGGAAAACTGTGGCCTGGGAACATGACATCTATTTAGATTGTGGAATACTGTGCCCCGGGCACCTGACTGAGCCTTGGTTCTGGAACCCTGTGGACTGGGAACATGACTGAGGTTTTATTCTGGAACCCTGTAGCCTGGGAACATAACTGAGGATTGATTCTGGAACCCTGTGGCCTGGGAACATGACATCGGTGGATTCTGGAACCCTGAATCCTGGGAACATGACGTCTGTTTAGATTGTGGAATACTGTGCCCCGGGAACCTGACTGAGCCTCGGTTCTGGAACCCTATGGACTGGGAACATGACTGAGGTTTTATTCTGGAACCCTGTAGCCTGGGAACATAACTGAGGATTGATTCTGGAATCTTGTGGCCTGGGAAAATGACAACGGAGGCTTCTGGAACCCTGTGGCCTGGGAACATGTGAACGGTTTGATTCTGGAACCCTGTGGCCTGGGAACATGCCTGAGGTTTGATGGTGGAAACCTGTGGCCTGGCAACATGACTGAGGTTTGATTCTGGAAGACTGTGGCTAGGGAACATGATATCGGGTTGATTCTGGAAACCTGTGTCCTGGGAACAAGACTGAGGTTTGTTTCTGGAAACCTGTTCCCTGGGAACATGACTGAGGTTTGATTCTGGACACCTGTGTCCTGGGAACATGACTGAGGTTTGATTGCTGAAACCTGTGGCCTGAGAACATGACTCAGGTTTGATTCTGGAACCATGTGTCCTGGGAATATTACTGAGGTTTGATTCAGGAAACCTTTGGCCTGGGAAAATGACTGAGGTTTCATTGTGGAAACATGTGGCTTGGGATCATGACTGAGGTTTGATGGTGGAACACTATGGCCTGGGAAAATGACTGAGACTTGATTCTGGAACCCTGTGGCCTGGCAACTTGACTGAGGTGTGATGGCAGAAACCTGTGGACTGGCAACATGACTGAGTTTGATTGTGGCACCCTGTGCACGGGGAACATGACTGAGGCCTGATACTGGAACCCCGTGGCGTGGGAACTTGACATTGGTTTGATTCTGGAGCCCTGTTTACTGGGAACATGACTGAGGTTTGATGGTTGACACCTGTGGCCTGGCAACATGATTGAGGTTTGATAGTGGAACCCTCAGGCTTGGGAACATGAGTGAGGCTTGATGGTGGAACCCTGTGGCCTGGCAACATGAGTGAGGCTTGACGGTGGAACCCTGTGGCTTGGAAAGATGACTTACGTTTGATTGTGGAACAGTCTTTCCTGGGAACATGACTGAGGCTTGATGGTGGAACCGTGGCCTAGCAACAGGACAGAGGTTTGATTGTGGAACCCTCTGGCCTGGGAATATGACTGAGGTTTAATTGTGGAACCCTGTGGCCTGGGAACATGACTGGGAGTTTATTTCTGAAACCTGTGTCCAGGGAACATGACTGAGGTTTTATTCTGGAACCATGTGGCCTGGGAATATGACTGAGGTTTGATTCTGGAAACCATTGGCCTGGGAAGATGACTGATGTTAGAGTGTGGAATCCTGTGGCCTGGGAACATGACATCGGTGGATTCTGGAACCCTGTGGCCTGGGAACATGCCTGAGGTTTGATGGTGGAAGCCTGTGGCCAGGCAGCAGGACTGAGGTGTGGTTCTGGAAGACTGTGGCTAGGGAACATGATATCGGGTTGATTCTGGCAACCTGTGTCCTGGGAACAAGACTGAGGTTTGATTCTGGAACCCTGTGCCTTGGGAACATGACTGAGGTTTGTTTCTGGAAGCCCGTTCCTGGGAACATAACTGAGGCTTGATGGTGGAACCGTGGTCTGGCAACAGAACTGAGGTTTGATTGTGGAACCCTCTGGCCTGGGAATATGACTGAGGTTTAATTGTGGAACCCTGTGGCCTGGGAACATGACTGGGATTTTATTTCTGAAACCTGTGTCCAGGGAACATAACTGAGGTTTTATTCTGGAACCCTGTGTCCTGGGAACACAAATGAGGTTTGATTCTGGAACCATGTGGCCTGGGAATATGACTGAGGTTTGATTCTGGAAACCATTGGCCTGGGAAGATGACTGATGTTAGAGTGTGGAATCCTGTGGCCTGGGAACATGACATCGGTTTGGATTCCGGTACCCTGTTGCCTGGGAACATGAAATCGGTTTGATTCTGGAAACCTGTGGCCTGGGAATATGACTGAGGTTTTATGGTGGTAACCTATGGCCTGGCAACATGACTGAAGTTTGATTCTGGATCCCTGTGGCCTGGGAACGTGACTGAGGCGTGATTCTGGAAAACTGTTGCCTGGGAACATGACATCTATTTAGATTGTGGAATACTGTGCCCCGGGAACCTGACTAAGCCTTGGTTCTGGAACCCTGTGGGCTGGGAACATGATTGAGGTTTTATTCTGGAACCCTGTTGCCTGGGAACATAACTGAGGATTGATTCTGGAATCTTGTGGCCTGGGAAAATGACAACGGTGGCTTCTGGAACCCTGTGGCCTGGGAACATGAGAACGGTTTGATTCTGGAACCCTGTGGCCTGGGAACATGCCTGAGGTTTGATGGTGGAAACCTGTGGCCTGGCAACATGACTGAGGTTTGATTCTGGAAGACTGTGGCTAGGGAACATGATATCGGGTTGATTCTGGCAACCTGTGTCCTGGGAACAAGACTGAGGTTTGATTCTGGAACCCTGTGCCTTGGGAACATGACTGAGGTTTGTTTCTGGAAACCTGTTCCCTGGGAACATGACTGAGGTTTGATTCTGGACACCTGTGTCCTGGGAACATGACTGAGGTTTGATTGCTGAAACCTGTGGCCTGCGAACATGACTCAGGTTTGATTCTGGAACCATGTGTCCTGGGAATATGAGTGAGGTTTGATTCTGGAAACCTTTGGCCTGGGAAAATGACTGAGGTTTTATTGTGGAAACATGTGGCTTGGGATCATGACTGAGGTTTGATGGTGGAACACTATGGCCTGGCAAAATGACTGAGGTTTGATTCTGGAAGACTGTGGCTAGGGAACATGATATCGGGTTGATTCTGGCAACCTGTGTCCTGGGAACAAGACTGAGGTTTGATTCTGGAACCCTGTGCCTTGGGAACATGACTGAGGTTTGTTTCTGGAAGCCTGTTCCCTGGGCATATGACTGAGGCTTGATGGTGGAACCGTGGTCTGGCAACAGAACTGAGGTTTGATTGTGAAACCCTCTGGCCTGGGAATATGACTGAGGTTTAATTGTGGAACCCTGTGGCCTGGGAACATGACTGAGGTTTTATTCTGGAACCCTGTAGCCTGGGAACATAACTGAGGATTGATTCTGGAACCCTGTGGCCTGGGAACATGACATCGGTGGATTCGGGAACCCTGAGGCCTGGGAACATGACGTCTGTTTAGATTGTGGAATACTGTGCCCCGGGAACCTGACTGAGCCTCGGTTCTGGAACCCTATGGACTGGGAACATGACTGAGGTTTTATTCTGGAACCCTGTAGCCTGGGAACATAACTGAGGATTGATTCTGGAATCTTGTGGCCTGGGAAAATGACAACGGTGGCTTCTGGAACCCTGTGGCCTGGGAACATGAGAACGGTTTGATTCTGGAACCCTGTGGCCTGGGAACATGCCTGAGGTTTGATGGTGGAAACCTGTGGCCTGGCAACATGACTGAGGTTTGATTCTGGAAGACTGTGGCTAAGGAACATGATATCGGGTTGATTCTGGAAACCTGTGTCCTGGGAACAAGACTGAGGTTTGTTTCTGGAAACCTGTTCCCTGGGAACATGACTGAGGTTTGATTCTGGACACCTGTGTCCTGGGAACATGACTGAGGTTTGATTGCTGAAACCTGTGGCCTGCCAACATGACTCAGGTTTGATTCTGGAACCATGTGTCCTGGGAATATTACTGAGGTTTGATTCAGGAAACCTTTGGCCTGGGAAAATGACTGAGGTTTCATTGTGGAAACATGTGGCTTGGGATCATGACTGAGGTTTGATGGTGGAACACTATGGCCTGGCAAAATGACTGAGACTTGATTCTGGAACCCTGTGGCCTGGCAACTTGACTGAGGTGTGATGGCAGAAACCTGTGGACTGGCAACATGACTGAGTTTGATTGTGGCACCCTGTGCACGGGGAATATGACTGAGGCCTGATACTGGAACCCCGTGGCGTGGGAACTTGACATTGGTTTGATTCTGGAGCCCTGTTTACTGGGAACATGACTGAGGTTTGATGGTTGACACCTGTGGCCTGGCAACATGATTGAGGTTTGATAGTGGAACCCTCAGGCTTGGGAACATGAGTGAGGCTTGATGGTGGAACCCTGTGGCCTGGCAACATGAGTGAGGCTTGATGGTGGAACCCTGTGGCTTGGCAAGATGACTTAGGTTTGATTGTGGAACAGTCTTTCCTGGGAACATGACTGAGGCTTGATGGTGGAACCGTGGCCTAGCAACAGGACAGAGGTTTGATTGTGGAACCCTCTGGCCTGGGAATATGACTGAGGTTGAATTGTGGAACCCTGTGGCCTGGGAACATGACAGGGAGTTTATTTCTGAAACCTGTGTCCAGGGAACATGACTGAGGTTTTATTCTGGAATCATGTGGCCTGGGAACATAACTGAGGATTGATTCTGGAACCCTGTGGCCTTGGAACATGACATCGGTGGATTCTGGAACCCTGAGGCCTGGGAACATGACATCTGTTTAGATTGTGGAATACTGTGCCCCGGGAACCTGACTGAGCCTCGGTTCTGGAACCCTGTGGACTGGGAACATGACTGAGGTTTTATTCTGGAACCCTGTAGCCTGGGAACATAACTGAGGATTGATTCTGGAATCTTGTGGCCTGGGAAAATGACAACGGTGGCTTCTGGAACCCTGTGGCCTGGGAACATGAGAACGGTTTGATTCTGGAACCCTGTGGCCTGGGAACATGCCTGAGGTTTGATGGTGGAAACTTGTGGCCTGGCAACATGACTGAGGTTTGATTTTGGAAGACTGTGGCTAGGGAACATGATATCGGGTTGATTCTGGCAACCTGTGTCCGGGGAACAAGACTGAGGTTTGATTCTGGAACCCTGTGCCTTGGGAACATGACTGAGGTTTGTTTCTGGAAACCTGTTCCCTGGGAACATGACTGAGGTTTGATTCTGGACACCTGTGTCCTGGGAACATGACTGAGGTTTGATTGCTGAAACCTGTGGCCTGCGAACATGACTCAGGTTTGATTCTGGAACCATGTGTCCTGGGAATATGACTGAGGTTTGATTCTGGAAACCTTTGGCCTGGGAAAATGACTGAGGTTTCATTGTGGAAACATGTGGCTTGGGATCATGACTGAGGTTTGATGGTGGAACACTATGGCCTGGCAAAATGACTGAGGTTTGATTCTGGAAGACTGTGGCTAGGGAACATGATATCGGGTTGATTCTGGCAACCTGTGTCCTGGGAACAAGACTGAGGTTTGATTCTGGAACCCTGTGCCTTGGGAACATGACTGAGGTTTGTTTCTGGAAGCCTGTTCCCTGGGCACATGACTGAGGCTTGATGGTGGAACCGTGGTCTGGCAACAGAACTGAGGTTTGATTGTGAAACCCTCTGGCCTGGGAATATGACTGAGGTTTAATTGTGGAACCCTGTGGCCTGGGAACATGACTGGGATTTTATTTCTGAAACCTGTGTCCAGGGAACATGACTGAGGTTTTATTCTGGAACCCTGTGTCCTGGGAACACAACTGAGGTTTGATTCTGGAACCATGTGGCCTGGGAATATGACTGAGGTTTGATTCTGGAAACCATTGGCCTGGGAAGATGACTGATGTTAGAGTGTGGAATCCTGTGGCCTGGGAACATGACATCGGTTTGGATTCCGGTACCCTGTTGCCTGGGAACATGAAATCGGTTTGATTCTGGAAACCTGTGGCCTGGGAATATGACTGAGGTTTGATGGTGGTACCCTATGGCCTGGCAACATGACTGAAGTTTGATTCTGGATCCCTGTGGCCTGGGAACGTGACTGAGGCGTGATTCTGGAAAACTGTGGCCTGGGAACATGACATCTATTTAGATTGTGGAATACTGTGCCCCGGGAACCTGACTGAGCTTTGGTTCTGGAACCCTGTGGACTGGGAACATGACTGAGGTTTTATTCTGGAACCCTGGAGCCTGGGAACATAACTGAGGATTGATTCTGGAACCCTGTGGCCTGGGAACATGACATCGGTGGATTCTGGAACCCTGAGGCCTGGCAACATGACGTCTGTTTAGATTGTGGAATACTGTGCCCCGGGAACCTGACTGAGCCTCGGTTCTGGAACCCTGTGGACTGGGAACATGACTGAGGTTTTATTCTGGAACCCTGTAGCCTGGGAACATAACTGAGGATTGATTCTGGAATCTTGTGGCCTGGGAAAATGACAACGGTGGCTTCTGGAACCCTGTGGCCTGGGAACATGAGAACGGTTTGATTCTGGAACCCTGTGGCCTGGGAACATGCCTGAGTTTTGATGGTGGAAACCTGTGGCCTGGCAACATGACTGAGGTTTGATTCTGGAAGACTGTGGCTAGGGAACATGATATCGGGTTGATTCTGGAAACCTGTGTCCTGGGAACATGACTGAGGTTTGTTTCTGGAAACCTGTTCCCTGGGAACATGACTGAGGTTTGATTCTGGACACCTGTGTCCTGGGAACATGACTGAGGTTTGATTGCTGAAACCTGTGGCCTGCGAACATGACTCAGGTTTGATTCTGGAACCATGTGTCCTGGGAATATTACTGGGGTTTGATTCTGGAAACCTTTGGCCTGGGGAAATGACTGAGGTTTCATTGTGGAAACACGTGGCTTGGGATCATGACTGAGGTTTGATGGTGGAACACTATGGCCTGGCAAAATGACTGAGGCTTGATTCTGGAACCCTGTGGCCTGGCATCTTGACTGAGGTGTGATGGCAGAAACCTGTGGACTGGCAACATGACTGAGTTTGATTGTGGCACCCTGTGCACGGGGAACATGACTGAGGCCTGATACTGGAACCCCGTGGCGTGGGAACTTGACATTGGTTTGATTCTGGAGCCCTGTTTACTGGGAACATGACTGAGGTTTGATGGTTGACACCTGTGGCCTGGCAACATGATTGAGGTTTGATAGTGGAAACCTCAGGCTTGGGAACATGAGTGAGGCTTGATGGTGGAACCCTGTGGCCTGGCAACATGAGTGAGGCTTGATGGTGGAACCCTGTGGCTTGGCAAGATGACTTAGGTTTGATTGTGGAACAGTCTTTCCTGGGAACATGACTGAGGCTTGATGGTGGAACCGTGGCCTAGCAACAGGACAGAGGTTTGATTGTGGAACCCTCTGGCCTGGGAATATGACTGAGGTTTAATTGTGGAACCCTGTGGCCTGGGAACATGACTGGGAGTTTATTTCTGAAACCTGTGTCCAGGGAACATGACTGAGGTTTGTTTCTGGAAGCCTGTTCCCTGGGAACATGACTGAGGCTTGATGGTGGAACCGTGGTCTGGCAACAGAACTGAGGTTTGATTGTGGAATCCTCTGGCCTGGGAATATGACTGAGGTTTAATTGTGGAACCCTGTGGCCTGGGAACATGACTGGGATTTTATTTCTGAAACCTGTGTCCAGGGAACATGACTGAGGTTTTATTCTGGAACCCTGTGTCCTGGGAACACAACTGAGGTTTGATTCTGGAACCATGTGGCCTGGGAATATGACTGAGGTTTGATTCTGGAAACCATTGGCCTGGGAAGATGACTGATGTTAGAGTGTGGAATCCTGTGGCCTGGGAACATGACATCGGTTTGGATTCCGGTACCCTGTTGCCTGGGAACATGAAATCGGTTTGATTCTGGAAACCTGTGGCCTGGGAATATGACTGAGGTTTGATGGTGGTACCCTATGGCCTGGCAACATGACTGAAGTTTGATTCTGGATCCCTGTGGCCTGGGAACGTGACTGAGGCGTGATTCTGGAAAACTGTGGCCTGGGAACATGACATCTATTTAGATTGTGGAATACTGTGCCCCGGGAACCTGGCTAAGCCTTGGTTCTGGAACCCTGTGGGCTGGGAACATGACTGAGGTTTTATTCTGGAACCCTGTAGCCTGGGAACATAACTGAGGATTGATTCTGGAACCCTGTGGCCTGGGAACATGACATCGGTGGATTCTGGAACCCTGAGGCCTGGCAACATGACGTCTGTTTAGATTGTGGAATACTGTGCCCCGGGAACCTGACTGAGCCTCGGTTCTGGAACCCTGTGGACTGGGAACATGACTGAGGTTTTATTCTGGAACCCTGTAGCCTGGGAACATAACTGAGGATTGATTCTGGAATCTTGTGGCCTGGGAAAATGACAACGGTGGCTTCTGGAACCCTGTGGCCTGGGAACATGAGAACGGTTTGATTCTGGAACCCTGTGGCCTGGGAACATGCCTGAGTTTTGATGGTGGAAACCTGTGGCCTGGCAACATGACTGAGGTTTGATTCTGGAAGACTGTGGCTAGGGAACATGATATCGGGTTGATTCTGGAAACCTGTGTCCTGGGAACAAGACTGAGGTTTGTTTCTGGAAACCTGTTCCCTGGGAACATGACTGAGGTTTGATTCTGGACACCTGTGTCCTGGGAACATGACTGAGGTTTGATTGCTGAACCCTGTGGCCTGCGAACATGACTCAGGTTTGATTCTGGAACCATGTGCCCTGGGAATATTACTGGGGTTTGATTCTGGAAACCTTTGGCCTGGGGAAATGACTGAGGTTTCATTGTGGAAACATGTGGCTTGGGATCATGACTGAGGTTTGATGGTGGAACACTATGGCCTGGCAAAATGACTGAGGCTTGATTCTGGAACCCTGTGGCCTGGCATCTTGACTGAGGTGTGATGGCAGAAACCTGTGGACTGGCAACATGACTGAGTTTGATTGTGGCACCCTGTGCACGGGGAACATGACTGAGGCCTGATACTGGAACCCCGTGGCGTGGGAACTTGACATTGGTTTGATTCTGGAGCCCTGTTTACTGGGAACATGACTGAGGTTTGATGGTTGACACCTGTGGCCTGGCAACATGATTGAGGATTGATAGTGGAAACCTCAGGCTTGGGAACATGAGTGAGGCTTGATGGTGGAACCCTGTGGCCTGGCAACATGAGTGAGGCTTGATGGTGGAACCCTGTGGCTTGGCAAGATGACTTAGGTTTGATTGTGGAACAGTCTTTCCTGGGAACATGACTGAGGCTTGATGGTGGAACCGTGGCCTAGCAACAGGACAGAGGTTTGATTGTGGAACCCTCTGGCCTGGGAATATGACTGAGGTTTAATTGTGGAACCCTGTGGCCTGGGAACATGACTGGGAGTTTATTTCTGAAACCTGTGTCCAGGGAACATGACTGAGGTTTGTTTCTGGAAGCCTGTTCCCTGGGAACATGACTGAGGCTTGATGGTGGAACCGTGGTCTGGCAACAGAACTGAGGTTTGATTGTGGAACCCTGTGGCCTGGGAACAGGACTGGGATTTTATTTCTGAAACCTGTGTCCAGGGAACATGACTGAGGTTTTATTCTGGAACCCTGTGTCCTGGGAACACAACTGAGGTTTGATTCTGGAACCACGTGGCCTGGGAATATGACTGAGGTTTGATTCTGTAAACCATTGGCCTGGGAAGATGACTGATGTTAGAGTTTGGAATCCTGTGGCCTGGGAACATGACATCGGTGGATTCTGGAACCCTGTGGCCTGGGAATATGCCTGAGGTTTGATGGTGGAAGCCTGTGGCCAGGCAGCAGGACTGAGGTGTGGTTCTGGAAGACTGTGGCTAGGGAACATGATATCGGGTTGATTCTGGCAACCTGTGTCCTGGGAACAAGACTGAGGTTTGATTCTGGAACCCTGTGCCTTGGGAACATGACTGAGGTTTGTTTCTGGAAGCCCGTTCATGGGAACATAACTGAGGCTTGATGGTGGAACCGTGGTCTGGCAACAGAACTGAGGTTTGATTGTGGAATCCTCTGGCCTGGGAATATGACTGAGGTTTAATTGTGGAACCCTGTGGCCTGGGAACATGACTGGGATTTTATTTCTGAAACCTGTGTCCAGGGAACATGACTGAGGTTTTATTCTGGAACCCTGTGTCCTGGGAACACAACTGAGGTTTGATTCTGGAACCATGTGGCCTGGGAATATGACTGAGGTTTGATTCTGGAAACCATTGGCCTGGGAAGATGACTGATGTTAGAGTGTGGGATCCTGTGGCCTGGGAACATGACATCGGTTTGGATTCCGGTACCCTGTTGCCTGGGAACATGAAATCGGTTTGATTCTGGAAACCTGTGACCTGGGAATATGACTGAGGTTTGATGGTGGTACCCTATGGCCTGGCAACATGACTGAAGTTTGATTCTGGATCCCTGTGGCCTGGGAACGTGACTGAGGCGTGATTCTGGAAAACTGTGGCCTGGGAACATGACATCTATTTAGATTGTGGAATACTGTGCCCCGGGAACCTGGCTAAGCCTTGGTTCTGGAACCCTGTGGGCTGGGAACATGACTGAGGTTTTATTCTGGAACCCTGTAGCCTGGGAACATAACTGAGGATTGATTCTGGAACCCTGTGGCCTGGGAACATGACATCGGTGGATTCTGGAACCCTGAGGCCTGGCAACATGACGTCTGTTTAGATTGTGGAATACTGTGCCCCGGGAACCTGACTGAGCCTCGGTTCTGGAACCCTGTGGACTGGGAACATGACTGAGGTTTTATTCTGGAACCCTGTAGCCTGGGAACATAACTGAGGATTGATTCTGGAATCTTGTGGCCTGGGAAAATGACAACGGTGGCTTCTGGAACCCTGTGGCCTGGGAACATGAGAACGGTTTGATTCTGGAACCCTGTGGCCTGGGAACATGCCTGAGTTTTGATGGTGGAAACCTGTGGCCTGGCAACATGACTGAGGTTTGATTCTGGAAGACTGTGGCTAGGGAACATGATATCGGGTTGATTCTGGAAACCTGTGTCCTGGGAACAAGACTGAGGTTTGGTTCTGGAAACCTGTTCCCTGGGAACATGACTGAGGTTTGATTCTGGACACCTGTGTCCTGGGAACATGACTGAGGTTTGATTGCTGATCCCTGTGGCCTGCGAACATGACTCAGGTTTGATGGTGGAACACTATGGCCTGGCAAAATGACTGAGGCTTGATTCTGGAACCCTGTGGCCTGGCAGCTTGACTGAGGTGTGATGGCAGAAACCTGTGGCCTGGCAACATGACTGAGTTTGATTGTGGCACCCTGTGCACGGGGAACATGAGTGAGGCCTGATACTGGAACCCCGTGGCTTGGGAACTTGACATTGGTTTGATTCTGGAGCCCTGTTTACTGGGAACATGACTGGGGTTTGATGGTTGACACCTGTGGCCTGGCAACATGATTGAGGTTTGATAGTGGAACCCTCAGGCTTGGGAACATGAGTGAGGCTTGATGGTGGAACCCTGTGGCCTGGCAACATGAGTGAGGCTTGATGGTGGAACCCTGTGGCTTGGCAAGATGACTTAGGTTTGATTGTGGAACAGTCTTTCCTGGGAACATGACTGAGGCTTGATGGTGGAACCGTGGCCTAGCAACAGGACAGAGGTTTGATTGTGGAACACTCTGGCCTGGGAATATGACTGAGGTTTAATTGTGGAACCCTGTGGCCTGGGAACATGACTGGGAGTTTATTTCTGAAATCTGTGTCCAGGGAACATGACTGAGGTTTTATTCTGGAACCATGTGGCCTGCGAATATGACTGAGGTTTGATTGCTGAAACCGGTGGCCTGCGAACATGAATCAGGTTTGATTCTGGAACCATGTGTCCTGGGAATATGACTGAGGTTTGATTCTGGAAGCCTTTGGCCTGGGAAAATGACTGAGGTTTCATTGTGGAAACATGTGGCTTGGGATCATGACTGAGGTTTGATGGTGGAACACTATGGCCTGGCAAAATGACTGAGGCTTGATTCTGGAACCCTGTGGCCTGGCAACTTGACTGAGGTGTGATGGCAGAAACCTGTGGACTGGCAACATGACTGAGTTTGATTGTGGCACCCTGTGCACGGGGAACATGACTGAGGCCTGATACTGGAACCCCGTGGCGTGGGAACTTGACATTGGTATGATTCTGGAGCCCTGTTTACTGGGAACATGACTGAGGTTTGATGGTTGACACCTGTGGCCTGGCAACATGATTGAGGTTTGATAGTGGAACCCTCAGGCTTGGGAACATGAGTGAGGCTTGATGGTGGAACCCTGTGGCCTGGCAACATGAGTGAGGCTTGATGGTGGAACCCTGTGGCTTGGCAAGATGACTTAGGTTTGATTGTGGAACAGTCTTTCCTGGGAACATGACTGAGGCTTGATGGTGGAACCGTGGCCTAGCAACAGGACAGAGGTTTGATTGTGGAACCCTCTGGCCTGGGAATATGACTGAGGTTTAATTGTGGAACCCTGTGGCCTGGGAACATGACTGGGAGTTTATTTCTGAAACCTGTGTCCAGGGAACATGACTGAGGTTTGTTTCTGGAAGCCTGTTCCCTGGGAACATGACTGAGGCTTGATGGTGGAACCGTGGTCTGGCAACAGAACTGAGGTTTGATTGTGGAACCCTGTGGCCTGGGAACAGGACTGGGATTTTATTTCTGAAACCTCTGTCCAGGGAACATGACTGAGGTTTTATTCTGGAACCCTGTGTCCTGGGAACACAACTGAGGTTTGATTCTGGAAACCATTGGCCTGGGAAGATGACTGATGTTAGAGTGTGGAATCCTGTGGCCTGGGAACATGACATCGGTGGATTCTGGAACCCTGTGGCCTGGGAATATGCCTGAGGTTTGATGGTGGAAGCCTGTGGCCAGGCAGCAGGACTGAGGTGTGGTTCTGGAAGACTGTGGCTAGGGAACATGATATCGGGTTGATTCTGGCAACCTGTGTCCTGGGAACAAGACTGAGGTTTGATTCTGGAACCCTGTGCCTTGGGAACATGACTGAGGTTTGTTTCTGGAAGCCCGTTCCTGGGAACATAACTGAGGCTTGATGGTGGAACCGTGGTCTGGCAACAGAACTGAGGTTTGATTGTGGAATCCTCTGGCCTGGGAATATGACTGAGGTTTAATTGTGGAACCCTGTGGCCTGGGAACATGACTGGGATTTTATTTCTGAAACCTGTGTCCAGGGAACATGACTGAGGTTTTATTCTGGAACCCTGTGTCCTGGGAACACAACTGAGGTTTGATTCTGGAACCATGTGGCCTGGGAATATGACTGAGGTTTGATTCTGGAAACCATTGGCCTGGGAAGATGACTGATGTTAGAGTGTGGAATCCTGTGGCCTGGGAACATGACATCGGTTTGGATTCCGGTACCCTGTTGCCTGGGAACATGAAATCGGTTTGATTCTGGAAACCTGTGGCCTGGGAATATGACTGAGGTTTGATGGTGGTACCCTATGGCCTGGCAACATGACTGAAGTTTGATTCTGGATCCCTGTGGCCTGGGAACGTGACTGAGGCGTGATTCTGGAAAACTGTGGCCTGGGAACATGACATCTATTTAGATTGTGGAATACTGTGCCCCGGGAACCTGGCTAAGCCTTGGTTCTGGAACCCTGTGGGCTGGGAACATGACTGAGGTTTTATTCTGGAACCCTGTAGCCTGGGAACATAACTGAGGATTGATTCTGGAACCCTGTGGCCTGGGAACATGACATCGGTGGATTCTGGAACCCTGAGTCCTGGGAACATGACGTCTGTTTAGATTGTGGAATACTGTGCCCCGGGAACCTGACTGAGCCTCGGTTCTGGAACCCTGTGGACTGGGAACATGACTGAGGTTTTATTCTGGAACCCTGTAGCCTGGGAACATAACTGAGGATTGATTCTGGAATCTTGTGGCCTGGGAAAATGACAACGGTGGCTTCTGGAACCCTGTGGCCTGGGAACATGAGAACGGTTTGATTCTGGAACCCTGTGGCCTGGGAACATGCCTGAGGTTTGATGGTGGAAACCTGTGGCCTGGCAACATGACTGAGGTTTGATTCTGGAAGACTGTGGCTAGGGAACATGATATCGGGTTGATTCTGGAAACCTGTGTCCTGGGAACATGACTGAGGTTTGATTCTGGAACCCTGTGCCTTGGGAACATGACTGAGGTTTGTTTCTGGAAACCTGTTCCCTGGGAACATGACTGAGGTTTGATTCTGGACACCTGTGTCCTGGGAACATGACTGAGGTTTGATTGCTGAAACCTGTGGCCTGCGAACATGACTCAGGTTTGATTCTTGAACAATGTGTCCTGGGAATATGACTGAGGTTTGATTCTGGAAACCTTTGGCCTGGGAAAATGACTGAGGTTTCATTGTGGAAACATGTGGCTTGGAATCATGACTGAGGTTTGATAGTGGAACACTATGGCCTGGCAAAATAACTGAGGCTTGATTCTGGAACCCTGTGGCCTGGCAACTTGACTGAGGTGTGATGGCAGAAACCTGTGGACTGGCAACATGACTGAGTTTGATTGTGGCACCCTGTGCACGGGGAACATGACTGAGGCCTTATACTGGAACCCCGTGGCGTGGGAACTTGACATTGGTTTGATTCTGGAGCCCTGTTTACTGGGAACATGACTGAGGTTTGATGGTTGACACCTGTGGCCTGGCAACATGATTGAGGTTTGATAGTGGAACCCTCAGGCTTGGGAACATGAGTGAGGCTTGATGGTGGAACCCTGTGGCCTGGCAACATGAGTGAGGCTTGATGGTGGAACCCTGTGGCTTGGCAAGATGACTTAGGTTTGATTGTGGAACAGTCTTTCCTGGGAACATGACTGAGGCTTGATGGTGGAACCGTGGCCTAGCAACAGGACAGAGGTTTGATTGTGGAACCCTCTGGCCTGGGAATATGACTGAGGTTTAATTGTGGAACCCTGTGGCCTGGGAACATGACTGGGAGTTTATTTCTGAAACCTGTGTCCAGGGAACATGACTGAGGTTTTATTCTGGAACCATGTGGCCTGGGAATATGACTGAGGTTTGATTCTGGATACCATTGGCCTGGGAAGATGACTGATGTTAGATTGTGGAATCCTGTGGCCTGGGAACATGACATCGGTGGATTCTGGAACCCTGTGGCCTGGGAACATGCCTGAGGTTTGATGGTGGAAGCCTGTGGCCTGGCAACAGGACTGAGGTTTGATTCTGGAAGACTGTGGCTAGGGAACATGATATCGGGTTGATTCTGGCAACCTGTGTCCTGGGAACAAGACTGAGGTTTGATTCTGGAACCCTGTGCCTTGGGAACATGACTGAGGTTTGTTTCTGGAAGCCTGTTCCCTGGGAACATGACTGAGGCTTGATGGTGGAACCGTGGTCTGTCAACAGAACTGAGGTTTGATTGTGGAACCCTCTGGCCTGGGAATATGACTGAGGTTTAATTGTGGAACCCTGTGGCCTGGGAACATGACTGGGATTTTATTTCTGAAACCTGTGTCCAGGGAACATGACTGAGGTTTTATTCTGGAACCCTGTGTCCTGGGAACACAACTGAGGTTTGATTCTGGAACCATGTGGCCTGGGAATATGACTGAGGTTTGATTCTGGAAACCATTGGCCTGGGAAGATGACTGATGTTAGAGTGTGGAATCCTGTGGCCTGGGAACATGACATCGGTTTGGATTCCGGTACCCTGTTGCCTGGGAACATGAAATCGGTTTGATTCTGGAAACCTGTGGCCTGGGAATATGACTGAGGTTTGATGGTGGTACCCTATGGCCTGGCAACATGACTGAAGTTTGATTCTGGATCCCTGTGGCCTGGGAACGTGACTGAGGCGTGATTCTGGAAAACTGTGGCCTGGGAACATGACATCTATTTAGATTGTGGAATACTGTGCCCCGGGAACCTGGCTAAGCCTTGGTTCTGGAACCCTGTGGGCTGGGAACATGACTGAGGTTTTATTCTGGAACCCTGTAGCCTGGGAACATAACTGAGGATTGATTCTGGAACCCTGTGGCCTGGGAACATGACATCGGTGGATTCTGGAACCCTGAGTCCTGGGAACATGACGTCTGTTTAGATTGTGGAATACTGTGCCCCGGGAACCTGACTGAGCCTCGGTTCTGGAACCCTGTGGACTGGGAACATGACTGAGGTTTTATTCTGGAACCCTGTAGCCTGGGAACATAACTGAGGATTGATTCTGGAATCTTGTGGCCTGGGAAAATGACAACGGTGGCTTCTGGAACCCTGTGGCCTGGGAACATGAGAACGGTTTGATTCTGGAACCCTGTGGCCTGGGAACATGCCTGAGGTTTGATGGTGGAAACCTGTGGCCTGGCAACATGACTGAGGTTTGATTCTGGAAGACTGTGGCTAGGGAACATGATATCGGGTTGATTCTGGAAACCTGTGTCCTGGGAACATGACTGAGGTTTGATTCTGGAACCCTGTGCCTTGGGAACATGACTGAGGTTTGTTTCTGGAAACCTGTTCCCTGGGAACATGACTGAGGTTTGATTCTGGACACCTGTGTCCTGGGAACATGACTGAAGTTTGATTGCTGAAACCTGTGGCCTGCGAACATGACTCAGGTTTGATTCTTGAACAATGTGTCCTGGGAATATGACTGAGGTTTGATTCTGGAAACCTTTGGCCTGGGAAAATGACTGAGGTTTCATTGTGGAAACATGTGGCTTGGAATCATGACTGAGGTTTGATAGTGGAACACTATGGCCTGGCAAAATAACTGAGGCTTGATTCTGGAACCCTGTGGCCTGGCAACTTGACTGAGGTGTGATGGCAGAAACCTGTGGACTGGCAACATGACTGAGTTTGATTGTGGCACCCTGTGCACGGGGAACATGACTGAGGCCTTATACTGGAACCCCGTGGCGTGGGAACTTGACATTGGTTTGATTCTGGAGCCCTGTTTACTGGGAACATGACTGAGGTTTGATGGTTGACACCTGTGGCCTGGCAACATGATTGAGGTTTGATAGTGGAACCCTCAGGCTTGGGAACATGAGTGAGGCTTGATGGTGGAACCCTGTGGCCTGGCAACATGAGTGAGGCTTGATGGTGGAACCCTGTGGCTTGGCAAGATGACTTAGGTTTGATTGTGGAACAGTCTTTCCTGGGAACATGACTGAGGCTTGATGGTGGAACCGTGGCCTAGCAACAGGACAGAGGTTTGATTGTGGAACCCTCTGGCCTGGGAATATGACTGAGGTTTAATTGTGGAACCCTGTGGCCTGGGAACATGACTGGGAGTTTATTTCTGAAACCTGTGTCCAGGGAACATGACTGAGGTTTTATTCTGGAACCATGTGGCCTGGGAATATGACTGAGGTTTGATTCTGGATACCATTGGCCTGGGAAGATGACTGATGTTAGATTGTGGAATCCTGTGGCCTGGGAACATGACATCGGTGGATTCTGGAACCCTGTGGCCTGGGAACATGCCTGAGGTTTGATGGTGGAAGCCTGTGGCCTGGCAACAGGACTGAGGTTTGATTCTGGAAGACTGTGGCTAGGGAACATGATATCGGGTTGATTCTGGCAACCTGTGTCCTGGGAACAAGACTGAGGTTTGATTCTGGAACCCTATGCCTTGGGAACATGACTGAGGTTTGTTTCTGGAAGCCTGTTCCCTGGGAACATGACTGAGGCTTGATGGTGGAACCGTGGTCTGTCAACAGAACTGAGGTTTGATTGTGGAACCCTCTGGCCTGGGAATATGACTGAGGTTTAATTGTGGAACCCTGTGGCCTGGGAACATGACTGGGATTTTATTTCTGAAACCTGTGTCCAGGGAACATGACTGAGGTTTTATTCTGGAACCCTGTGTCCTGGGAACACAACTGAGGTTTGATTCTGGAACCATGTGGCCTGGGAATATGACTGAGGTTTGATTCTGGAAACCATTGGCCTGGGAAGATGACTGATGTTAGAGTGTGGAATCCTGTGGCCTGGGAACATGACATCGGTTTGGATTCCGGTACCCTGTTGCCTGGGAACATGAAATCGGTTTGATTCTGGAAACCTGTGGCCTGGGAATATGACTGAGGTTTTATGGTGGTAACCTATGGCCAGGCACCATGACTGAAGTTTGATTCTGGATCCCTGTGGCCTGGGAACGTGACTGAGGCGTGATTCTGGAAAACTGTTGCCTGGGAACATGACATCTATTTAGATTGTGGAATACTGTGCCCCGGGAACCTGACTAAGCCTTGGTTTTGGAACCCTGTGGGCTGGGAACATGACTGAGGTTTTTTTCTGGAACCCTGTAGCCTGGGAACATAACTGAGGATTTATTCTGGAATCTTGTGGCCTGGGAAAATGACAACGGTGGATTCTGGAACCCTGTGGCCTGGGAACATTAGAACGGTTTGATTCTGGAACCCTGTGGCCTGGGAACATGCCTGAGGTTTGATGGTGGAAACCTGTGGCCTGGCAACATGACTGAGGTTTGATTCTGGAAGACTGTGGCTAGGGAACATGATATCGGGTTGATTCTGGAAACCTGTGTCCTGGGAACAAGACTGAGGTTTGATTCTGGAACCCTGTGCCTTGGGAACATGACTGAGGTTTGTTTCTGGAAACCTGTTCCCTGGGAACATGACTGAGGTTTTATTCTGGAACCATGTGGCCTGGGAATATGACTGAGGTTTGATTGCTGAAACCGGTGGCCTGCGAACATGAATCAGGTTTGATTCTGGAACCATGTGTCCTGGGAATATGACTGAGGTTTGATTCTGGAAACCTTTGGCCTGGGAAAATGACTGAGGTTTCATTGTGGAAACATGTGGCTTGGGATCATGACTGAGGTTTGATGGTGGAACACTATGGCCTGGCAAAATGACTGAGGCTTGATTCTGGAACCCTGTGGCCTGGCAACTTGACTGAGGTGTGATGGCAGAAACCTGTGGACTGGCAACATGACTGAGTTTGATTGTGGCACCCTGTGCACGGGGAACATGACTGAGGCCTTATACTGGAACCCCGTGGCGTGGGAACTTGACATTGGTATGATTCTGGAGCCCTGTTTACTGGGAACATGACTGAGGTTTGATGGTTGACACCTGTGGCCTGGCAACATGATTGAGGTTTGATAGTGGAACCCTCAGGCTTGGGAACATGAGTGAGGCTTGATGGTGGAACCCTGTGGCCTGGCAACATGAGTGAGGCTTGATGGTGGGACCCTGTGGCTTGGCAAGATGACTTAGGTTTGATTGTGGAACAGTCTTTCCTGGGAACATGACTGAGGCTTGATGGTGGAACCGTGGCCTAGCAACAGGACAGAGGTTTGATTGTGGAACCCTCTGGCCTGGGAATATGACTGAGGTTTAATTGTGGAACCCTGTGGCCTGGGAACATGACTGGGAGTTTATTTCTGAAACCAGTGTCCAGGGAACATGACTGAGGTTTTATTCTGGAACCATGTGGCCTGGGAATATGACTGACGTTTGATTCTGGAAACCATTGGCCTGGGAAGATGACTGATGTTAGAGTGTGGAATCCTGTGGCCTGGGAACATGACATCGGTGGATTCTGGAACCCTGTGGCCTGGGAACATGCCTGAGGTTTGATGGTGGAAGCCTGTGGCCTGGCAACAGGACTGAGGTTTGATTCTGGAAGACTGTGGCTAGGGAACATGATATCGGGTTGATTCTGGCAACCTGTGTCCTGGGAACAAGACTGAGGTTTGATTCTGGAACCCTGTGCCTTGGGAACATGACTGAGGTTTGTTTCTGGAAGCCTGTTCCCTGGGAACATGACTGAGGCTTGATGGTGGAACCGTGGTCTGGCAACAGAACTGAGGTTTGATTGTGGAACCCTCTGGCCTGGGAATATGACTGGGGTTTAATTGTGGAACCCTGTGGCCTGGGAACATGACTGGGATCTTATTTCTGAAACCTGTGTCCAGGGAACATGACTGAGGTTTTATTGTGGAACCCTGTGTCCTGGGAACACAACTGAGGTTTGATTCTGGAACCATGTGGCCTGGGAATATGACTGAGGTTTGATTCTGGAAACCATTGGCCTGGGAAGATGACTGATGTTAGAGTGTGGAATCCTGTGGCCTGGGAACATGACATCGGTTTGGATTCCGGTACCCTGTTGCCTGGGAACATGAAATCGGTTTGATTCTGGAAACCTGTGGCCTGGGAATATGACTGAGGTTTTATGGTGGTAACCTATGGCCTGGCAACATGACTGAAGTTTGATTCTGGATCCCTGTGGCCTGGGAACGTGACTGAGGCGTGATTCTGGAAAACTGTTGCCTGGGAACATGACATCTATTTAGATTGTGGAATACTGTGCCCCGGGAACCTGACTAAGCCTTGGTTCTGGAACCCTGTGGGCTGGGAACATGACTGAGGTTTTATTCTGGAACCCTGTAGCCTGGGAACATAACTGAGGATTGATTCTGGAACCCTGTGGCCTGGGAACATGACATCGGTGGATTCTGGAACCCTGAGGCCTGGGAACATGACATCTGCTTAGATTGTGGAATACTGTGCCCCGGGAACCTGACTGAGCCTCGGTTCTGGAACCCTGTGGACTGGGAACATGACTGAGGTTTTATTCTGGAACCCTGTAGCCTGGGAACATAACTGAGGATTGATTCTGGAATCTTGTGGCCTGGGAAAATGACAACGGTGGATTCTGGCACCCTGTGGCCTGGGAACATGAGAACGGTTTGATTCTGGAACCCTGTGG
This sequence comes from Balaenoptera physalus, assembly GCF_965194825.1. Lineage (NCBI taxonomy): Eukaryota > Metazoa > Chordata > Mammalia > Artiodactyla > Balaenopteridae > Balaenoptera > Balaenoptera physalus. The sequence goes on along the minus strand of NW_028126455.1, from coordinate 1,674,780 downwards.
CCTGGGAATATGCCTGAGGTTTGATGGTGAAAACCTGTGGCCTGGCAACATGACTGAGGTTTGATTCTGGAAGACTGTGGCTAGGGAACATGATATCGGGTTGATTCTGGAAACCTGTGTCCTGGGAACAACACTGAGGTTTGATTCTGGAACCCTGTGCCTTGGGAACATGACTGAGGTTTGTTTCTGGAAACCTGTTCCCTGGGAACATGGCTGAGGTTTGATTCAGGACACCTGTGTCCTGGGAACATGACTGAGGTTTGATTGCTGAAACCTGTGGCCTGCGAACATGACTCAGGTTTGATTCTGGAACCATGTGTCCTGGGAATATGACTGAGGTTTGATTCTGGAAGCCTTTGGCCTGGGAAAATGACTGAGGTTTCATTGTGGAAACATGTGGCTTGGGATCATGACTGAGGTTTGATGGTGGAACACTATGGCCTGGCAAAATGACTGAGGCTTGATTCTGGAACCCTGTGGCCTGGCAACTTGACTGAGGTGTGATGGCAGAAACCTGTGGACTGGCAACATGACTGAGTTTGATTGTGGCACCCTGTGCACGGGGAACATGACTGAGGCCTGATACTGGAACCCCGTGGCGTGGGAACTTGACATTGGTATGATTCTGGAGCCCTGTTTACTGGGAACATGACTGAGGTTTGATGGTTGACACCTGTGGCCTGGCAACATGATTGAGGTTTGATAGTGGAACCCTCAGGCTGGGGAACATGAGTGAGGCTTGATGGTGGAACCCTGTGGCCTGGCAACATGAGTGAGGCTTGATGGTGGAACCCTGTGGCTTGGCAAGATGACTTAGGTTTGATTGTGGAACAGTCTTTCCTGGGAACATGACTGAGGCTTGATGGTGGAACCGTGGCCTAGCAACAGGACAGAGGTTTGATTGTGGAACCCTCTGGCCTGGGAATATGACTGAGGTTTAATTGTGGAACCCTGTGGCCTGGGAACATGACTGGGAGTTCATTTCTGAAACCAGTGTCCAGGGAACATGACTGAGGTTTTATTCTGGAACCATGTGGCCTGGGAATATGACTGAGGTTTGATTCTGGAAACCATTGGCCTGGGAAGATGACTGATGTTAGAGTGTGGAATCCTGTGGCCTGGGAACATGACATCGGTGGATTCTGGAACCCTGTGGCCTGGGAACATGCCTGAGGTTTGATGGTGGAAGCCTGTGGCCTGGCAACAGGACTGAGGTTTGATTCTGGAAGACTGTGGCTAGGGAACATGATATCGGGTTGATTCTGGCAACCTGTGTCCTGGGAACAAGACTGAGGTTTGATTCTGGAACCCTGTGCCTTGGGAACATGACTGAGGTTTGTTTCTAGACGCCTGTTCCCTGGGAACATGACTGAGGCTTGATGGTGGAACCGTGGTCTGGCAACAGAACTGAGGTTTGATTGTGGAACCCTCTGGCCTGGGAATATGACTGAGGTTTAATTGTGGAACCCTGTGGCCTGGGAACATGACTGGGATCTTATTTCTGAAACCTGTGTCCAGGGAACATGACTGAGGTTTTATTCTGGAACCCTGTGTCCTGGGAACACAACTGAGGTTTGAATCTGGAACCATGTGGCCTGGGAATATGACTGAGGTTTGATTCTGGAAACCATTGGCCTGGGAAGATGACTGATGTTAGAGTGTGGAATCCTGTGGCCTGGGAACATGACATCGGTTTGGATTCCGGTACCCTGTTGCCTGGGAACATGAAATCGGTTTGATTCTGGAAACCTGTGGCCTGGGAATATGACTGAGGTTTTATGGTGGTACCCTATGGCCTGGCAACATGACTGAAGTTTGATTCTGGATCCCTGTGGCCTGGGAACGTGACTGAGGCGTGATTCTGGAAAACTGTGGCCTGGGAACATGACATCTATTTAGATTGTGGAATACTGTGCCCCGGGAACCTGACTAAGCCTTGGTTCTGGAACCCTGTGGGCTGGGAACATGACTGAGGTTTTATTCTGGAACCCTGTAGCCTGGGAACATAACTGAGGATTGATTCTGGAACCCTGTGGCCTGGGAACATGACATCGGTGGATTCTGGAACCCTGAGGCCTGGGAACATGACATCTGTTTAGATTGTGGAATACTGTGCCCCGGGAACCTGACTGAGCCTCGGTTCTGGAACCCTGTGGACTGGGAACATGACTGAGGTTTTATTCTGGAACCCTGTAGCCTGGGAACATAACTGAGGATTGATTCTGGAATCTTGTGGCCTGGGAAAATGACAACGGCGGATTCTGGAACCGTGAGGCCTGGGAACATGAGAACGGTTTGATTCTGGAACCCTGTGGCCTGGGAACATGCCTGAGGTTTGATGGTGGAAACCTGTGGCCTGGCAACATGACTGAGGTTTGATTCTGGAAGACTGTGGCTAGGGAACATGATATCGGGTTGATTCTGGAAACCTGTGTCCTGGGAACAAGACTGAGGTTTGATTCTGGAACCCTGTGCCTTGGGAACATGACTGAGGTTTGTTTCTGGAAACCTGTTCCCTGGGAACATGACTGAGGTTTGATTCTGGACACCTGTGTCCTGGGAACATGACTGAGGTTTGATTGCTGAAACCTGTGGCCTGCGAACATGACTCAGGTTTGATTCTGGAACCATGTGTCCTGGGAATATGACTGAGGTTTGATTCTCGAAGCCTTTGGCCTGGGAAAATGACTGAGGTTTCATTGTGGAAACATGTGGCTTGGGATCATGACTGAGGTTTGATGGTGGAACACTATGGCCTGGCAAAATGACTGAGGCTTGATTCTGGAACCCTGTGGCCTGGCAACTTGAGTGAGGTGTGATGGCAGAAACCTGTGGCCTGGCAACATGACTGAGTTTGATTGTGGCACCCTGTGCACGGGGAACATGACTGAGGCCTGATACTGGAACCCCGTGGCGTGGGAACTTGACATTGGTTTGATTCTGGAGCCCTGTTTACTGGGAACATGACTGAGGTTTGATGGTTGACACCTGTGGCCTGGCAACATGATTGAGGTTTGATAGTGGAACCCTCAGGCTGGGGAACATGAGTGAGGCTTGATGGTGGAACCCTGTGGCCTGGCAACATGAGTGAGGCTTGATGGTGGAACCCTGTGGCTTGGCAAGATGACTTAGGTTTGATGGTGGAACAATCTTTCCTGGGAACATGACTGAGGCTTGATGGTGGAACCGTGGCCTAGCAACAGGACAGAGGTTTGATTGTGGAACCCTCTGGCCTGGGAATATGACTGAAGTTTAATTGTGGAACCCTGTGGCCTGGGAACATGACTGGGAGTTTATTTCTGAAACCAGTGTCCAGGGAACATGACTGAGGTTTTATTCTGGAACCATGTGGCCTGGGAATATGACTGAGGTTTGATTCTGGAAACCATTGGCCTGGGAAGATGACTGATGTTAGAGTGTGGAATCCTGTGGCCTGGGAACATGACATCGGTGGATTCTGGAACCCTGTGGCCTGGGAACATGCCTGAGGTTTGATGGTGGAAGCCTGTGGCCTGGCAACAGGACTGAGGTTTGATTCTGGAAGACTGTGGCTAGGGAACATTATATCGGGTTTATTCTGGCAACCTGTGTCCTGGGAACAAGACTGAGGATTGATTCTGGAACCCTGTGCCTTGGGAACATGACTGAGGTTTGTTTCTGGAAGCCTGTTCCCTGGGAACATGACTGAGGCTTGATGGTGGAACCGTGGTCTGGCAACAGAACTGAGGTTTGATTGTGGAACCCTCTGGCCTGGGAATATGACTGAGGTTTAATTGTGGAACCCTGTGGCCTGGGAACATGACTGGGATTTTATTTCTGAAACCTGTGTCCAGGGAACATGACTGAGGTTTTATTGTGGAACCCTGTGTCCTGGGAACACAAATGAGGTTTGATTCTGGAACCATGTGGCCTGGGAATATGACTGAGGTTTGATTCTGGAAACCATTGGCCTGGGAAGATGACTGATGTTAGAGTGTGGAATCCTGTGGCCTGGGAACATGACATCGGTTTGGATTCCGGTACCCTGTTGCCTGGGAACATGAAATCGGTTTGATTCTGGAAACCTGTGGCCTGGGAATATGACTGAGGTTTGATGGTGGTACCCTATGGCCTGGCAACATGACTGAAGTTTGATTCTGGATCCCTGTGGCCTGGGAACGTGACTGAGGCGTGATTCTGGAAAACTGTGGCCTGGGAACATGACATCTATTTAGATTGTGGAATACTGTGCCCCGGGAACCTGACTAAGCCTTGGTTCTGGAACCCTGTGGGCTGGGAACATGACTGAGGTTTTATTCTGGAACCCTGTAGCCTGGGAACATAACTGAGGATTGATTCTGGAACCCTGTGGCCTGGGAACATGACATCGGTGGATTGTGGAACCCTGAGGCCTGGGAACATGACATCTGTTTAGATTGTGGAATACTGTGCCCCGGGAACCTGACTGAGCCTCGGTTCTGGAACCCTGTGGACTGGGAACATGACTGAGGTTTTATTCTGGAACCCTGTAGCCTGGGAACATAACTGAGGATTGATTCTGGAATCTTGTGGCCTGGGAAAATGACAACGGTGGATTCTGGAACCCTGTGGCCTGGGAACATGAGAACGGTTTGATTCTGGAACCCTGTGGCCTGGGAACATGCCTGAGGTTTGATGGTGGAATCCTGTGGCCTGGCAACATGACTGAGGTTTGATTCTGGAAGACTGTGGCTAGGGAACATGATATCGGGTTGATTCTGGAAACCTGTGTCCTGGGAACAAGACTGAGGTTTGATTCTGGAACCCTGTGCCTTGGGAACATGACTGAGGTTTGTTTCTGGAAACCTGTTCCCTGGGAACATGACTGAGGTTTGATTCTGGACACCTGTGTCCTGGGAACATGACTGAGGTTTGATTGCTGAAACCTGTGGCCTGCGAACATGACTCAGGTTTGATTCTGGAACCATGTGTCCTGGGAATATGACTGAGGTTTGATTCTGGAAGCCTTTGGCCTGGGAAAATGACTGAGGTTTCATTGTGGAAACATGTGGCTTGGGATCATGACTGAGGTTTGATGGTGGAACACTATGGCCTGGCAAAATGACTGAGGCTTGATTCTGGAACCCTGTGGCCTGGCAACTTGACTGAGGTGTGATGGCAGAAACCTGTGGACTGGCAACATGACTGAGTTTGATTGTGGCACCCTGTGCACGGGGAACATGACTGAGGCCTTATACTGGAACCCCGTGGCGTGGGAACTTGACATTGGTATGATTCTGGAGCCCTGTTTACTGGGAACATGACTGAGGTTTGATGGTTGACACCTGTGGCCTGGCAACATGATTGAGGTTTGATAGTGGAACCCTCAGGCTTGGGAACATGAGTGAGGCTTGATGGTGGAACCCTGTGGCCTGGCAACATGAGTGAGGCTTGATGGTGGAACCCTGTGGCTTGGCAAGATGACTTAGGTTTGATTGTGGAACACTCTTTCCTGGGAACATGACTGAGGCTTGATGGTGGAACCGTGGCCTAGCAACAGGACAGAGGTTTGATTGTGGAACCCTCTGGCCTGGGAATATGACTGAGGTTTAATTGTGGAACCCTGTGGCCTGGGAACATGACTGGGAGTTTATTTCTGAAACCAGTGTCCAGGGAACATGACTGAGGTTTTATTCTGGAACTATGTGGCCTGGGAATATGACTGACGTTTGATTCTGGAAACCATTGGCCTGGGAAGATGACTGATGTTAGAGTTTGGAATCCTGTGGCCTGGGAACATGACATCGGTGGATTCTGGAACCCTGTGGCCTGGGAACATGCCTGAGGTTTGATGGTGGAAGCCTGTGGCCTGGCAACAGGACTGAGGTTTGATTCTGGAAGACTGTGGCTAGGGAACATGATATCGGGTTGATTCTGGCAACCTGTGTCCTGGGAACAAGACTGAGGTTTGATTCTGGAACCCTGTGCCTTGGGAACATGACTGAGGTTTGTTTCTGGAAGCCTGTTCCCTGGGAACATGACTGAGGCTTGATGGTGGAACCGTGGTCTGGCAACAGAACTGAGGTTTGATTGTGGAACCCTCTGGCCTGGGAATATGACTGAGGTTTAATTGTGGAACCCTGTGGCCTGGGAACATGATTGGGAGTTTATTTCTGAAACCTGTGTCCAGGGAACATGACTGAGGTTTTATTGTGGAACCCTGTGTCCTGGGAACACAAATGAGGTTTGATTCTGGAACCATGTGGCCTGGGAATATGACTGAGGTTTGATTCTGGAAACCATTGGCCTGGGAAGATGACTGATGTTAGAGTGTGGAATCCTGTGGCCTGGGACATGACATCGGTTTGGATTCCGGTACCCTGTTGCCTGGGAACATGAAATCGGTTTGATTCTGGAAACCTGTGGCCTGGGAATATGACTGAGGTTTGATGGTGGTACCCTATGGCCTGGCAACATGACTGAAGTTTGATTCTGGATCCCTGTGGCCTGGGAACGTGACTGAGGCGTGATTCTGGAAAACTGTGGCCTGGGAACATGACATCTATTTAGATTGTGGAATACTGTGCCCCGGGAACCTGACTAAGCCTTGGTTCTGGAACCCTGTGGGCTGGGAACATGACTGAGGTTTTATTCTGGAACCCTGTAGCCTGGGAACATAACTGAGGATTGATTCTGGAACCCTGTGGCCTGGGAACATGACATCGGTGGATTGTGGAACCCTGAGGCCTGGGAACATGACATCTGTTTAGATTGTGGAATACTGTGCCCCGGGAACCTGACTGAGCCTCGGTTCTGGAACCCTGTGGACTGGGAACATGACTGAGGTTTTATTCTGGAACCCTGTAGCCTGGGAACATAACTGAGGATTGATTCTGGAATCTTGTGGCCTGGGAAAATGACAACGGTGGATTCTGGAACCCTGTGGCCTGGGAACATGAGAACGGTTTGATTCTGGAACCCTGTGGCCTGGGAACATGCCTGAGGTTTGATGGTGGAATCCTGTGGCCTGGCAACATGACTGAGGTTTGATTCTGGAAGACTGTGGCTAGGGAACATGATATCGGGTTGATTCTGGAAACCTGTGTCCTGGGAACAAGACTGAGGTTTGATTCTGGAACCCTGTGCCTTGGGAACATGACTGAGGTTTGTTTCTGGAAACCTGTTCCCTGGGAACATGACTGAGGTTTGATTCTGGACACCTGTGTCCTGGGAACATGACTGAGGTTTGATTGCTGAAACCTGTGGCCTGCGAACATGACTCAGGTTTGATTCTGGAACCATGTGTCCTGGGAATATGACTGAGGTTTGATTCTGGAAGACTGTGGCTAGGGAACATGATATCGGGTTGATTCTGGAAACCTGTGTCCTGGGAACAAGACTGAGGTTTGTTTCTGGAAACCTGTTCCCTGGGAACATGACTGAGGTTTGATTCTGGACACCTGTGTTCTGGGAACATGACTGAGGTTTGATTGCTGAAACCTGTGGCCTGCGAACATGACTCAGGTTTGATTCTGGAACCATGTGTCCTGGGAATATTACTGAGGTTTGATTCTGGAAACCTTTGGCCTGGGAAAATGACTGAGGTTTCATTGTGGAAACATGTGGCTTGGGATCATGACTGAGGTTTGATGGTGGAACACTATGGCCTGGGAAAATGACTGAGACTTGATTCTGGAACCCTGTGGCCTGGCAACTTGACTGAGGTGTGATGGCAGAAACCTGTGGCCTGGCAACATGACTGAGTTTGATTGTGGCACCCTGTGCACGGGGAACATGACTGAGGCCTGATACTGGAACCCCGTGGCGTGGGAACTTGACATTGGTTTGATTCTGGAGCCCTGTTTACTGGGAACATGACTGAGGTTTGATGGTTGACACCTGTGGCCTGGCAACATGATTGAGGTTTGATAGTGGAACCCTCAGGCTTGGGAACATGAGTGAGGCTTGATGGTGGAACCCTGTGGCCTGGCAACATGAGTGAGGCTTGATGGTGGAACCCTGTGGCTTGGCAAGATGACTTAGGTTTGATTGTGGAACAGTCTTTCCTGGGAACATGACTGAGGCTTGATGGCGGAACCGTGGCCTAGCAACAGGACAGAGGTTTGATTGTGGAACCCTCTGGCCTGGGAATATGACTGAGGTTTAATTGTGGAACCCTGTGGCCTGGGAACATGACTGGGAGTTTATTTCTGAAACCTGTGTCCAGGGAACATGACTGAGGTTTTATTCTGGAACCATGTGGCCTGGGAATATGACTGAGGTTTGATTCTGGAAACCATTGGCCTGGGAAGATGACTGATGTTAGAGTGTGGAATCCTGTGGCCTGGGAACATGACATCGGTGGATTCTGGAACCCTGTGGCCTGGGAACATGCCTGAGGTTTAATGGTGGAAGCCTGTGGCCTGGCAACAGGACTGAGGCTTGATTCTGGAAGACTGTGGCTAGGGAACATGATATCGGGTTGATTCTGGCAACCTGTGTCCTGGGAACAAGACTGAGGTTTGATTCTGGAACCCTGTGCCTTGGGAACATGACTGAGGTTTGTTTCTGGAAGCCTGTTCCCTGGGAACATGACTGAGGCTTGATGGTGGAACCGTGGTCTGGCAACAGAACTGAGGTTTGATTGTGGAACCCTCTGGCCTGGGAATATGACTGAGGTTTAATTGTGGAACCCTGTGGCCTGGGAACATGACTGGGATTTAATTTCTGAAACCTGTGTCCAGGGAACATGACTGAGGTTTTATTCTGGAACCCTGTGTCCTGGGAACACAACTGAGGTTTGATTCTGGAACCATGTGGCCTGGGAATATGACTGAGGTTTGATTCTGGAAACCATTGGCCTGGGAAGATGACTGATGTTAGAGTGTGGAATCCTGTGGCCTGGGAACATGACATCGGTTTGGATTCCGGTACCCTGTTGCCTGGGAACATGAAATCGGTTTGATTCTGGAAACCTGTGGCCTGGGAATATGACTGAGGTTTGATGGTGGTACCCTATGGCCTGGCAACATGACTGAAGTTTGATTCTGGATCCCTGTGGCCTGGGAACGTGACTGAGGCGTGATTCTGGAAAACTGTTGCCTGGGAACATGACATCTATTTAGATTGTGGAATACTGTGCCCCGGGAACCTGACTAAGCCTTGGTTCGGGAACCCTGTGGGCTGGGAACATGACTGAGGTTTTATTCTGGAACCCTGTAGCCTGGGAACATAACTGAGGATTGATTCTGGAATCTTGTGGCCTGGGAAAATGACAACGGTGGATTCTGGAACCCTGTGGCCTGGGAACATGAGAACGGTTTGATTCTGGAACCCTGTGGCCTGGGAACATGACTGGGAGTTTATTTCTGAAACCAGTGTCCAGGGAACATGACTGAGGTTTTATTCTGGAACCATGTGGCCTGGGAATATGACTGACGTTTGATTCTGGAAACCATTGGCCTGGGAAGATGACTGATGTTAGAGTTTGGAATCCTGTGGCCTGGGAACATGACATCGGTGGATTCTGGAACCCTGTGGCCTGGGAACATTCCTGAGGTTTGATGGTGGAAGCCTGTGGCCTGGCAACAGGACTGAGGTTTGATTCTGGAAGACTGTGGCTAGGGAACATGATATCGGGTTGATTCTGGCAACCTGTGTCCTGGGAACAAGACTGAGGTTTGATTCTGGAACCCTGTGCCTTGGGAACATGACTGAGGTTTGTTTCTGGAAGCCTGTTCCCTGGGAACATGACTGAGGCTTGATGGTGGAACCGTGGTCTGGCAACAGAACTGAGGTTTGATTGTGGAACCCTCTGGCCTGGGAATATGACTGAGGTTTAATTGTGGAACCCTGTGGCCTGGGAACATGACTGGGATTTTATTTCTGAAACCTGTGTCCAGGGAACATGACTGAGGTTTTATTGTGGAACCCTGTGTCCTGGGAACACAAATGAGGTTTGATTCTGGAACCATGTGGCCTGGGAATATGACTGAGGTTTGATTCTGGAAACCATTGGCCTGGGAAGATGACTGATGTTAGAGTGTGGAATCCTGTGGCCTGGGAACATGACATCGGTTTGGATTCCGGTACCCTGTTGCCTGGGAACATGAAATCGGTTTGATTCTGGAAACCTGTGGCCTGGGAATATGACTGAGGTTTGATGGTGGTACCCTATGGCCTGGCAACATGACTGAAGTTTGATTCTGGATCCCTGTGGCCTGGGAACGTGACTGAGGCGTGATTCTGGAAAACTGTGGCCTGGGAACATGACATCTATTTAGATTGTGGAATACTGTGCCCCGGGAACCTGACTAAGCCTTGGTTCTGGAACCCTGTGGGCTGGGAACATGACTGAGGTTTTATTCTGGAACCCTGTAGCCTGGGAACATAACTGAGGATTGATTCTGGAACCCTGTGGCCTGGGAACATGACATCGGTGGATTGTGGAACCCTGAGGCCTGGGAACATGACATCTGTTTAGATTGTGGAATACTGTGCCCCGGGAACCTGACTGAGCCTCGGTTCTGGAACCCTGTGGACTGGGAACATGACTGAGGTTTTATTCTGGAACCCTGTAGCCTGGGAACATAACTGAGGATTGATTCTGGAATCTTGTGGCCTGGGAAAATGACAACGGTGGATTCTGGAACCCTGTGGCCTGGGAACATGAGAACGGTTTGATTCTGGAACCCTGTGGCCTGGGAACATGCCTGAGGTTTGATGGTGGAATCCTGTGGCCTGGCAACATGACTGAGGTTTGATTCTGGAAGACTGTGGCTAGGGAACATGATATCGGGTTGATTCTGGAAACCTGTGTCCTGGGAACAAGACTGAGGTTTGATTCTGGAACCCTGTGCCTTGGGAACATGACTGAGGTTTGTTTCTGGAAACCTGTTCCCTGGGAACATGACTGAGGTTTGATTCTGGACACCTGTGTCCTGGGAACATGACTGAGGTTTGATTGCTGAAACCTGTGGCCTGCGAACATGACTCAGGTTTGATTCTGGAACCATGTGTCCTGGGAATATGACTGAGGTTTGATTCTGGAAGACTGTGGCTAGGGAACATGATATCGGGTTGATTCTGGAAACCTGTGTCCTGGGAACAAGACTGAGGTTTGTTTCTGGAAACCTGTTCCCTGGGAACATGACTGAGGTTTGATTCTGGACACCTGTGTTCTGGGAACATGACTGAGGTTTGATTGCTGAAACCTGTGGCCTGCGAACATGACTCAGGTTTGATTCTGGAACCATGTGTCCTGGGAATATTACTGAGGTTTGATTCTGGAAACCTTTGGCCTGGGAAAATGACTGAGGTTTCATTGTGGAAACATGTGGCTTGGGATCATGACTGAGGTTTGATGGTGGAACACTATGGCCTGGGAAAATGACTGAGACTTGATTCTGGAACCCTGTGGCCTGGCAACTTGACTGAGGTGTGATGGCAGAAACCTGTGGCCTGGCAACATGACTGAGTTTGATTGTGGCACCCTGTGCACGGGGAACATGACTGAGGCCTGATACTGGAACCCCGTGGCGTGGGAACTTGACATTGGTTTGATTCTGGAGCCCTGTTTACTGGGAACATGACTGAGGTTTGATGGTTGACACCTGTGGCCTGGCAACATGATTGAGGTTTGATAGTGGAACCCTCAGGCTTGGGAACATGAGTGAGGCTTGATGGTGGAACCCTGTGGCCTGGCAACATGAGTGAGGCTTGATGGTGGAACCCTGTGGCTTGGCAAGATGACTTAGGTTTGATTGTGGAACAGTCTTTCCTGGGAACATGACTGAGGCTTGATGGTGGAACCGTGGCCTAGCAACAGGACAGAGGTTTGATTGTGGAACCCTCTGGCCTGGGAATATGACTGAGGTTTAATTGTGGAACCCTGTGGCCTGGGAACATGACTGGGAGTTTATTTCTGAAACCTGTGTCCAGGGAACATGACTGAGGTTTTATTCTGGAACCATGTGGCCTGGGAATATGACTGAGGTTTGATTCTGGAAACCATTGGCCTGGGAAGATGACTGATGTTAGAGTGTGGAATCCTGTGGCCTGGGAACATGACATCGGTGGATTCTGGAACCCTGTGGCCTGGGAACATGCCTGAGGTTTGATGGTGGAAGCCTGTGGCCTGGCAACAGGACTGAGGTTTGATTCTGGAAGACTGTGGCTAGGGAACATGATATCGGGTTGATTCTGGCAACCTGTGTCCTGGGAACAAGACTGAGGTTTGATTCTGGAACCCTGTGCCTTGGGAACATGACTGAGGTTTGTTTCTGGAAGCCTGTTCCCTGGGAACATGACTGAGGCTTGATGGTGGAACCGTGGTCTGTCAACAGAACTGAGGTTTGATTGTGGAACCCTCTGGCCTGGGAATATGACTGAGGTTTAATTGTGGAACCCTGTGGCCTGGGAACATGACTGGGATTTTATTTCTGAAACCTGTGTCCAGGGAACATGACTGAGGTTTTATTCTGGAACCCTGTGTCCTGGGAACACAACTGAGGTTTGATTCTGGAACCATGTGGCCTGGGAATATGACTGAGGTTTGATTCTGGAAACCATTGGCCTGGGAAGATGACTGATGTTAGAGTGTGGAATCCTGTGGCCTGGGAACATGACATCGGTTTGGATTCCGGTACCCTGTTGCCTGGGAACATGAAATCGGTTTGATTCTGGAAACCTGTGGCCTGGGAATATGACTGAGGTTTTATGGTGGTAACCTATGGCCAGGCACCATGACTGAAGTTTGATTCTGGATCCCTGTGGCCTGGGAACGTGACTGAGGCGTGATTCTGGAAAACTGTTGCCTGGGAACATGACATCTATTTAGATTGTGGAATACTGTGCCCCGGGAACCTGACTAAGCCTTGGTTTTGGAACCCTGTGGGCTGGGAACATGACTGAGGTTTTTTTCTGGAACCCTGTAGCCTGGGAACATAACTGAGGATTTATTCTGGAATCTTGTGGCCTGGGAAAATGACAACGGTGGATTCTGGAACCCTGTGGCCTGGGAACATTAGAACGGTTTGATTCTGGAACCCTGTGGCCTGGGAACATGCCTGAGGTTTGATGGTGGAAACCTGTGGCCTGGCAACATGACTGAGGTTTGATTCTGGAAGACTGTGGCTAGGGAACATGATATCGGGTTGATTCTGGAAACCTGTGTCCTGGGAACAAGACTGAGGTTTGATTCTGGAACCCTGTGCCTTGGGAACATGACTGAGGTTTGTTTCTGGAAACCTGTTCCCTGGGAACATGACTGAGGTTTTATTCTGGAACCATGTGGCCTGGGAATATGACTGAGGTTTGATTGCTGAAACCGGTGGCCTGCGAACATGAATCAGGTTTGATTCTGGAACCATGTGTCCTGGGAATATGACTGAGGTTTGATTCTGGAAACCTTTGGCCTGGGAAAATGACTGAGGTTTCATTGTGGAAACATGTGGCTTGGGATCATGACTGAGGTTTGATGGTGGAACACTATGGCCTGGCAAAATGACTGAGGCTTGATTCTGGAACCCTGTGGCCTGGCAACTTGACTGAGGTGTGATGGCAGAAACCTGTGGACTGGCAACATGACTGAGTTTGATTGTGGCACCCTGTGCACGGGGAACATGACTGAGGCCTTATACTGGAACCCCGTGGCGTGGGAACTTGACATTGGTATGATTCTGGAGCCCTGTTTACTGGGAACATGACTGAGGTTTGATGGTTGACACCTGTGGCCTGGCAACATGATTGAGGTTTGATAGTGGAACCCTCAGGCTTGGGAACATGAGTGAGGCTTGATGGTGGAACCCTGTGGCCTGGCAACATGAGTGAGGCTTGATGGTGGGACCCTGTGGCTTGGCAAGATGACTTAGGTTTGATTGTGGAACAGTCTTTCCTGGGAACATGACTGAGGCTTGATGGTGGAACCGTGGCCTAGCAACAGGACAGAGGTTTGATTGTGGAACCCTCTGGCCTGGGAATATGACTGAGGTTTAATTGTGGAACCCTGTGGCCTGGGAACATGACTGGGAGTTTATTTCTGAAACCAGTGTCCAGGGAACATGACTGAGGTTTTATTCTGGAACCATGTGGCCTGGGAATATGACTGACGTTTGATTCTGGAAACCATTGGCCTGGGAAGATGACTGATGTTAGAGTGTGGAATCCTGTGGCCTGGGAACATGACATCGGTGGATTCTGGAACCCTGTGGCCTGGGAACATGCCTGAGGTTTGATGGTGGAAGCCTGTGTCCTGGCAACAGGACTGAGGTTTGATTCTGGAAGACTGTGGCTAGGGAACATGATATCGGGTTGATTCTGGCAACCTGTGTCCTGGGAACAAGACTGAGGTTTGATTCTGGAACCCTGTGCCTTGGGAACATGACTGAGGTTTGTTTCTGGAAGCCTGTTCCCTGGGAACATGACTGAGGCTTGATGGTGGAACCGTGGTCTGGCAACAGAACTGAGGTTTGATTGTGGAACCCTCTGGCCTGGGAATATGACTGGGGTTTAATTGTGGAACCCTGTGGCCTGGGAACATGACTGGGATCTTATTTCTGAAACCTGTGTCCAGGGAACATGACTGAGGTTTTATTGTGGAACCCTGTGTCCTGGGAACACAACTGAGGTTTGATTCTGGAACCATGTGGCCTGGGAATATGACTGAGGTTTGATTCTGGAAACCATTGGCCTGGGAAGATGACTGATGTTAGAGTGTGGAATCCTGTGGCCTGGGAACATGACATCGGTTTGGATTCCGGTACCCTGTTGCCTGGGAACATGAAATCGGTTTGATTCTGGAAACCTGTGGCCTGGGAATATGACTGAGGTTTTATGGTGGTAACCTATGGCCTGGCAACATGACTGAAGTTTGATTCTGGATCCCTGTGGCCTGGGAACGTGACTGAGGCGTGATTCTGGAAAACTGTTGCCTGGGAACATGACATCTATTTAGATTGTGGAATACTGTGCCCCGGGAACCTGACTAAGCCTTGGTTCTGGAACCCTGTGGGCTGGGAACATGACTGAGGTTTTATTCTGGAACCCTGTAGCCTGGGAACATAACTGAGGATTGATTCTGGAACCCTGTGGCCTGGGAACATGACATCGGTGGATTCTGGAACCCTGAGGCCTGGGAACATGACATCTGCTTAGATTGTGGAATACTGTGCCCCGGGAACCTGACTGAGCCTCGGTTCTGGAACCCTGTGGACTGGGAACATGACTGAGGTTTTATTCTGGAACCCTGTAGCCTGGGAACATAACTGAGGATTGATTCTGGAATCTTGTGGCCTGGGAAAATGACAACGGTGGATTCTGGCACCCTGTGGCCTGGGAACATGAGAACGGTTTGATTCTGGAACCCTGTGGCCTGGGAATATGCCTGAGGTTTGATGGTGAAAACCTGTGGCCTGGCAACATGACTGAGGTTTGATTCTGGAAGACTGTGGCTAGGGAACATGATATCGGGTTGATTCTGGAAACCTGTGTCCTGGGAACAAGACTGAGGTTTGATTCTGGAACCCTGTGCCTTGGGAACATGACTGAGGTTTGTTTCTGGAAACCTGTTCCCTGGGAACATGGCTGAGGTTTGATTCAGGACACCTGTGTCCTGGGAACATGACTGAGGTTTGATTGCTGAAACCTGTGGCCTGCGAACATGACTCAGGTTTGATTCTGGAACCATGTGTCCTGGGAATATGACTGAGGTTTGATTCTGGAAGCCTTTGGCCTGGGAAAATGACTGAGGTTTCATTGTGGAAACATGTGGCTTGGGATCATGACTGAGGTTTGATGGTGGAACACTATGGCCTGGCAAAATGACTGAGGCTTGATTCTGGAACCCTGTGGCCTGGCAACTTGACTGAGGTGTGATGGCAGAAACCTGTGGACTGGCAACATGACTGAGTTTGATTGTGGCACCCTGTGCACGGGGAACATGACTGAGGCCTGATACTGGAACCCCGTGGCGTGGGAACTTGACATTGGTATGATTCTGGAGCCCTGTTTACTGGGAACATGACTGAGGTTTGATGGTTGACACCTGTGGCCTGGCAACATGATTGAGGTTTGATAGTGGAACCCTCAGGCTGGGGAACATGAGTGAGGCTTGATGGTGGAACCCTGTGGCCTGGCAACATGAGTGAGGCTTGATGGTGGAACCCTGTGGCTTGGCAAGATGACTTAGGTTTGATTGTGGAACAGTCTTTCCTGGGAACATGACTGAGGCTTGATGGTGGAACCGTGGCCTAGCAACAGGACAGAGGTTTGATTGTGGAACCCTCTGGCCTGGGAATATGACTGAGGTTTAATTGTGGAACCCTGTGGCCTGGGAACATGACTGGGAGTTCATTTCTGAAACCAGTGTCCAGGGAACATGACTGAGGTTTTATTCTGGAACCATGTGGCCTGGGAATATGACTGAGGTTTGATTCTGGAAACCATTGGCCTGGGAAGATGACTGATGTTAGAGTGTGGAATCCTGTGGCCTGGGAACATGACATCGGTGGATTCTGGAACCCTGTGGCCTGGGAACATGCCTGAGGTTTGATGGTGGAAGCCTGTGGCCTGGCAACAGGACTGAGGTTTGATTCTGGAAGACTGTGGCTAGGGAACATGATATCGGGTTGATTCTGGCAACCTGTGTCCTGGGAACAAGACTGAGGTTTGATTCTGGAACCCTGTGCCTTGGGAACATGACTGAGGTTTGTTTCTAGACGCCTGTTCCCTGGGAACATGACTGAGGCTTGATGGTGGAACCGTGGTCTGGCAACAGAACTGAGGTTTGATTGTGGAACCCTCTGGCCTGGGAATATGACTGAGGTTTAATTGTGGAACCCTGTGGCCTGGGAACATGACTGGGATCTTATTTCTGAAACCTGTGTCCAGGGAACATGACTGAGGTTTTATTCTGGAACCCTGTGTCCTGGGAACACAACTGAGGTTTGAATCTGGAACCATGTGGCCTGGGAATATGACTGAGGTTTGATTCTGGAAACCATTGGCCTGGGAAGATGACTGATGTTAGAGTGTGGAATCCTGTGGCCTGGGAACATGACATCGGTTTGGATTCCGGTACCCTGTTGCCTGGGAACATGAAATCGGTTTGATTCTGGAAACCTGTGGCCTGGGAATATGACTGAGGTTTGATGGTGGTACCCTATGGCCTGGCAACATGACTGAAGTTTGATTCTGGATCCCTGTGGCCTGGGAACGTGACTGAGGCGTGATTCTGGAAAACTGTGGCCTGGGAACATGACATCTATTTAGATTGTGGAATACTGTGCCCCGGGAACCTGACTAAGCCTTGGTTCTGGAACCCTGTGGGCTGGGAACATGACTGAGGTTTTATTCTGGAACCCTGTAGCCTGGGAACATAACTGAGGATTGATTCTGGAACCCTGTGGCCTGGGAACATGACATCGGTGGATTCTGGAACCCTGAGGCCTGGGAACATGACATCTGTTTAGATTGTGGAATACTGTGCCCCGGGAACCTGACTGAGCCTCGGTTCTGGAACCCTGTGGACTGGGAACATGACTGAGGTTTTATTCTGGAACCCTGTAGCCTGGGAACATAACTGAGGATTGATTCTGGAATCTTGTGGCCTGGGAAAATGACAACGGCGGATTCTGGAACCGTGAGGCCTGGGAACATGAGAACGGTTTGATTCTGGAACCCTGTGGCCTGGGAACATGCCTGAGGTTTGATGGTGGAAACCTGTGGCCTGGCAACATGACTGAGGTTTGATTCTGGAAGACTGTGGCTAGGGAACATGATATCGGGTTGATTCTGGAAACCTGTGTCCTGGGAACAAGACTGAGGTTTGATTCTGGAACCCTGTGCCTTGGGAACATGACTGAGGTTTGTTTCTGGAAACCTGTTCCCTGGGAACATGACTGAGGTTTGATTCTGGACACCTGTGTCCTGGGAACATGACTGAGGTTTGATTGCTGAAACCTGTGGCCTGCGAACATGACTCAGGTTTGATTCTGGAACCATGTGTCCTGGGAATATGACTGAGGTTTGATTCTCGAAGCCTTTGGCCTGGGAAAATGACTGAGGTTTCATTGTGGAAACATGTGGCTTGGGATCATGACTGAGGTTTGATGGTGGAACACTATGGCCTGGCAAAATGACTGAGGCTTGATTCTGGAACCCTGTGGCCTGGCAACTTGAGTGAGGTGTGATGGCAGAAACCTGTGGCCTGGCAACATGACTGAGTTTGATTGTGGCACCCTGTGTACGGGGAACATGACTGAGGCCTGATACTGGAACCCCGTGGCGTGGGAACTTGACATTGGTTTGATTCTGGAGCCCTGTTTACTGGGAACATGACTGAGGTTTGATGGTTGACACCTGTGGCCTGGCAACATGATTGAGGTTTGATAGTGGAACCCTCAGGCTGGGGAACATGAGTGAGGCTTGATGGTGGAACCCTGTGGCCTGGCAACATGAGTGAGGCTTGATGGTGGAACCCTGTGGCTTGGCAAGATGACTTAGGTTTGATGGTGGAACAATCTTTCCTGGGAACATGACTGAGGCTTGATGGTGGAACCGTGGCCTAGCAACAGGACAGAGGTTTGATTGTGGAACCCTCTGGCCTGGGAATATGACTGAAGTTTAATTGTGGAACCCTGTGGCCTGGGAACATGACTGGGAGTTTATTTCTGAAACCAGTGTCCAGGGAACATGACTGAGGTTTTATTCTGGAACCATGTGGCCTGGGAATATGACTGAGGTTTGATTCTGGAAACCATTGGCCTGGGAAGATGACTGATGTTAGAGTGTGGAATCCTGTGGCCTGGGAACATGACATCGGTGGATTCTGGAACCCTGTGGCCTGGGAACATGCCTGAGGTTTGATGGTGGAAGCCTGTGGCCTGGCAACAGGACTGAGGTTTGATTCTGGAAGACTGTGGCTAGGGAACATTATATCGGGTTGATTCTGGCAACCTGTGTCCTGGGAACAAGACTGAGGATTGATTCTGGAACCCTGTGCCTTGGGAACATGACTGAGGTTTGTTTCTGGAAGCCTGTTCCCTGGGAACATGACTGAGGCTTGATGGTGGAACCGTGGTCTGGCAACAGAACTGAGGTTTGATTGTGGAACCCTCTGGCCTGGGAATATGACTGAGGTTTAATTGTGGAACCCTGTGGCCTGGGAACATGACTGGGATTTTATTTCTGAAACCTGTGTCCAGGGAACATGACTGAGGTTTTATTGTGGAACCCTGTGTCCTGGGAACACAAATGAGGTTTGATTCTGGAACCATGTGGCCTGGGAATATGACTGAGGTTTGATTCTGGAAACCATTGGCCTGGGAAGATGACTGATGTTAGAGTGTGGAATCCTGTGGCCTGGGAACATGACATCGGTTTGGATTCCGGTACCCTGTTGCCTGGGAACATGAAATCGGTTTGATTCTGGAAACCTGTGGCCTGGGAATATGACTGAGGTTTGATGGTGGTACCCTATGGCCTGGCAACATGACTGAAGTTTGATTCTGGATCCCTGTGGCCTGGGAACGTGACTGAGGCGTGATTCTGGAAAACTGTGGCCTGGGAACATGACATCTATTTAGATTGTGGAATACTGTGCCCCGGGAACCTGACTAAGCCTTGGTTCTGGAACCCTGTGGGCTGGGAACATGACTGAGGTTTTATTCTGGAACCCTGTAGCCTGGGAACATAACTGAGGATTGATTCTGGAACCCTGTGGCCTGGGAACATGACATCGGTGGATTGTGGAACCCTGAGGCCTGGGAACATGACATCTGTTTAGATTGTGGAATACTGTGCCCCGGGAACCTGACTGAGCCTCGGTTCTGGAACCCTGTGGACTGGGAACATGACTGAGGTTTTATTCTGGAACCCTGTAGCCTGGGAACATAACTGAGGATTGATTCTGGAATCTTGTGGCCTGGGAAAATGACAACGGTGGATTCTGGAACCCTGTGGCCTGGGAACATGAGAACGGTTTGATTCTGGAACCCTGTGGCCTGGGAACATGCCTGAGGTTTGATGGTGGAATCCTGTGGCCTGGCAACATGACTGAGGTTTGATTCTGGAAGACTGTGGCTAGGGAACATGATATCGGGTTGATTCTGGAAACCTGTGTCCT
Source organism: Balaenoptera physalus (assembly GCF_965194825.1). Taxonomy (NCBI): domain Eukaryota; kingdom Metazoa; phylum Chordata; class Mammalia; order Artiodactyla; family Balaenopteridae; genus Balaenoptera; species Balaenoptera physalus. Next base: position 1,654,700 of record NW_028126455.1, on the reverse strand, counting down.
GGGAACAAGACTGAGGTTTGATTCTGGAACCCTGTGCCTTGGGAACATGACTGAGGTTTGTTTCTGGAAACCTGTTCCCTGGGAACATGACTGAGGTTTGATTCTGGACACCTGTGTCCTGGGAACATGACTGAGGTTTGATTGCTGAAACCTGTGGCCTGCGAACATGACTCAGGTTTGATTCTGGAACCATGTGTCCTGGGAATATGACTGAGGTTTGATTCTGGAAGCCTTTGGCCTGGGAAAATGACTGAGGTTTCATTGTGGAAACATGTGGCTTGGGATCATGACTGAGGTTTGATGGTGGAACACTATGGCCTGGCAAAATGACTGAGGCTTGATTCTGGAACCCTGTGGCCTGGCAACTTGACTGAGGTGTGATGGCAGAAACCTGTGGACTGGCAACATGACTGAGTTTGATTGTGGCACCCTGTGCACGGGGAACATGACTGAGGCCTTATACTGGAACCCCGTGGCGTGGGAACTTGACATTGGTATGATTCTGGAGCCCTGTTTACTGGGAACATGACTGAGGTTTGATGGTTGACACCTGTGGCCTGGCAACATGATTGAGGTTTGATAGTGGAACCCTCAGGCTTGGGAACATGAGTGAGGCTTGATGGTGGAACCCTGTGGCCTGGCAACATGAGTGAGGCTTGATGGTGGAACCCTGTGGCTTGGCAAGATGACTTAGGTTTGATTGTGGAACACTCTTTCCTGGGAACATGACTGAGGCTTGATGGTGGAACCGTGGCCTAGCAACAGGACAGAGGTTTGATTGTGGAACCCTCTGGCCTGGGAATATGACTGAGGTTTAATTGTGGAACCCTGTGGCCTGGGAACATGACTGGGAGTTTATTTCTGAAACCAGTGTCCAGGGAACATGACTGAGGTTTTATTCTGGAACTATGTGGCCTGGGAATATGACTGACGTTTGATTCTGGAAACCATTGGCCTGGGAAGATGACTGATGTTAGAGTTTGGAATCCTGTGGCCTGGGAACATGACATCGGTGGATTCTGGAACCCTGTGGCCTGGGAACATGCCTGAGGTTTGATGGTGGAAGCCTGTGGCCTGGCAACAGGACTGAGGTTTGATTCTGGAAGACTGTGGCTAGGGAACATGATATCGGGTTGATTCTGGCAACCTGTGTCCTGGGAACAAGACTGAGGTTTGATTCTGGAACCCTGTGCCTTGGGAACATGACTGAGGTTTGTTTCTGGAAGCCTGTTCCCTGGGAACATGACTGAGGCTTGATGGTGGAACCGTGGTCTGGCAACAGAACTGAGGTTTGATTGTGGAACCCTCTGGCCTGGGAATATGACTGAGGTTTAATTGTGGAACCCTGTGGCCTGGGAACATGACTGGGAGTTTATTTCTGAAACCTGTGTCCAGGGAACATGACTGAGGTTTTATTGTGGAACCCTGTGTCCTGGGAACACAAATGAGGTTTGATTCTGGAACCATGTGGCCTGGGAATATGACTGAGGTTTGATTCTGGAAACCATTGGCCTGGGAAGATGACTGATGTTAGAGTGTGGAATCCTGTGGCCTGGGAACATGACATCGGTTTGGATTCCGGTACCCTGTTGCCTGGGAACATGAAATCGGTTTGATTCTGGAAACCTGTGGCCTGGGAATATGACTGAGGTTTGATGGTGGTACCCTATGGCCTGGCAACATGACTGAAGTTTGATTCTGGATCCCTGTGGCCTGGGAACGTGACTGAGGCGTGATTCTGGAAAACTGTGGCCTGGGAACATGACATCTATTTAGATTGTGGAATACTGTGCCCCGGGAACCTGACTAAGCCTTGGTTCTGGAACCCTGTGGGCTGGGAACATGACTGAGGTTTTATTCTGGAACCCTGTAGCCTGGGAACATAACTGAGGATTGATTCTGGAACCCTGTGGCCTGGGAACATGACATCGGTGGATTGTGGAACCCTGAGGCCTGGGAACATGACATCTGTTTAGATTGTGGAATACTGTGCCCCGGGAACCTGACTGAGCCTCGGTTCTGGAACCCTGTGGACTGGGAACATGACTGAGGTTTTATTCTGGAACCCTGTAGCCTGGGAACATAACTGAGGATTGATTCTGGAATCTTGTGGCCTGGGAAAATGACAACGGTGGATTCTGGAACCCTGTGGCCTGGGAACATGAGAACGGTTTGATTCTGGAACCCTGTGGCCTGGGAACATGCCTGAGGTTTGATGGTGGAATCCTGTGGCCTGGCAACATGACTGAGGTTTGATTCTGGAAGACTGTGGCTAGGGAACATGATATCGGGTTGATTCTGGAAACCTGTGTCCTGGGAACAAGACTGAGGTTTGATTCTGGAACCCTGTGCCTTGGGAACATGACTGAGGTTTGTTTCTGGAAACCTGTTCCCTGGGAACATGACTGAGGTTTGATTCTGGACACCTGTGTCCTGGGAACATGACTGAGGTTTGATTGCTGAAACCTGTGGCCTGCGAACATGACTCAGGTTTGATTCTGGAACCATGTGTCCTGGGAATATGACTGAGGTTTGATTCTGGAAGACTGTGGCTAGGGAACATGATATCGGGTTGATTCTGGAAACCTGTGTCCTGGGAACAAGACTGAGGTTTGTTTCTGGAAACCTGTTCCCTGGGAACATGACTGAGGTTTGATTCTGGACACCTGTGTTCTGGGAACATGACTGAGGTTTGATTGCTGAAACCTGTGGCCTGCGAACATGACTCAGGTTTGATTCTGGAACCATGTGTCCTGGGAATATTACTGAGGTTTGATTCTGGAAACCTTTGGCCTGGGAAAATGACTGAGGTTTCATTGTGGAAACATGTGGCTTGGGATCATGACTGAGGTTTGATGGTGGAACACTATGGCCTGGGAAAATGACTGAGACTTGATTCTGGAACCCTGTGGCCTGGCAACTTGACTGAGGTGTGATGGCAGAAACCTGTGGCCTGGCAACATGACTGAGTTTGATTGTGGCACCCTGTGCACGGGGAACATGACTGAGGCCTGATACTGGAACCCCGTGGCGTGGGAACTTGACATTGGTTTGATTCTGGAGCCCTGTTTACTGGGAACATGACTGAGGTTTGATGGTTGACACCTGTGGCCTGGCAACATGATTGAGGTTTGATAGTGGAACCCTCAGGCTTGGGAACATGAGTGAGGCTTGATGGTGGAACCCTGTGGCCTGGCAACATGAGTGAGGCTTGATGGTGGAACCCTGTGGCTTGGCAAGATGACTTAGGTTTGATTGTGGAACAGTCTTTCCTGGGAACATGACTGAGGCTTGATGGTGGAACCGTGGCCTAGCAACAGGACAGAGGTTTGATTGTGGAACCCTCTGGCCTGGGAATATGACTGAGGTTTAATTGTGGAACCCTGTGGCCTGGGAACATGACTGGGAGTTTATTTCTGAAACCTGTGTCCAGGGAACATGACTGAGGTTTTATTCTGGAACCATGTGGCCTGGGAATATGACTGAGGTTTGATTCTGGAAACCATTGGCCTGGGAAGATGACTGATGTTAGAGTGTGGAATCCTGTGGCCTGGGAACATGACATCGGTGGATTCTGGAACCCTGTGGCCTGGGAACATGCCTGAGGTTTGATGGTGGAAGCCTGTGGCCTGGCAACAGGACTGAGGTTTGATTCTGGAAGACTGTGGCTAGGGAACATGATATCGGGTTGATTCTGGCAACCTTTGTCCTGGGAACAAGACTGAGGTTTGATTCTGGAACCCTGTGCCTTGGGAACATGACTGAGGTTTGTTTCTGGAAGCCTGTTCCCTGGGAACATGACTGAGGCTTGATGGTGGAACCGTGGTCTGGCAACAGAACTGAGGTTTGATTGTGGAACCCTCTGGCCTGGGAATATGACTGAGGTTTAATTGTGGAACCCTGTGGCCTGGGAACATGACTGGGATTTAATTTCTGAAACCTGTGTCCAGGGAACATGACTGAGGTTTTATTCTGGAACCCTGTGTCCTGGGAACACAACTGAGGTTTGATTCTGGAACCATGTGGCCTGGGAATATGACTGAGGTTTGATTCTGGAAACCATTGGCCTGGGAAGATGACTGATGTTAGAGTGTGGAATCCTGTGGCCTGGGAACATGACATCGGTTTGGATTCCGGTACCCTGTTGCCTGGGAACATGAAATCGGTTTGATTCTGGAAACCTGTGGCCTGGGAATATGACTGAGGTTTGATGGTGGTACCCTATGGCCTGGCAACATGACTGAAGTTTGATTCTGGATCCCTGTGGCCTGGGAACGTGACTGAGGCGTGATTCTGGAAAACTGTTGCCTGGGAACATGACATCTATTTAGATTGTGGAATACTGTGCCCCGGGAACCTGACTAAGCCTTGGTTCGGGAACCCTGTGGGCTGGGAACATGACTGAGGTTTTATTCTGGAACCCTGTAGCCTGGGAACATAACTGAGGATTGATTCTGGAATCTTGTGGCCTGGGAAAATGACAACGGTGGATTCTGGAACCCTGTGGCCTGGGAACATGAGAACGGTTTGATTCTGGAACCCTGTGGCCTGGGAACATGCCTGAGGTTTGATGGTGGAAACCTGTGGCCTGGCAACATGACTGAGGTTTGATTCTGGAAGACAGTGGCTAGGGAACATGATATCGGGTTGATTCTGGAAACCTGTGTCCTGGGAACAAGACTGAGGTTTGTTTCTGGAATCCTGTGCCTTGGGAACATGACTGAGGTTTGTTTCTGGAAACCTGTTCCCTGGGAACATGACTGAGGTTTGATTCTGGACACCTGTGTCCTGGGAACATGACTGAGGTTTGATTGCTGAAACCTGTGGCCTGCGAACATGACTCAGGTTTGATTCTGGAACCATGTGTCCTGGGAATATTACTGGGGTTTGATTCTGGAAACCTTTGGCCTGGGAAAATGACTGAGGTTTCATTGTGGAAACATGTGGCTTGGGATCATGACTGAGGTTTGATGGTGGAACACTATGGCCTGGCAAAATGACTGAGGCTTGATTCTGGAACCCTGTGGCCTGGCAACTTGACTGAGGTGTGATGGCAGAAACCTGTGGCCTGGCAACATGACTGAGTTTGATTGTGGCACCCTGTGCACGGGGAACATGACTGAGGCCTGATACTGGAACCCCGTGGCGTGGGAACTTGACATTGGTTTGATTCTGGAGCCCTGTTTACTGGGAACATAATTGAGGTTTGATGGTTGACACCTGTGGCCTAGCAAAATGATTGAGGTTTGATAGTGGAAACCTCAGGCTTGGGAACATGAGTGAGGCTTGATGGTGGAACCCTGTGGCCTGGCAACAGGAGTGAGGCTTGATGGTGGAACCCTGTGGCTTGGCAAGATGACTTAGGTTTGATTGTGGAACAGTCTTTCCTGGGAACATGACTGAGGCTTGATGGTGGAACCGTGGCCTAGCAACAGGACAGAGGTTTGATTGTGGAACCCTCTGGCCTGGGAATATGACTGAGGTTTAATTGTGGAACCCTGTGGCCTGGGAACATGACTGGGAGTTTATTTCTGAAACCTGTGTCCAGGGAACATGACTGAGGTTTTATTCTGGAACCATGTGGCCTGGGAATATGACTGAGGTTTGATTCTGGAAACCATTGGCCTGGGAAGATGACTGATGTTAGAGTGTGGAATCCTGTGGCCTGGGAACATGCCTGAGGTTTGATGGTGGAAACCTGTGGCCTGGCAACAGGACTGAGGTTTGATTCTGGAAGACTGTGGCTAGGGAACATGATATCGGGTTGATTCTGGAAACCTGTGTCCTGGGAACAAGACTGAGGTTTGATTCTGGAACCCTGTGCCTTGGGAACATGACTGAGGTTTGTTTCTGGAAACCTGTTCCCTGGGAACATGACTGAGGTTTGATTCTGGACACCTGTGTCCTGGGAACATGACTGAGGTTTGATTGCTGAAACCTGTGGCCTGCGAACATGACTCAGGTTTGATTCTGGAACCATGTGTCCTGGGAATATGACTGAGGTTTGATTCTGGAAGCCTTTGGCCTGGGAAAATGACTGAGGTTTCATTGTGGAAACATGTGGCTTGGGATCATGACTGAGGTTTGATGGTGGAACACTATGGCCTGGCAAAATGACTGAGGCTTGATTCTGGAACCCTGTGGCCTGGCAACTTGACTGAGGTGTGATGGCAGAAACCTGTGGACTGGCAACATGACTGAGTTTGATTGTGGCACCCTGTGCACGGGGAACATGACTGAGGCCTGATACTGGAACCCCGTGGCGTGGGAACTTGACATTGGTTTGATTCTGGAGCCCTGTTTACTGGGAACATGACTGAGGTTTGATGGTTGACACCTGTGGCCTGGCAACATGATTGAGGTTTGATAGTGGAACCCTCAGGCTTGGGAACATGAGTGAGGCTTGATGGTGGAACCCTGTGGCCTGGCAACATGAGTGAGGCTTGATGGTGGAACCCTGTGGCTTGGCAAGATGACTTAGGTTTGATTGTGGAACAGTCTTTCCTGGGAACATGACTGAGGCTTGATGGTGGAACCGTGGCCTAGCAACAGGACAGAGGTTTGATTGTGGAACCCTCTGGCCTGGGAATATGACTGAGGTTTAATTGTGGAACCCTGTGGCCTGGGAACATGACTGGGAGTTTATTTCTGAAACCTGTGTCCAGGGAACATGACTGAGGTTTTATTCTGGAACCATGTGGCCTGGGAATATGACTGAGGTTTGATTCTGGAAACCATTGGCCTGGGAAGATGACTGATGTTAGAGTGTGGAATCCTGTGGCCTGGGAACATGACATCGGTGGATTCTGGAACCCTGTGGCCTGGGAACATGCCTGAGGTTTGATGGTGGAAACCTGTGGCCTGGCAACAGGACTGAGGTTTGATTCTGGAAGACTGTGGCTAGGCAACATGATATCGGGTTGATTCTGGCAACCTGTGTCCTGGGAACAAGACTGAGGTTTGATTCTGGAACCCTGTGCCTTGGGAACATGACTGAGGTTTGTTTCTGGAAGCCTGTTCCCTGGGAACATGACTGAGGCTTGATGGTGGAACCGTGGTCTGGCAACAGAACTGAGGTTTGATTGTGGAACCCTCTGGCCTGGGAATATGACTGAGGTTTAATTGTGGAACCCTGTGGCCTGGGAACAGGACTGGGATTTTATTTCTGAAACCTGTGTCCATGGAACATGACTGAGGTTTTATTCTGGAACCCTGTGTCCTGGGAACACAACTGAGCTTTGATTCTGGAACCATGTGGCCTGGGAATATGACTGAGGTTTGATTCTGGAAACCATTGGCCTGGGAAGATGACTGATGTTAGAGTGTGGAATCCTGTGGCCTGGGAACATGACATCGGTTTGGATTCCGGTACCCTGTTGCCTGGGAACATGAAATCGGTTTGATTCTGGAAACCTGTGGCCTGGGAATATGACTGAGGTTTGATGGTGGTACCCTATGGCCTGGCAACATGACTGAAGTTTGATTCTGGATCCCTGTGGCCTGGGAACGTGACTGAGGTGTGATTCTGGAAAACTGTTGCCTGGGAACATGATATCTATTTAGATTGTGGAATACTGTGCCCCGGGAACCTGACTAAGCCTTGGTTCTGGAACCCTGTGGGCTGGGAACATGACTAAGGTTTTATTCTGGAACCCTGTAGCCTGGGAACATAACTGAGGATTGATTCTGGAATCTTGTGGCCTGGGAATATGACAACGGTGGATTCTGGAACCCTGTGGCCTGGGAACATGAGAACGGTTTGATTCTGGAACCCTGTGGCCTGGGAACATGCCTGAGGTTTGATGGTGGAAACCTGTGGCCTGGCAACATGACTGAGGTTTGATTCTGGAAGACTGTGGCTAGGGAACATGATATCGGGTTGATTCTGGCAACCTGTGTCCTGGGAACAAGACTGAGGTTTGTTTCTGGAACCCTGTGCCTTGGGAACATGACTGAGGTTTGTTTCTGGAAACCTGTTCCCTGGGAACATGACTGAGGTTTGATTCTGGACACCTGTGTCCTGGGAACATGACTGAGGTTTGATTGCTGAAACCTGTGGCCTGCGAACATGACTCAGGTTTGATTCTGGAACCATGTGTCCTGGGAATATGACTGAGGTTTGATTCTGGAAGCCTTTGGCCTGGGAAAATGACTGAGGTTTCATTGTGGAAACATGTGGCTTGGGATCATGACTGAGGTTTGATGGTGGAACACTATGGCCTGGCAAAATGACTGAGGCTTGATTCTGGAACCCTGTGGCCTGGCAACTTGACTGAGGTGTGATGGCAGAAACCTGTGGACTGGCAACATGACTGAGTTTGATTGTGGCACCCTGTGCACGGGGAACATGACTGAGGCCTGATACTGGAACCCCGTGGCGTGGGAACTTGACATTGGTTTGATTCTGGAGCCCTGTTTACTGGGAACATGACTGAGGTTTGATGGTTGACACCTGTGGCCTGGCAACATGATTGAGGTTTGATAGTGGAACCCTCAGGCTTGGGAACATGAGTGAGGCTTGATGGTGGAACCCTGTGGCCTGGCAACATGAGTGAGGCTTGATGGTGGAACCCTGTGGCTTGGCAAGATGACTTAGGTTTGATTGTGGAACAGTCTTTCCTGGGAACATGACTGAGGCTTGATGGTGGAACCGTGGCCTAGCAACAGGACAGAGGTTTGATTGTGGAACCCTCTGGCCTGGGAATATGACTGAGGTTTAATTGTGGAACCCTGTGGCCTGGGAACATGACTGGGAGTTTATTTCTGAAACCTGTGTCCAGGGAACATGACTGAGGTTTTATTCTGGAACCATGTGGCCTGGGAATATGACTGAGGTTTGATTCTGGAAACCATTGGCCTGGGAAGATGACTGATGTTAGAGTGTGGAATCCTGTGGCCTGGGAACATGACATCGGTGGATTCTGGAACCCTGTGGCCTGGGAACATGCCTGAGGTTTGATGGTGGAAACCTGTGGCCTGGCAACAGGACTGAGGTTTGATTCTGGAAGACTGTGGCTAGGCAACATGATATCGGGTTGATTCTGGCAACCTGTGTCCTGGGAACAAGACTGAGGTTTGATTCTGGAACCCTGTGCCTTGGGAACATGACTGAGGTTTGTTTCTGGAAGCCTGTTCCCTGGGAACATGACTGAGGCTTGATGGTGGAACCGTGGTCTGGCAACAGAACTGAGGTTTGATTGTGGAACCCTCTGGCCTGGGAATATGACTGAGGTTTAATTGTGGAACCCTGTGGCCTGGGAACAGGACTGGGATTTTATTTCTGAAACCTGTGTCCATGGAACATGACTGAGGTTTTATTCTGGAACCCTGTGTCCTGGGAACACAACTGAGCTTTGATTCTGGAACCATGTGGCCTGGGAATATGACTGAGGTTTGATTCTGGAAACCATTGGCCTGGGAAGATGACTGATGTTAGAGTGTGGAATCCTGTGGCCTGGGAACATGACATCGGTTTGGATTCCGGTACCCTGTTGCCTGGGAACATGAAATCGGTTTGATTCTGGAAACCTGTGGCCTGGGAATATGACTGAGGTTTGATGGTGGTACCCTATGGCCTGGCAACATGACTGAAGTTTGATTCTGGATCCCTGTGGCCTGGGAACGTGACTGAGGCGTGATTCTGGAAAACTGTTGCCTGGGAACATGATATCTATTTAGATTGTGGAATACTGTGCCCCGGGAACCTGACTAAGCCTTGGTTCTGGAACCCTGTGGGCTGGGAACATGACTAAGGTTTTATTCTGGAACCCTGTAGCCTGGGAACATAACTGAGGATTGATTCTGGAATCTTGTGGCCTGGGAATATGACAACGGTGGATTCTGGAACCCTGTGGCCTGGGAACATGAGAACGGTTTGATTCTGGAACCCTGTGGCCTGGGAACATGCCTGAGGTTTGATGGTGGAAACCTGTGGCCTGGCAACATGACTGAGGTTTGATTCTGGAAGACTGTGGCTAGGGAACATGATATCGGGTTGATTCTGGCAACCTGTGTCCTGGGAACAAGACTGAGGTTTGTTTCTGGAACCCTGTGCCTTGGGAACATGACTGAGGTTTGTTTCTGGAAACCTGTTCCCTGGGAACATGACTGAGGTTTGATTCTGGACACCTGTGTCCTGGGAACATGACTGAGGTTTGATTGCTGAAACCTGTGGCCTGCGAACATGACTCAGGTTTGATTCTGGAACCATGTGTCCTGGGAATATTACTGGGGTTTGATTCTGGAAAACTTTGGCCTGGGAAAATGACTGAGGTTTCATTGTGGAAACATGTGGCTTGGGATCATGACTGAGGTTTGATGGTGGAACACTATGGCCTGGCAAAATGACTGAGGCTTGATTCTGGAACCCTGTGGCCTGGGAACGTGACTGAGGCGTGATTCTGGAAAACTGTGGCCTGGGAACATGACATCTATTTAGATTGTGGAATACTGTGCCCCGGGAACCTGACTAAGCCTTGGTTCTGGAACCCTGTGGGCTGGGAACATGACTGAGGTTTTATTCTGGAACCCTGTAGCCTGGGAACTTAACTGAGGATTGATTCTGGAACCCTGTGGCCTGGGAACATGACATCGGTGGATTCTGGAACCCTGTGGCCTGGGAACATGCCTGAGGTTTGATGGTGGAAACCTGTGGCCTGGCAAGAGGACTGAGGTTTGATTCTGGAAGACTGTGGCTAGGCAACATGATATCGGGTTGATTCTGGCAACCTGTGTCCTGGGAACAAGACTGAGGTTTGATTCTGGAACCCTGTGCCTTGGGAACATGACTGAGGTTTGTTTCTGGAAGCCTGTTCCCTGGGAACATGACTGAGGCTTGATGGTGGAACCGTGGTCTGGCAACAGAACTGAGGTTTGATTGTGGAACCCTCTGGCCTGGTAATATGACTGAGGTTTAATTGTGGAACCCTGTGGCCTGGGAACATGACTGGGATTTTATTTCTGAAACCTGTGTCCAGGGAACATGACTGAGGTTTTATTCTGGAACCCTGTGTCCTGGGAACACAACTGAGGTTTGATTCTGGAACCATGTGGCCTGGGAATATGACTGAGGTTTGATTCTGGAAACCATTGGCCTGGGAAGATGACTGATGTCAGAGTGTGGAATCCTGTGGCCTGGGAACATGACATCGGTTTGGATTCCGGTACCCTGTTGCCTGGGAACATGAAATCGGTTTGATTCTGGAAACCTGTGGCCTGGGAATATGACTGAGGTTTGATGGTGGTACCCTATGGCCTGGCAACATGACTGAAGTTTGATTCTGGATCCCTGTGGCCTGGGAACGTGACTGAGGCGTGATTCTGGAAAACTGTGGCCTGGGAACATGACATCTATTTAGATTGTGGAATACTGTGCCCCGGGAACCTGACTAAGCCTTGGTTCTGGAACCCTGTGGGCTGGGAACATGACTGAGGTTTTATTCTGGAACCCTGTAGCCTGGGAACTTAACTGAGGATTGATTCTGGAACCCTGTGGCCTGGGAACATGACATCGGTGGATTCTGGAACCCTGTGTCCTGGGAACATGCCTGAGGTTTGATGGTGGAAACCTGTGGCCTGGCAAGAGGACTGAGGTTTGATTCTGGAAGACTGTGGCTAGGCAACATGATATCGGGTTGATTCTGGCAACCTGTGTCCTGGGAACAAGACTGAGGTTTGATTCTGGAACCCTGTGCCTTGGGAACATGACTGAGGTTTGTTTCTGGAAGCCTGTTCCCTGGGAACATGACTGAGGCTTGATGGTGGAACCGTGGTCTGGCAACAGAACTGAGGTTTGATTGTGGAACCCTCTGGCCTGGTAATATGACTGAGGTTTAATTGTGGAACCCTGTGGCCTGGGAACATGACTGGGATTTTATTTCTGAAACCTGTGTCCAGGGAACATGACTGAGGTTTTATTCTGGAACCCTGTGTCCTGGGAACACAACTGAGGTTTGATTCTGGAACCATGTGGCCTGGGAATATGACTGAGGTTTGATTCTGGAAACCATTGGCCTGGGAAGATGACTGATGTTAGAGTGTGGAATCCTGTGGCCTGGGAACATGACATCGGTTTGGATTCCGGTACCCTGTTGCCTGGGAACATGAAATCGGTTTGATTCTGGAAACCTGTGGCCTGGGAATATGACTGAGGTTTGATGGTGGTACCCTATGGCCTGGCAACATGACTGAAGTTTGATTCTGGATCCCTGTGTCCTGGGAACGTGACTGAGGCGTGATTCTGGAAAACTGTTGCCTGGGAACATGACATCTATTTAGATTGTGGAATACTGTGCCCCGGGAACCTGACTAAGCCTTGGTTCTGGAACCCTGTGGGCTGGGAACATGACTGAGGTTTTATTCTGGAACCCTGTAGCCTGGGAACATAACTGAGGATTGATTCTGGAACCCTGTGGCCTGGGAACATGACATCGGTCGATTCTGGAACCCTGAGGCCTGGGAACATGACATCTGTTTAGATTGTGGAATACTGTGCCCCGGGAACCTGACTGAGCCTTGGTTCTGGAAACCTGTGGACAGGGAACATGACTGAGGTTTTATTCTGGAACCCTGTAGCCTGGGAACATAACTGAGGATTGATTCTGGAACCCTGTGGCCTGGGAACATGACATCGGTGGATTCTGGAACCCTGAGGCCTGGGAACATGACGTCTGTTTAGATTGTGGAAAACTGTGCCCCGGGAACCTGACTGAGCCTCGGTTCTGGAACCCTGTGGACTGGGAACATGACTGAGGTTTTATTCTGGAACCCTGTAGTCTGGGAATATAACTGAGGATTGATTCTGGAATCTTGTGGCCTGGGAAAATGACAACGGTGGCTTCTGGAACCCTGTGGTCTGGGAACATGAGAACGGTTTGATTCTGGAACCCTGTGGCCTGGGAACATGCCTGAGGTTTGATGGTGGAAACCTGTGGCCTGGCAACATGACTGAGGTTTGATTCTGGAAGACTGTGGCTAGGGAACATGATATCGGGTTGATTCTGGAAACCTGTGTCCTGGGAACAAGACTGAGGTTTGATTCTGGAACCCTGTGCCTTGGGAACATGACTGAGGTTTGATTCTGGACACCTGTGTCCTGGGAACATGACTGAGGTTTGCTTGCTGAAACCTGTGGCCTGCGAACATGACTCAGGTTTGATTCTGGAACCATGTGTCCTGGGAATATGACTGAGGTTTGATTCTGGAAACCTTTGGCCTGGGAAAATGACTGAGGTTTCATTGTGGAAACATGTGGCTTGGGATCATGACTGAGGTTTGATGGTGGAACACTATGGCCTGGCAAAATGACTGAGGCTTGATTCTGGAACCCTGTGGCCTGGCAACTTGACTGAGGTTTGATGGCAGAAACCTGTGGCCTGGCAACATGACTGAGTTTGATTGTGGCACCCTGTGCACGGGGAACATGAATGAGGCCTGATAGTGGAACCCCGTGGCGTGGGAACTTGACATTGGTTTGATTCTGGAGCCCTGTTTACTGGGAACATGACTGAGGTTTGATAGTGGAACCCTCAGGCTTGGGAACATGAGTGAGGCTTGATGGTGGAACCCTGTGTCCTGGCAACATGAGTGAGGCTTGATGGTGGAACCCTGTGGCTTGGCAAGATGACTTAGGTTTGACTGTGGAACAGTCTTTCCTGGGAACATGACTGAGGCTTGATGGTGGAACCGTGGCCTAGCAACAGGACAGAGGTTTGATTGTGGAACCCTCTGGCCTGGGAATATGACTGAGGTTTAATTGTGGAACCCTGTGGCCTGGGAACATGACTGGGAGTTTATTTCTGAAACCTGTGTCCAGGGAACATGACTGAGGTTTTATTCTGGAACCATGTGGCCTGGGAATATGACTGAGGTTTGATTCTGGAAACCATTGGCCTGGGAAGATGACTGATGTTAGAGTGTGGAATCCTGTGGCCTGGGAACATGACATCGGTTTGGATTCCGGTACCCTGTTGCCTGGGAACATGAAATCGGTTTGATTCTGGAAACCTGTGGCCAGGGAATATGACTGAGATTTGATGGTGGTACCCTACGGCCTGGCAACATGACTGAAGTTTGATTCTGGATCCCTGTGGCCTGGGAACATGACTGAGGCGTGATTCTGGAAAACTGTGGCCTGGGAACATGACATCTATTTAGATTGTGGAATACTGTGCCCCGGGAACCTGACTGAGCCTTGGTTCTGGAACCCTGTGGACTGGGAACATGACTAAGGTTCTATTCTGGAACCCTGTAGCCTGGGAACATAACTGAGGATTGATTCTGGAACCCTGTGTCCTGGGAACATGACATCGGTGGATTCTGGAACCCTGAGGCCTGCGAACATGACATCTGTTTAGATTGTGGAATACTGTGTCCCGGGAACCTGACTGAGCCTCGGTTCTGGAACCCTGTGGACTGGGAACATGACTGAGGTTTTATTCTGGAACCCTGTAGCCTGGGAACATAACTGAGGATTGATTCTGGAATCTTGCGGCCTGGGAAAATGACAACGGTGGATTCTGGAACCCTTTGTCCCGGGAACATGAGAACGGTTTGATTCTGGAACCCTGTGGCCTTGGAACATGCCTGAGGTTTGATGGTGGAAACCTGTGGCCTGGCAACATGACTGAGGTTTGATTCTGGAAGACTGTGGCCAATGAACAGGATATGGGGTTGATTCTGGAAACCTGTCTCCTGGGAACAAGACTGAGGTTTGATTCTGGAACCCTGTGTCCTGCGAACATGAGAACGGTTTGATTCTGGACTTCTGTGGCCTGGGAACATGCCTGAGGTTTGATTGTGGAAACCTGTGGCCTGGCAACATGACTGAGGTTTGATTCTGGAAGAATGTGGCTAGGGAACATGATATCGGGTTGATTCTGGAATCCTGTGACCTGGGAACAACACTGAGGTTTGATTCTGGAACCCTGTGCCTGGGGAACATGACTTAGGTTTGTTTCTGGAAGCCTGTTCCCTGGGAACATGACTGAGGTTTGATTCTGGACCCCTGTGTCCTGGAAACATGACTGAGGTGTAATTGCTGAAACCTGTGGCCTGCGATCATGACGCAGGTTTGAGTCTGGAAACACGTGTCCTGGGAATATGACTGAGGTTTGATTCTGGAAACCTTTGGCCTGGGAAAATGACTGAGGTTTCATTGTGGAAACATGTGGCCTGGGATCATGACTGAGGTTTGAGGGTTGAACACTATGGCCGGGCAAAATGACTGAGGCTTGATGCTGGAACCCTGTGGCCTGGCAACTTGACTGAGGTTTGATGGCAGAAACCTGTGGACTGGCAACATGACTGAGGTTTGATTGTGGAACCCTTTGCACGCGGAACATGAATGAGGCCTGATACTGGAACCCCGTGGCTTGAGAACATGACATTAGTTTGATTCTGGAGTCCTGTTTACTGGGAACATGACTGAGGTTTGATGGTGGAACCCTGTGGCTTGGCAAGATGACTTAGGTTTGATTGTGGAACACTCTGGCCTGGGAATATGACTGAGGCATGATGGTGGAACCGTGGTCTGGCAACAGGTTTCCGGTTTGATTGTGGAACCCTCTGGCCTGGGAATATGACTCAGGTTTCATTGTGTAACCCTGTGGCCTGGGAACATGACTGGGATTTTATTTCTGAAACCTGTGTCCAGGGAACATGACTGAGGTTTTATTCTGTAACCCTGTGTCCTGGGAACACGACTGAGGTTTGATTCTGGAACCATGTGGCCTGGGAATATGACTGAGGTTTGATTCTGGAAACCATTGGCCTGGGAAGATGACTGATGTTAGAGTGTGGAATCCTGTGGCCTGGGAACATGACATCGGTTTGGATTCTGGTACCCTGTTGCCTGGGAACATGAAATCGGTTTAATTCTGGAAACCTGTGGCCTGGGAATATGACTGAGGTTTGATTCTGGATCCCTGTGGCCTGGTAACATGACTGAGGCGTAATTCTTGAAAACTGTGGCCGGGAACATGACATCTGTTTAGATTGTGTAATACTGTGCCCCGGGAAACGGACTGAGCCTTGGTTCTGGACCCTGTGGACTGGGAACATGAGTGAGGTTTTATTCTGGAACCCTGTAGCCTGGGAACATAACTGAGGATTAATTCTGGAACCCTGTGGCCTGCGAACATGACATCTGTTTAGATTGTGGAATACTGTGCCCCGGGAACCTGAGTGAGCCTTGGTTCTGGAACCCTATGGACTGGGAAAATGACTGAGGTTTATTCTGCAACCCTGTAGCCTGGGAACATAACTGAGGATTGATTCTGGAACCCTGTGGCCCGGGAACATGAGAACAGTTTGATTCCGGAACCCTGTGGCCTGGGAACATGCCAGAGGTTTGATGGTGGAAACCTGTGTCCTGGCAACATGACTGAAGTTTGATTCTGGAAGACTGTGGCTAGGGAACATGATATAGGGTTGATTCTGGAAACCTGTGTCCTGGGAACAACACTGAGGTTTGATTTTGGAACCCTGTGCTTGGGAACATGACTTAGGTTTGTTTCTGGAAGCCTGTTCCCTGGGAACATGACTGAGGTTTGATTCTGGACACCTGTGTCATGAGAACATGACTAAGGTTTGATTGCTGAAACCTGTGTCCTCCGAATATGACTCAGGTTTGATTCTGGAACCATGTGTCCTGGGAATATGACTGAGGTTTGATTCTGGAAACCTTTGGCTTGGGAAAATGACTGAGGTTTCATTGTGGAAACATGTGGCTTGGGATCATGACTGAGGTTTGATGGTGGAACACTCTGGCCGGGAAAAATGACTGAGGCTTGATTCTGGAACCCTGTGGCATGGGAACTTGACTGAGGTTTGATGGCAGAAACCTGAGGACTGGCAACATGACTGAGGTTTGATTGTGGAACCCTTTGCACGGGGAACATGACTGAGGCCTCATCCTGGAACCCCTTGGCTTGGGAACATGACATTGGTTTGATTCTGGAGCCCTGTTTACTGGGAACATGACTGAGGTTTGATGGTAGAACCCTGTGGCCTGGCAACCTGATTGAGGTTTCCGAGTGGAACCCTCAGGTTGGGAACATGAGTGAGGCTTGATGGTGGAACCCTGTGCCCTGGCAACATGACTGAGGTTTGATGGTGGAACCCTGTGGCTTGGCAAGATGACTTAGGTTTGATTGTGGAACACTCTGGCCTGGGAATATGACTGAGGCTTGATGGTGCAACCGTGGTCTGGCAACAGGACTGAGGTTTGACTGTGGAACACTCTGGGCTGGAAATATGACTGAGGTTTAATTGTGGAACCCTGTGGCCTGGGAATATGACTGGGATTTTATTTCTGAAACCTGTGTCCAGGGATCATGAGTGAGGTTTTATTCTGGAACCCTGTGTCCTGGGAACACGACTGAGGTTTGATTCTGGAACCATGTGGCCTGGGAATATGACTGAGGTTTGATTCTGGAAACCATTGGCCTGGGAACAAGACTGATGTTAGAGTGTTGAATCCTGTGGCCTGGGAACATGATATCGGTTTGATTCTGGAAACCTGTGGCCTGGGAATATGACTGAGGTTTGATGGTGGTACCCTATGGCCTGGCAACATGACTGAAGTTTGATTCTGGATCCCTGTGGCCTGGGAACATGACATCGGTGGATTCTGGAACCCTGAGGCCTGGGAACATGACATCTGTTGAGATTATGGAATACTGTGCCTCGGGAACCTGACTGAGCCTTGGTTCTGGAACCCTGTGGACTGGGAACATGACTGAGGATTTATTCTGGAACCCTGTAGCCTGGGAACATAACTGAGGATTGATTCTGGAACCCTGTGGCCTGGGAACATGACATCGGTAGATTCTGGAACCCTGTGGACTGGGAACATGACTGAAGTTTTATTCTGGAACATTGTAGCCTGGGAACATAACTGAGGATTGATTCTGGAATCTTGTGGCCTGGGAAAATGACAACTGTGGCTTCTGGAACCCTGTGGCGTGGGAACATGAGAACGGTTTGATTCTGGAACCCTGTGGCCTGGGAACATGCCTGAGGTTTGATGGTGGAAACCTGTGGCCTGCCAACATGACTGAGGTTTGATTCTGGAAGACTGTGGCTAGGGAACATGATATCGGGTTGATTCTGGTAACCTGTGTCCTGGGAACAAGACTGAGGTTTGATTCTGGAACCCTGTGCCTTGGGAACATGACTGAGGTTTGTTTCTGGAAACCTGTTCCCTGGGAACATGACTGAGGCTTGATTCTGGACACCTGTGTCCTGGGAACATGACTGAGGTTTGATTGCTGAAACCTGTGGCCTGCGAACATGACTCAGGTTTGATTCTGGAACCATGTGTCCTGGGAATATGACTGAGGTTTGATTCTGGAAACCTTTGGCCTGGGAAAATGACTGAGGTTTCATTGTGGAAACATGTGGCTTGGGATGATGACTGAGGTTTGATGGTGGAACACTATGGCCTGGCAAAATGACTGAGGCTTGATTCTGGAACCCTGTGGCCTGGCAACTTGACTGAGGTGTGATGGCAGAAACCTGTGGACTGGCAACATGACTGAGTTTGATTGTGGCACCCTGTGCACGGGGAACATGACTGAGGCCTGATACTGGAACCCCGTGGCGTGGGAACTTGACATTGGTTTGATTCTGGAGCCCTGATTACTGGGAACATGACTGAGGTTTGATGGTTGACACCTGTGGCCTGGCAACATGATTGAGGTTTGATAGTGGAACCCTCAGGCTTGGGAACATGAGTGAGGCTTGATGGTGGAACCCTGTGGCCTGGCAGCATGAGTGAGGCTTGATGGTGGAACCCTGTGGCCTGGCAGCATGAGTGAGGCTTGATGGTGGAACCCTGTGGCTTGGCAAGATGACTTAGGTTTGATTGTGGAACAGTCTTTCCTGGGAACATGACTGAGGCTTGATGGTGGAACCGTGGCCTAGCAACAGGACAGAGGTTTGATTGTGGAACCCTCTGGCCTGGGAATATGACTGAGGTTTAATTGTGGAACCCTGTGGCCTGGGAACATGACTGGGAGTTTATTTCTGAAACCTGTGTCCAGGGAACATGACTGAGGTTTTATTCTGGAACCATGTGGCCTGGGAATATGACTGAGGTTTGATTCTGGAAACCATTGGCCTGGGAAGATGACTGATGTTAGAGTGTGGAATCCTGTGGCCTGGGAACATGACATCGGTGGATTCTGGAACCCTGTGGACTGGGAACATGCCTGAGGTTTGATGGTGGAAGCCTGTGGCCAGGCAGCAGGACTGAGGTGTGGTTCTGGAAGACTGTGGCTAGGGAACATGATATCGGGTTGATTCTGGCAACCTGTGTCCTGGGAACAAGACTGAGGTTTGATTCTGGAACCCTGTGCCTTGGGAACATGACTGAGGTTTGTTTCTGGAAGCCCGTTCCTGGGAACATAACTGAGGCTTGATGGTGGAACCGTGGTCTGGCAACAGAACTGAGGTTTGATTGTGGAACCCTCTGGCCTGGGAATATGACTGAGGTTTAATTGTGGAACCCTGTGGCCTGGGAACATGACTGGGATTTTATTTCTGAAACCTGTGTCCAGGGAACATGACTGAGGTTTTATTCTGGAACCCTGTGTCCTGGGAACACAACTGAGGTTTGATTCTGGAACCATGTGGCCTGGGAATATGACTGAGGTTTGATTCTGGAAACCATTGGCCTGGGAAGATGACTGATGTTAGAGTGTGGAATCCTGTGGCCTGGGAACATGACATCGGTTTGGATTCCGGTACCCTGTTGCCTGGGAACATGAAATCAGTTTGATTCTGGAAACCTGTGGCCTGGGAATATGACTGAGGTTTGATGGTGGTACCCTATGGCCTGGCAACATGACTGAAGTTTGATTCTGGATCCCTGTGGCCTGGGAACGTGACTGAGGCGTGATTCTGGAAAACTGTGGCCTGGGAACATGACATCTATTTAGATTGTGGAACACTGTGCCCCGGGAACCTGGCTAAGCCTTGGTTCTGGAACCCTGTGGGCTGGGAACATGACTGAGGTTTTATTCTGGAACCCTGTAGCCTGGGAACATAACTGAGGATTGATTCTGGAACCCTGTGGCCTGGGAACATGACATCGGTGGATTCTGGAACCCTGAGGCCTGGGAACATGACATCTGTTTAGATTGTGGAATACTGTGCCCCGGGAACCTGACTGAGCCTCGGTTCTGGAACCCTGTGGACTGGGAACATGACTGAGGTTTTATTCTGGAACCCTGTTGCCTGGGAACATAACTGAGGATTGATTCTGGAATCTTGTGGCTTGGGAAAATGACAACGGTGGATTCTGGAACACTGTGGCCTGGGAACATGAGAACGGTTTGATTCTGGAACCCTGTGGCCTGGGAACATGCCTGAGGTTTGATGGTGGAAACCTGTGGCCTGGCAACATGACTGAGGTTTGATTCTGGAAGACTGTGGCTAGGGAACATGATATCGGGTTGATTCTGGCAACCTGTGTCCTGGGAACAAGACTGAGGTTTGATTCTGGAACCCTGTGCCTTGGGAACATGACTGAGGTTTGTTTCTGGAAACCTGTTCCCTGGGAACATGACTGAGGTTTGATTCTGGACACCTGTGTCCTGGGAACATGACTGAGGTTTGATTGCTGAAACCTGTGGCCTGCGAACATGACTCAGGTTTGATTCTGGAACCATGTGTCCTGGGAATATGACTGAGGTTTGATTCTGGAAACCTTTGGCCTGGGAAAATGACTGAGGTTTCATTGTGGAAACATGTGGCTTGGGATCATGACTGAGGTTTGATGGTGGAACACTATGGCCTGGCAAAATGACTGAGGCTTGATTCTGGAACCCTGTGGCCTGGCAACTTGACTGAGGTGTGATGGCAGAAACCTGTGGACTGGCAACATGACTGAGTTTGATTGTGGCACCCTGTGCACGGGGAACATGACTGAGGCCTGATACTGGAACCCCGTGGCGTGGGAACTTGACATTGGTTTGATTCTGGAGCCCTGTTTACTGGGAACATGACTGAGGTTTGATGGTTGAAACCTGTGGCCTGGCAACATGATTGAGGTTTGATAGTGGAACCCTCAGGCTTGGGAACATGAGTGAGGCTTGATGGTGGAACCCTGTGGCCTGGCAACATGAGTGAGGCTTGATGGTGGAACCCTGTGGCTTGGCAAGATGACTTAGGTTTGATTGTGGAACAGTCTTTCCTGGGAACATGACTGAGGCTTGATGGTGGAACCGTGGCCTAGCAACAGGACAGAGGTTTGATTGTGGAACCCTCTGGCCTGGGAATATGACTGAGGTTTAATTGTGGAACCCTGTGGCCTGGGAACATGACTGGGAGTTTATTTCTGAAACCTGTGTCCAGGGAACATGACTGAGGTTTTATTCTGGAACCATGTGGCCTGGGAATATGACTGAGGTTTGATTCTGGAAACCATTGGCCTGGGAAGATGACTGATGTTAGAGTGTGGAATCCTGTGGCCTGGGAACATGACATCGGTGGATTCTGGAACCCTGTGGCCTGGGAACATGCCTGAGGTTTGATGGTGGAAGCCTGTGGCCAGGCAGCAGGACTGAGGTGTGGTTCTGGAAGACTGTGGCTAGGGAACATGATATCGGGTTGATTCTGGCAACCTGTGTCCTGGGAACAAGACTGAGGTTTGATTCTGGAACCCTGTGCCTTAGGAACATGACTGAGGTTTGTTTCTGGAAGCCTGTTCCCTGGGAACATGACTGAGGCTTGACGGTGGAACCGTGGTCTGGCAACAGAACTGAGGTTTGATTGTGGAACCCTCTGGCCTGGGAATATGACTGAGGTTTAATTGTGGAACCCTGTGGCCTGGGAATATGACTGGGATTTTATTTCTGAAACCTGTGTCCAGGGAACATGACTGAGGTTTTATTCTGGAACGCTGTGTCCTGGGAACACAACTGAGGTTTGATTCTGCAACCATGTGGCCTGGGAATATGACTGAGGTTTGATTCTGGAAACCATTGGCCTGGGAAGATGACTGATGTTAGAGTGTGGAATCCTGTGGCCTGGGAACATGACATCGGTTTGGATTCCGGTACCCTGTTGCCTGGGAACATGAAATCGGTTTGATTCTGGAAACCTGTGGCCTGGGAATATGACTGAGGTTTGATGGTGGTACCCTATGGCCTGGCAACATGACTGAAGTTTGATTCTGGATCCCTGTGGCCTGGGAACATGACTGAGGCGTGATTCTGGAACACTGTGGCCTGGGAACATGACATCTATTTAGATTGTGGAATACTGTGCCCCGGGAACCTGAATGAGCCTTGGTTCTGGAACCCTGTGGACTGG
The DNA here is from genome assembly GCF_965194825.1 of Balaenoptera physalus. Taxonomy (NCBI): domain Eukaryota; kingdom Metazoa; phylum Chordata; class Mammalia; order Artiodactyla; family Balaenopteridae; genus Balaenoptera; species Balaenoptera physalus. The sequence continues at coordinate 1,632,383 of NW_028126455.1, read as the reverse complement.
GAACATGACTGAGGTTTTATTCTGGAACCCTGTAGCCTGGGAACATAACTGTGGACTGATTCTAGAACCCTGTGGCCTGGGAACATGACATCGGTGGATTCTGGAACCCTGAGGCCTGGGAACATGACATCTGTTTAGATTGTGGAATACTGTGCCCCGGGAACCTGACTGAGCCTCGGTTCTGGAACCCTGTGGACTTGGAACATGACTGAGGGTTTATTCTGGAACCCTGTAGCCTGGGAACATAACTGAGGATTGATTCTGGAATCTTGTGGCCTGGGAAAATGACAACGGTGGATTCTGGAACCCTGTGGCCTGGGAACATGAGAACGGTTTGATTCTGGAACCCTGTGGCCTGGGAACATGCCTGAGGTTTGATGGTGGAAACCTGTGGCCTGGCAACATGACTGAGGTTTGATTCTGGAAGACTATGGCGAGGGAACATGATATCGGGTTGATTCTGGAAACCTGTGTCCTGGGAACAAGACTGAGGTTTGATTCTGGAACCCTGTGCCTTGGGAACATGACTGAGGTTTGTTTCTGGAAACCTGTTCCCTGGGAACATGACTGAGGTTTGATTGCTGAAACCTGTGGCTTGCGAACCTGACTCAGGTTTGATTCTGGAACCATGTGTCCTGGGAATATGACTGAGGTTTGATTCTGGAAACCTTTGGCCTGGGAAAATGACTGAGGTTTCATTGTGGAAACATGTGGCTTGGGATCATGACTGAGGTTTGATGGTGGAACACTATGGCCTGGCAAAATGACTGAGGCTTGATTCTGGAACCCTGTGGCCTGGCAACTTGACTGAGGTGTGATGGCAGAAACCTGTGGACTGGCAACATGACTGAGTTTGATTGTGGCACCCTGTGCACGGGGAACATGACTGAGGCCTGATACTGGAACCCCGTGGCGTGGGAACTTGACATTGGTTTGATTCTGGAGCCCTGTTTACTGGGAACATGACTGAGGTTTGATGGTTGAAACCTGTGGCCTGGCAACATGATTGAGGTTTGATAGTGGAACCCTCAGGCTTGGGAACATGAGTGAGGCTTGATGGTGGAACCCTGTGGCCTGGCAACATGAGTGAGGCTTGATGGTGGAACCCTGTGGCTTGGCAAGATGACTTAGGTTTGATTGTGGAAAAGTCTTTCCTGGGAACATGACTGAGGCTTGATGGTGGAACCGTGGCCTAGCAACAGGACAGAGGTTTGATGGTGGAACCCTGTGGCCTGGGAACATGACTGGGAGTTTATTTCTGAAACCTGTGTCCAGGGAACATGACTGAGGTTTTATTCTGGAACCATGTGGCCTGGGAATATGACTGAGGTTTGATTCTGGAAAGCTGTAGCCTGGAAACATAACTGAGGATTGATTCTGGAACCCTGTGGCCTGCGAACATGACATCGGTGGATTCTGGAACCCTGAGGCCTGGAAACATGACATCTGTTTAGATTGTGGAATACTGTGCCCCGGGAACCTGACTGAGCCTCGGTTCTGGAACCCTGTGTCCTGGGAACACAACTGAGGTTTGATTCTGGAACCATGTGGCCTGGGAATATGACTGAGGTTTGATTCTGGAAACCATTGGCCTGGGAAGATGACTGATGTTAGAGTGTGGAATCCTGTGGCCTGGGAACATGACATCGGTTTGGATTCCGGTACCCTGTTGCCTGGGAACATGAAATCGGTTTGATTCTGGAAACCTGTGGCCTGGGATTATGACTGAGGTTTGATGGTGGTACCCTATGGCCTGGCAACATGACTGAAGTTTGATTCTGGATCCCTGTGGCCTGGGAACATGACTGAGGCGTGATTCTGGAACACTGTGGCCTGGGAACATGACATCTATTTAGATTGTGGAATACTGTGCCCCGGGAACCTGACTGAGCCTTGGTTCTGGAACCCTGTGGACTGGGAACATGACTGAGGTTTTATTCTGGAACCCTGTAGCCTGGGAACATAACTGAGGATTGATTCTGGAACCCTGTGGCCTGGGAACATGACATCGGTGGATTCTGGAACCCTGAGGCCTGGGAACATGACATCTGTTTAGATTGTGGAATACTGTGCCCCGGGAACCTGACTGAGCCTCGGTTCTGGAACCCTGTGGACTGGGAACATGACTGAGGTTTTATTCTGGAACCCTGTAGCCTGGGAACATAACTGAGGATTGATTCTGGAATCTTGTGGCCTGGGAAAATGACAACGGTGGATTCTGGAACCCTGTGGCCTGGGAACATGAGAACGGTTTGATTCTGGAACCCTGTGGCCTGGGAACATGCCTGAGGTTTGATGGTGGAAACCTGTGGCCTGGCAACATGACTGAGGTTTGATTCTGGAAGACTGTGGCTAGGGAACATGATATCGGGTTGATTCTGGCAACCTGTGTCCTGGGAACAAGACTGAGGTTTGATTCTGGAACCCTGTGCTTTGGGAACATGACTGAGGCTTGATGGTGGAACCGTGGCCTAGCAACAGGACAGAGGTTTGATTGTGGAACCCTCTGGCCTGGGAATATGACTGAGGTTTAATTGTGGAACCCTGTGGCCTGGGAACATGACTGGGAGTTTATTTCTGAAACCTGTGTCCAGGGAACATGACTGAGGTTTTATTCTGGAACCATGTGGCCTGGGAATATGACTGAGGTTTGATTCTGGAAACCATTGGCCTGGGAAGATGACTGATGTTAGAGTGTGGAATCCTGTGGCCTGGGAACATGACATCGGTGGATTCTGGAACCCTGTGGCCTGGGAACATGCCTGAGGTTTGATGGTGGAAGCCTGTGGCCAGGCAGCAGGACTGAGGTGTGGTTCTGGAAGACTGTGGCTAGGGAACATGATATCGGGTTGATTCTGGCAACCTGTGTCCTGGGAACAAGACTGAGGTTTGATTCTGGAACCCTGTGCCTTGGGAACATGACTGAGGTTTGTTTCTGGAAGCCCGTTCCTGGGAACATAACTGAGGCTTGATGGTGGAACCGTGGTCTGGCAACAGAACTGAGGTTTGATTGTGGAACCCTCTGGCCTGGGAATATGACTGAGGTTTAATTGTGGAACCCTGTGGCCTGGGAACATGACTGGGATTTTATTTCTGAAACCTGTGTCCAGGGAACATGACTGAGGTTTTATTCTGGAACCCTGTGTCCTGGGAACACAACTGAGGTTTGATTCTGGAACCATGTGGCCTGGGAATATGACTGAGGTTTGATTCTGGAAACCATTGGCCTGGGAAGATGACTGATGTTAGAGTGTGGAATCCTGTGGCCTGGGAACATGACATCGGTTTGGATTCCGGTACCCTGTTGCCTGGGAACATGAAATCGGTTTGATTCTGGAAACCTGTGGCCTGGGAATATGACTGAGGTTTGATGGTGGTACCCTATGGCCTGGCAACATGACTGAAGTTTGATTCTGGATCCCTGTGGCCTGGGAACGTGACTGAGGCGTGATTCTGGAAAACTGTGGCCTGGGAACATGACATCTATTTAGATTGTGGAATACTGTGCCCCGGGAACCTGACTGAGCCTCGGTTCTGGAACCCTGTGGACTGGGAACATGACTGAGGTTTTATTCTGGAACCCTGTAGCCTGGGAACATAACTGAAGATTGATTCTGGAAACTTGTGGCCTGGGAAAATGACAACGGTGGATTCTGGAACCCTGTGGTCTGGGAACATGAGAACGGTTTGATTCTGGAACCCTGTGGCCTGGGAACATGCCTGAGGTTTGATGGTGGAAACCTGTGGCCTGGCAACATGACTGAGGTTTGATTCTGGAAGACTGTGGCTAGGGAACATGATATCGGGTTGATTCTGGAAACCTGTGTCCTGGGAACATGACTGAGGTTTGATTCTGGAACCCTGTGCCTTGGGAACATGACTGAGGTTTGTTTCTGGAAACCTGTTCCCTGGGAACATGACTGAGGTTTGATTCTGGACACCTGTGTCCTGGGAACATGACTGAGGTTTGATTGCTGAAACCTGTGGCCTGCGAACATGACTCAGGTTTGATTCTGGAACCATGTGTCCTGGGAATATGACTGAGGTTTGATTCTGGAAACCTTTGGCCTGGGAAAATGACTGAGGTTTCATTGTGGAAACATGTGGCTTGGGATCATGACTGAGGTTTGATGGTGGAACACTATGGCCTGGCAAAATGACTGAGGCTTGATTCTGGAACCCTGTGGCCTGGCAACGTGACTGAGGTGTGATGGCAGAAACCTGTGGACTGGCAACATGACTGAGTTTGATTGTGGCACCCTGTGCACGGGGAACATGACTGAGGCCTGATACTGGAACCCCGTGGCGTGGGAACTTGACATTGGTTTGATTCTGGAGCCCTGTTTACTGGGAACATGACTGAGGTTTGATGGTTGACACCTGTGGCCTGGCAACATGTTTGAGGTTTGATAGTGGAATCCTCAGGCTTGGGAACATGAGTGAGGCTTGATGGTGGAACCCTGTGGCCTGGCAACATGAGTGAGGCTTGATGGTGGAACCCTGCGGCTTGGCAAGATGACTTAGGTTTGATTGTGGAGCAGTCTTTCCTGGGAACATGACTGAGGCTTGATGGTGGAACCGTGGCCTAGCAACAGGACAGAGGTTTGATTGTGGAACCCTCTGGCCTGGGAATATGACTGAGGTTTAATTGTGGAACCCTGTGGCCTGGGAACATGACTGGGAGTTTATTTCTGAAACCTGTGTCCAGGGAACATGACTGAGGTTTTATTCTGGAACCATGTGGCCTGGGAATATGACTGAGGTTTGATTCTGGAAACCATTGGCCTGGGAAGATGACTGATGTTAGAGTGTGGAATCCTGTGGCCTGGGAACATGACATCGGTGGATTCTGGAACCCTGTGGCCTGGGAACATGCCTGAGGTTTGATGGTGGAAGCCTGTGGCCAGGCAGCAGGACTGAGGTGTGGTTCTGGAAGACTGTGGCTAGGGAACATGATATCGGGTTGATTCTGGCAACCTGTGTCCTGGGAACAAGACTGAGGTTTGATTCTGGAACCCTGTGCCTTGGGAACATGACTGAGGTTTGTTTCTGGAAGCCCGTTCCTGGGAACATAACTGAGGCTTGATGGTGGAACCGTGGTCTGGCAACAGAACTGAGGTTTGATTGTGGAACCCTCTGGCCTGGGAATATGACTGAGGTTTAATTGTGGAACCCTGTGGCCTGGGAACATGACTGGGATTTTATTTCTGAAACCTGTGTCCAGGGAACATGACTGAGGTTTTATTCTGGAACCCTGTGTCCTGGGAACACAACTGAGGTTTGATTCTGGAACCATGTGGCCTGGGAATATGACTGAGGTTTGATTCTGGAAACCATTGGCCTGGGAAGATGACTGATGTTAGAGTGTGGAATCCTGTGGCCTGGGAACATGACATCGGTTTGGAATCCGGTACCCTGTTGCCTGGGAACATGAAATCGGTTTGATTCTGGAAACCTGTGGCCTGGGAATATGACTGAGGTTTGATGGTGGTACCCTATGGCCTGGCAACATGACTGAAGTTTGATTCTGGATCCCTGTGGCCTGGGAACGTGACTGAGGCGTGATTCTGGAAAACTGTGGCCTGGGAACATGACATCTATTTAGATTGTGGAATACTGTGCCCCGGGAACCTGACTGAGCCTCGGTTCTGGAACCCTGTGGACTGGGAACATGACTGAGGTTTTATTCTGGAACCCTGTAGCCTGGGAACATAACTGAAGATTGATTCTGGAAACTTGTGGCCTGGGAAAATGACAACGGTGGATTCTGGAACCCTGTGGTCTGGGAACATGAGAACGGTTTGATTCTGGAACCCTGTGGCCTGGGAACATGCCTGAGGTTTGATGGTGGAAACCTGTGGCCTGGCAACATGACTGAGGTTTGATTCTGGAAGACTGTGGCTAGGGAACATGATATCGGGTTGATTCTGGAAACCTGTGTCCTGGGAACATGACTGAGGTTTGATTCTGGAACCCTGTGCCTTGGGAACATGACTGAGGTTTGTTTCTGGAAACCTGTTCCCTGGGAACATGACTGAGGTTTGATTCTGGACACTTGTGTCCTGGGAACATGACTGAGGTTTGATTGCTGAAACCTGTGGCCTGCGAACATGACTCAGGTTTGATTCTGGAACCATGTGTCCTGGGAATATGACTGAGGTTTGATTCTGGAAGCCTTTGGCCTGGGAAAATGACTGAGGTTTCATTGTGGAAACATGTGGCTTGGGATCATGACTGAGGTATGATGGTGGAACACTATGGCCTGGCAAAATGACTGAGGTTTGATTCTGGAAGACTGTGGCTAGGGAACATGATATCGGGTTGATTCTGGCAACCTGTGTCCTGGGAACAAGACTGAGGTTTGATTCTGGAACCCTGTGCCTTGGGAACATGACTGAGGTTTGTTTCTGGAAGCCTGTTCCCTGGGAACATGACTGAGGCTTGATGGTGGAACCGTGGTCTGGCAACAGAACTGAGGTTTGATTGTGAAACCCTCTGGCCTGGGAATATGACTGAGGTTTAATTGTGGAACCCTGTGGCCTGGGAACATGACTGGGATTTTATTTCTGAAACCTGTGTCCAGGGAACATGACTGAGGTTTTATTCTGGAACCCTGTGTCCTGGGAACACAAGTGAGGTTTGATTCTGGAACCATGTGGCCTGGGAATATGACTGAGGTTTGATTCTGGAAACCATTGGCCTGGGAAGATGACTGATGTTAGAGTGTGGAATCCTGTGGCCTGGGAACATGACATCGGTTTGGATTCCGGTACCCTGTTGCCTGGGAACATGAAATTGGTTTGATTCTGGAAACCTGTGGCCTGGGAATATGACTGAGGTTTGATGGTGGGACCCTATGGCCTGGCAACATGACTGAAGTTTGATTCTGGATCCCTGTGGACTGGGAACGTGACTGAGGCGTGATTCTGGAAAACTGTGGCCTGGGAACATGACATCTATTTAGATTGTGGAATACTGTGCCCCGGGCACCTGACTGAGCCTTGGTTCTGGAACCCTGTGGACTGGGAACATGACTGAGGTTTTATTCTGGAACCCTGTAGCCTGGGAACATAACTGAGGATTGATTCTGGAACCCTGTGGCCTGGGAACATGACATCGGTGGATTCTGGAACCCTGAATCCTGGGAACATGACGTCTGTTTAGATTGTGGAATACTGTGCCCCGGGAACCTGACTGAGCCTCGGTTCTGGAACCCTATGGACTGGGAACATGACTGAGGTTTTATTCTGGAACCCTGTAGCCTGGGAACATAACTGAGGATTGATTCTGGAATCTTGTGGCCTGGGAAAATGACAACGGAGGCTTCTGGAACCCTGTGGCCTGGGAACATGTGAACGGTTTGATTCTGGAACCCTGTGGCCTGGGAACATGCCTGAGGTTTGATGGTGGAAACCTGTGGCCTGGCAACATGACTGAGGTTTGATTCTGGAAGACTGTGGCTAGGGAACATGATATCGGGTTGATTCTGGAAACCTGTGTCCTGGGAACAAGACTGAGGTTTGTTTCTGGAAACCTGTTCCCTGGGAACATGACTGAGGTTTGATTCTGGACACCTGTGTCCTGGGAACATGACTGAGGTTTGATTGCTGAAACCTGTGGCCTGAGAACATGACTCAGGTTTGATTCTGGAACCATGTGTCCTGGGAATATTACTGAGGTTTGATTCAGGAAACCTTTGGCCTGGGAAAATGACTGAGGTTTCATTGTGGAAACATGTGGCTTGGGATCATGACTGAGGTTTGATGGTGGAACACTATGGCCTGGGAAAATGACTGAGACTTGATTCTGGAACCCTGTGGCCTGGCAACTTGACTGAGGTGTGATGGCAGAAACCTGTGGACTGGCAACATGACTGAGTTTGATTGTGGCACCCTGTGCACGGGGAACATGACTGAGGCCTGATACTGGAACCCCGTGGCGTGGGAACTTGACATTGGTTTGATTCTGGAGCCCTGTTTACTGGGAACATGACTGAGGTTTGATGGTTGACACCTGTGGCCTGGCAACATGATTGAGGTTTGATAGTGGAACCCTCAGGCTTGGGAACATGAGTGAGGCTTGATGGTGGAACCCTGTGGCCTGGCAACATGAGTGAGGCTTGACGGTGGAACCCTGTGGCTTGGAAAGATGACTTACGTTTGATTGTGGAACAGTCTTTCCTGGGAACATGACTGAGGCTTGATGGTGGAACCGTGGCCTAGCAACAGGACAGAGGTTTGATTGTGGAACCCTCTGGCCTGGGAATATGACTGAGGTTTAATTGTGGAACCCTGTGGCCTGGGAACATGACTGGGAGTTTATTTCTGAAACCTGTGTCCAGGGAACATGACTGAGGTTTTATTCTGGAACCATGTGGCCTGGGAATATGACTGAGGTTTGATTCTGGAAACCATTGGCCTGGGAAGATGACTGATGTTAGAGTGTGGAATCCTGTGGCCTGGGAACATGACATCGGTGGATTCTGGAACCCTGTGGCCTGGGAACATGCCTGAGGTTTGATGGTGGAAGCCTGTGGCCAGGCAGCAGGACTGAGGTGTGGTTCTGGAAGACTGTGGCTAGGGAACATGATATCGGGTTGATTCTGGCAACCTGTGTCCTGGGAACAAGACTGAGGTTTGATTCTGGAACCCTGTGCCTTGGGAACATGACTGAGGTTTGTTTCTGGAAGCCCGTTCCTGGGAACATAACTGAGGCTTGATGGTGGAACCGTGGCCTGGCAACAGAACTGAGGTTTGATTGTGGAACCCTCTGGCCTGGGAATATGACTGAGGTTTAATTGTGGAACCCTGTGGCCTGGGAACATGACTGGGATTTTATTTCTGAAACCTGTGTCCAGGGAACATAACTGAGGTTTTATTCTGGAACCCTGTGTCCTGGGAACACAACTGAGGTTTGATTCTGGAACCATGTGGCCTGGGAATATGACTGAGGTTTGATTCTGGAAACCATTGGCCTGGGAAGATGACTGATGTTAGAGTGTGGAATCCTGTGGCCTGGGAACATGACATCGGTTTGGATTCCGGTACACTGTTGCCTGGGAACATGAAATCGGTTTGATTCTGGAAACCTGTGGCCTGGGAATATGACTGAGGTTTTATGGTGGTAACCTATGGCCTGGCAACATGACTGAAGTTTGATTCTGGATCCCTGTGGCCTGGGAACGTGACTGAGGTGTGATTCTGGAAAACTGTTGCCTGGGAACATGACATCTATTTAGATTGTGGAATACTGTGCCCCGGGAACCTGACTAAGCCTTGGTTCTGGAACCCTGTGGGCTGGGAACATGACTGAGGTTTTATTCTGGAACCCTGTTGCCTGGGAACATAACTGAGGATTGATTCTGGAATCTTGTGGCCTGGGAAAATGACAACGGTGGCTTCTGGAACCCTGTGGCCTGGGAACATGAGAACGGTTTGATTCTGGAACCCTGTGGCCTGGGAACATGCCTGAGGTTTGATGGTGGAAACCTGTGGCCTGGCAACATGACTGAGGTTTGATTCTGGAAGACTGTGGCTAGGGAACATGATATCGGGTTGATTCTGGCAACCTGGGTCCTGGGAACAAGACTGAGGTTTGATTCTGGAACCCTGTGCCTTGGGAACATGACTGAGGTTTGTTTCTGGAAACCTGTTCCCTGGGAACATGACTGAGGTTTGATTCTGGACACCTGTGTCCTGGGAACATGACTGAGGTTTGATTGCTGAAACCTGTGGCCTGCGAACATGACTCAGGTTTGATTCTGGAACCATGTGTCCTGGGAATATGAGTGAGGTTTGATTCTGGAAACCTTTGGCCTGGGAAAATGACTGAGGTTTTATTGTGGAAACATGTGGCTTGGGATCATGACTGAGGTTTGATGGTGGAACACTATGGCCTGGCAAAATGACTGAGGTTTGATTCTGGAAGACTGTGGCTAGGGAACATGATATCGGGTTGATTCTGGCAACCTGTGTCCTGGGAACAAGACTGAGGTTTGATTCTGGAACCCTGTGCCTTGGGAACATGACTGAGGTTTGTTTCTGGAAGCCTGTACCCTGGGCATATGACTGAGGCTTGATGGTGGAACCGTGGTCTGGCAACAGAACTGAGGTTTGATTGTGAAACCCTCTGGCCTGGGAATATGACTGAGGTTTAATTGTGGAACCCTGTGGCCTGGGAACATGACTGAGGTTTTATTCTGGAACCCTGTAGCCTGGGAACATAACTGAGGATTGATTCTGGAACCCTGTGGCCTGGGAACATGACATCGGTGGATTCGGGAACCCTGAGGCCTGGGAACATGACGTCTGTTTAGATTGTGGAATACTGTGCCCCGGGAACCTGACTGAGCCTCGGTTCTGGAACCCTATGGACTGGGAACATGACTGAGGTTTTATTCTGGAACCCTGTAGCCTGGGAACATAACTGAGGATTGATTCTGGAATCTTGTGGCCTGGGAAAATGACAACGGTGGCTTCTGGAACCCTGTGGCCTGGGAACATGAGAACGGTTTGATTCTGGAACCCTGTGGCCTGGGAACATGCCTGAGGTTTGATGGTGGAAACCTGTGGCCTGGCAACATGACTGAGGTTTGATTCTGGAAGACTGTGGCTAAGGAACATGATATCGGGTTGATTCTGGAAACCTGTGTCCTGGGAACAAGACTGAGGTTTGTTTCTGGAAACCTGTTCCCTGGGAACATGACTGAGGTTTGATTCTGGACACCTGTGTCCTGGGAACATGACTGAGGTTTGATTGCTGAAACCTGTGGCCTGCCAACATGACTCAGGTTTGATTCTGGAACCATGTGTCCTGGGAATATTACTGAGGTTTGATTCAGGAAACCTTTGGCCTGGGAAAATGACTGAGGTTTCATTGTGGAAACATGTGGCTTGGGATCATGACTGAGGTTTGATGGTGGAACACTATGGCCTGGCAAAATGACTGAGACTTGATTCTGGAACCCTGTGGCCTGGCAACTTGACTGAGGTGTGATGGCAGAAACCTGTGGACTGGCAACATGACTGAGTTTGATTGTGGCACCCTGTGCACGGGGAATATGACTGAGGCCTGATACTGGAACCCCGTGGCGTGGGAACTTGACATTGGTTTGATTCTGGAGCCCTGTTTACTGGGAACATGACTGAGGTTTGATGGTTGACACCTGTGGCCTGGCAACATGATTGAGGTTTGATAGTGGAACCCTCAGGCTTGGGAACATGAGTGAGGCTTGATGGTGGAACCCTGTGGCCTGGCAACATGAGTGAGGCTTGATGGTGGAACCCTGTGGCTTGGCAAGATGACTTAGGTTTGATTGTGGAACAGTCTTTCCTGGGAACATGACTGAGGCTTGATGGTGGAACCGTGGCCTAGCAACAGGACAGAGGTTTGATTGTGGAACCCTCTGGCCTGGGAATATGACTGAGGTTGAATTGTGGAACCCTGTGGCCTGGGAACATGACAGGGAGTTTATTTCTGAAACCTGTGTCCAGGGAACATGACTGAGGTTTTATTCTGGAATCATGTGGCCTGGGAACATAACTGAGGATTGATTCTGGAACCCTGTGGCCTGGGAACATGACATCGGTGGATTCTGGAACCCTGAGGCCTGGGAACATGACATCTGTTTAGATTGTGGAATACTGTGCCCCGGGAACATGACTGAGCCTCGGTTCTGGAACCCTGTGGACTGGGAACATGACTGAGGTTTTATTCTGGAACCCTGTAGCCTGGGAACATAACTGAGGATTGATTCTGGAATCTTGTGGCCTGGGAAAATGACAACGGTGGCTTCTGGAACCCTGTGGCCTGGGAACATGAGAACGGTTTGATTCTGGAACCCTGTGGCCTGGGAACATGCCTGAGGTTTGATGGTGGAAACTTGTGGCCTGGCAACATGACTGAGGTTTGATTTTGGAAGACTGTGGCTAGGGAACATGATATCGGGTTGATTCTGGCAACCTGTGTCCGGGGAACAAGACTGAGGTTTGATTCTGGAACCCTGTGCCTTGGGAACATGACTGAGGTTTGTTTCTGGAAACCTGTTCCCTGGGAACATGACTGAGGTTTGATTCTGGACACCTGTGTCCTGGGAACATGACTGAGGTTTGATTGCTGAAACCTGTGGCCTGCGAACATGACTCAGGTTTGATTCTGGAACCATGTGTCCTGGGATTATGACTGAGGTTTGATTCTGGAAACCTTTGGCCTGGGAAAATGACTGAGGTTTCATTGTGGAAACATGTGGCTTGGGATCATGACTGAGGTTTGATGGTGGAACACTATGGCCTGGCAAAATGACTGAGGTTTGATTCTGGAAGACTGTGGCTAGGGAACATGATATCGGGTTGATTCTGGCAACCTGTGTCCTGGGAACAAGACTGAGGTTTGATTCTGGAACCCTGTGCCTTGGGAACATGACTGAGGTTTGTTTCTGGAAGCCTGTTCCCTGGGCACATGACTGAGGCTTGATGGTGGAACCGTGGTCTGGCAACAGAACTGAGGTTTGATTGTGAAACCCTCTGGCCTGGGAATATGACTGAGGTTTAATTGTGGAACCCTGTGGCCTGGGAACATGACTGGGATTTTATTTCTGAAACCTGTGTCCAGGGAACATGACTGAGGTTTTATTCTGGAACCCTGTGTCCTGGGAACACAACTGAGGTTTGATTCTGGAACCATGTGGCCTGGGAATATGACTGAGGTTTGATTCTGGAAACCATTGGCCTGGGAAGATGACTGATGTTAGAGTGTGGAATCCTGTGGCCTGGGAACATGACATCGGTTTGGATTCCGGTACCCTGTTGCCTGGGAACATGAAATCGGTTTGATTCTGGAAACCTGTGGCCTGGGAATATGACTGAGGTTTGATGGTGGTACCCTATGGCCTGGCAACATGACTGAAGTTTGATTCTGGATCCCTGTGGCCTGGGAACGTGACTGAGGCGTGATTCTGGAAAACTGTGGCCTGGGAACATGACATCTATTTAGATTGTGGAATACTGTGCCCCGGGAACCTGACTGAGCTTTGGTTCTGGAACCCTGTGGACTGGGAACATGACTGAGGTTTTATTCTGGAACCCTGTAGCCTGGGAACATAACTGAGGATTGATTCTGGAACCCTGTGGCCTGGGAACATGACATCGGTGGATTCTGGAACCCTGAGGCCTGGCAACATGACGTCTGTTTAGATTGTGGAATACTGTGCCCCGGGAACCTGACTGAGCCTCGGTTCTGGAACCCTGTGGACTGGGAACATGACTGAGGTTTTATTCTGGAACCCTGTAGCCTGGGAACATAACTGAGGATTGATTCTGGAATCTTGTGGCCTGGGAAAATGACAACGGTGGCTTCTGGAACCCTGTGGCCTGGGAACATGAGAACGGTTTGATTCTGGAACCCTGTGGCCTGGGAATATGCCTGAGTTTTGATGGTGGAAACCTGTGGCCTGGCAACATGACTGAGGTTTGATTCTGGAAGACTGTGGCTAGGGAACATGATATCGGGTTGATTCTGGAAACCTGTGTCCTGGGAACAAGACTGAGGTTTGTTTCTGGAAACCTGTTCCCTGGGAACATGACTGAGGTTTGATTCTGGACACCTGTGTCCTGGGAACATGACTGAGGTTTGATTGCTGAAACCTGTGGCCTGCGAACATGACTCAGGTTTGATTCTGGAACCATGTGTCCTGGGAATATTACTGGGGTTTGATTCTGGAAACCTTTGGCCTGGGGAAATGACTGAGGTTTCATTGTGGAAACACGTGGCTTGGGATCATGACTGAGGTTTGATGGTGGAACACTATGGCCTGGCAAAATGACTGAGGCTTGATTCTGGAACCCTGTGGCCTGGCATCTTGACTGAGGTGTGATGGCAGAAACCTGTGGACTGGCAACATGACTGAGTTTGATTGTGGCACCCTGTGCACGGGGAACATGACTGAGGCCTGATACTGGAACCCCGTGGCGTGGGAACTTGACATTGGTTTGATTCTGGAGCCCTGTTTACTGGGAACATGACTGAGGTTTGATGGTTGACACCTGTGGCCTGGCAACATGATTGAGGTTTGATAGTGGAAACCTCAGGCTTGGGAACATGAGTGAGGCTTGATGGTGGAACCCTGTGGCCTGGCAACATGAGTGAGGCTTGATGGTGGAACCCTGTGGCTTGGCAAGATGACTTAGGTTTGATTGTGGAACAGTCTTTCCTGGGAACATGACTGAGGCTTGATGGTGGAACCGTGGCCTAGCAACAGGACAGAGGTTTGATTGTGGAACCCTCTGGCCTGGGAATATGACTGAGGTTTAATTGTGGAACCCTGTGGCCTGGGAACATGACTGGGAGTTTATTTCTGAAACCTGTGTCCAGGGAACATGACTGAGGTTTGTTTCTGGAAGCCTGTTCCCTGGGAACATGACTGAGGCTTGATGGTGGAACCGTGGTCTGGCAACAGAACTGAGGTTTGATTGTGGAACCCTGTGGCCTGGGAACAGGACTGGGATTTTATTTCTGAAACCTGTGTCCAGGGAACATGACTGAGGTTTTATTCTGGAACCCTGTGTCCTGGGAACACAACTGAGGTTTGATTCTGGAACCATGTGGCCTGGGAATATGACTGAGGTTTGATTCTGTAAACCATTGGCCTGGGAAGATGACTGATGTTAGAGTGTGGAATCCTGTGGCCTGGGAACATGACATCGGTGGATTCTGGAACCCTGTGGCCTGGGAATATGCCTGAGGTTTGATGGTGGAAGCCTGTGGCCAGACAGCAGGACTGAGGTGTGGTTCTGGAAGACTGTGGCTAGGGAACATGATATCGGGTTGATTCTGGCAACCTGTGTCCTGGGAACAAGACTGAGGTTTGATTCTGGAACCCTGTGCCTTGGGAACATGACTGAGGTTTGTTTCTGGAAGCCCGTTCATGGGAACATAACTGAGGCTTGATGGTGGAACCGTGGTCTGGCAACAGAACTGAGGTTTGATTGTGGAATCCTCTGGCCTGGGAATATGACTGAGGTTTAATTGTGGAACCCTGTGGCCTGGGAACATGACTGGGATTTTATTTCTGAAACCTGTGTCCAGGGAACATGACTGAGGTTTTATTCTGGAACCCTGTGTCCTGGGAACACAACTGAGGTTTGATTCTGGAACCATGTGGCCTGGGAATATGACTGAGGTTTGATTCTGGAAACCATTGGCCTGGGAAGATGACTGATGTTAGAGTGTGGAATCCTGTGGCCTGGGAACATGACATCGGTTTGGATTCCGGTACCCTGTTGCCTGGGAACATGAAATCGGTTTGATTCTGGAAACCTGTGGCCTGGGAATATGACTGAGGTTTGATGGTGGTACCCTATGGCCTGGCAACATGACTGAAGTTTGATTCTGGATCCCTGTGGCCTGGGAACGTGACTGAGGCGTGATTCTGGAAAACTGTGGCCTGGGAACATGACATCTATTTAGATTGTGGAATACTGTGCCCCGGGAACCTGGCTAAGCCTTGGTTCTGGAACCCTGTGGGCTGGGAACATGACTGAGGTTTTATTCTGGAACCCTGTAGCCTGGGAACATAACTGAGGATTGATTCTGGAACCCTGTGGCCTGGGAACATGACATCGGTGGATTCTGGAACCCTGAGGCCTGGCAACATGACGTCTGTTTAGATTGTGGAATACTGTGCCCCGGGAACCTGACTGAGCCTCGGTTCTGGAACCCTGTGGACTGGGAACATGACTGAGGTTTTATTCTGGAACCCTGTAGCCTGGGAACATAACTGAGGATTGATTCTGGAATCTTGTGGCCTGGGAAAATGACAACGGTGGCTTCTGGAACCCTGTGGCCTGGGAACATGAGAACGGTTTGATTCTGGAACCCTGTGGCCTGGGAACATGCCTGAGTTTTGATGGTGGAAACCTGTGGCCTGGCAACATGACTGAGGTTTGATTCTGGAAGACTGTGGCTAGGGAACATGATATCGGGTTGATTCTGGAAACCTGTGTCCTGGGAACAAGACTGAGGTTTGTTTCTGGAAACCTGTTCCCTGGGAACATGACTGAGGTTTGATTCTGGACACCTGTGTCCTGGGAACATGACTGAGGTTTGATTGCTGAACCCTGTGGCCTGCGAACATGACTCAGGTTTGATTCTGGAACCATGTGCCCTGGGAATATTACTGGGGTTTGATTCTGGAAACCTTTGGCCTGGGGAAATGACTGAGGTTTCATTGTGGAAACATGTGGCTTGGGATCATGACTGAGGTTTGATGGTGGAACACTATGGCCTGGCAAAATGACTGAGGCTTGATTCTGGAACCCTGTGGCCTGGCATCTTGACTGAGGTGTGATGGCAGAAACCTGTGGACTGGCAACATGACTGAGTTTGATTGTGGCACCCTGTGCACGGGGAACATGACTGAGGCCTGATACTGGAACCCCGTGGCGTGGGAACTTGACATTGGTTTGATTCTGGAGCCCTGTTTACTGGGAACATGACTGAGGTTTGATGGTTGACACCTGTGGCCTGGCAACATGATTGAGGATTGATAGTGGAAACCTCAGGCTTGGGAACATGAGTGAGGCTTGATGGTGGAACCCTGTGGCCTGGCAACATGAGTGAGGCTTGATGGTGGAACCCTGTGGCTTGGCAAGATGACTTAGGTTTGATTGTGGAACAGTCTTTCCTGGGAACATGACTGAGGCTTGATGGTGGAACCGTGGCCTAGCAACAGGACAGAGGTTTGATTGTGGAACCCTCTGGCCTGGGAATATGACTGAGGTTTAATTGTGGAACCCTGTGGCCTGGGAACATGACTGGGAGTTTATTTCTGAAACCTGTGTCCAGGGAACATGACTGAGGTTTGTTTCTGGAAGCCTGTTCCCTGGGAACATGACTGAGGCTTGATGGTGGAACCGTGGTCTGGCAACAGAACTGAGGTTTGATTGTGGAACCCTGTGGCCTGGGAACAGGACTGGGATTTTATTTCTGAAACCTGTGTCCAGGGAACATGACTGAGGTTTTATTCTGGAACCCTGTGTCCTGGGAACACAACTGAGGTTTGATTCTGGAACCACGTGGCCTGGGAATATGACTGAGGTTTGATTCTGTAAACCATTGGCCTGGGAAGATGACTGATGTTAGAGTTTGGAATCCTGTGGCCTGGGAACATGACATCGGTGGATTCTGGAACCCTGTGGCCTGGGAATATGCCTGAGGTTTGATGGTGGAAGCCTGTGGCCAGGCAGCAGGACTGAGGTGTGGTTCTGGAAGACTGTGGCTAGGGAACATGATATCGGGTTGATTCTGGCAACCTGTGTCCTGGGAACAAGACTGAGGTTTGATTCTGGAACCCTGTGCCTTGGGAACATGACTGAGGTTTGTTTCTGGAAGCCCGTTCATGGGAACATAACTGAGGCTTGATGGTGGAACCGTGGTCTGGCAACAGAACTGAGGTTTGATTGTGGAATCCTCTGGCCTGGGAATATGACTGAGCTTTAATTGTGGAACCCTGTGGCCTGGGAACATGACTGGGATTTTATTTCTGAAACCTGTGTCCAGGGAACATGACTGAGGTTTTATTCTGGAACCCTGTGTCCTGGGAACACAACTGAGGTTTGATTCTGGAACCATGTGGCCTGGGAATATGACTGAGGTTTGATTCTGGAAACCATTGGCCTGGGAAGATGACTGATGTTAGAGTGTGGAATCCTGTGGCCTGGGAACATGACATCGGTTTGGATTCCGGTACCCTGTTGCCTGGGAACATGAAATCGGTTTGATTCTGGAAACCTGTGGCCTGGGAATATGACTGAGGTTTGATGGTGGTACCCTATGGCCTGGCAACATGACTGAAGTTTGATTCTGGATCCCTGTGGCCTGGGAACGTGACTGAGGCGTGATTCTGGAAAACTGTGGCCTGGGAACATGACATCTATTTAGATTGTGGAATACTGTGCCCCGGGAACCTGACTGAGCCTCGGTTCTGGAACCCTGTGGACTGGGAACATGACTGAGGTTTTATTCTGGAACCCTGTAGCCTGGGAACATAACTGAAGATTGATTCTGGAAACTTGTGGCCTGGGAAAATGACAACGGTGGATTCTGGAACCCTGTGGTCTGGGAACATGAGAACGGTTTGATTCTGGAACCCTGTGGCCTGGGAACATGCCTGAGGTTTGATGGTGGAAACCTGTGGCCTGGCAACATGACTGAGGTTTGATTCTGGAAGACTGTGGCTAGGGAACATGATATCGGGTTGATTCTGGAAACCTGTGTCCTGGGAACATGACTGAGGTTTGATTCTGGAACCCTGTGCCTTGGGAACATGACTGAGGTTTGTTTCTGGAAACCTGTTCCCTGGGAACATGACTGAGGTTTGATTCTGGACACCTGTGTCCTGGGAACATGACTGAGGTTTGATTGCTGAAACCTGTGGCCTGCGAACATGACTCAGGTTTGATTCTGGAACCATGTGTCCTGGGAATATGACTGAGGTTTGATTCTGGAAACCTTTGGCCTGGGAAAATGACTGAGGTTTCATTGTGGAAACATGTGGCTTGGGATCATGACTGAGGTTTGATGGTGGAACACTATGGCCTGGCAAAATGACTGAGGCTTGATTCTGGAACCCTGTGGCCTGGCAACGTGACTGAGGTGTGATGGCAGAAACCTGTGGACTGGCAACATGACTGAGTTTGATTGTGGCACCCTGTGCACGGGGAACATGACTGAGGCCTGATACTGGAACCCCGTGGCGTGGGAACTTGACATTGGTTTGATTCTGGAGCCCTGTTTACTGGGAACATGACTGAGGTTTGATGGTTGACACCTGTGGCCTGGCAACATGTTTGAGGTTTGATAGTGGAATCCTCAGGCTTGGGAACATGAGTGAGGCTTGATGGTGGAACCCTGTGGCCTGGCAACATGAGTGAGGCTTGATGGTGGAACCCTGCGGCTTGGCAAGATGACTTAGGTTTGATTGTGGAACAGTCTTTCCTGGGAACATGACTGAGGCTTGATGGTGGAACCGTGGCCTAGCAACAGGACAGAGGTTTGATTGTGGAACCCTCTGGCCTGGGAATATGACTGAGGTTTAATTGTGGAACCCTGTGGCCTGGGAACATGACTGGGAGTTTATTTCTGAAACCTGTGTCCAGGGAACATGACTGAGGTTTGTTTCTGGAAGCCTGTTCCCTGGGAACATGACTGAGGCTTGATGGTGGAACCGTGGTCTGGCAACAGAACTGAGGTTTGATTGTGGAACCCTGTGGCCTGGGAACAGGACTGGGATTTTATTTCTGAAACCTGTGTCCAGGGAACATGACTGAGGTTTTATTCTGGAACCCTGTGTCCTGGGAACACAACTGAGGTTTGATTCTGGAACCATGTGGCCTGGGAATATGACTGAGGTTTGATTCTGTAAACCATTGGCCTGGGAAGATGACTGATGTTAGAGTGTGGAATCCTGTGGCCTGGGAACATGACATCGGTGGATTCTGGAACCCTGTGGCCTGGGAATATGCCTGAGGTTTGATGGTGGAAGCCTGTGGCCAGACAGCAGGACTGAGGTGTGGTTCTGGAAGACTGTGGCTAGGGAACATGATATCGGGTTGATTCTGGCAACCTGTGTCCTGGGAACAAGACTGAGGTTTGATTCTGGAACCCTGTGCCTTGGGAACATGACTGAGGTTTGTTTCTGGAAGCCCGTTCATGGGAACATAACTGAGGCTTGATGGTGGAACCGTGGTCTGGCAACAGAACTGAGGTTTGATTGTGGAATCCTCTGGCCTGGGAATATGACTGAGGTTTAATTGTGGAACCCTGTGGCCTGGGAACATGACTGGGATTTTATTTCTGAAACCTGTGTCCAGGGAACATGACTGAGGTTTTATTCTGGAACCCTGTGTCCTGGGAACACAACTGAGGTTTGATTCTGGAACCATGTGGCCTGGGAATATGACTGAGGTTTGATTCTGGAAACCATTGGCCTGGGAAGATGACTGATGTTAGAGTGTGGAATCCTGTGGCCTGGGAACATGACATCGGTTTGGATTCCGGTACCCTGTTGCCTGGGAACATGAAATCGGTTTGATTCTGGAAACCTGTGGCCTGGGAATATGACTGAGGTTTGATGGTGGTACCCTATGGCCTGGCAACATGACTGAAGTTTGATTCTGGATCCCTGTGGCCTGGGAACGTGACTGAGGCGTGATTCTGGAAAACTGTGGCCTGGGAACATGACATCTATTTAGATTGTGGAATACTGTGCCCCGGGAACCTGGCTAAGCCTTGGTTCTGGAACCCTGTGGGCTGGGAACATGACTGAGGTTTTATTCTGGAACCCTGTAGCCTGGGAACATAACTGAGGATTGATTCTGGAACCCTGTGGCCTGGGAACATGACATCGGTGGATTCTGGAACCCTGAGGCCTGGCAACATGACGTCTGTTTAGATTGTGGAATACTGTGCCCCGGGAACCTGACTGAGCCTCGGTTCTGGAACCCTGTGGACTGGGAACATGACTGAGGTTTTATTCTGGAACCCTGTAGCCTGGGAACATAACTGAGGATTGATTCTGGAATCTTGTGGCCTGGGAAAATGACAACGGTGGCTTCTGGAACCCTGTGGCCTGGGAACATGAGAACGGTTTGATTCTGGAACCCTGTGGCCTGGGAACATGCCTGAGTTTTGATGGTGGAAACCTGTGGCCTGGCAACATGACTGAGGTTTGATTCTGGAAGACTGTGGCTAGGGAACATGATATCGGGTTGATTCTGGAAACCTGTGTCCTGGGAACAAGACTGAGGTTTGTTTCTGGAAACCTGTTCCCTGGGAACATGACTGAGGTTTGATTCTGGACACCTGTGTCCTGGGAACATGACTGAGGTTTGATTGCTGAACCCTGTGGCCTGCGAACATGACTCAGGTTTGATTCTGGAACCATGTGCCCTGGGAATATTACTGGGGTTTGATTCTGGAAACCTTTGGCCTGGGGAAATGACTGAGGTTTCATTGTGGAAACATGTGGCTTGGGATCATGACTGAGGTTTGATGGTGGAACACTATGGCCTGGCAAAATGACTGAGGCTTGATTCTGGAACCCTGTGGCCTGGCATCTTGACTGAGGTGTGATGGCAGAAACCTGTGGACTGGCAACATGACTGCGTTTGATTGTGGCACCCTGTGCACGGGGAACATGACTGAGGCCTGATACTGGAACCCCGTGGCGTGGGAACTTGACATTGGTTTGATTCTGGAGCCCTGTTTACTGGGAACATGACTGAGGTTTGATGGTTGACACCTGTGGCCTGGCAACATGATTGAGGATTGATAGTGGAAACCTCAGGCTTGGGAACATGAGTGAGGCTTGATGGTGGAACCCTGTGGCCTGGCAACATGAGTGAGGCTTGATGGTGGAACCCTGTGGCTTGGCAAGATGACTTAGGTTTGATTGTGGAACAGTCTTTCCTGGGAACATGACTGAGGCTTGATGGTGGAACCGTGGCCTAGCAACAGGACAGAGGTTTGATTGTGGAACCCTCTGGCCTGGGAATATGACTGAGGTTTAATTGTGGAACCCTGTGGCCTGGGAACATGACTGGGAGTTTATTTCTGAAACCTGTGTCCAGGGAACATGACTGAGGTTTGTTTCTGGAAGCCTGTTCCCTGGGAACATGACTGAGGCTTGATGGTGGAACCGTGGTCTGGCAACAGAACTGAGGTTTGATTGTGGAACCCTGTGGCCTGGGAACAGGACTGGGATTTTATTTCTGAAACCTGTGTCCAGGGAACATGACTGAGGTTTTATTCTGGAACCCTGTGTCCTGGGAACACAACTGAGGTTTGATTCTGGAACCACGTGGCCTGGGAATATGACTGAGGTTTGATTCTGTAAACCATTGGCCTGGGAAGATGACTGATGTTAGAGTTTGGAATCCTGTGGCCTGGGAACATGACATCGGTGGATTCTGGAACCCTGTGGCCTGGGAATATGCCTGAGGTTTGATGGTGGAAGCCTGTGGCCAGGCAGCAGGACTGAGGTGTGGTTCTGGAAGACTGTGGCTAGGGAACATGATATCGGGTTGATTCTGGCAACCTGTGTCCTGGGAACAAGACTGAGGTTTGATTCTGGAACCCTGTGCCTTGGGAACATGACTGAGGTTTGTTTCTGGAAGCCCGTTCATGGGAACATAACTGAGGCTTGATGGTGGAACCGTGGTCTGGCAACAGAACTGAGGTTTGATTGTGGAATCCTCTGGCCTGGGAATATGACTGAGGTTTAATTGTGGAACCCTGTGGCCTGGGAACATGACTGGGATTTTATTTCTGAAACCTGTGTCCAGGGAACATGACTGAGGTTTTATTCTGGAACCCTGTGTCCTGGGAACACAACTGAGGTTTGATTCTGGAACCATGTGGCCTGGGAATATGACTGAGGTTTGATTCTGGAAACCATTGGCCTGGGAAGATGACTGATGTTAGAGTGTGGAATCCTGTGGCCTGGGAACATGACATCGGTTTGGATTCCGGTACCCTGTTGCCTGGGAACATGAAATCGGTTTGATTCTGGAAACCTGTGGCCTGGGAATATGACTGAGGTTTGATGGTGGTACCCTATGGCCTGGCAACATGACTGAAGTTTGATTCTGGATCCCTGTGGCCTGGGAACGTGACTGAGGCGTGATTCTGGAAAACTGTGGCCTGGGAACATGACATCTATTTAGATTGTGGAATACTGTGCCCCGGGAACCTGGCTAAGCCTTGGTTCTGGAACCCTGTGGGCTGGGAACATGACTGAGGTTTTATTCTGGAACCCTGTAGCCTGGGAACATAACTGAGGATTGATTCTGGAACCCTGTGGCCTGGGAACATGACATCGGTGGATTCTGGAACCCTGAGGCCTGGCAACATGACGTCTGTTTAGATTGTGGAATACTGTGCCCCGGGAACCTGACTGAGCCTCGGTTCTGGAACCCTGTGGACTGGGAACATGACTGAGGTTTTATTCTGGAACCCTGTAGCCTGGGAACATAACTGAGGATTGATTCTGGAATCTTGTGGCCTGGGAAAATGACAACGGTGGCTTCTGGAACCCTGTGGCCTGGGAACATGAGAACGGTTTGATTCTGGAACCCTGTGGCCTGGGAACATGCCTGAGTTTTGATGGTGGAAACCTGTGGCCTGGCAACATGACTGAGGTTTGATTCTGGAAGACTGTGGCTAGGGAACATGATATCCTGTTGATTCTGGAAACCTGTGTCCTGGGAACAAGACTGAGGTTTGGTTCTGGAAACCTGTTCCCTGGGAACATGACTGAGGTTTGATTCTGGACACCTGTGTCCTGGGAACATGACTGAGGTTTGATTGCTGATCCCTGTGGCCTGCGAACATGACTCAGGTTTGATGGTGGAACACTATGGCCTGGCAAAATGACTGAGGCTTGATTCTGGAACCCTGTGGCCTGGCAGCTTGACTGAGGTGTGATGGCAGAAACCTGTGGCCTGGCAACATGACTGAGTTTGATTGTGGCACCCTGTGCACGGGGAACATGAGTGAGGCCTGATACTGGAACCCCGTGGCTTGGGAACTTGACATTGGTTTGATTCTGGAGCCCTGTTTACTGGGAACATGACTGGGGTTTGATGGTTGACACCTGTGGCCTGGCAACATGATTGAGGTTTGATAGTGGAACCCTCAGGCTTGGGAACATGAGTGAGGCTTGATGGTGGAACCCTGTGGCCTGGCAACATGAGTGAGGCTTGATGGTGGAACCCTGTGGCTTGGCAAGATGACTTAGGTTTGATTGTGGAACAGTCTTTCCTGGGAACATGACTGAGGCTTGATGGTGGAACCGTGGCCTAGCAACAGGACAGAGGTTTGATTGTGGAACACTCTGGCCTGGGAATATGACTGAGGTTTAATTGTGGAACCCTGTGGCCTGGGAACATGACTGGGAGTTTATTTCTGAAATCTGTGTCCAGGGAACATGACTGAGGTTTTATTCTGGAACCATGTGGCCTGCGAATATGACTGAGGTTTGATTGCTGAAACCGGTGGCCTGCGAACATGAATCAGGTTTGATTCTGGAACCATGTGTCCTGGGAATATGACTGAGGTTTGATTCTGGAAGCCTTTGGCCTGGGAAAATGACTGAGGTTTCATTGTGGAAACATGTGGCTTGGGATCATGACTGAGGTTTGATGGTGGAACACTATGGCCTGGCAAAATGACTGAGGCTTGATTCTGGAACCCTGTGGCCTGGCAACTTGACTGAGGTGTGATGGCAGAAACCTGTGGACTGGCAACATGGCTGAGTTTGATTGTGGCACCCTGTGCACGGGGAACATGACTGAGGCCTGATACTGGAACCCCGTGGCGTGGGAACTTGACATTGGTATGATTCTGGAGCCCTGTTTACTGGGAACATGACTGAGGTTTGATGGTTGACACCTGTGGCCTGGCAACATGATTGAGGTTTGATAGTGGAACCCTCAGGCTTGGGAACATGAGTGAGGCTTGATGGTGGAACCCTGTGGCCTGGCAACATGAGTGAGGCTTGATGGTGGAACCCTGTGGCTTGGCAAGATGACTTAGGTTTGATTGTGGAACAGTCTTTCCTGGGAACATGACTGAGGCTTGATGGTGGAACCGTGGCCTAGCAACAGGACAGAGGTTTGATTGTGGAACCCTCTGGCCTGGGAATATGACTGAGGTTTAATTGTGGAACCCTGTGGCCTGGGAACATGACTGGGAGTTTATTTCTGAAACCTGTGTCCAGGGAACATGACTGAGGTTTGTTTCTGGAAGCCTGTTCCCTGGGAACATGACTGAGGCTTGATGGTGGAACCGTGGTCTGGCAACAGAACTGAGGTTTGATTGTGGAACCCTGTGGCCTGGGAACAGGACTGGGATTTTATTTCTGAAACCTCTGTCCAGGGAACATGACTGAGGTTTTATTCTGGAACCCTGTGTCCTGGGAACACAACTGAGGTTTGATTCTGGAAACCATTGGCCTGGGAAGATGACTGATGTTAGAGTGTGGAATCCTGTGGCCTGGGAACATGACATCGGTGGATTCTGGAACCCTGTGGCCTGGGAATATGCCTGAGGTTTGATGGTGGAAGCCTGTGGCCAGGCAGCAGGACTGAGGTGTGGTTCTGGAAGACTGTGGCTAGGGAACATGATATCGGGTTGATTCTGGCAACCTGTGTCCTGGGAACAAGACTGAGGTTTGATTCTGGAACCCTGTGCCTTGGGAACATGACTGAGGTTTGTTTCTGGAAGCCCGTTCCTGGGAACATAACTGAGGCTTGATGGTGGAACCGTGGTCTGGCAACAGAACTGAGGTTTGATTGTGGAATCCTCTGGCCTGGGAATATGACTGAGGTTTAATTGTGGAACCCTGTGGCCTGGGAACATGACTGGGATTTTATTTCTGAAACCTGTGTCCAGGGAACATGACTGAGGTTTTATTCTGGAACCCTGTGTCCTGGGAACACAACTGAGGTTTGATTCTGGAACCATGTGGCCTGGGAATATGACTGAGGTTTGATTCTGGAAACCATTGGCCTGGGAAGATGACTGATGTTAGAGTGTGGAATCCTGTGGCCTGGGAACATGACATCGGTTTGGATTCCGGTACCCTGTTGCCTGGGAACATGAAATCGGTTTGATTCTGGAAACCTGTGGCCTGGGAATATGACTGAGGTTTGATGGTGGTACCCTATGGCCTGGCAACATGACTGAAGTTTGATTCTGGATCCCTGTGGCCTGGGAACGTGACTGAGGCGTGATTCTGGAAAACTGTGGCCTGGGAACATGACATCTATTTAGATTGTGGAATACTGTGCCCCGGGAACCTGGCTAAGCCTTGGTTCTGGAACCCTGTGGGCTGGGAACATGACTGAGGTTTTATTCTGGAACCCTGTAGCCTGGGAACATAACTGAGGATTGATTCTGGAACCCTGTGGCCTGGGAACATGACATCGGTGGATTCTGGAACCCTGAGTCCTGGGAACATGACGTCTGTTTAGATTGTGGAATACTGTGCCCCGGGAACCTGACTGAGCCTCGGTTCTGGAACCCTGTGGACTGGGAACATGACTGAGGTTTTATTCTGGAACCCTGTAGCCTGGGAACATAACTGAGGATTGATTCTGGAATCTTGTGGCCTGGGAAAATGACAACGGTGGCTTCTGGAACCCTGTGGCCTGGGAACATGAGAACGGTTTGATTCTGGAACCCTGTGGCCTGGGAACATGCCTGAGGTTTGATGGTGGAAACCTGTGGCCTGGCAACATGACTGAGGTTTGATTCTGGAAGACTGTGGCTAGGGAACATGATATCGGGTTGATTCTGGAAACCTGTGTCCTGGGAACATGACTGAGGTTTGATTCTGGAACCCTGTGCCTTGGGAACATGACTGAGGTTTGTTTCTGGAAACCTGTTCCCTGGGAACATGACTGAGGTTTGATTCTGGACACCTGTGTCCTGGGAACATGACTGAGGTTTGATTGCTGAAACCTGTGGCCTGCGAACATGACTCAGGTTTGATTCTTGAACAATGTGTCCTGGGAATATGACTGAGGTTTGATTCTGGAAACCTTTGGCCTGGGAAAATGACTGAGGTTTCATTGTGGAAACATGTGGCTTGGAATCATGACTGAGGTTTGATAGTGGAACACTATGGCCTGGCAAAATAACTGAGGCTTGATTCTGGAACCCTGTGGCCTGGCAACTTGACTGAGGTGTGATGGCAGAAACCTGTGGACTGGCAACATGACTGAGTTTGATTGTGGCACCCTGTGCACGGGGAACATGACTGAGGCCTTATACTGGAACCCCGTGGCGTGGGAACTTGACATTGGTTTGATTCTGGAGCCCTGTTTACTGGGAACATGACTGAGGTTTGATGGTTGACACCTGTGGCCTGGCAACATGATTGAGGTTTGATAGTGGAACCCTCAGGCTTGGGAACATGAGTGAGGCTTGATGGTGGAACCCTGTGGCCTGGCAACATGAGTGAGGCTTGATGGTGGAACCCTGTGGCTTGGCAAGATGACTTAGGTTTGATTGTGGAACAGTCTTTCCTGGGAACATGACTGAGGCTTGATGGTGGAACCGTGGCCTAGCAACAGGACAGAGGTTTGATTGTGGAACCCTCTGGCCTGGGAATATGACTGAGGTTTAATTGTGGAACCCTGTGGCCTGGGAACATGACTGGGAGTTTATTTCTGAAACCTGTGTCCAGGGAACATGACTGAGGTTTTATTCTGGAACCATGTGGCCTGGGAATATGACTGAGGTTTGATTCTGGATACCATTGGCCTGGGAAGATGACTGATGTTAGATTGTGGAATCCTGTGGCCTGGGAACATGACATCGGTGGATTCTGGAACCCTGTGGCCTGGGAACATGCCTGAGGTTTGATGGTGGAAGCCTGTGGCCTGGCAACATGACTGAGGTTTGATTCTGGAAGACTGTGGCTAGGAAACATGATATCGGGTTGATTCTGGCAACCTGTGTCCTGGGAACAAGACTGAGGTTTGATTCTGGAACCCTGTGCCTTGGGAACATGACTGAGGTTTGTTTCTGGAAGCCTGTTCCCTGGGAACATGACTGAGGCTTGATGGTGGAACCGTGGTCTGTCAACAGAACTGAGGTTTGATTGTGGAACCCTCTGGCCTGGGAATATGACTGAGGTTTAATTGTGGAACCCTGTGGCCTGGGAACATGACTGGGATTTTATTTCTGAAACCTGTGTCCAGGGAACATGACTGAGGTTTTATTCTGGAACCCTGTGTCCTGGGAACACAACTGAGGTTTGATTCTGGAACCATGTGGCCTGGGAATATGACTGAGGTTTGATTCTGGAAACCATTGGCCTGGGAAGATGACTGATGTTAGAGTGTGGAATCCTGTGGCCTGGGAACATGACATCGGTTTGGATTCCGGTACCCTGTTGCCTGGGAACATGAAATCGGTTTGATTCTGGAAACCTGTGGCCTGGGAATATGACTGAGGTTTGATGGTGGTACCCTATGGCCTGGCAACATGACTGAAGTTTGATTCTGGATCCCTGTGGCCTGGGAACGTGACTGAGGCGTGATTCTGGAAAACTGTGGCCTGGGAACATGACATCTATTTAGATTGTGGAATACTGTGCCCCGGGAACCTGGCTAAGCCTTGGTTCTGGAACCCTGTGGGCTGGGAACATGACTGAGGTTTTATTCTGGAACCCTGTAGCCTGGGAACATAACTGAGGATTGATTCTGGAACCCTGTGGCCTGGGAACATGACATCGGTGGATTCTGGAACCCTGAGTCCTGGGAACATGACGTCTGTTTAGATTGTGGAATACTGTGCCCCGGGAACCTGACTGAGCCTCGGTTCTGGAACCCTGTGGACTGGGAACATGACTGAGGTTTTATTCTGGAACCCTGTAGCCTGGGAACATAACTGAGGATTGATTCTGGAATCTTGTGGCCTGGGAAAATGACAACGGTGGCTTCTGGAACCCTGTGGCCTGGGAACATGAGAACGGTTTGATTCTGGAACCCTGTGGCCTGGGAACATGCCTGAGGTTTGATGGTGGAAACCTGTGGCCTGGCAACATGACTGAGGTTTGATTCTGGAAGACTGTGGCTAGGGAACATGATATCGGGTTGATTCTGGAAACCTGTGTCCTGGGAACATGACTGAGGTTTGATTCTGGAAGCCTGTGCCTTGGGAACATGACTGAGGTTTGTTTCTGGAAACCTGTTCCCTGGGAACATGACTGAGGTTTGATTCTGGACACCTGTGTCCTGGGAACATGACTGAGGTTTGATTGCTGAAACCTGTGGCCTGCGAACATGACTCAGGTTTGATTCTTGAACAATGTGTCCTGGGAATATGACTGAGGTTTGATTCTGGAAACCTTTGGCCTGGGAAAATGACTGAGGTTTCATTGTGGAAACATGTGGCTTGGAATCATGACTGAGGTTTGATAGTGGAACACTATGGCCTGGCAAAATAACTGAGGCTTGATTCTGGAACCCTGTGGCCTGGCAACTTGACTGAGGTGTGATGGCAGAAACCTGTGGACTGGCAACATGACTGAGTTTGATTGTGGCACCCTGTGCACGGGGAACATGACTGAGGCCTTATACTGGAACCCCGTGGCGTGGGAACTTGACATTGGTTTGATTCTGGAGCCCTGTTTACTGGGAACATGACTGAGGTTTGATGGTTGACACCTGTGGCCTGGCAACATGATTGAGGTTTGATAGTGGAACCCTCAGGCTTGGGAACATGAGTGAGGCTTGATGGTGGAACCCTGTGGCTTGGCAAGATGACTTAGGTTTGATTGTGGAACAGTCTTTCCTGGGAACATGACTGAGGCTTGATGGTGGAACCGTGGCCTAGCAACAGGACAGAGGTTTGATTGTGGAACCCTCTGGCCTGGGAATATGACTGAGGTTTAATTGTGGAACCCTGTGGCCTGGGAACATGACTGGGAGTTCATTTCTGAAACCAGTGTCCAGGGAACATGACTGAGGTTTTATTCTGGAACCATGTGGCCTGGGAATATGACTGAGGTTTGATTCTGGAAACCATTGGCCTGGGAAGATGACTGATGTTAGAGTGTGGAATCCTGTGGCCTGGGAACATGACATCGGTGGATTCTGGAACCCTGTGGCCTGGGAACATGCCTGAGGTTTGATGGTGGAAGCCTGTGGCCTGGCAACAGGACTGAGGTTTGATTCTGGAAGACTGTGGCTAGGGAACATGATATCGGGTTGATTCTGGCAACCTGTGTCCTGGGAACAAGACTGAGGTTTGATTCTGGAACCCTGTGCCTTGGGAACATGACTGAGGTTTGTTTCTAGAAGCCTGTTCCCTGGGAACATGACTGAGGCTTGATGGTGGAACCGTGGTCTGGCAACAGAACTGAGGTTTGATTGTGCAACCCTCTGGCCTGGGAATATGACTGAGGTTTAATTGTGGAACCCTGTGGCCTGGGAACATGACTGGGATCTTATTTCTGAAACCTGTGTCCAGGGAACATGACTGAGGTTTTATTCTGGAACCCTGTGTCCTGGGAACACAACTGAGGTTTGAATCTGGAACCATGTGGCCTGGGAATATGACTGAGGTTTGATTCTGGAAACCATTGGCCTGGGAAGATGACTGATGTTAGAGTGTGGAATCCTGTGGCCTGGGAACATGACATCGGTTTGGATTCCGGTACCCTGTTGCCTGGGAACATGAAATCGGTTTGATTCTGGAAACCTGTGGCCTGGGAATATGACTGAGGTTTTATGGTGGTACCCTATGGCCTGGCAACATGACTGAAGTTTGATTCTGGATCCCTGTGGCCTGGGAACGTGACTGAGGCGTGATTCTGGAAAACTGTGGCCTGGGAACATGACATCTATTTAGATTGTGGAATACTGTGCCCCGGGAACCTGACTAAGCCTTGGTTCTGGAACCCTGTGGGCTGGGAACATGACTGAGGTTTTATTCTGGAACCCTGTAGCCTGGGAACATAACTGAGGATTGATTCTGGAACCCTGTGGCCTGGGAACATGACATCGGTGGATTCTGGAACCCTGAGGCCTGGGAACATGACATCTGTTTAGATTGTGGAATACTGTGCCCCGGGAACCTGACTGAGCCTCGGTTCTGGAACCCTGTGGACTGGGAACATGACTGAGGTTTTATTCTGGAACCCTGTAGCCTGGGAACATAACTGAGGATTGATTCTGGAATCTTGTGGCCTGGGAAAATGACAACGGCGGATTCTGGAACCGTGAGGCCTGGGAACATGAGAACGGTTTGATTCTGGAACCCTGTGGCCTGGGAACATGCCTGAGGTTTGATGGTGGAAACCTGTGGCCTGGCAACATGACTGAGGTTTGATTCTGGAAGACTGTGGCTAGGGAACATGATATCGGGTTGATTCTGGAAACCTGTGTCCTGGGAACAAGACTGAGGTTTGATTCTGGAACCCTGTGCCTTGGGAACATGACTGAGGTTTGTTTCTGGAAACCTGTTCCCTGGGAACATGACTGAGGTTTGATTCTGGACACCTGTGTCCTGGGAACATGACTGAGGTTTGATTGCTGAAACCTGTGGCCTGCGAACATGACTCAGGTTTGATTCTGGAACCATGTGTCCTGGGAATATGACTGAGGTTTGATTCTCGAAGCCTTTGGCCTGGGAAAATGACTGAGGTTTCATTGTGGAAACATGTGGCTTGGGATCATGACTGAGGTTTGATGGTGGAACACTATGGCCTGGCAAAATGACTGAGGCTTGATTCTGGAACCCTGTGGCCTGGCAACTTGAGTGAGGTGTGATGGCAGAAACCTGTGGCCTGGCAACATGACTGAGTTTGATTGTGGCACCCTGTGCACGGGGAACATGACTGAGGCCTGATACTGGAACCCCGTGGCGTGGGAACTTGACATTGGTTTGATTCTGGAGCCCTGTTTACTGGGAACATGACTGAGGTTTGATGGTTGACACCTGTGGCCTGGCAACATGATTGAGGTTTGATAGTGGAACCCTCAGGCTGGGGAACATGAGTGAGGCTTGATGGTGGAACCCTGTGGCCTGGCAACATGAGTGAGGCTTGATGGTGGAACCCTGTGGCTTGGCAAGATGACTTAGGTTTGATGGTGGAACAATCTTTCCTGGGAACATGACTGAGGCTTGATGGTGGAACCGTGGCCTAGCAACAGGACAGAGGTTTGATTGTGGAACCCTCTGGCCTGGGAATATGACTGAGGTTTAATTGTGGAACCCTGTGGCCTGGGAACATGACTGGGAGTTTATTTCTGAAACCAGTGTCCAGGGAACATGACTGAGGTTTTATTCTGGAACCATGTGGCCTGGGAATATGACTGAGGTTTGATTCTGGAAACCATTGGCCTGGGAAGATGACTGATGTTAGAGTGTGGAATCCTGTGGCCTGGGAACATGACATCGGTGGATTCTGGAACCCTGTGGCCTGGGAACATGCCTGAGGTTTGATGGTGGAAGCCTGTGGCCTGGCAACAGGACTGAGTTTTGATTCTGGAAGACTGTGGCTAGGGAACATTATATCGGGTTGATTCTGGCAACCTGTGTCCTGGGAACAAGACTGAGGATTGATTCTGGAACCCTGTGCCTTGGGAACATGACTGAGGTTTGTTTCTGGAAGCCTGTTCCCTGGGAACATGACTGAGGCTTGATGGTGGAACCGTGGTCTGGCAACAGAACTGAGGTTTGATTGTGGAACCCTCTGGCCTGGGAATATGACTGAGGTTTAATTGTGGAACCCTGTGGCCTGGGAACATGACTGGGATTTTATTTCTGAAACCTGTGTCCAGGGAACATGACTGAGGTTTTATTGTGGAACCCTGTGTCCTGGGAACACAAATGAGGTTTGATTCTGGAACCATGTGGCCTGGGAATATGACTGAGGTTTGATTCTGGAAACCATTGGCCTGGGAAGATGACTGATGTTAGAGTGTGGAATCCTGTGGCCTGGGAACATGACATCGGTTTGGATTCCGGTACCCTGTTGCCTGGGAACATGAAATCGGTTTGATTCTGGAAACCTGTGGCCTGGGAATATGACTGAGGTTTGATGGTGGTACCCTATGGCCTGGCAACATGACTGAAGTTTGATTCTGGATCCCTGTGGCCTGGGAACGTGACTGAGGCGTGATTCTGGAAAACTGTGGCCTGGGAACATGACATCTATTTAGATTGTGGAATACTGTGCCCCGGGAACCTGACTAAGCCTTGGTTCTGGAACCCTGTGGGCTGGGAACATGACTGAGGTTTTATTCTGGAACCCTGTAGCCTGGGAACATAACTGAGGATTGATTCTGGAACCCTGTGGCCTGGGAACATGACATCGGTGGATTGTGGAACCCTGAGGCCTGGGAACATGACATCTGTTTAGATTGTGGAATACTGTGCCCCGGGAACCTGACTGAGCCTCGGTTCTGGAACCCTGTGGACTGGGAACATGACTGAGGTTTTATTCTGGAACCCTGTAGCCTGGGAACATAACTGAGGATTGATTCTGGAATCTTGTGGCCTGGGAAAATGACAACGGTGGATTCTGGAACCCTGTGGCCTGGGAACATGAGAACGGTTTGATTCTGGAACCCTGTGGCCTGGGAACATGCCTGAGGTTTGATGGTGGAATCCTGTGGCCTGGCAACATGACTGAGGTTTGATTCTGGAAGACTGTGGCTAGGGAACATGATATCGGGTTGATTCTGGAAACCTGTGTCCTGGGAACAAGACTGAGGTTTGATTCTGGAACCCTGTGCCTTGGGAACATGACTGAGGTTTGTTTCTGGAAACCTGTTCCCTGGGAACATGACTGAGGTTTGATTCTGGACACCTGTGTCCTGGGAACATGACTGAGGTTTGATTGCTGAAACCTGTGGCCTGCGAACATGACTCAGGTTTGATTCTGGAACCATGTGTCCTGGGAATATGACTGAGGTTTGATTCTGGAAGCCTTTGGCCTGGGAAAATGACTGAGGTTTCATTGTGGAAACATGTGGCTTGGGATCATGACTGAGGTTTGATGGTGGAACACTATGGCCTGGCAAAATGACTGAGGCTTGATTCTGGAACCCTGTGGCCTGGCAACTTGACTGAGGTGTGATGGCAGAAACCTGTGGACTGGCAACATGACTGAGTTTGATTGTGGCACCCTGTGCACGGGGAACATGACTGAGGCCTTATACTGGAACCCCGTGGCGTGGGAACTTGACATTGGTATGATTCTGGAGCCCTGTTTACTGGGAACATGACTGAGGTTTGATGGTTGACACCTGTGGCCTGGCAACATGATTGAGGTTTGATAGTGGAACCCTCAGGCTTGGGAACATGAGTGAGGCTTGATGGTGGAACCCTGTGGCCTGGCAACATGAGTGAGGCTTGATGGTGGAACCCTGTGGCTTGGCAAGATGACTTAGGTTTGATTGTGGAACACTCTTTCCTGGGAACATGACTGAGGCTTGATGGTGGAACCGTGGCCTAGCAACAGGACAGAGGTTTGATTGTGGAACCCTCTGGCCTGGGAATATGACTGAGGTTTAATTGTGGAACCCTGTGGCCTGGGAACATGACTGGGAGTTTATTTCTGAAACCAGTGTCCAGGGAACATGACTGAGGTTTTATTCTGGAACTATGTGGCCTGGGAATATGACTGACGTTTGATTCTGGAAACCATTGGCCTGGGAAGATGACTGATGTTAGAGTTTGGAATCCTGTGGCCTGGGAACATGACATCGGTGGATTCTGGAACCCTGTGGCCTGGGAACATGCCTGAGGTTTGATGGTGGAAGCCTGTGGCCTGGCAACAGGACTGAGGTTTGATTCTGGAAGACTGTGGCTAGGGAACATGATATCGGGTTGATTCTGGCAACCTGTGTCCTGGGAACAAGACTGAGGTTTGATTCTGGAACCCTGTGCCTTGGGAACATGACTGAGGTTTGTTTCTGGAAGCCTGTTCCCTGGGAACATGACTGAGGCTTGATGGTGGAACCGTGGTCTGGCAACAGAACTGAGGTTTGATTGTGGAACCCTCTGGCCTGGGAATATGACTGAGGTTTAATTGTGGAACCCTGTGGCCTGGGAACATGATTGGGAGTTTATTTCTGAAACCTGTGTCCAGGGAACATAACTGAGGTTTTATTGTGGAACCCTGTGTCCTGGGAACACAAATGAGGTTTGATTCTGGAACCATGTGGCCTGGGAATATGACTGAGGTTTGATTCTGGAAACCATTGGCCTGGGAAGATGACTGATGTTAGAGTGTGGAATCCTGTGGCCTGGGAACATGACATCGGTTTGGATTCCGGTACCCTGTTGCCTGGGAACATGAAATCGGTTTGATTCTGGAAACCTGTGGCCTGGGAATATGACTGAGGTTTGATGGTGGTACCCTATGGCCTGGCAACATGACTGAAGTTTGATTCTGGATCCCTGTGGCCTGGGAACGTGACTGAGGCGTGATTCTGGAAAACTGTGGCCTGCGAACATGACATCTATTTAGATTGTGGAATACTGTGCCCCGGGAACCTGACTAAGCCTTGGTTCTGGAACCCTGTGGGCTGGGAACATGACTGAGGTTTTATTCTGGAACCCTGTAGCCTGGGAACATAACTGAGGATTGATTCTGGAACCCTGTGGCCTGGGAACATGACATCGGTGGATTGTGGAACCCTGAGGCCTGGGAACATGACATCTGTTTAGATTGTGGAATACTGTGCCCCGGGAACCTGACTGAGCCTCGGTTCTGGAACCCTGTGGACTGGGAACATGACTGAGGTTTTATTCTGGAACCCTGTAGCCTGGGAACATAACTGAGGATTGATTCTGGAATCTTGTGGCCTGGGAAAATGACAACGGTGGATTCTGGAACCCTGTGGCCTGGGAACATGAGAACGGTTTGATTCTGGAACCCTGTGGCCTGGGAACATGCCTGAGGTTTGATGGTGGAATCCTGTGGCCTGGCAACATGACTGAGGTTTGATTCTGGAAGACTGTGGCTAGGGAACATGATATCGGGTTGATTCTGGAAACCTGTGTCCTGGGAACAAGACTGAGGTTTGATTCTGGAACCCTGTGCCTTGGGAACATGACTGAGGTTTGTTTCTGGAAACCTGTTCCCTGGGAACATGACTGAGGTTTGATTCTGGACACCTGTGTCCTGGGAACATGACTGAGGTTTGATTGCTGAAACCTGTGGCCTGCGAACATGACTCAGGTTTGATTCTGGAACCATGAGTCCTGGGAATATGACTGAGGTTTGATTCTGGAAGACTGTGGCTAGGGAACATGATATCGGGTTGATTCTGGAAACCTGTGTCCTGGGAACAAGACTGAGGTTTGTTTCTGGAAACCTGTTCCCTGGGAACATGACTGAGGTTTGATTCTGGACACCTGTGTTCTGGGAACATGACTGAGGTTTGATTGCTGAAACCTGTGGCCTGCGAACATGACTCAGGTTTGATTCTGGAACCATGTGTCCTGGGAATATTACTGAGGTTTGATTCTGGAAACCTTTGGCCTGGGAAAATGACTGAGGTTTCATTGTGGAAACATGTGGCTTGGGATCATGACTGAGGTTTGATGGTGGAACACTATGGCCTGGGAAAATGACTGAGACTTGATTCTGGAACCCTGTGGCCTGGCAACTTGACTGAGGTGTGATGGCAGAAACCTGTGGCCTGGCAACATGACTGAGTTTGATTGTGGCACCCTGTGCACGGGGAACATGACTGAGGCCTGATACTGGAACCCCGTGGCGTGGGAACTTGACATTGGTTTGATTCTGGAGCCCTGTTTACTGGGAACATGACTGAGGTTTGATGGTTGACACCTGTGGCCTGGCAACATGATTGAGGTTTGATAGTGGAACCCTCAGGCTTGGGAACATGAGTGAGGCTTGATGGTGGAACCCTGTGGCCTGGCAACATGAGTGAGGCTTGATGGTGGAACCCTGTGGCTTGGCAAGATGACTTAGGTTTGATTGTGGAACAGTCTTTCCTGGGAACATGACTGAGGCTTGATGGTGGAACCGTGGCCTAGCAACAGGACAGAGGTTTGATTGTGGAACCCTCTGGCCTGGGAATATGACTGAGGTTTAATTGTGGAACCCTGTGGCCTGGGAACATGACTGGGAGTTTATTTCTGAAACCTGTGTCCAGGGAACATGACTGAGGTTTTATTCTGGAACCATGTGGCCTGGGAATATGACTGAGGTTTGATTCTGGAAACCATTGGCCTGGGAAGATGACTGATGTTAGAGTGTGGAATCCTGTGGCCTGGGAACATGACATCGGTGGATTCTGGAACCCTGTGGCCTGGGAACATGCCTGAGGTTTGATGGTGGAAGCCTGTGGCCTGGCAACAGGACTGAGGCTTGATTCTGGAAGACTGTGGCTAGGGAACATGATATCGGGTTGATTCTGGCAACCTGTGTCCTGGGAACAAGACTGAGGTTTGATTCTGGAACCCTGTGCCTTGGGAACATGACTGAGGTTTGTTTCTGGAAGCCTGTTCCCTGGGAACATGACTGAGGCTTGATGGTGGAACCGTGGTCTGGCAACAGAACTGAGGTTTGATTGTGGAACCCTCTGGCCTGGGAATATGACTGAGGTTTAATTGTGGAACCCTGTGGCCTGGGAACATGACTGGGATTTAATTTCTGAAACCTGTGTCCAGGGAACATGACTGAGGTTTTATTCTGGAACCCTGTGTCCTGGGAACACAACTGAGGTTTGATTCTGGAACCATGTGGCCTGGGAATATGACTGAGGTTTGATTCTGGAAACCATTGGCCTGGGAAGATGACTGATGTTAGAGTGTGGAATCCTGTGGCCTGGGAACATGACATCGGTTTGGATTCCGGTACCCTGTTGCCTGGGAACATGAAATCGGTTTGATTCTGGAAACCTGTGGCCTGGGAATATGACTGAGGTTTGATGGTGGTACCCTATGGCCTGGCAACATGACTGAAGTTTGATTCTGGATCCCTGTGGCCTGGGAACGTGACTGAGGCGTGATTCTGGAAAACTGTTGCCTGGGAACATGACATCTATTTAGATTGTGGAATACTGTGCCCCGGGAACCTGACTAAGCCTTGGTTCGGGAACCCTGTGGGCTGGGAACATGACTGAGGTTTTATTCTGGAACCCTGTAGCCTGGGAACATAACTGAGGATTGATTCTGGAATCTTGTGGCCTGGGAAAATGACAACGGTGGATTCTGGAACCCTGTGGCCTGGGAACATGAGAACGGTTTGATTCTGGAACCCTGTGGCCTGGGAACATGACTGGGAGTTTATTTCTGAAACCAGT
Organism: Balaenoptera physalus; assembly: GCF_965194825.1. NCBI lineage: Eukaryota > Metazoa > Chordata > Mammalia > Artiodactyla > Balaenopteridae > Balaenoptera > Balaenoptera physalus. The sequence continues at coordinate 1,594,527 of NW_028126455.1, read as the reverse complement.
GTCCAGGGAACATGACTGAGGTTTTATTCTGGAACCATGTGGCCTGGGAATATGACTGACGTTTGATTCTGGAAACCATTGGCCTGGGAAGATGACTGATGTTAGAGTTTGGAATCCTGTGGCCTGGGAACATGACATCGGTGGATTCTGGAACCCTGTGGCCTGGGAACATTCCTGAGGTTTGATGGTGGAAGCCTGTGGCCTGGCAACAGGACTGAGGTTTGATTCTGGAAGACTGTGGCTAGGGAACATGATATCGGGTTGATTCTGGCAACCTGTGTCCTGGGAACAAGACTGAGGTTTGATTCTGGAACCCTGTGCCTTGGGAACATGACTGAGGTTTGTTTCTGGAAGCCTGTTCCCTGGGAACATGACTGAGGCTTGATGGTGGAACCGTGGTCTGGCAACAGAACTGAGGTTTGATTGTGGAACCCTCTGGCCTGGGAATATGACTGAGGTTTAATTGTGGAACCCTGTGGCCTGGGAACATGACTGGGATTTTATTTCTGAAACCTGTGTCCAGGGAACATGACTGAGGTTTTATTGTGGAACCCTGTGTCCTGGGAACACAAATGAGGTTTGATTCTGGAACCATGTGGCCTGGGAATATGACTGAGGTTTGATTCTGGAAACCATTGGCCTGGGAAGATGACTGATGTTAGAGTGTGGAATCCTGTGGCCTGGGAACATGACATCGGTTTGGATTCCGGTACCCTGTTGCCTGGGAACATGAAATCGGTTTGATTCTGGAAACCTGTGGCCTGGGAATATGACTGAGGTTTGATGGTGGTACCCTATGGCCTGGCAACATGACTGAAGTTTGATTCTGGATCCCTGTGGCCTGGGAACGTGACTGAGGCGTGATTCTGGAAAACTGTGGCCTGGGAACATGACATCTATTTAGATTGTGGAATACTGTGCCCCGGGAACCTGACTAAGCCTAGGTTCTGGAACCCTGTGGGCTGGGAACATGACTGAGGTTTTATTCTGGAACCCTGTAGCCTGGGAACATAACTGAGGATTGATTCTGGAACCCTGTGGCCTGGGAACATGACATCGGTGGATTGTGGAACCCTGAGGCCTGGGAACATGACATCTGTTTAGATTGTGGAATACTGTGCCCCGGGAACCTGACTGAGCCTCGGTTCTGGAACCCTGTGGACTGGGAACATGACTGAGGTTTTATTCTGGAACCCTGTAGCCTGGGAACATAACTGAGGATTGATTCTGGAATCTTGTGGCCTGGGAAAATGACAACGGTGGATTCTGGAACCCTGTGGCCTGGGAACATGAGAACGGTTTGATTCTGGAACCCTGTGGCCTGGGAACATGCCTGAGGTTTGATGGTGGAATCCTGTGGCCTGGCAACATGACTGAGGTTTGATTCTGGAAGACTGTGGCTAGGGAACATGATATCGGGTTGATTCTGGAAACCTGTGTCCTGGGAACAAGACTGAGGTTTGATTCTGGAACCCTGTGCCTTGGGAACATGACTGAGGTTTGTTTCTGGAAACCTGTTCCCTGGGAACATGACTGAGGTTTGATTCTGGACACCTGTGTCCTGGGAACATGACTGAGGTTTGATTGCTGAAACCTGTGGCCTGCGAACATGACTCAGGTTTGATTCTGGAACCATGTGTCCTGGGAATATGACTGAGGTTTGATTCTGGAAGACTGTGGCTAGGGAACATGATATCGGGTTGATTCTGGAAACCTGTGTCCTGGGAACAAGACTGAGGTTTGTTTCTGGAAACCTGTTCCCTGGGAACATGACTGAGGTTTGATTCTGGACACCTGTGTTCTGGGAACATGACTGAGGTTTGATTGCTGAAACCTGTGGCCTGCGAACATGACTCAGGTTTGATTCTGGAACCATGTGTCCTGGGAATATTACTGGGGTTTGATTCTGGAAACCTTTGGCCTGGGAAAATGACTGAGGTTTCATTGTGGAAACATGTGGCTTGGGATCATGACTGAGGTTTGATGGTGGAACACTATGGCCTGGGAAAATGACTGAGACTTGATTCTGGAACCCTGTGGCCTGGCAACTTGACTGAGGTGTGATGGCAGAAACCTGTGGCCTGGCAACATGACTGAGTTTGATTGTGGCACCCTGTGCACGGGGAACATGACTGAGGCCTGATACTGGAACCCCGTGGCGTGGGAACTTGACATTGGTTTGATTCTGGAGCCCTGTTTACTGGGAACATGACTGAGGTTTGATGGTTGACACCTGTGGCCTGGCAACATGATTGAGGTTTGATAGTGGAACCCTCAGGCTTGGGAACATGAGTGAGGCTTGATGGTGGAACCCTGTGGCCTGGCAACATGAGTGAGGCTTGATGGTGGAACCCTGTGGCTTGGCAAGATGACTTAGGTTTGATTGTGGAACAGTCTTTCCTGGGAACATGACTGAGGCTTGATGGTGGAACCGTGGCCTAGCAACAGGACAGAGGTTTGATTGTGGAACCCTCTGGCCTGGGAATATGACTGAGGTTTAATTGTGGAACCCTGTGGCCTGGGAACATGACTGGGAGTTTATTTCTGAAACCTGTGTCCAGGGAACATGACTGAGGTTTTATTCTGGAACCATGTGGCCTGGGAATATGACTGAGGTTTGATTCTGGAAACCATTGGCCTGGGAAGATGACTGATGTTAGAGTGTGGAATCCTGTGGCCTGGGAACATGACATCGGTGGATTCTGGAACCCTGTGGCCTGGGAACATGCCTGAGGTTTGATGGTGGAAGCCTGTGGCCTGGCAACAGGACTGAGGTTTGATTCTGGAAGACTGTGGCTAGGGAACATGATATCGGGTTGATTCTGGCAACCTGTGTCCTGGGAACAAGACTGAGGTTTGATTCTGGAACCCTGTGCCTTGGGAACATGACTGAGGTTTGTTTCTGGAAGCCTGTTCCCTGGGAACATGACTGAGGCTTGATGGTGGAACCGTGGTCTGGCAACAGAACTGAGGTTTGATTGTGGAACCCTCTGGCCTGGGAATATGACTGAGGTTTAATTGTGGAACCCTGTGGCCTGGGAACATGACTGGGATTTAATTTCTGAAACCTGTGTCCAGGGAACATGACTGAGGTTTTATTCTGGAACCCTGTGTCCTGGGAACACAACTGAGGTTTGATTCTGGAACCATGTGGCCTGGGAATATGACTGAGGTTTGATTCTGGAAACCATTGGCCTGGGAAGATGACTGATGTTAGAGTGTGGAATCCTGTGGCCTGGGAACATGACATCGGTTTGGATTCCGGTACCCTGTTGCCTGGGAACATGAAATCGGTTTGATTCTGGAAACCTGTGGCCTGGGAATATGACTGAGGTTTGATGGTGGTACCCTATGGCCTGGCAACATGACTGAAGTTTGATTCTGGATCCCTGTGGCCTGGGAACGTGACTGAGGCGTGATTCTGGAAAACTGTTGCCTGGGAACATGACATCTATTTAGATTGTGGAATACTGTGCCCCGGGAACCTGACTAAGCCTTGGTTCGGGAACCCTGTGGGCTGGGAACATGACTGAGGTTTTATTCTGGAACCCTGTAGCCTGGGAACATAACTGAGGATTGATTCTGGAATCTTGTGGCCTGGGAAAATGACAACGGTGGATTCTGGAACCCTGTGGCCTGGGAACATGAGAACGGTTTGATTCTGGAACCCTGTGGCCTGGGAACATGCCTGAGGTTTGATGGTGGAAACCTGTGGCCTGGCAACATGACTGAGGTTTGATTCTGGAAGACAGTGGCTAGGGAACATGATATCGGGTTGATTCTGGAAACCTGTGTCCTGGGAACAAGACTGAGGTTTGTTTCTGGAATCCTGTGCCTTGGGAACATGACTGAGGTTTGTTTCTGGAAACCTGTTCCCTGGGAACATGACTGAGGTTTGATTCTGGACACCTGTGTCCTGGGAACATGACTGAGGTTTGATTGCTGAAACCTGTGGCCTGCGAACATGACTCAGGTTTGATTCTGGAACCATGTGTCCTGGGAATATTACTGGGGTTTAATTCTGGAAACCTTTGGCCTGGGAAAATGACTGAGGTTTCATTGTGGAAACATGTGGCTTGGGATCATGACTGAGGTTTGATGGTGGAACACTATGGCCTGGCAAAATGACTGAGGCTTGATTCTGGAACCCTGTGGCCTGGCAACTTGACTGAGGTGTGATGGCAGAAACCTGTGGCCTGGCAACATGACTGAGTTTGATTGTGGCACCCTGTGCACGGGGAACATGACTGAGGCCTGATACTGGAACCCCGTGGCGTGGGAACTTGACATTGGTTTGATTCTGGAGCCCTGTTTACTGGGAACATAATTGAGGTTTGATGGTTGACACCTGTGGCCTAGCAAAATGATTGAGGTTTGATAGTGGAAACCTCAGGCTTGGGAACATGAGTGAGGCTTGATGGTGGAACCCTGTGGCCTGGCAACAGGAGTGAGGCTTGATGGTGGAACCCTGTGGCTTGGCAAGATGACTTAGGTTTGATTGTGGAACAGTCTTTCCTGGGAACATGACTGAGGCTTGATGGTGGAACCGTGGCCTAGCAACAGGACAGAGGTTTGATTGTGGAACCCTCTGGCCTGGGAATATGACTGAGGTTTAATTGTGGAACCCTGTGGCCTGGGAACATGACTGGGAGTTTATTTCTGAAACCTGTGTCCAGGGAACATGACTGAGGTTTTATTCTGGAACCATGTGGCCTGGGAATATGACTGAGGTTTGATTCTGGAAACCATTGGCCTGGGAAGATGACTGATGTTAGAGTGTGGAATCCTGTGGCCTGGGAACATGACATCGGTGGATTCTGGAACCCTGTGGCCTGGGAACATGCCTGAGGTTTGATGGTGGAAACCTGTGGCCTGGCAACAGGACTGAGGTTTGATTCTGGAAGACTGTGGCTAGGGAACATGATATCGGGTTGATTCTGGAAACCTGTATCCTGGGAACAAGACTGAGGTTTGATTCTGGAACCCTGTGCCTTGGGAACATGACTGAGGTTTGTTTCTGGAAACCTGTTCCCTGGGAACATGACTGAGGTTTGATTCTGGACACCTGTGTCCTGGGAACATGACTGAGGTTTGATTGCTGAAACCTGTGGCCTGCGAACATGACTCAGGTTTGATTCTGGAACCATGTGTCCTGGGAATATGACTGAGGTTTGATTCTGGAAGCCTTTGGCCTGGGAAAATGACTGAGGTTTCATTGTGGAAACATGTGGCTTGGGATCATGACTGAGGTTTGATGGTGGAACACTATGGCCTGGCAAAATGACTGAGGCTTGATTCTGGAACCCTGTGGCCTGGCAACTTGACTGAGGTGTGATGGCAGAAACCTGTGGACTGGCAACATGACTGAGTTTGATTGTGGCACCCTGTGCACGGGGAACATGACTGAGGCCTGATACTGGAACCCCGTGGCGTGGGAACTTGACATTGGTTTGATTCTGGAGCCCTGTTTACTGGGAACATGACTGAGGTTTGATGGTTGACACCTGTGGCCTGGCAACATGATTGAGGTTTGATAGTGGAACCCTCAGGCTTGGGAACATGAGTGAGGCTTGATGGTGGAACCCTGTGGCCTGGCAACATGAGTGAGGCTTGATGGTGGAACCCTGTGGCTTGGCAAGATGACTTAGGTTTGATTGTGGAACAGTCTTTCCTGGGAACATGACTGAGGCTTGATGGTGGAACCGTGGCCTAGCAACAGGACAGAGGTTTGATTGTGGAACCCTCTGGCCTGGGAATATGACTGAGGTTTAATTGTGGAACCCTGTGGCCTGGGAACATGACTGGGAGTTTATTTCTGAAACCTGTGTCCAGGGAACATGACTGAGGTTTTATTCTGGAACCATGTGGCCTGGGAATATGACTGAGGTTTGATTCTGGAAACCATTGGCCTGGGAAGATGACTGATGTTAGAGTGTGGAATCCTGTGGCCTGGGAACATGACATCGGTGGATTCTGGAACCCTGTGGCCTGGGAACATGCCTGAGGTTTGATGGTGGAAACCTGTGGCCTGGCAACAGGACTGAGGTTTGATTCTGGAAGACTGTGGCTAGGCAACATGATATCGGGTTGATTCTGGCAACCTGTGTCCTGGGAACAAGACTGAGGTTTGATTCTGGAACCCTGTGCCTTGGGAACATGACTGAGGTTTGTTTCTGGAAGCCTGTTCCCTGGGAACATGACTGAGGCTTGATGGTGGAACCGTGGTCTGGCAACAGAACTGAGGTTTGATTGTGGAACCCTCTGGCCTGGGAATATGACTGAGGTTTAATTGTGGAACCCTGTGGCCTGGGAACAGGACTGGGATTTTATTTCTGAAACCTGTGTCCATGGAACATGACTGAGGTTTTATTCTGGAACCCTGTGTCCTGGGAACACAACTGAGCTTTGATTCTGGAACCATGTGGCCTGGGAATATGACTGAGGTTTGATTCTGGAAACCATTGGCCTGGGAAGATGACTGATGTTAGAGTGTGGAATCCTGTGGCCTGGGAACATGACATCGGTTTGGATTCCGGTACCCTGTTGCCTGGGAACATGAAATCGGTTTGATTCTGGAAACCTGTGGCCTGGGAATATGACTGAGGTTTGATGGTGGTACCCTATGGCCTGGCAACATGACTGAAGTTTGATTCTGGATCCCTGTGGCCTGGGAACGTGACTGAGGCGTGATTCTGGAAAACTGTTGCCTGGGAACATGATATCTATTTAGATTGTGGAATACTGTGCCCCGGGAACCTGACTAAGCCTTGGTTCTGGAACCCTGTGGGCTGGGAACATGACTAAGGTTTTATTCTGGAACCCTGTAGCCTGGGAACATAACTGAGGATTGATTCTGGAATCTTGTGGCCTGGGAATATGACAACGGTGGATTCTGGAACCCTGTGGCCTGGGAACATGAGAACGGTTTGATTCTGGAACCCTGTGGCCTGGGAACATGCCTGAGGTTTGATGGTGGAAACCTGTGGCCTGGCAACATGACTGAGGTTTGATTCTGGAAGACTGTGGCTAGGGAACATGATATCGGGTTGATTCTGGCAACCTGTGTCCTGGGAACAAGACTGAGGTTTGTTTCTGGAACCCTGTGCCTTGGGAACATGACTGAGGTTTGTTTCTGGAAACCTGTTCCCTGGGAACATGACTGAGGTTTGATTCTGGACACCTGTGTCCTGGGAACATGACTGAGGTTTGATTGCTGAAACCTGTGGCCTGCGAACATGACTCAGGTTTGATTCTGGAACCATGTGTCCTGGGAATATGACTGAGGTTTGATTCTGGAAGCCTTTGGCCTGGGAAAATGACTGAGGTTTCATTGTGGAAACATGTGGCTTGGGATCATGACTGAGGTTTGATGGTGGAACACTATGGCCTGGCAAAATGACTGAGGCTTGATTCTGGAACCCTGTGGCCTGGCAACTTGACTGAGGTGTGATGGCAGAAACCTGTGGACTGGCAACATGACTGAGTTTGATTGTGGCACCCTGTGCACGGGGAACATGACTGAGGCCTGATACTGGAACCCCGTGGCGTGGGAACTTGACATTGGTTTGATTCTGGAGCCCTGTTTACTGGGAACATGACTGAGGTTTGATGGTTGACACCTGTGGCCTGGCAACATGATTGAGGTTTGATAGTGGAACCCTCAGGCTTGGGAACATGAGTGAGGCTTGATGGTGGAACCCTGTGGCCTGGCAACATGAGTGAGGCTTGATGGTGGAACCCTGTGGCTTGGCAAGATGACTTAGGTTTGATTGTGGAACAGTCTTTCCTGGGAACATGACTGAGGCTTGATGGTGGAACCGTGGCCTAGCAACAGGACAGAGGTTTGATTGTGGAACCCTCTGGCCTGGGAATATGACTGAGGTTTAATTGTGGAACCCTGTGGCCTGGGAACATGACTGGGAGTTTATTTCTGAAACCTGTGTCCAGGGAACATGACTGAGGTTTTATTCTGGAACCATGTGGCCTGGGAATATGACTGAGGTTTGATTCTGGAAACCATTGGCCTGGGAAGATGACTGATGTTAGAGTGTGGAATCCTGTGGCCTGGGAACATGACATCGGTGGATTCTGGAACCCTGTGGCCTGGGAACATGCCTGAGGTTTGATGGTGGAAACCTGTGGCCTGGCAACAGGACTGAGGTTTGATTCTGGAAGACTGTGGCTAGGCAACATGATATCGGGTTGATTCTGGCAACCTGTGTCCTAGGAACAAGACTGAGGTTTGATTCTGGAACCCTGTGCCTTGGGAACATGACTGAGGTTTGTTTCTGGAAGCCTGTTCCCTGGGAACATGACTGAGGCTTGATGGTGGAACCGTGGTCTGGCAACAGAACTGAGGTTTGATTGTGGAACCCTCTGGCCTGGGAATATGACTGAGGTTTAATTGTGGAACCCTGTGGCCTGGGAACAGGACTGGGATTTTATTTCTGAAACCTGTGTCCATGGAACATGACTGAGGTTTTATTCTGGAACCCTGTGTCCTGGGAACACAACTGAGCTTTGATTCTGGAACCATGTGGCCTGGGAATATGACTGAGGTTTGATTCTGGAAACCATTGGCCTGGGAAGATGACTGATGTTAGAGTGTGGAATCCTGTGGCCTGGGAACATGACATCGGTTTGGATTCCGGTACCCTGTTGCCTGGGAACATGAAATCGGTTTGATTCTGGAAACCTGTGGCCTGGGAATATGACTGAGGTTTGATGGTGGTACCCTATGGCCTGGCAACATGACTGAAGTTTGATTCTGGATCCCTGTGGCCTGGGAACGTGACTGAGGCGTGATTCTGGAAAACTGTTGCCTGGGAACATGATATCTATTTAGATTGTGGAATACTGTGCCCCGGGAACCTGACTAAGCCTTGGTTCTGGAACCCTGTGGGCTGGGAACATGACTAAGGTTTTATTCTGGAACCCTGTAGCCTGGGAACATAACTGAGGATTGATTCTGGAATCTTGTGGCCTGGGAATATGACAACGGTGGATTCTGGAACCCTGTGGCCTGGGAACATGAGAACGGTTTGATTCTGGAACCCTGTGGCCTGGGAACATGCCTGAGGTTTGATGGTGGAAACCTGTGGCCTGGCAACATGACTGAGGTTTGATTCTGGAAGACTGTGGCTAGGGAACATGATATCGGGTTGATTCTGGCAACCTGTGTCCTGGGAACAAGACTGAGGTTTGTTTCTGGAACCCTGTGCCTTGGGAACATGACTGAGGTTTGTTTCTGGAAACCTGTTCCCTGGGAACATGACTGAGGTTTGATTCTGGACACCTGTGTCCTGGGAACATGACTGAGGTTTGATTGCTGAAACCTGTGGCCTGCGAACATGACTCAGGTTTGATTCTGGAACCATGTGTCCTGGGAATATTACTGGGGTTTGATTCTGGAAAACTTTGGCCTGGGAAAATGACTGAGGTTTCATTGTGGAAACATGTGGCTTGGGATCATGACTGAGGTTTGATGGTGGAACACTATGGCCTGGCAAAATGACTGAGGCTTGATTCTGGAACCCTGTGGCCTGGGAACGTGACTGAGGCGTGATTCTGGAAAACTGTGGCCTGGGAACATGACATCTATTTAGATTGTGGAATACTGTGCCCCGGGAACCTGACTAAGCCTTGGTTCTGGAACCCTGTGGGCTGGGAACTTGACTGAGGTTTTATTCTGGAACCCTGTAGCCTGGGAACTTAACTGAGGATTGATTCTGGAACCCTGTGGCCTGGGAACATGACATCGGTGGATTCTGGAACCCTGTGGCCTGGGAACATGCCTGAGGTTTGATGGTGGAAACCTGTGGCCTGGCAAGAGGACTGAGGTTTGATTCTGGAAGACTGTGGCTAGGCAACATGATATCGGGTTGATTCTGGCAACCTGTGTCCTGGGAACAAGACTGAGGTTTGATTCTGGAACCCTGTGCCTTGGGAACATGACTGAGGTTTGTTTCTGGAAGCCTGTTCCCTGGGAACATGACTGAGGCTTGATGGTGGAACCGTGGTCTGGCAACAGAACTGAGGTTTGATTGTGGAACCCTCTGGCCTGGGAATATGACTGAGGTTTAATTGTGGAACCCTGTGGCCTGGGAACATGACTGGGATTTTATTTCTGAAACCTGTGTCCAGGGAACATGACTGAGGTTTTATTCTGGAACCCTGTGTCCTGGGAACACAACTGAGGTTTGATTCTGGAACCATGTGGCCTGGGAATATGACTGAGGTTTGATTCTGGAAACCATTGGCCTGGGAAGATGACTGATGTCAGAGTGTGGAATCCTGTGGCCTGGGAACATGACATCGGTTTGGATTCCGGTACCCTGTTGCCTGGGAACATGAAATCGGTTTGATTCTGGAAACCTGTGGCCTGGGAATATGACTGAGGTTTGATGGTGGTACCCTATGCCCTGGCAACATGACTGAAGTTTGATTCTGGATCCCTGTGGCCTGGGAACGTGACTGAGGCGTGATTCTGGAAAACTGTGGCCTGGGAACATGACATCTATTTAGATTGTGGAATACTGTGCCCCGGGAACCTGACTAAGCCTTGGTTCTGGAACCCTGTGGGCTGGGAACATGACTGAGGTTTTATTCTGGAACCCTGTAGCCTGGGAACTTAACTGAGGATTGATTCTGGAACCCTGTGGCCTGGGAACATGACATCGGTGGATTCTGGAACCCTGTGGCCTGGGAACATGCCTGAGGTTTGATGGTGGAAACCTGTGGCCTGGCAATAGGACTGAGGTTTGATTCTGGAAGACTGTGGCTAGGCAACATGATATCGGGTTGATTCTGGCAACCTGTGTCCTGGGAACAAGACTGAGGTTTGATTCTGGAACCCTGTGCCTTGGGAACATGACTGAGGTTTGTTTCTGGAAGCCTGTTCCCTGGGAACATGACTGAGGCTTGATGGTGGAACCGTGGTCTGGCAACAGAACTGAGGTTTGATTGTGGAACCCTCTGGCCTGGTAATATGACTGAGGTTTAATTGTGGAACCCTGTGGCCTGGGAACATGACTGGGATTTTATTTCTGAAACCTGTGTCCAGGGAACATGACTGAGGTTTTATTCTGGAACCCTGTGTCCTGGGAACACAACTGAGGTTTGATTCTGGAACCATGTGGCCTGGGAATATGACTGAGGTTTGATTCTGGAAACCATTGGCCTGGGAAGATGACTGATGTTAGAGTGTGGAATCCTGTGGCCTGGGAACATGACATCGGTTTGGATTCCGGTACCCTGTTGCCTGGGAACATGAAATCGGTTTGATTCTGGAAACCTGTGGCCTGGGAATATGACTGAGGTTTGATGGTGGTACCCTATGGCCTGGCAACATGACTGAAGTTTGATTCTGGATCCCTGTGGCCTGGGAACGTGACTGAGGCGTGATTCTGGAAAACTGTTGCCTGGGAACATGACATCTATTTAGATTGTGGAATACTGTGCCCCGGGAACCTGACTAAGCCTTGGTTCTGGAACCCTGTGGGCTGGGAACATGACTGAGGTTTTATTCTGGAACCCTGTAGCCTGGGAACATAACTGAGGATTGATTCTGGAACCCTGTGGCCTGGGAACATGACATCGGTGGATTCTGGAACCCTGAGGCCTGGGAACATGACATCTGTTTAGATTGTGGAATACTGTGCCCCGGGAACCTGACTGAGCCTTGGTTCTGGAAACCTGTGGACTGGGAACATGACTGAGGTTTTATTCTGGAACCCTGTAGCCTGGGAACATAACTGAGGATTGATTCTGGAACCCTGTGGCCTGGGAACATGACATCGGTGGATTCTGGAACCCTGAGGCCTGGGAACATGACGTCTGTTTAGATTGTGGAAAACTGTGCCCCGGGAACCTGACTGAGCCTCGGTTCTGGAACCCTGTGGACTGGGAACATGACTGAGGTTTTATTCTGGAACCCTGTAGTCTGGGAATATAACTGAGGATTGATTCTGGAATCTTGTGGCCTGGGAAAATGACAACGGTGGCTTCTGGAACCCTGTGGCCTGGGAACATGAGAACGGTTTGATTCTGGAACCCTGTGGCCTGGGAACATGCCTGAGGTTTGATGGTGGAAACCTGTGGCCTGGCAACATGACTGAGGTTTGATTCTGGAAGACTGTGGCTAGGGAACATGATATCGGGTTGATTCTGGAAACCTGTGTCCTGGGAACAAGACTGAGGTTTGATTCTGGAACCCTGTGCCTTGGGAACATGACTGAGGTTTGATTCTGGACACCTGTGTCCTGGGAACATGACTGAGGTTTGCTTGCTGAAACCTGTGGCCTGCGAACATGACTCAGGTTTGATTCTGGAACCATGTGTCCTGGGAATATGACTGAGGTTTGATTCTGGAAACCTTTGGCCTGGGAAAATGACTGAGGTTTCATTGTGGAAACATGTGGCTTGGGATCATGACTGAGGTTTGATGGTGGAACACTATGGCCTGGCAAAATGACTGAGGCTTGATTCTGGAACCCTGTGGCCTGGCAACTTGACTGAGGTTTGATGGCAGAAACCTGTGGCCTGGCAACATGACTGAGTTTGATTGTGGCACCCTGTGCACGGGGAACATGAATGAGGCCTGATAGTGGAACCCCGTGGCGTGGGAACTTGACATTGGTTTGATTCTGGAGCCCTGTTTACTGGGAACATGACTGAGGTTTGATAGTGGAACCCTCAGGCTTGGGAACATGAGTGAGGCTTGATGGTGGAACCCTGTGTCCTGGCAACATGAGTGAGGCTTGATGGTGGAACCCTGTGGCTTGGCAAGATGACTTAGGTTTGACTGTGGAACAGTCTTTCCTGGGAACATGACTGAGGCTTGATGGTGGAACCGTGGCCTAGCAACAGGACAGAGGTTTGATTGTGGAACCCTCTGGCCTGGGAATATGACTGAGGTTTAATTGTGGAACCCTGTGGCCTGGGAACATGACTGGGAGTTTATTTCTGAAACCTGTGTCCAGGGAACATGACTGAGGTTTTATTCTGGAACCATGTGGCCTGGGAATATGACTGAGGTTTGATTCTGGAAACCATTGGCCTGGGAAGATGACTGATGTTAGAGTGTGGAATCCTGTGGCCTGGGAACATGACATCGGTTTGGATTCCGGTACCCTGTTGCCTGGGAACATGAAATCGGTTTGATTCTGGAAACCTGTGGCCAGGGAATATGACTGAGATTTGATGGTGGTACCCTACGGCCTGGCAACATGACTGAAGTTTGATTCTGGATCCCTGTGGCCTGGGAACATGACTGAGGCGTGATTCTGGAAAACTGTGGCCTGGGAACATGACATCTATTTAGATTGTGGAATACTGTGCCCCGGGAACCTCAATGAGCCTTGGTTCTGGAACCCTGTAGGCTGGGAACATGACTGAGGTTTTATTCTGGAAACCTGTAGCCTTGGAACATAACTGAAGATTGATTCTGGAACCCTGTGGCCTGGGAACATGACATCGGTGGATTCGGGAACGCTGAGGCCTGGGAAAATGACATCTGTTTAGATTGTGGAATACTGTGCCCCGGGAACCTGACTGAGCCTTGGTTCTGGAACCCTGTGGACTGGGAACATGACTAAGGTTCTATTCTGGAACCCTGTAGCCTGGGAACATAACTGAGGATTGATTCTGGAACCCTGTGTCCTGGGAACATGACATCGGTGGATTCTGGAACCCTGAGGCCTGCGAACATGACATCTGTTTAGATTGTGGAATACTGTGTCCCGGGAACCTGACTGAGCCTCGGTTCTGGAACCCTGTGGACTGGGAACATGACTGAGGTTTTATTCTGGAACCCTGTAGCCTGGGAACATAACTGAGGATTGATTCTGGAATCTTGCGGCCTGGGAAAATGACAACGGTGGATTCTGGAACCCTTTGTCCCGGGAACATGAGAACGGTTTGATTCTGGAACCCTGTGGCCTTGGAACATGCCTGAGGTTTGATGGTGGAAACCTGTGGCCTGGCAACATGACTGAGGTTTGATTCTGGAAGACTGTGGCCAATGAACAGGATATGGGGTTGATTCTGGAAACCTGTCTCCTGGGAACAAGACTGAGGTTTGATTCTGGAACCCTGTGTCCTGCGAACATGAGAACGGTTTGATTCTGGACTTCTGTGGCCTGGGAACATGCCTGAGGTTTGATTGTGGAAACCTGTGGCCTGGCAACATGACTGAGGTTTGATTCTGGAAGAATGTGGCTAGGGAACATGATATCGGGTTGATTCTGGAATCCTGTGACCTGGGAACAACACTGAGGTTTGATTCTGGAACCCTGTGCCTGGGGAACATGACTTAGGTTTGTTTCTGGAAGCCTGTTCCCTGGGAACATGACTGAGGTTTGATTCTGGACCCCTGTGTCCTGGAAACATGACTGAGGTGTAATTGCTGAAACCTGTGGCCTGCGATCATGACGCAGGTTTGAGTCTGGAAACACGTGTCCTGGGAATATGACTGAGGTTTGATTCTGGAAACCTTTGGCCTGGGAAAATGACTGAGGTTTCATTGTGGAAACATGTGGCCTGGGATCATGACTGAGGTTTGAGGGTTGAACACTATGGCCGGGCAAAATGACTGAGGCTTGATGCTGGAACCCTGTGGCCTGGCAACTTGACTGAGGTTTGATGGCAGAAACCTGTGGACTGGCAACATGACTGAGGTTTGATTGTGGAACCCTTTGCACGCGGAACATGAATGAGGCCTGATACTGGAACCCCGTGGCTTGAGAACATGACATTAGTTTGATTCTGGAGTCCTGTTTACTGGGAACATGACTGAGGTTTGATGGTGGAACCCTGTGGCTTGGCAAGATGACTTAGGTTTGATTGTGGAACACTCTGGCCTGGGAATATGACTGAGGCATGATGGTGGAACCGTGGTCTGGCAACAGGTTTCCGGTTTGATTGTGGAACCCTCTGGCCTGGGAATATGACTCAGGTTTCATTGTGTAACCCTGTGGCCTGGGAACATGACTGGGATTTTATTTCTGAAACCTGTGTCCAGGGAACATGACTGAGGTTTTATTCTGTAACCCTGTGTCCTGGGAACACGACTGAGGTTTGATTCTGGAACCATGTGGCCTGGGAATATGACTGAGGTTTGATTCTGGAAACCATTGGCCTGGGAAGATGACTGATGTTAGAGTGTGGAATCCTGTGGCCTGGGAACATGACATCGGTTTGGATTCTGGTACCCTGTTGCCTGGGAACATGAAATCGGTTTAATTCTGGAAACCTGTGGCCTGGGAATATGACTGAGGTTTGATTCTGGATCCCTGTGGCCTGGTAACATGACTGAGGCGTAATTCTTGAAAACTGTGGCCGGGAACATGACATCTGTTTAGATTGTGTAATACTGTGCCCCGGGAAACGGACTGAGCCTTGGTTCTGGACCCTGTGGACTGGGAACATGAGTGAGGTTTTATTCTGGAACCCTGTAGCCTGGGAACATAACTGAGGATTAATTCTGGAACCCTGTGGCCTGCGAACATGACATCTGTTTAGATTGTGGAATACTGTGCCCCGGGAACCTGAGTGAGCCTTGGTTCTGGAACCCTATGGACTGGGAAAATGACTGAGGTTTATTCTGCAACCCTGTAGCCTGGGAACATAACTGAGGATTGATTCTGGAACCCTGTGGCCCGGGAACATGAGAACAGTTTGATTCCGGAACCCTGTGGCCTGGGAACATGCCAGAGGTTTGATGGTGGAAACCTGTGTCCTGGCAACATGACTGAAGTTTGATTCTGGAAGACTGTGGCTAGGGAACATGATATAGGGTTGATTCTGGAAACCTGTGTCCTGGGAACAACACTGAGGTTTGATTTTGGAACCCTGTGCTTGGGAACATGACTTAGGTTTGTTTCTGGAAGCCTGTTCCCTGGGAACATGACTGAGGTTTGATTCTGGACACCTGTGTCATGAGAACATGACTAAGGTTTGATTGCTGAAACCTGTGTCCTCCGAATATGACTCAGGTTTGATTCTGGAACCATGTGTCCTGGGAATATGACTGAGGTTTGATTCTGGAAACCTTTGGCTTGGGAAAATGACTGAGGTTTCATTGTGGAAACATGTGGCTTGGGATCATGACTGAGGTTTGATGGTGGAACACTCTGGCCGGGAAAAATGACTGAGGCTTGATTCTGGAACCCTGTGGCATGGGAACTTGACTGAGGTTTGATGGCAGAAACCTGAGGACTGGCAACATGACTGAGGTTTGATTGTGGAACCCTTTGCACGGGGAACATGACTGAGGCCTCATCCTGGAACCCCTTGGCTTGGGAACATGACATTGGTTTGATTCTGGAGCCCTGTTTACTGGGAACATGACTGAGGTTTGATGGTAGAACCCTGTGGCCTGGCAACCTGATTGAGGTTTCCGAGTGGAACCCTCAGGTTGGGAACATGAGTGAGGCTTGATGGTGGAACCCTGTGCCCTGGCAACATGACTGAGGTTTGATGGTGGAACCCTGTGGCTTGGCAAGATGACTTAGGTTTGATTGTGGAACACTCTGGCCTGGGAATATGACTGAGGCTTGATGGTGCAACCGTGGTCTGGCAACAGGACTGAGGTTTGACTGTGGAACACTCTGGGCTGGAAATATGACTGAGGTTTAATTGTGGAACCCTGTGGCCTGGGAATATGACTGGGATTTTATTTCTGAAACCTGTGTCCAGGGATCATGAGTGTGGTTTTATTCTGGAACCCTGTGTCCTGGGAACACGACTGAGGTTTGATTCTGGAACCATGTGGCCTGGGAATATGACTGAGGTTTGATTCTGGAAACCATTGGCCTGGGAACAAGACTGATGTTAGAGTGTTGAATCCTGTGGCCTGGGAACATGATATCGGTTTGATTCTGGAAACCTGTGGCCTGGGAATATGACTGAGGTTTGATGGTGGTACCCTATGGCCTGGCAACATGACTGAAGTTTGATTCTGGATCCCTGTGGCCTGGGAACATGACATCGGTGGATTCTGGAACCCTGAGGCCTGGGAACATGACATCTGTTGAGATTATGGAATACTCTGCCTCGGGAACCTGACTGAGCCTTGGTTCTGGAACCCTGTGGACTGGGAACATGACTGAGGATTTATTCTGGAACCCTGTAGCCTGGGAACATAACTGAGGATTGATTCTGGAACCCTGTGGCCTGGGAACATGACATCGGTAGATTCTGGAACCCTGTGGACTGGGAACATGACTGAAGTTTTATTCTGGAACATTGTAGCCTGGGAACATAACTGAGGATTGATTCTGGAATCTTGTGGCCTGGGAAAATGACAACTGTGGCTTCTGGAACCCTGTGGCGTGGGAACATGAGAACGGTTTGATTCTGGAACCCTGTGGCCTGGGAACATGCCTGAGGTTTGATGGTGGAAACCTGTGGCCTGCCAACATGACTGAGGTTTGATTCTGGAAGACTGTGGCTAGGGAACATGATATCGGGTTGATTCTGGTAACCTGTGTCCTGGGAACAAGACTGAGGTTTGATTCTGGAACCCTGTGCCTTGGGAACATGACTGAGGTTTGTTTCTGGAAACCTGTTCCCTGGGAACATGACTGAGGCTTGATTCTGGACACCTGTGTCCTGGGAACATGACTGAGGTTTGATTGCTGAAACCTGTGGCCTGCGAACATGACTCAGGTTTGATTCTGGAACCATGTGTCCTGGGAATATGACTGAGGTTTGATTCTGGAAACCTTTGGCCTGGGAAAATGACTGAGGTTTCATTGTGGAAACATGTGGCTTGGGATGATGACTGAGGTTTGATGGTGGAACACTATGGCCTGGCAAAATGACTGAGGCTTGATTCTGGAACCCTGTGGCCTGGCAACTTGACTGAGGTGTGATGGCAGAAACCTGTGGACTGGCAACATGACTGAGTTTGATTGTGGCACCCTGTGCACGGGGAACATGACTGAGGCCTGATACTGGAACCCCGTGGCGTGGGAACTTGACATTGGTTTGATTCTGGAGCCCTGATTACTGGGAACATGACTGAGGTTTGATGGTTGACACCTGTGGCCTGGCAACATGATTGAGGTTTGATAGTGGAACCCTCAGGCTTGGGAACATGAGTGAGGCTTGATGGTGGAACCCTGTGGCCTGGCAGCATGAGTGAGGCTTGATGGTGGAACCCTGTGGCCTGGCAGCATGAGTGAGGCTTGATGGTGGAACCCTGTGGCTTGGCAAGATGACTTAGGTTTGATTGTGGAACAGTCTTTCCTGGGAACATGACTGAGGCTTGATGGTGGAACCGTGGCCTAGCAACAGGACAGAGGTTTGATTGTGGAACCCTCTGGCCTGGGAATATGACTGAGGTTTAATTGTGGAACCCTGTGGCCTGGGAACATGACTGGGAGTTTATTTCTGAAACCTGTGTCCAGGGAACATGACTGAGGTTTTATTCTGGAACCATGTGGCCTGGGAATATGACTGAGGTTTGATTCTGGAAACCATTGGCCTGGGAAGATGACTGATGTTAGAGTGTGGAATCCTGTGGCCTGGGAACATGACATCGGTGGATTCTGGAACCCTGTGGCCTGGGATCATGCCTGAGGTTTGATGGTGGAAACCTGTGGCCTGGCAACAGGACTGAGGTTTGATTCTGGAAGACTGTGGCTAGGGAACATGATATCGGGTTGATTCTGGCAACCTGTGTCCTGGGAACAAGACTGAGGCTTGATTCTGGAACCCTGTGCCTTGGGAACATGACTGAGGTTTGATTCTGGAAGCCTGTTCCCTGGGAACATGACTGAGGCTTGATGGTGGAACCGTGGTCTGGCAACAGAACTGAGGTTTGATTGTGGAACCCTCTGGCCTGGGAATATGACTGAGGTTTAATTGTGGAACCCTGTGGCCTGGGAACATGACTGGGAGTTTATTTCTGAAACCTGTGTCCACGGAACATGACTGAGGTTTTATTCTGGAACCCTGTGTCCTGGGAACACAACTGAGGTTTGATTCTGGAACCATGTGGCCTGGGAATATGACTGAGGTTTGATTCTGGAAACCATTGGCCTGGGAAGATGACTGATGTTAGAGTGTGGAATCCTGTGGCCTGGGAACATGACAACGGTTTGGATTCCGGTACCCTGTTGCCTGGGAACATGAAATCGGTTTAATTCTGGAAACCTGTGGCCTGGGAATATGACTGAGGTTTAATGGTGGTACCCTATGGCCTGGCAATATGACTGAAGTTTGATTCTGGATCCCTGTGTCCTGGGAACATGACTGAGGCGTGATTCTGGAAAACTGTGGCCTGGGAACATGACATCTATTTAGATTGTGGAATACTGTGCCCCGGGAACCTGACTGAGCCTTGGTTCTGGAACCCTGTGGGCTGGGAACATGACTGAGGTTTTATTCTGGAACCCTGTAGCCTGGGAACATAACTGAGGATTGATTCTGGAATCTTGTGGCCTGGGAAAATGACAACGGTGAATTCTGGAACCCTGTGGCCTGGGAACATGAGAACGGTTTGATTCTGGAACCCTGTGGCCTGGGAACATACCTGAGGTTTGATGGTGGAAACCTGTGGCCTGGCAATATGATTGAGGTTTGATTCTGGAAGACTGTGGCTAGGGAACATGATATCGGGTTGATTCTGGAAACCTGTGTCCTGGGAAGAAGACTGAGGTTTGATTCTGGTACCCTGTGCCTTGGGAACTTGACTGTGGTTTGTTTCTGGAAACCTGTTCCCTGGGAACATGACTGAGGTTTGATTATGGACACCTGTGTCCTGGGAACATGACTGAGGTTTGATTGCTGAAACCTGTGGCCTGCGAACATGACTCAGGTTTGATTCTGGAACCATGTGTCCTGGGAATATGACTGAGGTTTGATTCTGGAAGCCTTTGGCCTGGGAAAATGACTGAGGTTTCATTGTGGAAACATGTGGCTTGGGATCATGACTGAGGTTTGATGGTGGAACACTATGGCCTGGCAAAATGACTGAGGCTTGATTCTGGAACCCTGTGGCCTGGCAACTTGACTGAGGTGTGATGGCAGAAACCTGTGGACTGGCAACATGACTGAGTTTGATTGTGGCACCCAGTGCACGGGGAACATGACTGAGGCCTGATACTGGAACCCCGTGGCGTGGGAACTTGACATTGGTTTGATTCTGGAGCCCTGTTTACTGGGAATATGACTGAGGTTTGATGGTTGACACCTGTGGCCTGTTAACATGATTGAGGTTTGATAGTGGAACCCTCAGGCTTGGGAACATGAGTGAGGCTTGATGGTGGAACCCTGTGGCCTGGCAACATGAGTGAGGCTTGATGGTGGAACCCTGTGGCTTGGCAAGATGACTTAGGTTTGATTGTGGAACAGTCTTTCCTGGGAACATGACTGAGGCTTGATGGTGGAACCGTGGCCTAGCAACAGGACAGAGGTTTGATTGTGGAACCCTCTGGCCTGGGAATATGACTGAGGTTTAATTGTGGAACCCTGTGGCCTGGGAACATGACTGGGAGTTTATTTCTGAAACCTGTGTCCAGGGAACATGACTGAGGTTTTATTCTGGAACCATGTGGCCTGGGAATATGACTGAGGTTTGATTCTGGAAACCATTGGCCTGGGAAGATGACTGATGTTAGAGTGTGGAATCCTGTGGCCTGGGAACATGACATCGGTGGATTCTGGAACCCTGTGGCCTGGGAACATGCCTGAGGTTTGATGGTGGAAACCTGTGGCCTGGCAACAGGACTGAGGTTTGATTCTGGAAGACTGTGGCTAGGGAACATGATATCGGGTTGATTCTGGCAACCTGTGTCCTGGGAACAAGACTGAGGTTTGATTCTGGAACCCTGTGCCTTGGGAACATGACTGAGGTTTGTTTCTGGAAGCCTGTTCCCTGGGAACATGACTGAGGCTTGATGGTGGAACCGTGGTCTGGCAACAGAACTGAGGTTTGATTGTGGAACCCTCTGGCCTGGGAATATGACTGAGGTTTAATTGTGGAACCCTGTGGCCTGGGAACATGACTGGGATTTTATTTCTGAAACCTGTGTCAAGGGAACATGACTGAGGTTTTATTCTGGAACCCTGTGTCCTGGGAACACAACTGAGGTTTGATTCTGGAACCATGTGGCCTGGGAATATGACTGAGGTTTGATTCTGGAAACCATTGGCCTGGGAAGATGACTGATGTTAGAGTGTGGAATCCTGTGGCCTGGGAACATGACATCGGTTTGGATTCCGGTACCCTGTTGCCTGGGAACATGAAATCGGTTTGATTCTGGAAACCTGTGGCCTGGGAATATGACTGAGGTTTGATGGTGGTACCCTATGGCCTGGCAACATGACTGAAGTTTGATTCTGGATCCCTGTGGCCTGGGAACGTGACTGAGGCGTGATTCTGGAAAACTGTGGCCTGGGAACATGACATCTATTTAGATTGTGGAATACTGTGCCCCGGGAACCTGACTAAGCCTTGGTTCTGGAACCCTGTGGGCTGGGAACATGACTGAGGTTTTATTCTGGAACCCTGTAGCCTGGGAACATAACTGAGGATTGATTCTGGAACCCTGTGGCCTGGGAACATGACATCGGTGGATTCTGGAACCCTGAGGCCTGGGAACATGACATCTGTTTAGATTGTGGAATACTGTGCCCCGGGAACCTGACTGAGCCTCGGTTCTTGAACCCTGTGGACTGGGAACATGACTGAGGTTTTATTCTGGAACCCTGTAGCCTGGGAACATAACTGAGGATTGATTCTGGAATCTTGTGGCCTGGGAAAATGACAACGGTGGATTCTGGAACCCTGTGGCCTGGGAACATGAGAACGGTTTGATTCTGGAACCCTGTGGCCTGGGAACATGCCTGAGGTTTGATGGTGGAATCCTGTGGCCTGGCAACATGACTGAGGTTTGATTCTGGAAGACTGTGGCTAGGGAACATGATATCGGGTTGATTCTGGAAACCTGTGTCCTGGGAACAAGACTGAGGTTTGATTCTGGAACCCTGTGCCTTGGGAACATGACTGAGGTTTGATGTTTGACACCTGTGGCCTGGCAACATGACTGAGGTTTGATAGTGGAACCCTCAGGCTTGGGAACATGAGTGAGGCTTGATTGTGGAACCCTGTGGCCTGGCAATATGAGTGAGGCTTGATGGTGGAACCCTGTGGCTTGGCAAGATGACTTAGGTTTGATTGTGGAACAGTCTTTCCTGGGAACATGACTGAGGCTTGATGGTGGAACCGTGGCCTAGCAACAGGACAGAGGTTTGATTGTGGAACCCTCTGGCCTGGGAATATGACTGAGGTTTAATTGTGGAACCCTGTGGCCTGGGAACATGACTGGGAGTTTATTTCTGAAACCTGTGTCCAGGGAACATGACTGAGGTTTTATTCTGGAACCATGTGGCCTGGGAATATGACTGAAGTTTGATTCTGGAAACCATTGGCCTGGGAAGATGACTGATGTTAGAGTGTGGAATCCTGTGGCCTGGGAACATGACATCGGTGGATTCTGGAACCCTGTGGCCTGGGAACATGCCTGAGGTTTGATGGTGGAAACCTGTGGCCTGGCAACAGGACTGAGGTTTGATTCTGGAAGACTGTGGCTAGGGAACATGATATCGGGTTGTTTCTGGCAACCTGTGTCCTGGGAACAAGACTGAGGTTTGATTCTGGAACCCTGTGCCTTGGGAACATGACTGAGGTTTTATTCTGGAACCCTGTAGCCTGGGAACATAACTGAGGCTTGATTCTGGAACCCTGTGGCCTGGGAACATGACATCGGTGGATTCTGGAACCCTGAGGCCTGGGAACATGACGTCTGTTTAGATTGTGGAATACTGTGCCCCGGGAACCTGACTTAGCCTCGGTTCTGGAACCCTGTGGACTGGGAACATGACTGAGGTTTTATTCTGGAACCCTGTAGCCTGGGAACATAACTGAGGATTGATTCTGGAATCTTGTGGCCTGGGAAAATGACAACGGTGGATTCTGGAACGCTGTGGCCTGGGAACATGAGAACGGTTTGATTCTGGAACCTTGTGGCCTGGGAACATGCCTGAGGTTTGATGGTGGAAACCTGTGGCCTGGCAACATGACTGAGGTTTGATTCTGGAAGACTGTGGCTAGGGAACATGACTGAGGTTTGTTTCTGGAAACCTGTTCCCTGGGAACATGACTGAGGTTTGATTCTGGAACCCTGTGCCTTGGGAACATGACTGAGGTTTGTTTCTGGAAACCTGTTCCCTGGGAACATGACTGAGGTTTGATTCTGGACACCTGTGTCCTGGGAACATGACTGAGGTTTGATTGCTGAAACCTGTGGCCTGCGAACATGACTCAGGTTTGATTCTGGAACCATGTGTCCTGGGAATATGACTGTGGTTTGATTCTGGAAAACTTTGGCCTGGGAAAATGACTGAGGTTTCATTGTGGAAACATGTGGCTTGGGATCATGACTGAGGTTTGATGGTGGAACACTATGGCCTGGCAAAATGACTGAGGCTTGGTTCTGGAACCCTGTGGCCTGGCAACTTGACTGAGGTGTGATGGAAGAAACCTGTGGCCTGGCAACATGACTGAGTTTGATTGTGGCACCCTGTGCACGGGGAACATGACTGAGGCCAGATACTGGAACCCCGTGGCGTGGGAACTTGACATTGGTTTGATTCTGGAGCCCTGTTTACTGGGAACATGACTGAGGTTTGATGGTTGACACCTGTGGCCTGGCAACATGATTGAGGTTTGATAGTGGAACCCTCAGGCTTGGGAACATGAGTGAGGCTTGATGGTGGAACCCTGTGGCCTGGCAACATGAGTGAGGCTTGATGGTGGAACCCTGTGGCTTGGCAAGATGACTTAGGTTTGATTGTGGAACAGTCTTTCCTGGGAACATGACTGAGGCTTGATGGTGGAACCGTGGCCTAGCAACAGGACAGAGGTTTGATTGTGGAACCCTCTGGCCTGGGAATATGACTGAGGTTTAATTGTGGAACCCTGTGGGGGGGGAACATGACTGGGAGTTTATTTCTGAAACCTGTGTCCAGGGAACATGACTGAGGTTTTATTCTGGAACCATGTGGCCTGGGAATATGACTGAGGTTTGATTCTGGAAACCATTGGCCTGGGAAGATGACTGATGTTAGAGTGTGGAATCCTGTGGCTTGGGAACCTGACATCGGTTTGGATTCCGGTACCCTGTTGCCTGGGAACATGAAATCGGTTTGATTCTGGAAACCTGTGGCCTGGGAATATGACTGAGGTTTGATGGTGGTACCCTATGGCCTGGCAACATGACTGAAGTTTGATTCTGGATCCCTGTGGCCTGGGAACGTGACTGAGGCGTGATTCTGGA
Organism: Balaenoptera physalus; assembly: GCF_965194825.1. NCBI lineage: Eukaryota > Metazoa > Chordata > Mammalia > Artiodactyla > Balaenopteridae > Balaenoptera > Balaenoptera physalus. The sequence continues at coordinate 1,570,183 of NW_028126455.1, read as the reverse complement.
AAACTGTGGCCTGGGAACAGGACATCTATTTAGATTGTGGAATACTGTGCCCCGGGAACCTGACTGAGCCTCGGTTCTGGAACCCTGTGGACTGGGAACATGACTGAGGTTTTATTCTGGAACCCTGTAGCCTGGGAACATAACTGAGGATTGATTCTGGAAACCTGTGGCCTGGGAACATGACATCGGTGGATTCTGGAACCCTGAGGCCTGGGAACATGACATCTGTTTAGATTGTGACATACTGTGCCCCGGGAACCTGACTGAGCCTCGGTTCTGGAACCCTGTGGACTGGGAACATGACTGAGGTTTTATTCTGGAACCCTGTAGCCTGGGAACATAACTGAGGATTGATTCTGCAATCTTGTGGCCTGGGAAAATGACAACGGTGGATTCTGGAACCCTGTGGCCTGGGAACATGAGAACGGTTTGATTCTGGAACCCTGTGGCCTGGGAACATGCCTGAGGTTTGATGGTGGAAACCTGTGGCCTGGCAACATGACTGAGGTTTGATTCTGGAAGACTGTGGCTAGGGAACATGATATCGGGTTGATTCTGGAAACCTGTGTCATGGGAACAAGACTGAGGTTTGATTCTGGAACCCTGTGCCTTGGGAACATGACTGAGGTTTGTTTCTGGAAACCTGTTCCCTGGGAACATGACTGAGGTTTGATTCTGGACACCTGTGTCCTGGGAACATGACTGAGGTTTGATTGCTGAAACCTGTGGCCTGCGAACATGACTCAGGTTTGATTCTGGAACCATGTGTCCTGGGAATATGACTGAGGTTTGATTCTGGAAGCCTTTGGCCTGGGAAAATGACTGAGGTTTCATTGTGGAAACATGTGGCTTGGGATCATGACTGAGGTTTGATGGTGGAACACTCTGGCCTGGCAAAATGACTGAGGCTTGATTCTGGAACCCTGTGGCCTGGCAACTTGACTGAGGTGTGATGGCAGAAACCTGTGGCCTGGCAACATGACTGAGTTTGATTGTGGCACCCTGTGCACGGGGAACATGACTGAGGCCTGAGACTAGAACCCCGTGGCGTGGGAACTTGACATTGGTTTGATTCTGGAGCCCTGTTTACTGGGAACATGACTGAGGTTTGATGGTTGACACCTGTGGCCTGGCAACATGATTGAGGTTTGATAGTGGAACCCTCAGGCTTGGGAACATGAGTGAGGCTTGATGGTGGAACCCTGTGGCCTGGCAACATGAGTGAGGCTTGATGGTGGAACCCTGTGGCTTGGCAAGATGACTTAGGTTTGATTGTGGAACAATCTTTCCTGGGAACATGACTGAGGCTTGATGGTGGAACCGTGGCCTAGCAACAGGACAGAGGTTTGATTGTGGAACCCTCTGGCCTGGGAATATGACTGAGGTTTAATTGTGGAACCCTGTGGCCTGGGAACATGACTGGGAGTTTATTTCTGAAACCTGTGTCCAGGGAACAAGACTGAGGTTTTATTCTGGAACCAGGTGGCCTGGGAATATGACTGAGGTTTGATTCTGGAAACCATTGGCCTGGGAAGATGACTGATGTTAGAGTGTGGAATCCTGTGGCCTGGGAACATGACATCGGTGGATTCTGGAACCCTGTGGCCTGGGAACATGCCTGAGGTTTGATGGTGGAAACCTGTGGCCTGGCAACAGGACTGAGGTTTGATTCTGGAAGACTGTGGCTAGGGAACATGATATTGGGTTGATTCTGGCAACCTGTGTCCTGGGAACAAGACTGAGGTTTGATTCTGGAACCCTGTGCCTTGGGAACATGACTGAGGTTTGATTCTGGAAGCCTGTTCCCTGGGAACATGACTGAGGCTTGATGGTGGAACCGTGGTCTGGCAACAGAACTGAGGTTTGATTGTGGAACCCTCTGGCCTGGGAATATGACTGAGGTTTAATTGTGGAACCCTGTGGCCTGGGAACATGACTGGGATTTTATTTCTGAAACCTGTGTCCCGGGAACATGACTGAGGGTTTATTCTGGAACCCTGTGTCCTGGGAAGACAACTGAGGTTTGATTCTGGAACCATGTGGCCTGGGAATATGACTGAGGTTTGATTCTGGAAACCATTGGCCTGGGAAGATGACTGATGTTAGAGTGTGGAATCCTGTGGCCTGGGAACATGACATCGGTTTGGATTCCGGTACCCTGTTGCCTGGGAACATGAAATCGGTTTGATTCTGGAAACCTGTGGCCTGGGAATATGACTGAGCTTTGATGGTGGTACCCTATGGCCTGGCAACATGACTGAAGTTTGATTCTGGATCCCTGTGGCCTGGGAACGTGACTGAGGCGTGATTCTGGAAAACTGTGGCCTGGGAACATGACATCTATTTAGATTGTGGAATACTGTGCCCCGGGAACCTGACTGAGCCTTGGTTCTGGAACCCTGTGGAATGGGAACATCACTGAGGTTTTATTCTGGAACCCTGTAGCCTGGGAACATAACTGAGGATTGATTCTGGAACCCTGTGGCCTGGGAACATGACATCGGTGGATTCTGGAACCCTGAGGCCTGGGAACATGACATCTGTTTAGATTTTGGAATACTGTGCCCCGGGAACCTGACTGAGCCTCGGTTCTGGAACCCTGTGGACTGGGAACATGACTGAGGTTTTATTCTGGTACCCTGTATCCTGGGAACATAACTGAGGATTGATTCTGGAATCTTGCAGCCTGGGAAAATGACAACGGTGGATTCTGGAACCCTTTGGCCTGGGAACATGAGAACGGTTTGATTCTGGAACCCTGTGGCCTGGGAACATGCCTGAGGTTTGATGGTGGAAACCTGTGGCCTGCCAACATGACTGAGGTTTGATTCTGGAAGACTGTGGCTAGGGAACATGATATCGGGTTGATTCTGGAAACCTGTGTCATGGGAACAAGACTGAGGTTTGATTCTGGAACCCTGTGCCTTGGGAACATGACTGAGGTTTGTTTCTGGAAACCTGTTCCCTGGGAACATGACTGAGGTTTGATTCTGGACACCTGTGTCCTGGGAACATGACTGAGGTTTGATTGCTGAAACGTGTGGCCTGCGAACATGTCTCAGGTTTGATTCTGGAACCATGTGTCCTGGGAATATGACTGAGGTTTGATTCTGGAAACCTTTGGCCTGGGAAAATGACTGAGGTTTCATTGTGGAAACATGTGGCTTGGGATCATGACTGCGGTTTGATGGTGGAACTCTATGGCCTGGCAAAATGACTGAGGATTGATTCTGGAACCCTGTGGCCTGGCAACTTGACTGAGGTGTGATGGCAGAAACCTGTGGACTGGCAACATGACTGAGTTTGATTGTGGCACCCTGTGCACGGGGAACATGACTGAGGCCTGATACTGGAACCCCGTGGCGTGGGAACTTGACATTGGTTTGATTCTGGAGCCCTGTTTACTGGGAACATGTCTGAGGTTTGATGGTTGACACCTGTGGCCTGGCAACATGATTGAGGTTTGATAGTGGAACCCTCAGGCTTGGGAACATGAGTGAGGCTTGATGGTGGAACCCTGTGGCCTGGCAACATGAGTGAGGCTTGATGGTGGAACCCTGTGGCTTGGCAAGATGACTTAGGTTTGATTGTGGAACAGTCTTTCCTGAGAACATGACTGAGGCTTGATGGTGGAACCGTGGCCTAGCAACAGGACAGAGGTTTGATTGTGGAACCCTCTGGCCTGGGAATATGACTGAGTTTTAATTGTGGAACCCTGTGGCCTGGGAACATGACTGGGAGTTTATTTCTGAAACCTGTGTCCAGGGAAGAAGACTGAGGTATTATTCTGGAACCATGTGGCCTGGGAATATGACTGAGGTTTGATTCTTGAAACCATTGGCCTGGGAAGATGACTGATGTTAGAGTGTGGAATCCTGTGGCCTGGGAACATGACATCGGTGGATTCTGGAACCCTGTGGCCTGGGAACATGCCTGAGGTTTGATGGTGGAAACCTGTGGCCTGGCAACAGGACTGAGGTTTGATTCTGGAAGACTGTGGCTAGGGAACATGATATCGGGTTGATTCTGGCAACCTGTGTCCTGGGAACAAGACTGAGGTTTGATTCTGGAACCCTGTGCCTTGGGAACATGACTGAGGTTTGATTCTGGAAGCCTGTTCCCTGGGAACATGACTGAGGCTTGATGGTGGAACCGTGGCCTGGCAACAGGATTGAGGTTTGATTGTGGAACCCTCTGGCCTGGGAATATGACTGAGGTTTAATTGTGGAACCCTGTGGCCTGGGAACATGACTGGGAGTTTATTTCTGAAACCTGTGTCCAGGGAACATGACTGAGGTTTTATTCTGGAACCCTGTGTCCTGGGAACACAACTGAGGTTTGATTCTGGAACCATGTGGCCTGGGAATATGACTGAGGTTTGATTCTGGAAACCATTGGCCTGGGAAGATGACTGATGTTAGAGTGTGGAATCCTGTGGCCTGGGAACATGACATCGGTTTGGATTCCGGTACCCTGTTGCCTGGGAACATGAAATCGGTTTGATTCTGGAAACCTGTGGCCTGGGAATATGACTGAGGTTTGATGGTGGTACCCTATGGCCTGGCAACATGACTGAAGTTTGATTCTGGATCCCTGTGTCCTGGGAACATGACTGAGGCGTGATTCTGGAAAACTGTGGCCTGGGAACATGACATCTATTTAGATTGTGGAATACTGTGCCCCGGGAACCTGACTGAGCCTTGGTTCTGGAACGCTGTGGGCTGGGAACATGACTGAGGTTTTATTCTGGAACCCTGTAGCCTGGGAACATAACTCAGGATTGATTCTGGAATCTTGTGGCCTGGTAAAATGACAACGGTGGATTCTGGAACCCTGTGGCCTGGGAACATGAGAACGGTTTGATTCTGGAACCCTGTGGCCTGGGAACATGCCTGAGGTTTGATGGTGGAAACCTGTGGCCTGGCAACATGATTGAGGTTTGATTCTGGAAGACTGTGGCTAGGGAACATGATATCGGGTTGATTCTGGAAACCTGTGTCCTCGGAACAAGACTGAGGTTTGATTCTGGAACCCTGTGCCTTGGGAACATGACTGAGGTTTGTTTCTGGAAACCTGTTCCCTGGGAACATGACTGAGGTTTGATTATGGACACCTGTGTCCTGGGAACATGACTGAGGTATGATTGCTGAAACCTGTGGCCTGCGAACATGACTCAGGTTTGATTCTGGAACCATGTGTCCTGGGAATATGACTGAGGTTTGATTCTGGAAGCCTTTGGCCTGGGAAAATGACTGAGGTTTCATTGTGGAAACATGTGGCTTGGGATCATGACTGAGGTTTGATGGTGGAACACTATGGCCTGGCAAAATGACTGAGGCTTGATTCTGGAACCCTGTGGCCTGGCAACTTGACTGAGGTGTGATGGCAGAAACCTGTGGACTGGCAACATGACTGAGTTTGATTGTGGCACCCTGTGCACGGGGAACATGACTGAGGCCTGATACTGGAACCCCATGGCGTGGGAACTTGACATTGGTTTGATTCTAGAGCCCTGTTTACTGGGAACATGACTGAGGTTTGATGGTTGACACCTGTGGCCTAGCAACATGATTGAGGTTTGATAGTGGAACCCTCAGGCTTGGGAACATGAGTGAGGCTTGATGGTGGAACCCTGTGGCCTGGCAACATTAGTGAGGCTTGATGGTGGAACCCTGTGGCTTGGCAAGATGACTTAGGTTTGATTGTGGAACAGTCTTTCCTGGGAACATGACTGAGGCTTGATGGTGGAACCGTGGCCTAGCAACAGGACAGAGGTTTGATTGTGGAACCCTCTGGCCTGGGAATATGACTGAGGTTTAATTGTGGAACCCTGTGGCCTGGGAACATGACTGGGAGTTTATTTCTGAAACCTGTGTCCAGGGAACAAGACTGAGGTTTTATTCTGGAACCATGTGGCCTGGGAATATGACTGAGGTTTGATTCTGGAAACCATTGGCCTGGGAAGATGACTGATGTTAGAGTGTGGAATCCTGTGGCCTGGGAACATGACATCGGTGGATTCTGGAACCCTGTGGCCTGGGAACATGCCTGAGGTTTGATGGTGGAAACCTGTGGCCTGGCAACAGGACTGAGGTTTGATTCTGGAAGACTGTGGCTAGGGAACATGATATCGGGTTGATTCTGGCAACCTGTGTCCTGGGAACAAGACTGAGGTTTGATTCTGGAACCCTGTGCCTTGGGAACATGACTGAGGTTTGTTTCTGGAAGCCTGTTCCCTGGGAACATGACTGAGGCTTGATGGTGGAACCGTGGTCTGGCAACAGAACTGAGGTTTGATTGTGGAACCCTCTGGCCTGGGAATATGACTGAGGTTTAATTGAGGAACCCTGTGGCCTGGGAACATGACTGGGATTTTATTTCTGAAACCTGTGTCCACGGAACATGACTGAGGTTTTATTCTGGAACCCTGTGTCCTGGGAAGACAACTGAGGTTTGATTCTGGAACCATGTGGCCTGGGAATATGACTGAGGTTTGATTCTGGAAACCATTGGACTGGGAAGATGACTGATGTTAGAGTGTGGAATCCTGTGGCCTGGGAACATGACATCGGTTTGGATTCCGGTACCCTGTTGCCTGGGAACATGAAATCGGTTTGATTCTGTAAACCTGTGGCCTGGGAATATGACTGAGGTTTGATGGTGGTACCCTATGGCCTGGCAACATGACTGAAGTTTGATTCTGGATCCCTGTGTCCTGGGAGCATGACTGAGGCGTGATTCTGGAAAACTGTGGCCTGGGAACATGACATCTATTTAGATTGTGGAATACTGTGCCCCGGGAACCTGACTGAGCCTCGGTTCTGGAACCCTGTGGACTGGGAACATGACTGAGGTTTTATTCTGGAACCCTGTAGCCTGGGAACATAACTGAGGATTGATTCTGGAATCTTGTGGCCTGGGAAAATGACAACGGTGGATTCTGGAACCCTGTGGCCTGGGAACATGAGAACGGTTTGATTCTGGAACCCTGTGGCCTGGGAACATGCCTGTGGTTTGATGGTGGAAACCTGTGGCCTGGCAACATGACTGAGGTTTGATTCTGGAAGACTGTGGCTAGGGAACATGATATCGGGTTGATTCTGGAAACCTGTGTCATGGGAACAAGACTGAGGTTTGATTCTGGAACCCTGTGCCTTGGGAACATGACTGAGGTTTGTTTCTGGAAACCTGTTCCCTGGGAACATGACTGAGGTTTGATTCTGGACACCTGTGTCCTGGGAACATGACTGAGGTTTGATTGCTGAATCCTGTGGCCTGCGAACATGACTCAGGTTTGATTCTGGAACCATGTGTCCTGGGAATATGACTGAGGTTTGATTCTGGAAGCCTTTGGCCTGGGAAAATGACTGAGGTTTCATTGTGGAAACATGTGGCTTGGGATCATGACTGAGGTTTGATGGTGGAACACTATGGCCTGGCAAAATGACTGAGGCTTGATTCTGGAACCCTGTGGCCTGGCAACTTGACTGAGGTGTGATGGCAGAAACCTGTGGCCTGGCAACATGACTGAGTTTGATTGTGGCACCCTGTGCACGGGGAACATGACTGAGGCCTGATACTGGAACCCCGTGGCGTGGGAACTTGACATTGGTTTGATTCTGGAGCCCTGTTTTCTGGGAACATGACTGAGGTTTGATGGTTGACACCTGTGGCCTGGCAACATGATTGAGGTTTCATAGTGGAACCCTCAGGTTTGGGAACATGAGTGAGGCTTGATGGTGGAACCCTGTGGCCTGGCAACATGAGTGAGGCTTGATGGTGGAACCCTGTGGCTTGGCAAGATGACTTAGGTTTGATTGTGGAACAGTCTTTCCTGGGAACATGACTGAGGCTTGATGGTGGAACCGTGGCCTAGCAACAGGACAGAGGTTTGATTGTGGAACCCTCTGGCCTGGGAATATGACTGAGGTTTAATTGTGGAACCCTGTGGCCTGGGAACATGACTGGGAGTTTATTTCTGAAACCTGTGTCCAGGGAACAAGACTGAGGTTTTATTCTGGAACCATGTGGCCTGGGAATATGACTGAGGTTTGATTCTGGAAACCATTGGCCTGGGAAGATGACTGATGTTAGAGTGTGGAATCCTGTGGCCTGGGAACATGACATCGGTGGATTCTGGAACCCTGTGGCCTGGGAACATGCCTGAGGTTTGATGGTGGAAACCTGTGGCCTGGCAACAGGACTGAGGTTTGATTCTGGAAGACTGTGGCTAGGCAACATGATATCGGGTTGATTCTGGCAACCTGTGTCCTGGGAAGAAGACTGAGGTTTGATTCTGGAACCCTGTGCCTTGGGAACATGACTGAGGTTTGTTTCTGGAAGCCTGTTCCCTGGGAACATGACTGAGGCTTGATGGTGGAACCGTGGTCTGGCAACAGAACTGAGGTTTGATTGTGGAACCCTCTGGCCTGGGAATATGACTGAGGTTTAATTGAGGAACCCTGTGGCCTGGGAACATGACTGGGATTTTATTTCTGCAACCTGTGTCCACGTAACATGACTGAGGTTTTATTCTGGAACCCTGTGTCCTGGGAAGACAACTGAGGTTTGATTCTGGAACCATGTGGCCTGGGAATATGACTGAGGTTTGATTCTGGAAACCATTGGACTGGGAAGATGACTGATGTTAGAGTGTGGAATCCTGTGGCCTGGGAACATGACATCGGTTTGGATTCCGGTACCCTGTTGCCTGGGAACATGAAATCGGTTTGATTCTGGAAACCTGTGGCCTGGGAATATGACTGAGGTTTGATGGTGGTACCCTATGGCCTGGCAACATGACTGAAGTTTGATTCTGGATCCCTGTGTCCTGGGAACATGACTGATGCGTGATTCTGGAAAACTGTGGCCTGGGAACATGACATCTATTTAGATTGTGGAATACTGTGCCCCGGGAACCTGACTGAGCCTTGGTTCTGGAACCCTGTGGACTGGGAACATGACTGAGGTTTTATTCTGGAACCCTGTAGCCTGGGAACATAACTGAGGATTGATTCTGGAACCCTGTGGCCTGGGAACATGACATCGGTGGATTCTGGAACCCTGAGGCCTGGGAAAAAGACATCTGTTTAGATTGTGGAATACTGTGCCCCGGGAACCTGACTGAGCCTCGGTTCTGGAACCCTGTGGACTGGGAACATGACTGAGGTTTTATTCTGGAACCCTGTAGCCTGGGAACATAACTGAGGATTGATTCTGGAATCTTGTGGCCTGGGAAAATGACAACGGTGGATTCTGGAACCCTGTGGCCTGGGAACATGAGAACGGTTTGATTCTGGAACCCTGTGGCCTGGGAACATGCCTGAGGTTTGATGGTGGAAACCTGTGGCCTGGCAACATGACTGAGGTTTGATTCTGGAAGACTGTGGCTAGGGAACATGATATCGGGTTGATTCTGGAAACCTGTGTCCTGGGAACAAGACTGAGGTTTGATTCTGGAACCCTGTGCCTTGGGAACATGACTGAGGTTTGTTTCTGGAAACCTGTTCCCTGGGAACATGACTGAGGTTTGATTCTGGACACCTGTGTCCTGGGAACATGACTGAGGTTTGATTGCTGAATCCTGTGGCCTGCGAACATGACTCAGGTTTGATTCTGGAACCATGTGTCCTGGGAATATGACTGAGGTTTGATTCTGGAAGCCTTTGGCCTGGGAAAATGACTGAGGTTTCATTGTGGAAACATGTGGCTTGGGATCATGACTGAGGTTTGATGGTGGAACACTATGGCCTGGCAAAATGACTGAGGCTTGATTCTGGAACCCTGTGGCCTGGCAACTTGACTGAGGTGTGATGGCAGAAACCTGTGGCCTGGCAACATGACTGAGTTTGATTGTGGCACCCTGTGCACGGGGAACATGACTGAGGCCTGATACTGGAACCCCGTGGCGTGGGAACTTGACATTGGTTTGATTCTGGAGCCCTGTTTACTGGGAACATGACTGAGGTTTGATGGTTGACACCTGTGGCCTGGCAACATGATTGAGGTTTGATAGTGGAACCCGCAGGCTTGGGAACATGAGTGAGGCTTGATGGTGGAACCCTGTGGCCTGGCAACATGAGTGAGGCTTGATGGTGGAACCCTGTGGCTTGGCAAGATGACTTAGGTTTGATTGTGGAACAGTCTTTCCTGGGAACATGACTGAGGCTTGATGGTGGAACCGTGGCCTAGCAACAGGACAGAGGTTTGATTGTGGAACCCTCTGGCCTGGGAATATGACTGAGGTTTAATTGTGGAACCCTGTGGCCTGGGAACATGACTGGGAGTTTATTTCTGAAACCTGTGTCCAGGGAACAAGACTGAGGTTTTATTCTGGAACCATGTGGCCTGGGAATATGACTGAGGTTTGATTCTGGAAACCATTGGCCTGGGAAGATGACTGATGTTAGAGTGTGGAATCCTGTGGCCTGGGAACATGACATCGGTGGATTCTGGAACCCTGTGGCCTGGGAACATGCCTGAGGTTTGATGGTGGAAACCTGTGGCCTGGCAACAGGACTGAGGTTTGATTCTGGAAGACTGTGGCTAGGCAACATGATATCGGGTTGATTCTGGCAACCTGTGTCCTGGGAAGAAGACTGAGGTTTGATTCTGGAACCCTGTGCCTTGGGAACATGACTGAGGTTTGTTTCTGGAAGCCTGTTCCCTGGGAACATGACTGAGGCTTGATGGTGGAACCGTGGTCTGGCAACAGAACTGAGGTTTGATTGTGGAACCCTCTGGCCTGGGAATATGACTGAGGTTTAATTGAGGAACCCTGTGGCCTGGGAACATGACTGGGATTTTATTTCTGAAACCTGTGTCCACGGAACATGACTGAGGTTTTATTCTGGAACCCTGTGTCCTGGGAAGACAACTGAGGTTTGATTCTGGAACCATGTGGCCTGGCAATATGACTGAGGTTTGATTCTGGAAACCATTGGACTGGGAAGATGACTGATGTTAGAGTGTGGAATCCTGTGGCCTGGGAACATGACATCGGTTTGGATTCCGGTACCCTGTTGCCTGGGAACATGAAATCGGTTTGATTCTGGAAACCTGTGGCCTGGGAATATGACTGAGGTTTGATGGTGGTACCCTATGGCCTGGCAACATGACTGAAGTTTGATTCTGGATCCCTGTGTCCTGGGAACATGACTGATGCGTGATTCTGGAAAACTGTGGCCTGGGAACATGACATCTATTTAGATTGTGGAATACTGTGCCCCGGGAACCTGACTGAGCCTTGGTTCTGGAACCCTGTGGACTGGGAACATGACTGAGGTTTTATTCTGGAACCCTGTAGCCTGGGAACATAACTGAGGATTGATTCTGGAACCCTGTGGCCTGGGAACATGACATCGGTGGATTCTGGAACCCTGAGGCCTGGGAACAAGACATCTGTTTAGATTGTGGAATACTGTGCCCCGGGAACCTGACTGAGCCTCGGTTCTGGAACCCTGTGGACTGGGAACATGACTGAGGTTTTATTCTGGAACCCTGTAGCCTGGGAACATAACTGAGGATTGATTCTGGAATCTTGTGGCCTGGGAAAATGACAACGGTGGATTCTGGAACCCTGTGGCCTGGGAACATGAGAACGGTTTGATTCTGGAACCCTGTGGCCTGGGAACATGCCTGAGGTTTGATGGTGGAAACCTGTGGCCTGGCAACATGACTGAGGTTTGATTCTGGAAGACTGTGGCTAGGGAACATGATATCGGGTTGATTCTGGAAACCTGTGTCCTGGGAACAAGACTGAGGTTTGATTCTGGAACCCTGTGCCTTGGGAACATGACTGAGGTTTGTTTCTGGAAACCTGTTCCCTGGGAACATGACTGAGGTTTGATTCTGGACACCTGTGTCCTGGGAACATGACTGAGGTTTGATTGCTGAATCCTGTGGCCTGCGAACATGACTCAGGTTTGATTCTGGAACCATGTGTCCTGGGAATATGACTGAGGTTTGATTCTGGAAGCCTTTGGCCTGGGAAAATGACTGAGGTTTCATTGTGGAAACATGTGGCTTGGGATCATGACTGAGGTTTGATGGTGGAACACTATGGCCTGGCAAAATGACTGAGGCTTGATTCTGGAACCCTGTGGCCTGGCAACTTGACTGAGGTGTGATGGCAGAAACCTGTGGCCTGGCAACATGACTGAGTTTGATTGTGGCACCCTGTGCACGGGGAACATGACTGAGGCCTGATACTGGAACCCCGTGGCGTGGGAACTTGACATTGGTTTGATTCTGGAGCCCTGTTTACTGGGAACATGACTGAGGTTTGATGGTTGACACCTGTGGCCTGGCAACATGATTGAGGTTTGATAGTGGAACCCGCAGGCTTGGGAACATGAGTGAGGCTTGATGGTGGAACCCTGTGGCCTGGCAACATGAGTGAGGCTTGATGGTGGAACCCTGTGGCTTGGCAAGATGACTTAGGTTTGATTGTGGAACAGTCTTTCCTGGGAACATGACTGAGGCTTGATGGTGGAACCGTGGCCTAGCAACAGGACAGAGGTTTGATTGTGGAACCCTCTGGCCTGGGAATATGACTGAGGTTTAATTGTGGAACCCTGTGGCCTGGGAACATGACTGGGAGTTTATTTCTGAAACCTGTGTCCAGGGAACAAGACTGAGGTTTTATTCTGGAACCATGTGGCCTGGGAATATGACTGAGGTTTGATTCTGGAAACCATTGGCCTGGGAAGATGACTGATGTTAGAGTGTGGAATCCTGTGGCCTGGGAACATGACATCGGTGGATTCTGGAGCCCTGTGGCCTGGGAACATGCCTGAGGTTTGATGGTGGAAACCTGTGGCCTGGCAACAGGACTGAGGTTTGATTCTGGAAGACTGTGGCTAGGCAACATGATATCGGGTTGATTCTGGCAACCTGTGTCCTGGGAACAAGACTGAGGTTTGATTCTGGAACCCTGTGCCTTGGGAACATGACTGAGGTTTGTTTCTGGAAGCCTGTTCCCTGGGAACATGACTGAGGCTTGATGGTGGAACCGTGGTCTGGCAACAGAACTGAGGTTTGATTGTGGAACCCTCTGGCCTGGGAATATGACTGAGGTTTAATTGAGGAACCCTGTGGCCTGGGAACATGACTGGGATTTTATTTCTGAAACCTGTGTCCACGGAACATGACTGAGGTTTTATTCTGGAACCCTGTGTCCTGGGAAGACAACTGAGGTTTGATTCTGGAACCATGTGGCCTGGCAATATGACTGAGGTTTGATTCTGGAAACCATTGGACTGGGAAGATGACTGATGTTAGAGTGTGGAATCCTGTGGCCTGGGAACATGACATCGGTTTGGATTCCGGTACCCTGTTGCCTGGGAACATGAAATCGGTATGATTCTGGAAACCTGTGGCCTGGGAATATGACTGAGGTTTGATGGTGGTACCCTATGCCCTGGCAACATGACTGAAGTTTGATTCTGGATCCCTGTGTCCTGGGAACATGACTGAGGCGTGATTCTTGAACACTGTGGCCTGGGAACATGACATCTATTTAGATTGTGGAATACTGTGCCCCGGGAACCTGACTGAGCCTTGGTTCTGGAACCCTGTGGACTGGGAACATGACTGAGGTTTTATTCTGGAACCCTGTAGCCTGGGAACATAACTGAGGATTGATTCTGGAACCCTGTGGCCTGGGAACATGACATCGGTGGATTCTGGAACCCTGAGGCCTGGGAACATGACATCTGTTTAGATTGTGGAATACTGTGCCCCGGGAACCTGACTGAGCCTCGGTTCTGGAACCCTGTGGACTGGGAACATGACTGAGGATTTATTCTGGAACCCTGTAGCCTGGGAACATAACTGAGGATTGATTCTGGAATCTTGTGGCCTAGGAAAATGACAACGGTGGATTCTGGAACCCTGTGGCCTGGGAACATGAGAACGGTTTGATTCTGGAACCCTGTGGCCTGGGAACATGCCTGAGGTTTGATGGTGGAAACCTGTGGCCTGGCAACATGACTGAGGTTTGATTCTGGAAGACTGTGGCTAGGGAACATGATATCGGGTTGATTCTGGAAACCTGTGTCCTGGGAACAAGACTGAGGTTTGATTCTGGAACCCTGTGCCTTGGGAACATGACTGAGGTTTGTTTCTGGAAACCTGTTCCCTGGGAACATGACTGAGGTTTGATTCTGGACACCTGTGTCCTGGGAACATGACTGAGGTTTGATTGCTGAATCCTGTGGCCTGCGAACATGACTCAGGTTTGATTCTGGAACCATGTGTCCTGGGAATATGACTGAGGTTTGATTCTGGAAGCCTTTGGCCTGGGAAAATGACTGAGGTTTCATTGTGGAAACATGTGGCTTGGGATCATGACTGAGGTTTGATGGTGGAACACTATGGCCTGGCAAAATGACTGAGGCTTGATTCTGGAACCCTGTGGCCTGGCAACTTGACTGAGGTGTGATGGCAGAAACCTGTGGCCTGGCAACATGACTGAGTTTGATTGTGGCACCCTGTGCACGGGGAACATGACTGAGGCCTGATACTGGAACCCCGTGGCGTGGGAACTTGACATTGGTTTGATTCTGGAGCCCTGTTTACTGGGAACATGACTGAGGTTTGATGGTTGACACCTGTGGCCTGGCAACATGATTGAGGTTTGATAGTGGAACCCGCAGGCTTGGGAACATGAGTGAGGCTTGATGGTGGAACCCTGTGGCCTGGCAACATGAGTGAGGCTTGATGGTGGAACCCTGTGGCTTGGCAAGATGACTTAGGTTTGATTGTGGAACAGTCTTTCCTGGGAACATGACTGAGGCTTGATGGTGGAACCGTGGCCTAGCAACAGGACAGAGGTTTGATTGTGGAACCCTCTGGCCTGGGAATATGACTGAGGTTTAATTGTGGAACCCTGTGGCCTGGGAACATGACTGGGAGTTTATTTCTGAAACCTGTGTCCAGGGAACAAGACTGAGGTTTTATTCTGGAACCATGTGGCCTGGGAATATGACTGAGGTTTGATTCTGGAAACCATTGGCCTGGGAAGATGACTGATGTTAGAGTGTGGAATCCTGTGGCCTGGGAACATGACATCGGTGGATTCTGGAACCCTGTGGCCTGGGAACATGCCTGAGGTTTGATGGTGGAAACCTGTGGCCTGGCAACAGGACTGAGGTTTGATTCTGGAAGACTGTGGCTAGGCAACATGATATCGGGTTGATTC
Source organism: Balaenoptera physalus (assembly GCF_965194825.1). Classification (NCBI taxonomy): domain Eukaryota; kingdom Metazoa; phylum Chordata; class Mammalia; order Artiodactyla; family Balaenopteridae; genus Balaenoptera; species Balaenoptera physalus. The sequence continues at coordinate 1,554,981 of NW_028126455.1, read as the reverse complement.
TGGCAACCTGTGTCCTGGGAAGAAGACTGAGGTTTGATTCTGGAACCCTGTGCCTTGGGAACATGACTGAGGTTTGTTTCTGGAAGCCTGTTCCCTGGGAACATGACTGAGGCTTGATGGTGGAACCGTGGTCTGGCAACAGAACTGAGGTTTGATTGTGGAACCCTCTGGCCTGGGAATATGACTGAGGTTTAATTGAGGAACCCTGTGGCCTGGGAACATGACTGGGATTTTATTTCTGAAACCTGTGTCCACGGAACATGACTGAGGTTTTATTCTGGAACCCTGTGTCCTGGGAAGACAACTGAGGTTTGATTCTGGAACCATGTGGCCTGGCAATATGACTGAGGTTTGATTCTGGAAACCATTGGACTGGGAAGATGACTGATGTTAGAGTGTGGAATCCTGTGGCCTGGGAACATGACATCGGTTTGGATTCCGGTACCCTGTTGCCTGGGAACATGAAATCGGTTTGATTCTGGAAACCTGTGGCCTGGGAATATGACTGAGGTTTGATGGTGGTACCCTATGGCCTGGCAACATGACTGAAGTTTGATTCTGGATCCCTGTGTCCTGGGAACATGACTGATGCGTGATTCTGGAAAACTGTGGCCTGGGAACATGACATCTATTTAGATTGTGGAATACTGTGCCCCGGGAACCTGACTGAGCCTCGGTTCTGGAACCCTGTGGACTGGGAACATGACTGAGGTTTTATTCTGGAACCCTGTAGCCTGGGAACATAACTGAGGATTGATTCTGGAACCCTGTGGCCTGGGAACATGACATCGGTGGATTCTGGAACCCTGAGGCCTGGGAACATGACATCTGTTTAGATTGTGGAATACTGTGCCCCGGGAACCTGACTGAGCCTCGGTTCTGGAACCCTGTGGACTGGGAACATGACTGAGGTTTTATTCTGGAACCCTGTAGCCTGGGAACATAACTGAGGATTGATTCTGGAATCTTGTGGCCTGGGAAAATGACAACGGTGGATTCTGGAACCCTGTGGCCTGGGAACATGAGAACGGTTTGATTCTGGAACCCTGTGGCCTGGGAACATGCCTGAGGTTTGATGGTGGAATCCTGTGGCCTGGCAACATGACTGAGGTTTGATTCTGGAAGACTGTGGCTAGGGAACATGATATCGGGTTGATTCTGGAAACCAGTGTCCTGGGAACAAGACTGAGGTTTGATTCTGGAACCCTGTGCCTTGGGAACATGACTGAGGTTTGTTTCTGGAAACCTGTTCCCTGGGAACATGACTGAGGTTTGATTCTGGACACCTGTGTCCTGGGAACATGACTGAGGTTTGATTGCTGAAACCTGTGGCCTGCGAACATGACTCAGGTTTGATTCTGGAACCATGTGTCCTGGGAATATGACTGAGGTTTGATTCTGGAAGCCTTTGGCCTGGGAAAATGACTGAGGTTTCATTGTGGAAACATGTGGCTTGGGATCATGACTGAGGTTTGATGGTGGAACACTATGGCCTGGCAAAATGACTGAGGATTGATTCTGGAACCCTGTGGCCTGGCAACTTGACTGAGGTGTGATGGCAGAAACCTGTGGCCTGGCAACATGACTGAGTTTGATTGTGGCACCCTGTGCACGGGGAACATGACTGAGGCCTGATACTGGAACCCCGTGGCGTGGGAACTTGACATTGGTTTGATTCTGGAGCCCTGTTTACTGGGAACATGACTGAGGTTTGATGGTTGACACCTGTGGCCTGGCAACATGATTGAGGTTTGATAGTGGAACCCTCAGGCTTGGGAACATGAGTGAGGCTTGATGGTGGAACCCTGTGGCCTGGCAACATGAGTGAGGCTTGATGGTGGAACCCTGTGGCTTGGCAAGATGACTTAGGTTTGATTGTGGAACAGTCTTTCCTGGGAACATGACTGAGGCTTGATGGTGGAACCGTGGCCTAGCAACAGGACAGAGGTTTGATTGTGGAACCCTCTGGCCTGGGAATATGACTGAGGTTTAATTGTGGAACCCTGTGGCCTGGGAACATGACTGGGAGTTTATTTCTGAAACCTGTGTCCAGGGAACAAGATTGAGGTTTTATTCTGGAACCATGTGGCCTGGGAATATGACTGAGGTTTGATTCTGGAAACCATTGGCCTGGGAAGATGACTGATGTTAGAGTGTGGAATCCTGTGGCCTGGGAACATGACATCGGTGGATTCTGGAACCCTGTGGCCTGGGAACATGCCTGAGGTTTGATGGTGGAAACCTGTGGCCTTGCAACAGGACTGAGGTTTGATTCTGGAAAACTGTGGCTAGGCAACATGATATCGGGTTGATTCTGGCAACCTGTGTCCTGGGAACAAGACTGAGGTTTGATTCTGGAACCCTGTGCCTTGGGAACATGACTGAGGTTTGTTTCTGGAAGCCTGTTCCCTGGGAACATGACTGAGGCTTGATGGTGGAACCGTGGTCTGGCAACAGAACTGAGGTTTGATTGTGGAACCCTCTGGCCTGGGAATATGACTGAGGTTTAATTGAGGAACCCTGTGGCCTGGGAACATGACTGGGATTTTATTTCTGAAACCTGTGTCCACGGAACATGACTGAGGTTTTATTCTGGAACCCTGTGTCCTGGGAACACAACTGAGGTTTGATTCTGGAACCATGTGGCCTGGCAATATGACTGAGGTTTGATTCTGGAAACCATTGGACTGGGAAGATGACTGATGTTAGAGTGTGGAATCCTGTGGCCTGGGAACATGACATCGGTTTGGATTCCGGTACCCTGTTGCCTGGGAACATGAAATCGGTTTGATTCTGGAAACCTGTGGCCTGGGAATATGACTGAGGTTTGATGGTGGTACCCTATGGCCTGGCAACATGACTGAAGTTTGATTCTGGATCCCTGTGTCCTGGGAACATGACTGAGGCGTGATTCTGGAAAACTTTGGCCTGGGAACATGACATCTATTTAGATTGTGGAATACTGTGCCCCGCGAACCTGAGTGAGCCTTGGTTCTGGAACCCTGTGGACTGGGAACATGACTGAGGTTTTATTCTGGAACCCTGTAGCCTGGGAACATAACTGAGGATTGATTCTGGAACCCTGTGGCCTGGGAACATGACATCGGTTGATTCTGGAACCCTGAGGCCTGGGAACATGACATCTGTTTAGATTGTGGAATACTGTGCCCCGGGAACCTGACTGAGCCTCGGTTCTGGAACCCTGTGGACTGGGAACATGACTGAGGTTTTATTCTGCAACCCTGTAGCCTGGGAACATAACTGAGGATTGATTCTGGAATCTTGTGGCCTGGGAAAATGACAAGGGTGGATTCTGGAACCCTTTGGCCTGGCAACATGAGAACGGTTTGATTCTGGAACCCTGTGGCCTGGGAACATGCCTGAGGTTTGATGGTGGAAACCTGTGGCCTGGCAACATGACTGAGGTTTGATTCTGGAAGACTGTGGCTAGGGAACATGATATCGGGTTGATTCTGGAAAACTGTGTCATGGGAACAAGACTGAGGTTTGATTCTGGAACCCTGTGCCTTGGGAACATGACTGAGGTTTGTTTCTGGAAACCTGTTCCCTGGGAACATGACTCAGGTTTGATTCTGGAACCATGTGTCCTGGGAATATGACTGAGATTTGATTCTGGAAGCCTTTGGCCTGGGAAAATGACTGAGGTTTCATTGTGGAAACATGTGGCTTGGGATCATGACTGAGGTTTGATGGTGGAACACTATGGCCTGGCAAAATGACTGAGGATTGATTCTGGAACCCTGTGGCCTGGCAACTTGACTGAGGTGTGATGGCAGAAACCTGTGGCCTGGCAACATGACTGAGTTTGATTGTGGCACCCTGTGCACGGGGAACATGACTGAGGCCTGATACTGGAACCCCGTGGCGTGGGAACTTGACATTGGTTTGATTCTGGAGCCCTGTTTACTGGGAACATGACTGAGGTTTGATGGTTGACACCTGTGGCCTGGCAACATGATTGAGGTTTGATAGTGGAACCCTCAGGCTTGGGAACATGAGTGAGGCTTGATGGTGGAACCCTGTGGCCTGGCAACATGAGTGAGGCTTGATGGTGGAACCCTGTGGCTTGGCAAGATGACTTAGGTTTGATTGTGGAACAGTCTTTCCTGGGAACATGACTGAGGCTTGATGGTGGAACCGTGGCCTAGCAACAGGACAGAGGTTTGATTGTGGAACCCTCTGGCCTGGGAATATGACTGAGGTTTAATTGTGGAACCCTGTGGCCTGGGAACATGACTGGGAGTTTATTTCTGAAACCTGTGTCCAGGGAACAAGACTGAGGTTTTATTCTGGAACCATGTGGCCTGGGAATATGACTGAGGTTTGATTCTGGAAACCATTGGCCTGGGAAGATGACTGATGTTAGAGTGTGGAATCCTGTGGCCTGGGAACATGACATCGGTGGATTCTGGAACCCTGTGGCCTGGGAACATGCCTGAGGTTTGATGGTGGAAACCTGTGGCCTGGCAACAGGACTGAGGTTTGATTCTGGAAGACTGTGGCTAGGCAACATGATATCGGGTTTATTCTGGCAACCTGTGTCCTGGGAACAAGACTGAGGTTTGATTCTGGAACCCTGTGCCTTGGGAACATGACTGAGGTTTGTTTCTGGAAGCCTGTTCCCTGGGAACATGACTGAGGCTTGATGGTGGAACCGTGGTCTGGCAACAGAACTGAGGTTTGATTGTGGAACCCTCTGGCCTGGGAATATGACTGAGGTTTAATTGAGGAACCCTGTGGCCTGGGAACATGACTGGGATTTTATTTCTGAAACCTGTGTCCACGGAACATGACTGAGGTTTTATTCTGGAACCCTGTGTCCTGGGAAGACAACTGAGGTTTGATTCTGGAACCATGTGGCCTGGGAATATGACTGAGGTTTGATTCTGGAAACCATTGGACTGGGAAGATGACTGATGTTAGAGTGTGGAATCCTGTGGCCTGGGAACATGACATCGGTTTGGATTCCGGTACCCTGTTGCCTGGGAAGATGAAATCGGTTTGATTCTGGAAACCTGTGGCCTGGGAATATGACTGAGGTTTGATGGTGGTACCCTATGGCCTGGCAACATGACTGAAGTTTGATTCTGGATCCCTGTGTCCTGGGAACATGACTGAGGCGTGATTCTGGAAAACTTTGGCCTGGGAACATGACATCTATTTAGATTGTGGAATACTGTGCCCCGCGAACCTGAGTGAGCCTTGGTTCTGGAACCCTGTGGACTGGGAACATGACTGAGGTTTTATTCTGGAACCCTGTAGCCTGGGAACATAACTGAGGATTGATTCTGGAACCCTGTGGCCTGGGAACATGACATCGGTTGATTCTGGAACCCTGAGGCCTGGGAACATGACATCTGTTTAGATTGTGGAATACTGTGCCCCGGGAACCTGACTGAGCCTCGGTTCTGGAACCCTGTGGACTGGGAACATGACTGAGGTTTTATTCTGGAACCCTGTAGCCTGGGAACATAACTGAGGATTGATTCTGGAATCTTGTGGCCTGGGAAAATGACAACGGTGGATTCTGGAACCCTTTGGCCTGGCAACATGAGAACGGTTTGATTCTGGAACCCTGTGGCCTGGGAACATGCCTGAGGTTTGATGGTGGAAACCTGTGGCCTGGCAACATGACTGAGGTTTGATTCTGGAAGACTGTGGCTAGGGAACATGATATCGGGTTGATTCTGGAAAACTGTGTCATGGGAACAAGACTGAGGTTTGATTCTGGAACCCTGTGCCTTGGGAACATGACTGAGGTTTGTTTCTGGAAACCTGTTCCCTGGGAACATGACTCAGGTTTGATTCTGGAACCATGTGTCCTGGGAATATGACTGAGGTTTGATTCTGGAAACCTTTGGCCTGGGAAAATGACTGAGGTTTCATTGTGGAAACATGTGGCTTGGGATCATGACTGAGGTTTGATTCTGGAACCCTGTGCCTGGGGAACATGACTTAGGTTTGTTTCTGGAAACCTGTTCCCTGGGAACATGACTGAGGTTTGATTCTGGACACCTGTGTCCTGGGAACATGACTGAGGTTTGATTGCTGAAACCTGTGGCCTGGGAAAATGACTGAGGTTTCATTGTGGAAACATGTGGCTTGGGATCATGACTGAGGTTTGATGGTGGAACACTATGGCCTGGCAAAATGACTGAGGCTTGATTCTGGAACCCTGTGGCCTGGCAACTTGACTGAGGTGTGACGGCAGAAACCTGTGGACTGGCAACATGACTGAGTTTGATTGTGGCACCCTGTGCACGGGGAACATGACTGAGGCCTGATACTGGAACCCCGTGGCGTGTGAACTTGACATTGGTTTGATTCTGGAGCCCTGATTACAGGGAACATGACTGAGGTTTGATGGTTGACACCTGTGGCCTGGCAACATGATTGAGGTTTGATAGTGGAACCCTCAGGCTTGGGAACATGAGTGAGGCTTGATGGTGGAACCCTGTGGCCTGGCAACATGAGTGAGGCTTGATGGTGGAACCCTGTGGCTTGGCAAGATGACTTAGGTTTGATTGTGGAACAGTCTTTCCTGGGAACATGACTGAGGCTTGATGGTGGAACCGTGGCCTAGCAACAGGACAGAGGTTTGATTGTGGAACCCTCTGGCCTGGGAATATGACTGAGGTTTAATTGTGGAACCCTGTGGCCTGGGAACATGACTGGGATTTGATTTCTGAAACCTGTGTCCAGGGAACAAGACTGAGGTTTTATTCTGGAACCATGTGGCCTGGGAATATGACTGAGGTTTGATTCTGGAAACCATTGGCCTGGGAAGATGACTGATGTTAGAGTGTGGAATCCTGTGGCCTGGGAACATGACATCGGTGGATTCTGGAACCCTGTGGCCTGGGAACATGCCTGAGGTTTGATGGTGGAAAACTGTGGCCTGGCAACAGGATCGAGGTTTGATTCTGGAAGACTGTGGCTAGGCAACATGATATCGGGTTTATTCTGGCAACCTGTGTCCTGGGAACAAGACTGAGGTTTGATTCTGGAACCCTGTGCCTTGGGAACATGACTGAGGTTTGTTTCTGGAAGCCTGTTCCCTGGGAACATGACAGAGGCTTGATGGTGGAACCGTGGTCTGGCAACAGAACTGAGGTTTGATTGTGGAACCCTCTGGCCTGGGAATATGACTGAGGTTTAATTGAGGAACCCTGTGGCCTGGGAACATGACTGGGATTTTATTTCTGAAACCTGTGTCCAGGGAACATGACTGAGGTTTTATTCTGGAACCCTGTGTCCTGGGAAGACAACTGAGGTTTGATTCTGGAACCATGTGGCCTGGGAATATGACTGAGGTTTGATTCTGGAAACCATTGGACTGGGAAGATGACTGATGTTAGAGTGTGGAATCCTGTGGCCTGGGAACATGACATCGGTTTGGATTCCGGTACCCTGTTGCCTGGGAAGATGAAATCGGTTTGATTCTGGAAACCTGTGGCCTGGGAATATGACTGAGGTTTGATGGTGGTACCCTATGGCCTGGCAACATGACTGAAGTTTGATTCTGGATCCCTGTGTCCTGGGAACATGACTGAGGCGTGATTCTGGAAAACTTTGGCCTGGGAACATGACATCTATTTAGATTGTGGAATACTGTGCCCCGCGAACCTGAGTGAGCCTTGGTTCTGGAACCCTGTGGACTGGGAACATGACTGAGGTTTTATTCTGGAACCCTGTAGCCTGGGAACATAACTGAGGATTGATTCTGGAACCCTGTGGCCTGGGAACATGACATCGGTTGATTCTGGAACCCTGAGGCCTGGGAACATGACATCTGTTTAGATTGTGGAATACTGTGCCCCGGGAACCTGACTGAGCCTCGGTTCTGGAACCCTGTGGACTGGGAACATGACTGAGGTTTTATTCTGCAACCCTGTAGCCTGGGAACATAACTGAGGATTGATTCTGGAATCTTGTGGCCTGGGAAAATGACAAGGGTGGATTCTGGAACCCTTTGGCCTGGCAACATGAGAACGGTTTGATTCTGGAACCCTGTGGCCTGGGAACATGCCTGAGGTTTGATGGTGGAAACCTGTGGCCTGGCAACATGACTGAGGTTTGATTCTGGAAGACTGTGGCTAGGGAACATGATATCGGGTTGATTCTGGAAAACTGTGTCATGGGAACAAGACTGAGGTTTGATTCTGGAACCCTGTGCCTTGGGAACATGACTGAGGTTTGTTTCTGGAAACCTGTTCCCTGGGAACATGACTCAGGTTTGATTCTGGAACCATGTGTCCTGGGAATATGACTGAGATTTGATTCTGGAAGCCTTTGGCCTGGGAAAATGACTGAGGTTTCATTGTGGAAACATGTGGCTTGGGATCATGACTGAGGTTTGATGGTGGAACACTATGGCCTGGCAAAATGACTGAGGATTGATTCTGGAACCCTGTGGCCTGGCAACTTGACTGAGGTGTGATGGCAGAAACCTGTGGCCTGGCAACATGACTGAGTTTGATTGTGGCACCCTGTGCACGGGGAACATGACTGAGGCCTGATACTGGAACCCCGTGGCGTGGGAACTTGACATTGGTTTGATTCTGGAGCCCTGTTTACTGGGAACATGACTGAGGTTTGATGGTTGACACCTGTGGCCTGGCAACATGATTGAGGTTTGATAGTGGAACCCTCAGGCTTGGGAACATGAGTGAGGCTTGATGGTGGAACCCTGTGGCCTGGCAACATGAGTGAGGCTTGATGGTGGAACCCTGTGGCTTGGCAAGATGACTTAGGTTTGATTGTGGAACAGTCTTTCCTGGGAACATGACTGAGGCTTGATGGTGGAACCGTGGCCTAGCAACAGGACAGAGGTTTGATTGTGGAACCCTCTGGCCTGGGAATATGACTGAGGTTTAATTGTGGAACCCTGTGGCCTGGGAACATGACTGGGAGTTTATTTCTGAAACCTGTGTCCAGGGAACAAGACTGAGGTTTTATTCTGGAACCATGTGGCCTGGGAATATGACTGAGGTTTGATTCTGGAAACCATTGGCCTGGGAAGATGACTGATGTTAGAGTGTGGAATCCTGTGGCCTGGGAACATGACATCGGTGGATTCTGGAACCCTGTGGCCTGGGAACATGCCTGAGGTTTGATGGTGGAAACCTGTGGCCTGGCAACAGGACTGAGGTTTGATTCTGGAAGACTGTGGCTAGGCAACATGATATCGGGTTTATTCTGGCAACCTGTGTCCTGGGAACAAGACTGAGGTTTGATTCTGGAACCCTGTGCCTTGGGAACATGACTGAGGTTTGTTTCTGGAAGCCTGTTCCCTGGGAACATGACTGAGGCTTGATGGTGGAACCGTGGTCTGGCAACAGAACTGAGGTTTGATTGTGGAACCCTCTGGCCTGGGAATATGACTGAGGTTTAATTGAGGAACCCTGTGGCCTGGGAACATGACTGGGATTTTATTTCTGAAACCTGTGTCCACGGAACATGACTGAGGTTTTATTCTGGAACCCTGTGTCCTGGGAACACAACTGAGGTTTGATTCTGGAACCATGTGGCCTGGGAATATGACTGAGGTTTGATTCTGGAAACCATTGGACTGGGAAGATGACTGATGTTAGAGTGTGGAATCCTGTGGCCTGGGAACATGACATCGGTTTGGATTCCGGTACCCTGTTGCCTGGGAAGATGAAATCGGTTTGATTCTGGAAACCTGTGGCCTGGGAATATGACTGAGGTTTGATGGTGGTACCCTATGGCCTGGCAACATGACTGAAGTTTGATTCTGGATCCCTGTGTCCTGGGAACATGACTGAGGCGTGATTCTGGAAAACTTTGGCCTGGGAACATGACATCTATTTAGATTGTGGAATACTGTGCCCCGCGAACCTGAGTGAGCCTTGGTTCTGGAACCCTGTGGACTGGGAACATGACTGAGGTTTTATTTTGGAACCCTGTAGCCTGGGAACATAACTGAGGATTGATTCTGGAACCCTGTGGCCTGGGAACATGACATCGGTTGATTCTGGAACCCTGAGGCCTGGGAACATGACATCTGTTTAGATTGTGGAATACTGTGCCCCGGGAACCTGACTGAGCCTCGGTTCTGGAACCCTGTGGACTGGGAACATGACTGAGGTTTTATTCTGGAAACCTGTAGCCTGGGAACATAACTGAGGATTGATTCTGGAATCTTGTGGCCTGGGAAAATGACAACGGTGGATTCTGGAACCCTTTGGCCTGGCAACATGAGAACGGTTTGATTCTGGAACCCTGTGGCCTGGGAACATGCCTGAGGTTTGATGGTGGAAACCTGTGGCCTGGCAACATGACTGAGGTTTGATTCTGGAAGACTGTGGCTAGGGAACATGATATCGGGTTGATTCTGGAAAACTGTGTCATGGGAACAAGACTGAGGTTTGATTCTGGAACCCTGTGCCTTGGGAACATGACTGAGGTTTGTTTCTGGAAACCTGTTCCCTGGGAACATGACTCAGGTTTGATTCTGGAACCATGTGTCCTGGGAATATGACTGAGGTTTGATTCTGGAAACCTTTGGCCTGGGAAAATGACTGAGGTTTCATTGTGGAAACATGTGGCTTGGGATCATGACTGAGGTTTGATTCTGGAACCCTGTGCCTGGGGAACATGACTTAGGTTTGTTTCTGGAAACCTGTTCCCTGGGAACATGACTGAGGTTTGATTCTGGACACCTGTGTCCTGGGAACATGACTGAGGTTTGATTGCTGAAACCTGTGGCCTGGGAAAATGACTGAGGTTTCATTGTGGAAACATGTGGCTTGGGATCATGACTGAGGTTTGATGGTGGAACACTATGGCCTGGCAAAATGACTGAGGCTTGATTCTGGAACCCTGTGGCCTGGCAACTTGACTGAGGTGTGACGGCAGAAACCTGTGGACTGGCAACATGACTGAGTTTGATTGTGGCACCCTGTGCACGGGGAACATGACTGAGGCCTGATACTGGAACCCCGTGGCGTGTGAACTTGACATTGGTTTGATTCTGGAGCCCTGATTACAGGGAACATGACTGAGGTTTGATGGTTGACACCTGTGGCCTGGCAACATGATTGAGGTTTGATAGTGGAACCCTCAGGCTTGGGAACATGAGTGAGGCTTGATGGTGGAACCCTGTGGCCTGGCAACATGAGTGAGGCTTGATGGTGGAACCCTGTGGCTTGGCAAGATGACTTAGGTTTGATTGTGGAACAGTCTTTCCTGGGAACATGACTGAGGCTTGATGGTGGAACCGTGGCCTAGCAACAGGACAGAGGTTTGATTGTGGAACCCTCTGGCCTGGGAATATGACTGAGGTTTAATTGTGGAACCCTGTGGCCTGGGAACATGACTGGGATTTGATTTCTGAAACCTGTGTCCAGGGAACAAGACTGAGGTTTTATTCTGGAACCATGTGGCCTGGGAATATGACTGAGGTTTGATTCTGGAAACCATTGGCCTGGGAAGATGACTGATGTTAGAGTGTGGAATCCTGTGGCCTGGGAACATGACATCGGTGGATTCTGGAACCCTGTGGCCTGGGAACATGCCTGAGGTTTGATGGTGGAAAACTGTGGCCTGGCAACAGGATCGAGGTTTGATTCTGGAAGACTGTGGCTAGGCAACATGATATCGGGTTTATTCTGGCAACCTGTGTCCTGGGAACAAGACTGAGGTTTGATTCTGGAACCCTGTGCCTTGGGAACATGACTGAGGTTTGTTTCTGGAAGCCTGTTCCCTGGGAACATGACAGAGGCTTGATGGTGGAACCGTGGTCTGGCAACAGAACTGAGGTTTGATTGTGGAACCCTCTGGCCTGGGAATATGACTGAGGTTTAATTGAGGAACCCTGTGGCCTGGGAACATGACTGGGATTTTATTTCTGAAACCTGTGTCCAGGGAACATGACTGAGGTTTTATTCTGGAACCCTGTGTCCTGGGAAGACAACTGAGGTTTGATTCTGGAACCATGTGGCCTGGGAATATGACTGAGGTTTGATTCTGGAAACCATTGGACTGGGAAGATGACTGATGTTAGAGTGTGGAATCCTGTGGCCTGGGAACATGACATCGGTTTGGATTCCGGTACCCTGTTGCCTGGGAACATGAAATCGGTTTGATTCTGAAAACCTGTGGCCTGGGAATATGACTGAGGTTTGATGGTGGTACCCTATGGCCTGGCAACATGACTGAAGTTTGATTCTGGAGCCCTGTGTCCTGGGAACATGACTGAGGCGTGATTCTGGAAAACTGTGGCCTGGGAACATGACATCTATTTAGATTGTGGAATACTGTGCCCCGGGAACCTGACTGAGTCTTGGTTCTGGAACCCTGTGGACTGGGAACATGACTGAGGTTTTATTCTGGAACCCTGTAGCCTGGGAACATAACTGAGGATTGATTCTGGAACCCTGTGGCCTGGGAACATGACATCGGTGGATTCTGGAACCCTGAGGCCTGGGAACATGACATCTGTTTAGATTGTGGAATACTGTGCCCCGGGAACCTGACTGAGCCTCGGTTCTGGAACCCTGTGGACTGGGAACATGACTGAGGTTTTATTCTGGAACCCTGTAGCCTGGGAACATAACTGAGGATTGATTCTGGAATCTTGTGGCCTGGGAAAATGACAACGGTGGATTCTGGAACCCTTTGGCCTGGGAACATGAGAACGGTTTGATTCTGGAACCCTGTGGCCTGGGAACATGCCTGAGGTTTGATGGTGGAAACCTGTGGCCTGGCAACATGACTGAGGTTTGATTCTGGAACCCTGTGCCTTGGGAACATGACTGAGGTTTGTTTCTGGAAACCTGTTCCCTGGGAACATGACTGAGGTTTGATTCTGGACACCTGTGTCCTGGGAACATGACTGAGGTTTGATTGCTGAAACCTGTGGCCTGCGAACATGACTCAGGTTTGATTCTGGAACCATGTGTCCTGGGAATATGACTGAGGTTTGATTCTGGAAGCCTTTGGCCTGGGAAAATGACTGAGGTTTCATTGTGGAAACATGTGGCTTGGGATCATGACTGAGGTTTGATGGTGGAACACTATGGCCTGGCAAAATGACTGAGGATTGATTCTGGAACCCTGTGGCCTGGCAACTTGACTGAGGTGTGATGGCAGAAACCTGTGGCCTGGCAACATGACTGAGTTTGATTGTGGCACCCTGTGCACGGGGAACATGACTGAGGCCTGATACTGGAACCCCGTGGCGTGGGAACTTGACATTGGTTTGATTCTGGAGCCCTGTTTACTGGGAACATGACTGAGGTTTGATGGTTGACACCTGTGGCCTGGCAACATGATTGAGGTTTGATAGTGGAACCCTCAGGCTTGGGAACATGAGTGAGGCTTGATGGTGGAACCCTGTGGCCTGGCAACATGAGTGAGGCTTGATGGTGGAACCCTGTGGCTTGGCAAGATGACTTAGGTTTGATTGTGGAACAGTCTTTCCTGGGAACATGACTGAGGCTTGATGGTGGAACCGTGGCCTAGCAACAGGACAGAGGTTTGATTGTGGAACCCTCTGGCCTGGGAATATGACTGAGGTTTAATTGTGGAACCCTGTGGCCTGGGAACATGACTGGGAGTTTATTTCTGAAACCTGTGTCCAGGGAACAAGACTGAGGTTTTATTCTGGAACCATGTGGCCTGGGAATATGACTGAGGTTTGATTCTGGAAACCATTGGCCTGGGAAGATGACTGATGTTAGAGTGTGAAATCCTGTGGCCTGGGAACATGACATCGGTGGATTCTGGAACCCTGTGGCCTGGGAACATGCCTGAGGTTTGATGGTGGAAACCTGTGGCCTGGCAACAGGACTGAGGTTTGATTCTGGAAGACTGTGGCTAGGCAACATGATATCGGGTTTATTCTGGCAACCTGTGTCCTGGGAACAAGACTGAGGTTTGATTCTGGAACCCTGTGCCTTGGGAACATGACTGAGGTTTGTTTCTGGAAGCCTGTTCCCTGGGAACATGACTGAGGCTTGATGGTGGAACCGTGGTCTGGCAACAGAACTGAGGTTTGATTGTGGAACCCTCTGGCCTGGGAATATGACTGAGGTTTAATTGAGGAACCCTGTGGCCTGGGAACATGACTGGGATTTTATTTCTGAAACCTGTGTCCACGGAACATGACTGAGGTTTTATTCTGGAACCCTGTGTCCTGGGAACACAACTGAGGTTTGATTCTGGAACCATGTGGCCTGGGAATATGACTGAGGTTTGATTCTGGAAACCATTGGACTGGGAAGATGACTGATGTTAGAGTGTGGAATCCTGTGGCCTGGGAACATGACATCGGTTTGGATTCCGGTACCCTGTTGCCTGGGAAGATGAAATCGGTTTGATTCTGGAAACCTGTGGCCTGGGAATATGACTGAGGTTTGATGGTGGTACCCTATGGCCTGGCAACATGACTGAAGTTTGATTCTGGATCCCTGTGTCCTGGGAACATGACTGAGGCGTGAATCTGGAAAACTTTGGCCTGGGAACATGACATCTATTTAGATTGTGGAATACTGTGCCCCGCGAACCTGAGTGAGCCTTGGTTCTGGAACCCTGTGGACTGGGAACATGACTGAGCTTTTATTCTGGAACCCTGTAGCCTGGGAACATAACTGAGGATTGATTCTGGAATCTTGTGGCCTGGGAAAATGACAACGGTGGATTCTGGAACCCTGTGGCCTGGGAACATGAGAACGGTTTGATTCTGGAACCCTGTGGCCTGGGAACATGCCTGAGGTTTGATGGTGGAAACCTGTGGCCTGCCAACATGACTGAGGTTTGATTCTGGAAGACTGTGGCTAGGGAACATGATATCGGGTTGATTCTGGAAAACTGTGTCATGGGAACAAGACTGAGGTTTGATTCTGGAACCCTGTGCCTTGGGAACATGACTGAGGTTTGTTTCTGGAAACCTGTTCCCTGGGAACATGACTCAGGTTTGATTCTGGAACCATGTGTCCTGGGAATATGACTGAGGTTTGATTCTGGAAGCCTTTGGCCTGGGAAAATGACTGAGGTTTCATTGTGGAAACATGTGGCTTGGGATCATGACTGAGGTTTGATGGTGGAACACTATGGCCTGGCAAAATGACTGAGGCTTGATTCTGGAACCCTGTGGCCTGGCAACTTGACTGAGGTGTGATGGCAGAAACCTGTGGACTGGCAACATGACTGAGTTTGATTGTGGCACCCTGTGCACGGGGAACATGACTGAGGCCTGATACTGGAACCCCGTGGCGTGTGAACTTGACATTGGTTTGATTCTGGAGCCCTGATTACAGGGAACATGACTGAGGTTTGATGGTTGACACCTGTGGCCTGGCAACATGATTGAGGTTTGATAGTGGAACCCTCAGGCTTGGGAACATGAGTGAGGCTTGATGGTGGAACCCTGGGGCCTGGCAACATGAGTGAGGCTTGATGGTGGAACCCTGTGGCTTGGCAAGATGACTTAGGTTTGATTGTGGAACAGTCTTTCCTGGGAACATGACTGAGGCTTGATGGTGGAACCGTGGCCTAGCAACAGGACAGAGGTTTGATTGTGGAACCCTCTGGCCTGGGAATATGACTGAGGTTTAATTGTGGAACCCTGTGGCCTGGGAACATGACTGGGATTTGATTTCTGAAACCTGTGTCCAGGGAACATGACTGAGGTTTTATTCTGGAACCCTGTGTCCTGGGAATATGACTGAGGTTTGATTCTGGAAACCATTGGCCTGGGAAGATGACTGATGTTAGAGTGTGGAATCCTGTGGCCTGGGAACATGATATCGGTGGATTCTGGAACCCTGTGGCCTGGGAACATGCCTGAGGTTTGATGGTGGAAACCTGTGGCCTGGCAACAGGACTGAGGTTTGATTCTGGAAGACTGTGGCTAGGGAACATGATATCGGGTTGATTCTGGCAACCTGTGTCCTGGGAACAAGACTGAGGTTTGATTCTGGAACCCTGTGCCTTGGGAACATGACTGAGGTTTGATTCTGGAAGCCTGTTCCCTAGGAACATGACTGAGGCTTGATGGTGGAACCGTGGCCTGGCAACAGGACTGAGGTTTGATTGTGGAACCCTCTGGCCTGGGAATATGACTGAGGTTTAATTGTGGAACCCTGTGGCCTGGGAACATGACTGGGAGTTTATTTCTGAAACCTGTGTCCAGGGAACATGACTGAGGTTTTATTCTGGAACCCTGTGTCCTGGGAACACAACTGAGGTTTGATTCTGGAACCATGTGGCCTGGGAATATGACTGAGGTTTGATTCTGGAAACCATTGGCCTGGGAAGATGACTGATGGTAGAGTGTGGAATCCTGTGGCCTGGGAACATGACATCGGTTTGGATTCCGGTACCCTGTTGCCTGGGAACATGAAATCGGTTTGATTCTGGAAACCTGTGGCCTGGGAATATGACTGAGGTTTGATGGTGGTACCCTATGGCCTGGCAACATGACTGAAGTTTGATTCTGGATCCCTGTGTCCTGGGAACATGACTGAGGCGTGATTCTGGAAAACTGTGGCCTGGGAACATGACATCTATTTAGATTGTGGAATACTGTGCCCCGGGAACCTGACTGAGCCTTGGTTCTGGAACCCTGTGGGCTGGGAACATGACTGAGGTTTTATTCTGGAACCCTGTAGCCTGGGAACATAACTGAGGATTGATTCTGGAATCTTGTGGCCTAGGAAAATGACAACGGTGGATTCTGGAACCCTGTGGCCTGGGAACATGAGAACGGTTTGATTCTGGAACCCTGTGGCCTGGGATCATGCCTGAGGTTTGATGGTGGAAACCTGTGGCCTGGCAACATGATTGAGGTTTGATTCTGGAAGACTGTGGCTAGGGTACATGATATCGGGTTGATTCTGAAAACCTGTGTCCTGGGAAGAAGACTGAGGTTTGATTCTGGAACCCTGTGCCTTGGGACCATGACTGTGGTTTGTTTCTGGAAACCTGTTCCCTGGGAACATGACTGAGGTTTGATTATGGACACCTGTGTCCTGGGAACATGACTGAGGTTTGATTGCTGAAACCTGTGGCCTGCGAACATGACTCAGGTTTGATTCTGGAACCATGTGTCCTGGGAATATGACTGAGGTTTGATTCTGGAAGCCTTTGGCCTGGGAAAATGACTGAGGTTTCATTGTGGAAACGTGTGGCTTGGGATCATGACTGAGGTTTGATGGTGGAACACTATGGCCTGGCAAAATGACTGAGGCTTGATTCTTGAACCCTGTGGCCTGGCAACTTGACTGAGGTGTGATGGCAGAAACCTGTGGACTGGCAACATGACTGAGTTTGATTGTGGCACCCTGTGCACGGGGAACATGACTGAGGCCTGATACTGGAACCCCGTGGCATGGGAACTTGACATTGGTTTGATTCTGGAGCCCTGTTTACTGGGAACATGACTGAGGTTTGATGGTTGACACCTGTGGCCTGGCAACATGATTGAGGTTTGATAGTGGTACCCTCAGGCTTGGGAACATGAGTGAGGCTTGATGGTGGAACCCTGTGGCCTGGCAACATGAGTGAGGCTTGATGGTGGAACCCTGTGGCTTGGCAAGATGACTTAGGTTTGATTGTGGAACAGTCTTTCCTGGGAACATGACTGAGGCTTGATGGTGGAACCGTGGCCTAGCAACAGGACAGAGGTTTGATTGTGGAACCCTCTGGCCTGGAAATATGACTGAGGTTTAATTGTGGAACCCTGTGACCTCGGAACATGACTGAGAGTTTATTTCTGAAACCTGTGTCCAGGGAACATGACTGAGGTTTTATTCTGAAACCATGAGGCCTGGGAATATGACTGAGGTTTGATTCTGGAAACCATTGGCCTGGGAAGATAACTGATGTTAGAGTGTGGAATCCTGTGGCCTGGGAACATGACATCGGTGGATTCTGGAACCCTGTGGCCTGGGAACATGCCTGAGGTTTGATGGTGGAAACCTGTGGCCTGGCAACAGGACTGAGGTTTGATTCTGGAAGACTGTGGCTAGGGAACATGATATCGGGTTGATTCTGGCAACCTGTGTCCTGGGAACAAGACTGAGGTTTGATTCTGGAACCCTGTGCCTTGGGAACATGACTGAGGTTTGATTCTGGAAGCCTGTTCCCTGGGAACATGACTGAGGCTTGATGGTGGAACCGTGGTCTGGCAACAGAACTGAGGTTTGATTGTGGAACCCTCTGGCCTGGGAATATGACTGAGGTTTAATTGTGGAACCCTGTGGCCTGGGAACATGACTGGGAGTTTATTTCTGTAACCTGTGTCCAGGGAACATGACTGAGGTTTTATTCTGGAAGCCTGTGTCCTGGGAACACAACTGAGGTTTGATTCTGGAACCATGTGGCCTGGGAATATGACTGAGGTTTGATTCTGGAAACCATTGGCCTGGGAAGATGACTGATGTTAGAGTGTGGAATCCTGTGGCCTGGGAACATGACATCGGTTTGGATTCCGGTACCCTGTTGCCTGGGAACATGAAATCGGTTTGATTCTGGAAACCTGTGGCCTGGGAATATGACTGAGGTTTGATGGTGGTACCCTATGGCCTGGCAACATGACTGAAGTTTGATTCTGGATCCCTGTGTCCTGGGAACATGACTGAGGCGTGATTCTGGAAAACTGTGGCCTGGGAACATGACATCTATTTAGATTGTGGAATACTGTGCCACGGGAACCTGACTGAGCCTTGGTTCTGGAACCCTGTGGGCTGGGAATATGACTGAGGTTTTATTCTGGAACCCTGTAGCCTGGGAACATAACTGAGGATTGATTGTGGAATCTTGTGGCCTGGGAAAATGACAACGGTGGATTCTGGAACCCTGTGGCCTGGGAACATGAGAACGGTTTGATTCTGGAACCCTGTGGCCTGGGAATATGCCTGAGGTTTGATGGTGAAAACCTGTGGCCTGGCAACATGACTGAGGTTTGATTCTGGAAGACTGTGGCTAGGGAACATGATATCGGGTTGATTCTGGAAACCTGTGTCCTGGGAACAAGACTGAGGTTTGATTCTGGAACCCTGTGCCTTGGGAACATGACTGAGGTTTGTTTCTGGAAACCTGTTCCCTGGGAACATGGCTGAGGTTTGATTCAGGACACCTGTGTCCTGGGAACATGACTGAGGTTTGATTGCTGAAACCTGTGGCCTGCGAACATGACTCAGGTTTGATTCTGGAACCATGTGTCCTGGGAATATGACTGAGGTTTGATTCTGGAAGCCTTTGGCCTGGGAAAATGACTGAGGTTTCATTGTGGAAACGTGTGGCTTGGGATCATGACTGCGGTTTGATGGTGGAACTCTATGGCCTGGCAAAATGACTGAGGATTGATTCTGGAACCCTGTGGCCTGGCAACTTGACTGAGGTGTGATGGCAGAAACCTGTGGACTGGCAACATGACTGAGTTTGATTGTGGCACCCTGTGCACGGGGAACATGACTGAGGCCTGATACTGGAACCCCGTGGCGTGTGAACTTGACATTGGTTTGATTCTGGAGCCCTGATTACTGGGAACATGACTGAGATTTGATGGTTGACACCTGTGGCCTGGCAACATGATTGAGGTTTGATAGTGGAACCCTCAGGCTTGGGAACATGAGTGAGGCTTGATGGTGGAACCCTGGGGCCTGGCAACATGAGTGAGGCTTGATGGTGGAACCCTGTGGCTTGGCAAGATGACTTAGGTTTGATTGTGGAACAGTCTTTCCTGGGAACATGACTGAGGCTTGATGGTGGAACCGTGGCCTAGCAACAGGACAGAGGTTTGATTGCGGAACACTCTGGCCTGGGAATATGACTGAGGTTTAATTGTGGAACCCTGTGGCCTGGGAACATGACTGGGAGTTTATTTCTGAAACCTGTGTCCAGGGAAGAAGACTGAGGTATTATTCTGGAACCATGTGGCCTGGGAATATGACTGAGGTTTGATTCTGGAAACCATTGGCCTGGGAAGATGACTGATGTTAGAGTGTGGAATCCTGTGGCCTGGGAACATGACATCGGTGGATTCTGCAAACCTGTGGCCTGGGAACATGCCTGAGGTTTGATGGTGGAAACCTGTGGCCTGGCAACAGGACTGAGGTTTGATTCTGGAAGACTGTGGCTAGGGAACATGATATCGGGTTGATTCTGGCAACCTGTGTCCTGGGAACAAGACTGAGGTTTGATTCTGGAACCCTGTGCCTTGGGAACATGACTGAGGTTTGATTCTGGAAGCCTGTTCCCTAGGAACATGACTGAGGCTTGATGGTGGAACCGTGGCCTGGCAACAGGACTGAGGTTTGATTGTGGAACCCTCTGGCCTGGGAATATGACTTAGGTTTAATTGTGGAACCCTGTGGCCTGGGAACATGACTGGGAGTTTATTTCTGAAACCTGTGT
Organism: Balaenoptera physalus; assembly: GCF_965194825.1. Taxonomy (NCBI): domain Eukaryota; kingdom Metazoa; phylum Chordata; class Mammalia; order Artiodactyla; family Balaenopteridae; genus Balaenoptera; species Balaenoptera physalus. Next base: position 1,534,575 of record NW_028126455.1, on the reverse strand, counting down.
CCAGGGAACATGACTGAGGTTTTATTCTGGAAGCCTGTGTCCTGGGAACACAACTGAGGTTTGATTCTGGAACCATGTGGCCTGGGAATATGACTGAGGTTTGATTCTGGAAACCATTGGCCTGGGAAGATGACTGATATTAGAGTGTGGAATCCTGTGGCCTGGGAACATGACATCGGTTTGGATTCCGGTACCCTGTTGCCTGGGAACATGAAATCGGTTTGATTCTGGAAACCTGTGGCCTGGGAATATGACTGAGGTTTGATGGTGGTACCCTATGGCCTGGCAACATGACTGAAGTTTGATTCTGGATCCCTGTGTCCTGGGAACATGACTGAGGCGTGATTCTGGAAAACTGTGGCCTGGGAACATGACATCTATTTAGATTGTGGAATACTGTGCCCCGGGAACCTGACTGAGCCTTGGTTCTGGAACCCTGTGGGCTGGGAACATGACTGAGGTTTTATTCTGGAACCCTGTAGCCTGGGAACATAACTGAGGATTGATTCTGGAATCTTGTGGCCTAGGAAAATGACAACGGTGGATTCTGGAACCCTGTGGCCTGGGAACATGCCTGAGGTTTGATGGTGGAAACCTGTGGCCTGGCAACATGATTGAGGTTTGATTCTGGAAGACTGTGGCTAGGGTACATGATATCGGGTTGATTCTGGAAACCTGTGTCCTGGGAAGAAGACTGAGGTTTGATTCTGGAACCCTGTGCCTTGGGAACATGACTGTGGTTTGTTTCTGGAAACCTGTTCCCTGGGAACATGACTGCGGTTTGATTATGGACACCTGTGTCCTGGGAACATGACTGAGGTTTGATTGCTGAAACCTGTGGCCTGCGAACATGACTCAGGTTTGATTCTGGAACCATGTGTCCTGGGAATATGACTGAGGTTTGATTCTGGAAGCCTTTGGCCTGGGAAAATGACTGAGGTTTCATTGTGGAAACGTGTGGCTTGGGATCATGACTGAGGTTTGATGGTGGAACACTATGGCCTGGCAAAATGACTGAGGCTTGATTCTTGAACCCTGTGGCCTGGCAACTTGACTGAGGTGTGATGGCAGAAACCTGTGGACTGGCAACATGCCTGAGTTTGATTGTGGCACCCAGTGCACGGGGAACATGACTGAGGCCTGATACTGGAACACCGTGGCGTGGGAACTTGACATTGGTTTGATTCTGGAGCCCTGTTTACTGGGAACATAACTGAGGTTTGATGGTTGACACCTGTGGCCTGGCAACATGATTGAGGTTTGATAGTGGAACCCTCAGGCTTGGGAACATGAGTGAGGCTTGATGGTGGAACCCTGTGGCCTGGCAACATGAGTGAGGCTTGATGGTGGAACCCTGTGGCTTGGCAAGATGACTTAGGTTTGATTGTGGAACAGTCTTTCCTGGGAACATGACTGAGGCTTGATGGTGGAACCGTGGCCTAGCAACAGGACAGAGGTTTGATTGTGGAACCCTCTGGCCTGGAAATATGACTGAGGTTTAATTGTGGAACCCTGTGGCCTCGGAACATGACTGAGAGTTTATTTCTGAAACCTGTGTCCAGGGAACATGACTGAGGTTTTATTCTGGAACCATGTGGCCTGGGAATATGACTGAGGTTTGATTCTGGAAACCATTGGCCTGGGAAGATGACTGATGTTAGAGTGTGGAATCCTGTGGCCTGGGAACATGACATCGGTGGATTCTGGAACCCTGTGGCCTGGGAACATGCCTGAGGTTTGATGGTGGAAACCTGTGGCCTGGCAACAGGACTGAGGTTTGATTCTGGAAGACTGTGGCTAGGGAACATGATATCGGGTTGATTCTGGCAACCTGTGTCCTGGGAACAAGACTGAGGTTTGATTCTGGAACCGTGTGCCTTGGGAACATGACTGAGGTTTGTTTCTGGAAGCCTGTTCCCTGGGAACATGACTGAGGCTTGATGGTGGAACCGTGGTCTGGCAACAGAACTGAGGTTTGATTTTGGAACCCTCTGGCCTGGGAATATGACTGAGGTTTAATTGTGGAACCCTGTGGCCTGGGAACATGACTGGGATTTTATTTCTGAAACCTGTGTCCAGGGAACATGACTGAGGTTTTATTCTGGAACCCTGTGTCCTGGGAACACAACTGAGGTTTGATTCTGGAACCATGTGGCCTGGGAATATGACTGAGGTTTGATTCTGGAAACCATTGGCCTGAGAAGATGACTGATGTTAGAGTGTGGAATCCTGTGGCCTGGGAACATGACATCGGTTTGGATTCCGGTACCCTGTTGCCTGGGAACATGAAATCGATTTGATTCTGGAAACCTGTGGCCTGGGAATATGACTGAGGTTTGATGGTGGTACCCTACGGCCTGGCAACATGACTGAAGTTTGATTCTGGATCCCTGTGGCCTGGGAACATGACTGAGGCGTGATTCTTGAACACTGTGGCCTGGGAACATGACATCTATTTAGATTGTGGAATACTGTGCCCCGGGAACCTGACTGAGCCTTGGTTCTGGAACCCTGTGGACTGGGAACATGACTGAGGTTCTATTCTGGAACCCTGTAGCCTGGGAACATAACTGAGGATTGATTCTGGAACCCTGTGGCCTGAGAACATGACATCGGTGGATTCTGGAACCCTGAGGCCTGGGAACATGACATCTGTTTAGATTGTGGAATACTGTGCCCCGGGAACCTGACTGAGCCTCGATTCTGGAACCCTGTGGACTGGGAACATGACTGAGGATTGATTCTGGAATCTTGTGGCCTGGGAAAATGAGAATGGTGGATTCTGGAACCCTGTGGCCTGGGAACATGAGAACGGTTTGATTCTGGAACCCTGTGGCCTGGGAACATGCCTGAGGTTTGATGGTGGAAACCTGTGGCCTGGCAACATGATTGAGGTTTGATTCTGGAAGACTGTGGCTAGGGAACATGATATCGGGTTCATTCTGGAAACCTGTGTCCTGGGAACAAGACTGAGGTTTGATTCTGGAACCCTGTGCCTTGGGAACATGACTGAGGTTTGTTTCTGGAAACCTGTTCCCTGGGAACATGACTGAGGTTTGATTCTGGACACCTGTGTCCTGGGAACATGACTGAGGTTTGAATGCTGAATCCTGTGGCCTGCGAACATGACTCAGGTTTGATTCTGGAACCATGTGTCCTGGGAATATGACTGAGGTTTGATTCTGGAAGCCTTTGGCCTGGGATAATGACTGAGGTTTCATTGTGGAAACATGTGGCTTGGGATCATGACTGAGGTTTGATGGTGGAACACTATGGCCTGGCAAAATGACTGAGGCTTGATTCTGGAACCCTGTGGCCTAGCAACTTGACTGAGGTGTGATGGCAGAAACCTGTGGCCTGGCAACATGACTGAGTTTGATTGTGGCACCCTGTGCACGGGGAACATGACTGAGGCCTGATACTGGAAACCCGTGGCGTGGGAACTTGACATTGGTTTGATTCTGGAGCCCTGTTTTCTGGGAACATGACTGAGGTTTGATGGTTGACACCTGTGGCCTGGCAACATGATTGAGGTTTGATAGTGGAACCCTCAGGTTTGGGAACATGAGTGAGGCTTGATGGTGGAACCCTGTGGCCTGGCAACATGAGTGAGGCTTGATGGTGGAACCCTGTGGCTTGGCAAGATGACTTAGGTTTGATTGTGGAACAGTCTTTCCTGGGAACATGACTGAGGCTTGATGGTGGAACCGTGGCCTAGCAACAGGACAGAGGTTTGATTGTGGAACCCTCTGGCCTGGGAATATGACTGAGGTTTAATTGTGGAACCCTGTGGCCTGGGAACATGACTGGGAGTTTATTTCTGAAACCTGTGTCCAGGGAACAAGACTGAGGTTTTATTCTGGAACCATGTGGCCTGGGAATATGACTGAGGTTTGATTCTGGAAACCATTGGCCTGGGAAGATGACTGATGTTAGAGTGTGGAATCCTGTGGCCTGGGAACATGACATCGGTGGATTCTGGAACCCTGTGTCCTGGGAACATGCCTGAGGTTTGATGGTGGAAACCTGTGGCCTGGCAACAGGACTGAGGTTTGATTCTGGAAGACTGTGGCTAGGCAACATGATATCGGGTTGATTCTGGCAACCTGTGTCCTGGGAAGAAGACTGAGGTTTGATTCTGGAACCCTGTGCCTTGGGAACATGACTGAGGTTTGTTTCTGGAAGCCTGTTCCCTGGGAACATGACTGAGGCTTGATGGTGGAACCGTGGTCTGGCAACAGAACTGAGGTTTGATTGTGGAACCCTCTGGCCTGGGAATATGACTGAGGTTTAATTGAGGAACCCTGTGGCCTGGGAACATGACTGGGATTTTATTTCTGAAAGCTGTGTCCACGGAACATGACTGAGGTTTTATTCTGGAACCCTGTGTCCTGGGAAGACAACTGAGGTTTGATTCTGGAACCATGTGGCCTGGGAATATGACTGAGGTTTGATTCTGGAAACCATTGGACTGGGAAGATGACTGATGTTAGAGTGTGGAATCCTGTGGCCTGGGAACATGACATCGGTTTGGATTCCGGTACCCTGTTGCCTGGGAACATGAAATCGGTTTGATTCTGGAAACCTGTGGCCTGGGAATATGACTGAGGTTTGATGGTGGTACCCTATGGCCTGGCAACATGACTGAAGTTTGATTCTGGATCCCTGTGTCCTGGGAACATGACTGAGGCGTGATTCTGGAAAACTGTGGCCTGGGAACATGACATCTATTTAGATTGTGGAATACTGTGCCCCGGGAACCTGACTGAGCCTTGGTTCTGGAACCCTGTGGACTGGGAACATGACTGAGGTTTTATTCTGGAACCCTGTAGCCTGGGAACATAACTGAGGATTGATTCTGGAAACCTGTGGCCTGGGAACATGACATTGGTGGATTCTGGAACCCTGAGGCCTGGGAACAAGACATCTGTTTAGATTGTGGAATACTGTGCCCCGTGAACCTGACTGAGCCTCGGTTCTGGAACCCTGTGGACTGGGAACATGACTGAGGTTTTATTCTGGAACCCTGTAGCCTGGGAACATAACTGAGGATTGATTCTGGAATCTTGTGGCCTGGGAAAATGACAACGGTGGATTCTGGAACCCTGTGGCCTGGGAACATGAGAACGGTTTGATTCTGGAACCCTGTGGCCTGGGAACATGCCTGAGGTTTGATGGTGGAAACCTGTGGCCTGGCAACATGACTGAGGTTTGATTCTGGAAGACTGTGGCTAGGGAACATGATATCGGGTTGATTCTGGAAACCTGTGTCCTGGGAACAAGACTGAGGTTTGATTCTGGAACCCTGTGCCTTGGGAACATGACTGAGGTTTGTTTCTGGAAACCTGTTCCCTGGGAACATGACTGAGGTTTGATTCTGGACACCTGTGTCCTGGGAACATGACTGAGGTTTGATTGTTGAATCCTGTGGCCTGCGAACATGACTCAGGTTTGATTCTGGAACCATGTGTCCTGGGAATATGACTGAGGTTTGATTCTGGAAGCCTTTGGCCTGGGAAAATGACTGAGGTTTCATTGTGGAAACATGTGGCTTGGGATGATGACTGAGGTTTGATGGTGGAACACTATGGCCTGGCAAAATGACTGAGGCTTGATTCTGGAACCCTGTGGCCTAGCAACTTGACTGAGGTGTGATGGCAGAAACCTGTGGCCTGGCAACATGACTGAGTTTGATTGTGGCACCCTGTGCACGGGGAACATGACTGAGGCCTGATACTGGAACCCCGTGGCGTGGGAACTTGACATTGGTTTGTTTCTGGAGCCCTGTTTACTGGGAACATGACTGAGGTTTGATGGTTGACACCTGTGGCCTGGCAACATGATTGAGGTTTGATAGTGGAACCCTCAGGCTTGGGAACATGAGTGAGGCTTGATGGTGGAACCCTGTGGCCTGGCAACATGAGTGAGGCTTGATGGTGGAACCCTGTGGCTTGGCAAGATGACTTAGGTTTGATTGTGGAACAGTCTTTCCTGGGAACATGACTGAGGCTTGATGGTGGAACCGTGGCCTAGCAACAGGACAGAGGTTTGATTGTGGAACCCTCTGGCCTGGGAACATGACTGAGGTTTAATTGTGGAACCCTGTGGCCTGGGAACATGACTGGGAGTTTATTTCTGAAACCTGTGTCCAGGGAACAAGACTGAGGTTTTATTCTGGAACCATGTGGCCTGGGAATATGACTGAGGTTTGATTCTGGAAACCATTGGCCTGGGAAGATGACTGATGTTAGAGTGTGGAATCCTGTGGCCTGGGAACATGACATCGGTGGATTCTGGAACCCTGTGGCCTGGGAACATGCCTGAGGTTTGATGGTGGAAACCTGTGGCCTGGCAACAGGACTGAGGTTTGATTCTGGAAGACTGTGGCTAGGCAACATGATATCGGGTTGATTCTGGCAACCTGTGTCCTGGGAACAAGACTGAGGTTTGATTCTGGAACCCTGTGCCTTGGGAACATGACTGAGGTTTGTTTCTGGAAGCCTGTTCCCTGGGAACATGACTGAGGCTTGATGGTGGAACCGTGGTCTGGCAACAGAACTGAGGTTTGATTGTGGAACCCTCTGGCCTGGGAATATGACTGAGGTTTAATTGAGGAACCCTGTGGCCTGGGAACATGACTGGGATTTTATTTCTGAAACCTGTGTCCACGGAACATGACTGAGGTTTTATTCTGGAACCCTGTGTCCTGGGAACACAAGTGAGGTTTGATTCTGGAACCATGTGGCCTGGCAATATGACTGAGGTTTGATTCTGGAAACCATTGGACTGGGAAGATGACTGATGTTAGAGTGTGGAATCCTGTGGCCTGGGAACATGACATCGGTTTGGATTCCGGTACCCTGTTGCCTGGGAACATGAAATCGGTATGATTCTGGAAACCTGTGGCCTGGGAATATGACTGAGGTTTGATGGTGGTACCCTATGGCCTGGCAACATGACTGAAGTTTGATTCTGGATCCCTGTGTCCTGGGAACATGACTGAGGCGAGATTCTGGAAAACTGTGGCCTGGGAACATGACATCTATTTAGATTGTGGAATACTGTGCCCCGGGAACCTGACTGAGCCTTGGTTCTGGAACCCTGTGGACTGGGAACATGACTGAGGTTTTATTCTGGAACCCTGTAGCCTGGGAACATAACTGAGGATTGATTCTGGAACCCTGTGGCCTGGGAACATGACATCGGTGGATTCTGGAACCCTGAGGCCTGGGAACATGACATCTGTTTAGATTGTGGAATACTGTGCCCCGGGAACCTGACTGAGCCTCGATTCTGGAACCCTGTGGACTGGGAACATGACTGAGGTTCTATTCTGGAACCCTGTAGCCTGGGAACATAACTGAGGATTGATTCTGGAATCTTGTGGCCTGGGAAAATGAGAATGGTGGATTCTGGAACCCTGTGGCCTGGGAACATGAGAACGGTTTGATTCTGGAACCCTGTGGCCTGGGAACATGCCTGAGGTTTGATGGTGGAAACCTGTGGCCTGGCAACATGATTGAGGTTTGATTCTGGAAGACTGTGGCTAGGGAACATGATATCGGGTTCATTCTGGAAACCTGTGTCCTGGGAACAAGACTGAGGTTTGATTCTGGAACCCTGTGCCTTGGGAACATGACTGAGGTTTGTTTCTGGAAACCTGTTCCCTGGGAACATGACTGAGGTTTGATTCTGGACACCTGTGTCCTGGGAACATGACTGAGGTTTGATTGCTGAAACGTGTGGCCTGCGAACATGTCTCAGGTTTGATTCTGGAACCATGTGTCCTTGGAATATGACTGAGGTTTGATTCTGGAAACCTTTGGCCTGGGAAAATGACTGAGGTTTCATTGTGGAAACATGTGGCTTGGGATCATGACTGCGGTTTGATGGTGGAACTCTATGGCCTGGCAAAATGACTGAGGATTGATTCTGGAACCCTGTGGCCTGGCAACTTGACTGAGGTGTGATGGCAGAAACCTGTGGACTGGCAACATGACTGAGTTTGATTGTGGCACCCTGTGCACGGGGAACATGACTGAGGCCTGATACTGGAACCCCGTGGCGTGGGAACTTGACATTGGTTTGATTCTGGAGCCCTGTTTACTGGGAACATGACTGAGGTTTGATGGTTGACACCTGTGGCCTGGCAACATGATTGAGGTTTGATAGTGGAACCCTCAGGCTTGGGAACATGAGTGAGGCTTGATGGTGGAACCCTGTGGCCTGGCAACATGAGTGAGGCTTGATGGTGGAACCCTGTGGCTTGGCAAGATGACTTAGGTTTGATTGTGGAACAGTCTTTCCTGGGAACATGACTGAGGCTTGATGGTGGAACCGTGGCCTAGCAACAGGACAGAGGTTTGATTGTGGAACCCTCTGGCCTGGGAATATGACTGAGGTTTAATTGTGGAACCCTGTGGCCTGGGAACATGACTGGGAGTTTATTTCTGAAACCTGTGTCCAGGGAACAAGACTGAGGTTTTATTCTGGAACCATGTGGCCTGGGAATATGACTGAGGTTTGATTCTGGAAACCATTGGCCTGGGAAGATGACTGATGTTAGAGTGTGGAATCCTGTGGCCTGGGAACATGACATCGGTGGATTCTGGAACCCTGTGGCCTGGGAACATGCCTGAGGTTTGATGGTGGAAACCTGTGGCCTGGCAACCGGACTGAGGTTTGATTCTGGAAGACTGTGGCTAGGCAACATGATATCGGGTTGATCCTGGCAACCTGTGTCCTGGGAAGAAGACTGAGGTTTGATTCTGGAACCCTGTGCCTTGGGAACATGACTGAGGTTTGTTTCTGGAAGCCTGTTCCCTGGGAACATGACTGAGGCTTGATGGTGGAACCGTGGTCTGGCAACAGAACTGAGGTTTGATTGTGGAACCCTCTGGCCTGGGAATATGACTGAGGTTTAATTGAGGAACCCTGTGGCCTGGGAACATGACTGGGATTTTATTTCTGAAAGCTGTGTCCACGGAACATGACTGAGGTTTTATTCTGGAACCCTGTGTCCTGGGAAGACAACTGAGGTTTGATTCTGCAACCATGTGGCCTGGCAATATGACTGAGGTTTGATTCTGGAAACCATTGGACTGGGAAGATGACTGATGTTAGAGTGTGGAATCCTGTGGACTGGGAACATGACATCGGTTTGGATTCCGGTACCCTGTTGCCTGGGAACATGAAATCGGTTTGATTCTGGAAACCTGTGGCCTGGGAATATGACTGAGGTTTGATGGTGGTACCCTATGGCCTGGCAACATGACTGACGTTTGATTCTGGATCCCTGTGTCCTGGGAACATGACTGAGGCGTGATTCTGGAAAACTGTGGCCTGGGAACATGACATCTATTTAGATTGTGGAATACTGTGCCCCGGGAACCTGACTGAGCCTTGGTTCTGGAACCCTGTGGACTGGGAACATGACTGAGCTTTTATTCTGGAACCCTGTAGCCTGGGAACATAACTGAGGATTGATTCTGGAAACCTGTGGCCTGGGAACATGACATTGGTGGATTCTGGAACCCTGAGGCCTGGGAACAAGACATCTGTTTAGATTGTGGAATACTGTGCCCCGTGAACCTGACTGAGCCTCGGTTCTGGAACCCTGTGGACTGGGAACATGACTGAGGTTTTATTCTGGAACCCTGTAGCCTGGGAACATAACTGAGGATTGATTCTGGAATCTTGTGGCCTGGGAAAATGACAACGGTGGATTCTGGAACCCTGTGGCCTGGGAACATGAGAACGGTTTGATTCTGGAACCCTGTGGCCTGGGAACATGCCTGAGGTTTGATGGTGGAAACCTGTGGCCTGGCAACATGACTGAGGTTTGATTCTGGAAGACTGTGGCTAGGGAACATGATATCGGGTTGATTCTGGAAACCTGTGTCCTGGGAACAAGACTGAGGTTTGATTCTGGAACCCTGTGCCTTGGGAACATGACTGAGGTTTGTTTCTGGAAACCTGTTCCCTGGGAACATGACTGAGGTTTGATTCTGGACACCTGTGTCCTGGGAACATGACTGAGGTTTGATTGCTGAATCCTGTGGCCTGCGAACATGACTCAGGTTTGATTCTGGAACCATGTGTCCTGGGAATATGACTGAGGTTTGATTCTGGAAGCCTTTGGCCTGGGAAAATGACTGAGGTTTCATTGTGGAAACATGTGGCTTGGGATGATGACTGAGGTTTGATGGTGGAACACTATGGCCTGGCAAAATGACTGAGGCTTGATTCTGGAACCCTGTGGCCTAGCAACTTGACTGAGGTGTGATGGCAGAAACCTGTGGCCTGGCAACATGACTGAGTTTGATTGTGGCACCCTGTGCACGGGGAACATGACTGAGGCCTGATACTGGAACCCCGTGGCGTGGGAACTTGACATTGGTTTGTTTCTGGAGCCCTGTTTACTGGGAACATGACTGAGGTTTGATGGTTGACACCTGTGGCCTGGCAACATGATTGAGGTTTGATAGTGGAACCCTCAGGCTTGGGAACATGAGTGAGGCTTGATGGTGGAACCCTGTGGCCTGGCAACATGAGTGAGGCTTGATGGTGGAACCCTGTGGCATGGCAAGATGACTTAGGCTTGATTGTGGAACAGTCTTTCCTGGGAACATGACTGAGGCTTGATGGTGGAACCGTGGCCTAGCAACAGGACAGAGGTTTGATTGTGGAACCCTCTGGCCTGGGAACATGACTGAGGTTTAATTGTGGAACCCTGTGGCCTGGGAACATGACTGGGAGTTTATTTCTGAAACCTGTGTCCAGGGAACATGACTGAGGTTTTATTCTGGAACCCTGTGTCCTGGGAACACAACTGAGGTTTGATTCTGGAACCATGTGGCCTGGGAATATGACTGAGGTTTGATTCTGGAAACCATTGGCCTGAGAAGATGACTGATGTTAGAGTGTGGAATCCTGTGGCCTGGGAACATGACATCGGTTTGGATTCCGGTACCCTGTTGCCTGGGAATATGAAATCGATTTGATTCTGGAAACCTGTGGCCTGGGAATATGACTGAGGTTTGATGGTGGTACCCTACGGCCTGGCAACATGACTGAAGTTTGATTCTGGATCCCTGGTTCCTGGGAACATGACTGAGGCGTGATTCTTGAACACTGTGGCCTGGGAACATGACATCTATTTAGATTGTGGAATACTGTGCCCCGGGAACCTGACTGAGCCTTGGTTCTGGAACCCTGTGGACTGGGAACATGACTGAGGTTCTATTCTGGAACCCTGTAGCCTGGGAACATAACTGAGGATTGATTCTGGAACCCTGTGGCCTGGGAACATGACATCGGTGGATTCTGGAACCCTGAGGCCTGGGAACATGACATCTGTTTAGATTGTGGAATACTGTGCCCCGGGAACCTGACTGAGCCTCGATTCTGGAACCCTGTGGACTGGGAACATGACTGAGGATTGATTCTGGAATCTTGTGGCCTGGGAAAATGAGAATGGTGGATTCTGGAACCCTGTGGCCTGGGAACATGAGAACGGTTTGATTCTGGAACCCTGTGGCCTGGGAACATGCCTGAGGTTTGATGGTGGAAACCTGTGGCCTGGCAACATGATTGAGGTTTGATTCTGGAAGACTGTGGCTAGGGAACATGATATCGGGTTCATTCTGGAAACCTGTGTCCTGGGAACAAGACTGAGGTTTGATTCTGGAACCCTGTGCCTTGGGAACATGACTGAGGTTTGTTTCTGGAAACCTGTTCCCTGGGAACATGACTGAGGTTTGATTCTGGACACCTGTGTCCTGGGAACATGACTGAGGTTTGAATGCTGAATCCTGTGGCCTGCGAACATGACTCAGGTTTGATTCTGGAACCATGTGTCCTGGGAATATGACTGAGGTTTGATTCTGGAAGCCTTTGGCCTGGGATAATGACTGAGGTTTCATTGTGGAAACATGTGGCTTGGGATCATGACTGAGGTTTGATGGTGGAACACTATGGCCTGGCAAAATGACTGAGGCTTGATTCTGGAACCCTGTGGCCTGGCAACTTGACTGAGGTGTGATGGCAGAAACCTGTGGCCTGGCAACATGACTGAGTTTGATTGTGGCACCCTGTGCACGGGGAACATGACTGAGGCCTGATACTGGAAACCCGTGGCGTGGGAACTTGACATTGGTTTGATTCTGGAGCCCTGTTTTCTGGGAACATGACTGAGGTTTGATGGTTGACACCTGTGGCCTGGCAACATGATTGAGGTTTGATAGTGGAACCCTCAGGTTTGGGAACATGAGTGAGGCTTGATGGTGGAACCCTGTGGCCTGGCAACATGAGTGAGGCTTGATGGTGGAACCCTGTGGCTTGGCAAGATGACTTAGGTTTGATTGTGGAACAGTCTTTCCTGGGAACATGACTGAGGCTTGATGGTGGAACCGTGGCCTAGCAACAGGACAGAGGTTTGATTGTGGAACCCTCTGGCCTGGGAATATGACTGAGGTTTAATTGTGGAACCCTGTGGCCTGGGAACATGACTGGGAGTTTATTTCTGAAACCTGTGTCCAGGGAACAAGACTGAGGTTTTATTCTGGAACCATGTGACCTGGGAATATGACTGAGGTTTGATTCTGGAAACCATTGGCCTGGGAAGATGACTGATGTTAGAGTGTGGAATCCTGTGGCCTGGGAACATGACATCGGTGGATTCTGGAACCCTGTGTCCTGGGAACATGCCTGAGGTTTGATGGTGGAAACCTGTGGCCTGGCAACAGGACTGAGGTTTGATTCTGGAAGACTGTGGCTAGGCAACATGATATCGGGTTGATTCTGGCAACCTGTGTCCTGGGAAGAAGACTGAGGTTTGATTCTGGAACCCTGTGCCTTGGGAACATGACTGAGGTTTGTTTCTGGAAGCCTGTTCCCTGGGAACATGACTGAGGCTTGATGGTGGAACCGTGGTCTGGCAACAGAACTGAGGTTTGATTGTGGAACCCTCTGGCCTGGGAATATGACTGAGGTTTAATTGAGGAACCCTGTGGCCTGGGAACATGACTGGGATTTTATTTCTGAAAGCTGTGTCCACGGAACATGACTGAGGTTTTATTCTGGAACCCTGTGTCCTGGGAAGACAACTGAGGTTTGATTCTGGAACCATGTGGCCTGGGAATATGACTGAGGTTTGATTCTGGAAACCATTGGACTGGGAAGATGACTGATGTTAGAGTGTGGAATCCTGTGGCCTGGGAACATGACATCGGTTTGGATTCCGGTACCCTGTTGCCTGGGAACATGAAATCGGTTTGATTCTGGAAACCTGTGGCCTGGGAATATGACTGAGGTTTGATGGTGGTACCCTATGGCCTGGCAACATGACTGAAGTTTGATTCTGGATCCCTGTGTCCTGGGAACATGACTGAGGCGTGATTCTGGAAAACTGTGGCCTGGGAACATGACATCTATTTAGATTGTGGAATACTGTGCCCCGGGAACCTGACTGAGCCTTGGTTCTGGAACCCTGTGGACTGGGAACATGACTGAGCTTTTATTCTGGAACCCTGTAGCCTGGGAACATAACTGAGGATTGATTCTGGAAACCTGTGGCCTGGGAACATGACATTGGTGGATTCTGGAACCCTGAGGCCTGGGAACAAGACATCTGTTTAGATTGTGGAATACTGTGCCCCGTGAACCTGACTGAGCCTCGGTTCTGGAACCCTGTGGACTGGGAACATGACTGAGGTTTTATTCTGGAACCCTGTAGCCTGGGAACATAACTGAGGATTGATTCTGGAATCTTGTGGCCTGGGAAAATGACAACGGTGGATTCTGGAACCCTGTGGCCTGGGAACATGAGAACGGTTTGATTCTGGAACCCTGTGGCCTGGGAACATGCCTGAGGTTTGATGGTGGAAACCTGTGGCCTGGCAACATGACTGAGGTTTGATTCTGGAAGACTGTGGCTAGGGAACATGATATCGGGTTGATTCTGGAAACCTGTGTCCTGGGAACAAGACTGAGGTTTGATTCTGGAACCCTGTGCCTTGGGAACATGACTGAGGTTTGTTTCTGGAAACCTGTTCCCTGGGAACATGACTGAGGTTTGATTCTGGACACCTGTGTCCTGGGAACATGACTGAGGTTTGATTGTTGAATCCTGTGGCCTGCGAACATGACTCAGGTTTGATTCTGGAACCATGTGTCCTGGGAATATGACTGAGGTTTGATTCTGGAAGCCTTTGGCCTGGGAAAATGACTGAGGTTTCATTGTGGAAACATGTGGCTTGGGATGATGACTGAGGTTTGATGGTGGAACACTATGGCCTGGCAAAATGACTGAGGCTTGATTCTGGAACCCTGTGGCCTAGCAACTTGACTGAGGTGTGATGGCAGAAACCTGTGGCCTGGCAACATGACTGAGTTTGATTGTGGCACCCTGTGCACGGGGAACATGACTGAGGCCTGATACTGGAACCCCGTGGCGTGGGAACTTGACATTGGTTTGTTTCTGGAGCCCTGTTTACTGGGAACATGACTGAGGTTTGATGGTTGACACCTGTGGCCTGGCAACATGATTGAGGTTTGATAGTGGAACCCTCAGGCTTGGGAACATGAGTGAGGCTTGATGGTGGAACCCTGTGGCCTGGCAACATGAGTGAGGCTTGATGGTGGAACCCTGTGGCTTGGCAAGATGACTTAGGTTTGATTGTGGAACAGTCTTTCCTGGGAACATGACTGAGGCTTGATGGTGGAACCGTGGCCTAGCAACAGGACAGAGGTTTGATTGTGGAACCCTCTGGCCTGGGAACATGACTGAGGTTTAATTGTGGAACCCTGTGGCCTGGGAACATGACTGGGAGTTTATTTCTGAAACCTGTGTCCAGGGAACAAGACTGAGGTTTTATTCTGGAACCATGTGGCCTGGGAATATGACTGAGGTTTGATTCTGGAAACCATTGGCCTGGGAAGATGACTGATGTTAGAGTGTGGAATCCTGTGGCCTGGGAACATGACATCGGTGGATTCTGGAACCCTGTGGCCTGGGAACATGCCTGAGGTTTGATGGTGGAAACCTGTGGCCTGGCAACAGGACTGAGGTTTGATTCTGGAAGACTGTGGCTAGGCAACATGATATCGGGTTGATTCTGGCAACCTGTGTCCTGGGAACAAGACTGAGGTTTGATTCTGGAACCCTGTGCCTTGGGAACATGACTGAGGTTTGTTTCTGGAAGCCTGTTCCCTGGGAACATGACTGAGGCTTGATGGTGGAACCGTGGTCTGGCAACAGAACTGAGGTTTGATTGTGGAACCCTCTGGCCTGGGAATATGACTGAGGTTTAATTGAGGAACCCTGTGGCCTGGGAACATGACTGGGATTTTATTTCTGAAACCTGTGTCCACGGAACATGACTGAGGTTTTATTCTGGAACCCTGTGTCCTGGGAACACAACTGAGGTTTGATTCTGGAACCATGTGGCCTGGCAATATGACTGAGGTTTGATTCTGGAAACCATTGGACTGGGAAGATGACTGATGTTAGAGTGTGGAATCCTGTGGCCTGGGAACATGACATCGGTTTGGATTCCGGTACCCTGTTGCCTGGGAACATGAAATCGGTATGATTCTGGAAACCTGTGGCCTGGGAATATGACTGAGGTTTGATGGTGGTACCCTATGGCCTGGCAACATGACTGAAGTTTGATTCTGGATCCCTGTGTCCTGGGAACATGACTGAGGCGAGATTCTGGAAAACTGTGGCCTGGGAACATGACATCTATTTAGATTGTGGAATACTGTGCCCCGGGAACCTGACTGAGCCTTGGTTCTGGAACCCTGTGGACTGGGAACATGACTGAGGTTTTATTCTGGAACCCTGTAGCCTGGGAACATAACTGAGGATTGATTCTGGAAACCTGTGGCCTGGGAACATGACATTGGTGGATTCTGGAACCCTGAGGCCTGGGAACAAGACATCTGTTTAGATTGTGGAATACTGTGCCCCGTGAACCTGACTGAGCCTCGGTTCTGGAACCCTGTGGACTGGGAACATGACTGAGGTTTTATTCTGGAACCCTGTAGCCTGGGAACATAACTGAGGATTGATTCTGGAATCTTGTGGCCTGGGAAAATGACAACGGTGGATTCTGGAACCCTGTGGCCTGGGAACATGAGAACGGTTTGATTCTGGAACCCTGTGGCCTGGGAACATGCCTGAGGTTTGATGGTGGAAACCTGTGGCCTGGCAACATGACTGAGGTTTGATTCTGGAAGACTGTGGCTAGGGAACATGATATCGGGTTGATTCTGGAAACCTGTGTCCTGGGAACAAGACTGAGGTTTGATTCTGGAACCCTGTGCCTTGGGAACATGACTGAGGTTTGTTTCTGGAAACCTGTTCCCTGGGAACATGACTGAGGTTTGATTCTGGACACCTGTGTCCTGGGAACATGACTGAGGTTTGATTGTTGAATCCTGTGGCCTGCGAACATGACTCAGGTTTGATTCTGGAACCATGTGTCCTGGGAATATGACTGAGGTTTGATTCTGGAAGCCTTTGGCCTGGGAAAATGACTGAGGTTTCATTGTGGAAACATGTGGCTTGGGATGATGACTGAGGTTTGATGGTGGAACACTATGGCCTGGCAAAATGACTGAGGCTTGATTCTGGAACCCTGTGGCCTAGCAACTTGACTGAGGTGTGATGGCAGAAACCTGTGGCCTGGCAACATGACTGAGTTTGATTGTGGCACCCTGTGCACGGGGAACATGACTGAGGCCTGATACTGGAACCCCGTGGCGTGGGAACTTGACATTGGTTTGTTTCTGGAGCCCTGTTTACTGGGAACATGACTGAGGTTTGATGGTTGACACCTGTGGCCTGGCAACATGATTGAGGTTTGATAGTGGAACCCTCAGGCTTGGGAACATGAGTGAGGCTTGATGGTGGAACCCTGTGGCCTGGCAACATGAGTGAGGCTTGATGGTGGAACCCTGTGGCTTGGCAAGATGACTTAGGTTTGATTGTGGAACAGTCTTTCCTGGGAACATGACTGAGGCTTGATGGTGGAACCGTGGCCTAGCAACAGGACAGAGGTTTGATTGTGGAACCCTCTGGCCTGGGAACATGACTGAGGTTTAATTGTGGAACCCTGTGGCCTGGGAACATGACTGGGAGTTTATTTCTGAAACCTGTGTCCAGGGAACAAGACTGAGGTTTTATTCTGGAACCATGTGGCCTGGGAATATGACTGAGGTTTGATTCTGGAAACCATTGGCCTGGGAAGATGACTGATGTTAGAGTGTGGAATCCTGTGGCCTGGGAACATGACATCGGTGGATTCTGGAACCCTGTGGCCTGGGAACATGCCTGAGGTTTGATGGTGGAAACCTGTGGCCTGGCAACAGGACTGAGGTTTGATTCTGGAAGACTGTGGCTAGGCAACATGATATCGGGTTGATTCTGGCAACCTGTGTCCTGGGAACAAGACTGAGGTTTGATTCTGGAACCCTGTGCCTTGGGAACATGACTGAGGTTTGTTTCTGGAAGCCTGTTCCCTGGGAACATGACTGAGGCTTGATGGTGGAACCGTGGTCTGGCAACAGAACTGAGGTTTGATTGTGGAACCCTCTGGCCTGGGAATATGACTGAGGTTTAATTGAGGAACCCTGTGGCCTGGGAACATGACTGGGATTTTATTTCTGAAACCTGTGTCCACGGAACATGACTGAGGTTTTATTCTGGAACCCTGTGTCCTGGGAACACAAGTGAGGTTTGATTCTGGAACCATGTGGCCTGGCAATATGACTGAGGTTTGATTCTGGAAACCATTGGACTGGGAAGATGACTGATGTTAGAGTGTGGAATCCTGTGGCCTGGGAACATGACATCGGTTTGGATTCCGGTACCCTGTTGCCTGGGAACATGAAATCGGTATGATTCTGGAAACCTGTGGCCTGGGAATATGACTGAGGTTTGATGGTGGTACCCTATGGCCTGGCAACATGACTGAAGTTTGATTCTGGATCCCTGTGTCCTGGGAACATGACTGAGGCGAGATTCTGGAAAACTGTGGCCTGGGAACATGACATCTATTTAGATTGTGGAATACTGTGCCCCGGGAACCTGACTGAGCCTTGGTTCTGGAACCCTGTGGACTGGGAACATGACTGAGGTTTTATTCTGGAACCCTGTAGCCTGGGAACATAACTGAGGATTGATTCTGGAACCCTGTGGCCTGGGAACATGACATCGGTGGATTCTGGAACCCTGAGGCCTGGGAACATGACATCTGTTTAGATTGTGGAATACTGTGCCCCGGGAACCTGACTGAGCCTCGATTCTGGAACCCTGTGGACTGGGAACATGACTGAGGTTCTATTCTGGAACCCTGTAGCCTGGGAACATAACTGAGGATTGATTCTGGAATCTTGTGGCCTGGGAAAATGAGAATGGTGGATTCTGGAACCCTGTGGCCTGGGAACATGAGAACGGTTTGATTCTGGAACCCTGTGGCCTGGGAACATGCCTGAGGTTTGATGGTGGAAACCTGTGGCCTGGCAACATGATTGAGGTTTGATTCTGGAAGACTGTGGCTAGGGAACATGATATCGGGTTCATTCTGGAAACCTGTGTCCTGGGAACAAGACTGAGGTTTGATTCTGGAACCCTGTGCCTTGGGAACATGACTGAGGTTTGTTTCTGGAAACCTGTTCCCTGGGAACATGACTGAGGTTTGATTCTGGACACCTGTGTCCTGGGAACATGACTGAGGTTTGATTGCTGAAACGTGTGGCCTGCGAACATGTCTCAGGTTTGATTCTGGAACCATGTGTCCTTGGAATATGACTGAGGTTTGATTCTGGAAACCTTTGGCCTGGGAAAATGACTGAGGTTTCATTGTGGAAACATGTGGCTTGGGATCATGACTGCGGTTTGATGGTGGAACTCTATGGCCTGGCAAAATGACTGAGGATTGATTCTGGAACCCTGTGGCCTGGCAACTTGACTGAGGTGTGATGGCAGAAACCTGTGGACTGGCAACATGACTGAGTTTGATTGTGGCACCCTGTGCACGGGGAACATGACTGAGGCCTGATACTGGAACCCCGTGGCGTGGGAACTTGACATTGGTTTGATTCTGGAGCCCTGTTTACTGGGAACATGACTGAGGTTTGATGGTTGACACCTGTGGCCTGGCAACATGATTGAGGTTTGATAGTGGAACCCTCAGGCTTGGGAACATGAGTGAGGCTTGATGGTGGAACCCTGTGGCCTGGCAACATGAGTGAGGCTTGATGGTGGAACCCTGTGGCTTGGCAAGATGACTTAGGTTTGATTGTGGAACAGTCTTTCCTGGGAACATGACTGAGGCTTGATGGTGGAACCGTGGCCTAGCAACAGGACAGAGGTTTGATTGTGGAACCCTCTGGCCTGGGAATATGACTGAGGTTTAATTGTGGAACCCTGTGGCCTGGGAACATGACTGGGAGTTTATTTCTGAAACCTGTGTCCAGGGAACAAGACTGAGGTTTTATTCTGGAACCATGTGGCCTGGGAATATGACTGAGGTTTGATTCTGGAAACCATTGGCCTGGGAAGATGACTGATGTTAGAGTGTGGAATCCTGTGGCCTGGGAACATGACATCGGTGGATTCTGGAACCCTGTGGCCTGGGAACATGCCTGAGTTTTGATGGTGGAAACCTGTGGCCTGGCAACCGGACTGAGGTTTGATTCTGGAAGACTGTGGCTAGGCAACATGATATCGGGTTGATCCTGGCAACCTGTGTCCTGGGAAGAAGACTGAGGTTTGATTCTGGAACCCTGTGCCTTGGGAACATGACTGAGGTTTGTTTCTGGAAGCCTGTTCCCTGGGAACATGACTGAGGCTTGATGGTGGAACCGTGGTCTGGCAACAGAACTGAGGTTTGATTGTGGAACCCTCTGGCCTGGGAATATGACTGAGGTTTAATTGAGGAACCCTGTGGCCTGGGAACATGACTGGGATTTTATTTCTGAAAGCTGTGTCCACGGAACATGACTGAGGTTTTATTCTGGAACCCTGTGTCCTGGGAAGACAACTGAGGTTTGATTCTGCAACCATGTGGCCTGGCAATATGACTGAGGTTTGATTCTGGAAACCATTGGACTGGGAAGATGACTGATGTTAGAGTGTGGAATCCTGTGGACTGGGAACATGACATCGGTTTGGATTCCGGTACCCTGTTGCCTGGGAACATGAAATCGGTTTGATTCTGGAAACCTGTGGCCTGGGAATATGACTGAGGTTTGATGGTGGTACCCTATGGCCTGGCAACATGACTGACGTTTGATTCTGGATCCCTGTGTCCTGGGAACATGACTGAGGCGTGATTCTGGAAAACTGTGGCCTGGGAACATGACATCTATTTAGATTGTGGAATACTGTGCCCCGGGAACCTGACTGAGCCTTGGTTCTGGAACCCTGTGGACTGGGAACATGACTGAGCTTTTATTCTGGAACCCTGTAGCCTGGGAACATAACTGAGGATTGATTCTGGAAACCTGTGGCCTGGGAACATGACATTGGTGGATTCTGGAACCCTGAGGCCTGGGAACAAGACATCTGTTTAGATTGTGGAATACTGTGCCCCGTGAACCTGACTGAGCCTCGGTTCTGGAACCCTGTGGACTGGGAACATGACTGAGGTTTTATTCTGGAACCCTGTAGCCTGGGAACATAACTGAGGATTGATTCTGGAATCTTGTGGCCTGGGAAAATGACAACGGTGGATTCTGGAACCCTGTGGCCTGGGAACATGAGAACGGTTTGATTCTGGAACCCTGTGGCCTGGGAACATGCCTGAGGTTTGATGGTGGAAACCTGTGGCCTGGCAACATGACTGAGGTTTGATTCTGGAAGACTGTGGCTAGGGAACATGATATCGGGTTGATTCTGGAAACCTGTGTCCTGGGAACAAGACTGAGGTTTGATTCTGGAACCCTGTGCCTTGGGAACATGACTGAGGTTTGTTTCTGGAAACCTGTTCCCTGGGAACATGACTGAGGTTTGATTCTGGACACCTGTGTCCTGGGAACATGACTGAGGTTTGATTGCTGAATCCTGTGGCCTGCGAACATGACTCAGGTTTGATTCTGGAACCATGTGTCCTGGGAATATGACTGAGGTTTGATTCTGGAAGCCTTTGGCCTGGGAAAATGACTGAGGTTTCATTGTGGAAACATGTGGCTTGGGATGATGACTGAGGTTTGATGGTGGAACACTATGGCCTGGCAAAATGACTGAGGCTTGATTCTGGAACCCTGTGGCCTAGCAACTTGACTGAGGTGTGATGGCAGAAACCTGTGGCCTGGCAACATGACTGAGTTTGATTGTGGCACCCTGTGCACGGGGAACATGACTGAGGCCTGATACTGGAACCCCGTGGCGTGGGAACTTGACATTGGTTTGTTTCTGGAGCCCTGTTTACTGGGAACATGACTGAGGTTTGATGGTTGACACCTGTGGCCTGGCAACATGATTGAGGTTTGATAGTGGAACCCTCAGGCTTGGGAACATGAGTGAGGCTTGATGGTGGAACCCTGTGGCCTGGCAACATGAGTGAGGCTTGATGGTGGAACCCTGTGGCATGGCAAGATGACTTAGGCTTGATTGTGGAACAGTCTTTCCTGGGAACATGACTGAGGCTTGATGGTGGAACCGTGGCCTAGCAACAGGACAGAGGTTTGATTGTGGAACCCTCTGGCCTGGGAACATGACTGAGGTTTAATTGTGGAACCCTGTGGCCTGGGAACATGACTGGGAGTTTATTTCTGAAACCTGTGTCCAGGGAACAAGACTGAGGTTTTATTCTGGAACCATGTGGCCTGGGAATATGACTGAGGTTTGATTCTGGAAACCATTGGCCTGGGAAGATGACTGATGTTAGAGTGTGGAATCCTGTGGCCTGGGAACATGACATCGGTGGATTCTGGAACCCTGTGGCCTGGGAACATGCCTGAGGTTTGATGGTGGACACCTGTGGCCTGGCAACAGGACTGAGGTTTGATTCTGGAAGACTGTGGCTAGGCAACATGATATCGGGTTGATTCTGGCAACCTGTGTCCTGGGAACAAGACTGAGGTTTGATTCTGGAACCCTGTGCCTTGGGAACATGACTGAGGTTTGTTTCTGGAAGCCTGTTCCCTGGGAACATGACTGAGGCTTGATGGTGGAACCGTGGTCTGGCAACAGAACTGAGGTTTGATTGTGGAACCCTCTGGCCTGGGAATATGACTGAGGTTTAATTGAGGAACCCTGTGGCCTGGGAACATGACTGGGATTTTATTTCTGAAACCTGTGTCCACGGAACATGACTGAGGTTTTATTCTGGAACCCTGTGTCCTGGGAACACAACTGAGGTTTGATTCTGGAACCATGTGGCCTGGCAATATGACTGAGGTTTGATTCTGGAAACCATTGGACTGGGAAGATGACTGATGTTAGAGTGTGGAATCCTGTGGCCTGGGAACATGACATCGGTTTGGATTCCGGTACCCTGTTGCCTGGGAACATGAAATCGGTATGATTCTGGAAACCTGTGGCCTGGGAATATGACTGAGGTTTGATGGTGGTACCCTATGGCCTGGCAACATGACTGAAGTTTGATTCTGGATCCCTGTGTCCTGGGAACATGACTGAGGCGAGATTCTGGAAAACTGTGGCCTGGGAACATGACATCTATTTAAATTGTGGAATACTGTGCCCCGGGAACCTGACTGAGCCTTGGTTCTGGAACCCTGTGGACTGGGAACATGACTGAGGTTTTATTCTGGAACCCTGTAGCCTGGGAACATAACTGAGGATTGATTCTGGAACCCTGTGGCCTGGGAACATGACATCGGTGGATTCGGGAAACCTGAGGCCTGGGAACATGACATCTGTTTAGATTGTGGAATACTGTGCCCCGGGAACCTGACTGAGCCTTGGTTCTGGAACCCTGTGGACTGGGAACATGACTGAGGTTCTATTCTGGAACCCTGTAGCCTGGGAACATAACTGAGGATTGATTCTGGAATCTTGTGGCCTGGGAAAATGACAACGGTGGATTCTGGAACCCTGTGGCCTGGGAACATAAGAACGGTTTGATTCTGGAACCCTGTGGCCTGGGAACATGCCTGAGGTTTGATGGTGGAAACCTGTGGCCTGGCAACAGGACTGAGGTTTGATTCTGGAAGACTGTGGCTAGGGAACATGATATCGGGTTGATTCTGGCAACCTGTGTCCTGGAAACAAGACTGAGGTTTGATTCTGGAACCCTGTGCCTTGGGAACATGACTGAGGTTTGTTTCTGGAAGCCTGTTCCCTGGGAACATGACTGAGGCTTGATGGTGGAACCGTGGTCTGGCAACAGAACTGAGGTTTGATTGTGGAACCCTCTGGCCTGGGAATATGACTGAGGTTTAATTGT
This sequence comes from Balaenoptera physalus, assembly GCF_965194825.1. Classification (NCBI taxonomy): domain Eukaryota; kingdom Metazoa; phylum Chordata; class Mammalia; order Artiodactyla; family Balaenopteridae; genus Balaenoptera; species Balaenoptera physalus. The sequence continues at coordinate 1,511,155 of NW_028126455.1, read as the reverse complement.
GGAACCCTGTGGCCTGGGAACATGACTGGGAGTTTATTTCTGAAACCTGTGTCCAGGGAACATGACTGAGGTTTTATTCTGGAACCCTGTGTCCTGGGAACACAAGTGAGGTTTGATTCTGGAACCATGTGGCCTGGGAATATGACTGAGGTTTGATTCTGGAAACCATTGGCCTGGGAAGATGACTGATGTTAGAGTGTGGAATCCTGTGGCCTGGGAACATGACATCGGTTTGGATTCCGGTACTCTGTTGCCTGGGAACATGAAATCGGTTTGATTCTGGAAACCTGTGGCCTGGGAATATGACTGAGGTTTGATGGTGGTACCCTATGACCTGGCAACATGACTGAAGTTTGACTCTGGATCCCTGTGGCCTGGGAACGTGACTGAGGCGTTATGCTGGAAAACTGTGGCCTGGGAACATGACATCTATTTAGATTGTGGAATACTGTGCCCCGGGAACCTGACTGAGCCTTGGTTCTGGAACCCTGTGGACTGGGAACATGACTGAGGTTTTATTCTGGAACCCTGTAGCCTGGGAACATAACTGAGGATTGATTCTGGAACCCTGTGGCCTGGGAACATAACATCGGTGGATTCTGGAACCCTGAGGCCTGGGAACATGACGTCTGTTTAGATTGTGGAATACTGTGCCCCGGGAACCTGACTGAGCCTCGGTTCTGGAACCCTGTGGACTGGGAACATGACTGAAGTTTTATTCTGGAACCCTGTAGCCTGGGAACATAACTGAGGATTGATTCTGGAATCTTGTGGCCTGGGAAAATGACAACTGTGGCTTCTGGAACCCTGTGGCGTGGGAACATGAGAACGGTTTGATTCTGGAACCCTGTGGCCTGGGAACATGCCTGAGGTTTGATGGTGGAAACCTGTGTCCTGCCAACATGACTGAGGTTTGATTCTGGAAGACTGTGGCTAGGGAACATGATATCGGGTTGATTCTGGAAACCTGTGTCCTGGGAACAAGACTGAGGTTTGATTCTGGAACCCTGTGCCTTGGGAACATGACTGAGGTTTGTTTCTGGAAACTTGTTCCCTGGGAACATGACTGAGGTTTGATTCTGGACACCTGTGTCCTGGGAACATGACTGAGGTTTGATTGCTGAATCCTGTGGCCTGCGAACATGACTCAGGTTTGATTCTGGAACCATGTGTCCTAGGAATATGACTGAGGTTTGTTTCTGGAAGCCTTTGGCCTGGGAAAATGACTGAGGTTTCATTGTGGAAACATGTGGCTTGGGATCATGACTAAGGTTTGATGGTGGAACACTATGGCCTGGCAAAATGACTGAGGATTGATTCTGGAACCCTGTGGCCTGGCAACTTGACTGAGGTGTGATGGCAGAAACCTGTGGCCTGGCAACATGACTGAGTTTGATTGTGGCACCCTGTGCACGGGGAACATGACTGAGGCCTGATACTGGAACCCCGTGGCGTGGGAACTTGACATTGGTTTGATTCTGGAGCCCTGTTTACTGGGAACATGACTGAGGTTTGATGGTTGACACCTGTGGCCTGGCAACATGATTGAGGTTTGATAGTGGAACCCTCAGGCTTGGGAACATGAGTGAGGCTTGATGGTGGAACCCTGGGGCCTGGCAACATGAGTGAGGCTTGATGGTGGAACCCTGTGGCTTGGCAAGATGACTTAGGTTTGATTGTGGAACAGTCTTTCCTGGGAACATGACTGAGGCTTGATGGTGGAACCGTGGCCTAGCAACAGGACAGAGGTTTGATTGTGGAACCCTCTGGCCTGGGAATATGACTGAGGTTTAATTGTGGAACCCTGTGGCCTGGGAACATGACTGGGAGTTTATTTCTGAAACCTGTGTCCAGGGAACAAGACTGAGGTTTTATTCTGGAACCATGTGGCCTGGGAATATGACTGAGGTTTGATTCTGGAAACCATTGGCCTGGGAAGATGACTGATGTTAGAGTGTGGAATCCTGTGGCCTGGGAACATGACATCGGTGGATTCTGGAACCCTGTGGCCTGGGAACATGCCTGAGGTTTGATGGTGGAAACCTGTGGCCTGGCAACCGGACTGAGTTTTGATTCTGGAAGACTGTGGCTAGGCAACATGATATCGGGTTGATCCTGGCAACCTGTGTCCTGGGAAGAAGACTGAGGTTTGATTCTGGAACCCTGTGCCTTGGGAACATGACTGAGGTTTGTTTCTGGAAGCCTGTTCCCTGGGAACATGACTGAGGCTTGATGGTGGAACCGTGGTCTGGCAACAGAACTGAGGTTTGATTGTGGAACCCTCTGGCCTGGGAATATGACTGAGGTTTAATTGAGGAACCCTGTGGCCTGGGAACATGACTGGGATTTTATTTCTGAAAGCTGTGTCCACGGAACATGACTGAGGTTTTATTCTGGAACCCTGTGTCCTGGGAAGACAACTGAGGTTTGATTCTGCAACCATGTGGCCTGGCAATATGACTGAGGTTTGATTCTGGAAACCATTGGACTGGGAAGATGACTGATGTTAGAGTGTGGAATCCTGTGGACTGGGAACATGACATCGGTTTGGATTCCGGTACCCTGTTGCCTGGGAACATGAAATCGGTTTGATTCTGGAAACCTGTGGCCTGGGAATATGACTGAGGTTTGATGGTGGTACCCTATGGCCTGGCAACATGACTGACGTTTGATTCTGGATCCCTGTGTCCTGGGAACATGACTGAGGCGTGATTCTGGAAAACTGTGGCCTGGGAACATGACATCTATTTAGATTGTGGAATACTGTGCCCCGGGAACCTGACTGAGCCTTGGTTCTGGAACCCTGTGGACTGGGAACATGACTGAGCTTTTATTCTGGAACCCTGTAGCCTGGGAACATAACTGAGGATTGATTCTGGAAACCTGTGGCCTGGGAACATGACATTGGTGGATTCTGGAACCCTGAGGCCTGGGAACAAGACATCTGTTTAGATTGTGGAATACTGTGCCCCGTGAACCTGACTGAGCCTCGGTTCTGGAACCCTGTGGACTGGGAACATGACTGAGGTTTTATTCTGGAACCCTGTAGCCTGGGAACATAACTGAGGATTGATTCTGGAATCTTGTGGCCTGGGAAAATGACAACGGTGGATTCTGGAACCCTGTGGCCTGGGAACATGAGAACGGTTTGATTCTGGAACCCTGTGGCCTGGGAACATGCCTGAGGTTTGATGGTGGAAACCTGTGGCCTGGCAACATGACTGAGGTTTGATTCTGGAAGACTGTGGCTAGGGAACATGATATCGGGTTGATTCTGGAAACCTGTGTCCTGGGAACAAGACTGAGGTTTGATTCTGGAACCCTGTGCCTTGGGAACATGACTGAGGTTTGTTTCTGGAAACCTGTTCCCTGGGAACATGACTGAGGTTTGATTCTGGACACCTGTGTCCTGGGAACATGACTGAGGTTTGATTGCTGAATCCTGTGGCCTGCGAACATGACTCAGGTTTGATTCTGGAACCATGTGTCCTGGGAATATGACTGAGGTTTGATTCTGGAAGCCTTTGGCCTGGGAAAATGACTGAGGTTTCATTGTGGAAACATGTGGCTTGGGATGATGACTGAGGTTTGATGGTGGAACACTATGGCCTGGCAAAATGACTGAGGCTTGATTCTGGAACCCTGTGGCCTAGCAACTTGACTGAGGTGTGATGGCAGAAACCTGTGGCCTGGCAACATGACTGAGTTTGATTGTGGCACCCTGTGCACGGGGAACATGACTGAGGCCTGATACTGGAACCCCGTGGCGTGGGAACTTGACATTGGTTTGTTTCTGGAGCCCTGTTTACTGGGAACATGACTGAGGTTTGATGGTTGACACCTGTGGCCTGGCAACATGATTGAGGTTTGATAGTGGAACCCTCAGGCTTGGGAACATGAGTGAGGCTTGATGGTGGAACCCTGTGGCCTGGCAACATGAGTGAGGCTTGATGGTGGAACCCTGTGGCATGGCAAGATGACTTAGGCTTGATTGTGGAACAGTCTTTCCTGGGAACATGACTGAGGCTTGATGGTGGAACCGTGGCCTAGCAACAGGACAGAGGTTTGATTGTGGAACCCTCTGGCCTGGGAACATGACTGAGGTTTAATTGTGGAACCCTGTGGCCTGGGAACATGACTGGGAGTTTATTTCTGAAACCTGTGTCCAGGGAACAAGACTGAGGTTTTATTCTGGAACCATGTGGCCTGGGAATATGACTGAGGTTTGATTCTGGAAACCATTGGCCTGGGAAGATGACTGATGTTAGAGTGTGGAATCCTGTGGCCTGGGAACATGACATCGGTGGATTCTGGAACCCTGTGGCCTGGGAACATGCCTGAGGTTTGATGGTGGACACCTGTGGCCTGGCAACAGGACTGAGGTTTGATTCTGGAAGACTGTGGCTAGGCAACATGATATCGGGTTGATTCTGGCAACCTGTGTCCTGGGAACAAGACTGAGGTTTGATTCTGGAACCCTGTGCCTTGGGAACATGACTGAGGTTTGTTTCTGGAAGCCTGTTCCCTGGGAACATGACTGAGGCTTGATGGTGGAACCGTGGTCTGGCAACAGAACTGAGGTTTGATTGTGGAACCCTCTGGCCTGGGAATATGACTGAGGTTTAATTGAGGAACCCTGTGGCCTGGGAACATGACTGGGATTTTATTTCTGAAACCTGTGTCCACGGAACATGACTGAGGTTTTATTCTGGAACCCTGTGTCCTGGGAACACAACTGAGGTTTGATTCTGGAACCATGTGGCCTGGCAATATGACTGAGGTTTGATTCTGGAAACCATTGGACTGGGAAGATGACTGATGTTAGAGTGTGGAATCCTGTGGCCTGGGAACATGACATCGGTTTGGATTCCGGTACCCTGTTGCCTGGGAACATGAAATCGGTATGATTCTGGAAACCTGTGGCCTGGGAATATGACTGAGGTTTGATGGTGGTACCCTATGGCCTGGCAACATGACTGAAGTTTGATTCTGGATCCCTGTGTCCTGGGAACATGACTGAGGCGAGATTCTGGAAAACTGTGGCCTGGGAACATGACATCTATTTAAATTGTGGAATACTGTGCCCCGGGAACCTGACTGAGCCTTGGTTCTGGAACCCTGTGGACTGGGAACATGACTGAGGTTTTATTCTGGAACCCTGTAGCCTGGGAACATAACTGAGGATTGATTCTGGAACCCTGTGGCCTGGGAACATGACATCGGTGGATTCGGGAACCCTGAGGCCTGGGAACATGACATCTGTTTAGATTGTGGAATACTGTGCCCCGGGAACCTGACTGAGCCTTGGTTCTGGAACCCTGTGGACTGGGAACATGACTGAGGTTCTATTCTGGAACCCTGTAGCCTGGGAACATAACTGAGGATTGATTCTGGAATCTTGTGGCCTGGGAAAATGACAACGGTGGATTCTGGAACCCTGTGGCCTGGGAACATAAGAACGGTTTGATTCTGGAACCCTGTGGCCTGGGAACATGCCTGAGGTTTGATGGTGGAAACCTGTGGCCTGGCAACAGGACTGAGGTTTGATTCTGGAAGACTGTGGCTAGGGAACATGATATCGGGTTGATTCTGGCAACCTGTGTCCTGGAAACAAGACTGAGGTTTGATTCTGGAACCCTGTGCCTTGGGAACATGACTGAGGTTTGTTTCTGGAAGCCTGTTCCCTGGGAACATGACTGAGGCTTGATGGTGGAACCGTGGTCTGGCAACAGAACTGAGGTTTGATTGTGGAACCCTCTGGCCTGGGAATATGACTGAGGTTTAATTGTGGAACCCTGTGGCCTGGGAACATGACTGGGAGTTTATTTCTGAAACCTGTGTCCAGGGAACATGACTGAGGTTTTATTCTGGAACCCTGTGTCCTGGGAACACAAGTGAGGTTTGATTCTGGAACCATGTGGCCTGGGAATATGACTGAGGTTTGATTCTGGAAACCATTGGCCTGGGAAGATGACTGATGTTAGAGTGTGGAATCCTGTGGCCTGGGAACATGACATCGGTTTGGATTCCGGTACTCTGTTGCCTGGGAACATGAAATCGGTTTGATTCTGGAAACCTGTGGCCTGGGAATATGACTGAGGTTTGATGGTGGTACCCTATGACCTGGCAACATGACTGAAGTTTGACTCTGGATCCCTGTGGCCTGGGAACGTGACTGAGGCGTTATGCTGGAAAACTGTGGCCTGGGAACATGACATCTATTTAGATTGTGGAATACTGTGCCCCGGGAACCTGACTGAGCCTTGGTTCTGGAACCCTGTGGACTGGGAACATGACTGAGGTTTTATTCTGGAACCCTGTAGCCTGGGAACATAACTGAGGATTGATTCTGGAACCCTGTGGCCTGGGAACATAACATCGGTGGATTCTGGAACCCTGAGGCCTGGGAACATGACGTCTGTTTAGATTGTGGAATACTGTGCCCCGGGAACCTGACTGAGCCTCGGTTCTGGAACCCTGTGGACTGGGAACATGACTGAAGTTTTATTCTGGAACCCTGTAGCCTGGGAACATAACTGAGGATTGATTCTGGAATCTTGTGGCCTGGGAAAATGACAACTGTGGCTTCTGGAACCCTGTGGCGTGGGAACATGAGAACGGTTTGATTCTGGAACCCTGTGGCCTGGGAACATGCCTGAGGTTTGATGGTGGAAACCTGTGTCCTGCCAACATGACTGAGGTTTGATTCTGGAAGACTGTGGCTAGGGAACATGATATCGGGTTGATTCTGGAAACCTGTGTCCTGGGAACAAGACTGAGGTTTGATTCTGGAACCCTGTGCCTTGGGAACATGACTGAGGTTTGTTTCTGGAAACTTGTTCCCTGGGAACATGACTGAGGTTTGATTCTGGACACCTGTGTCCTGGGAACATGACTGAGGTTTGATTGCTGAATCCTGTGGCCTGCGAACATGACTCAGGTTTGATTCTGGAACCATGTGTCCTGGGAATATGACTGAGGTTTGATTCTGGAAGCCTTTGGCCTGGGAAAATGACTGAGGTTTCTTTGTGGAAACATGTGGCTTGGGATCATGACTGAGGTTTGATGGTGGAACACTATGGCCTGGCAAAATGACTGAGGCTTGATTCTGGAACCCTGTGGCCTGGCAACTTGACTGAGGTGTGATGGCAGAAACCTGTGGCCTGGCAACATGACTGAGTTTGATTGTGGCACCCTGTGCACGGGGAACATGACTGAGGCCTGATACTGGAACCCCGTGGTGTGGGAACTTGACATTGGTTTGATTCTGGAGCCCTGTTTACTGGGAACATGACTGAGGTTTGATGGTTGACACCTGTGGCCTGGCAACATGAATGAGGTTTGATAGTGGAACCCTCTGGCTTGGGAAAATGAGTGAGGCTTGATGGTGGAACCCTGTGGCCTGGCAACATGAGTGAGGTTTGATGGTGGAACCCTGTGGCTTGGCAAGATGACTTAGGTTTGATTGTGGAACAGTCTTTCCTGGGAACATGACTGAGGTTTGATGGTGGAACCGTGGCCTAGCAACAGGACAGAGGTTTAATTGTGGAACCCTCTGGCCTGGGAATATGACTGAGGTTTAATTGTGGAACCCTGTGGCCTGGGAACATGACTGGGAGTTTATTTCTGAAACCTGTGTCCAGGGAACATGACTGAGGTTTTATTCTGGAACCATGTGGCCTGGGAATATGACTGAGGTTTGATTCTGGAAACCATTGGCCTGGGAAGATGACTGATGTTAGAGTGTGGAATCCTGTGGCCTGGGAACATGACATCGGTGGATTCTGGAACCCTGTGGCCTGGGAACATGCCTGAGGTTTGATGGTGGAAACCTGTGGCCTGGCAACAGGACTGACGTTTGATTCTGGAAGACTGTGGCTAGGGAACATGATATCGGGTTGATTCTGGAAACCTGTGTCCTGGGAATAAGACTGAGGTTTGATTCTGGAACCCTGTGCCTTGGGAACATGACTGAGGTTTGATTCTGGAAGCCTGTTCCCTGGGAACATGACTGAGGCTTGATGGTGGAACCGTGGTCTGGCAACAGAACTGAGGTTTGATTGTGGAACCCTCTGGCCTGGGAATATGACTGAGGTTTAATTGTGGAACCCTGTGGCCTGGGAACATGACTGGGATTTTATTTCTGAAACCTGTGTCCAGGGAACATGACTGAGGTTTTATTCTGGAAGCCTGTGTCCTGGGAACACAACTGAGGTTTGATTCTGGAACCATGTGGACTGGGAATATGACTGAGGTTTGATTCTGGAAACCATTGGCCTGGGAAGATGACTGATGTTAGAGTGTGGAATCCTGTGGCCTGGGAACATGACATCGGTTTGGATTCCGGTACCCTGTTGCCTGGGAACATGAAATCGGTTTGATTCTGGAAACCTGTGGCCTGGGAATATGACTGAGGTTTGATGGTGGTACCCTATGGCCTGGCAACATGACTGAAGTTTGATTCTGGATCCCTGTGTCCTGGGAACATGACTGAGGCGTGATTCTGGAAAACTGTGGCCTGGGAACATGACATCTATTTAGATTGTGGAATACTGTGCCCCGGGAACCTGACTGAGCCTTGGTTCTGGAACCCTGTGGGCTGGGAATATGACTGAGGTTTTATTCTGGAACCCTGTAGCCTGGGAACATAACTGAGGATTGATTCTGGAATCTTGTGGCCTGGGAAAATGACAACGGTGGATTCTGGAACCCTGTGGCCTGGGAACATGAGAACGGTTTGATTCTGGAACCCTGTGGCCTGGGAACATGCCTGAGGTTTGATGGTGGAAACCTGTGGCCTGGCAACATGATTGAGGTTTGATTCTTGAAGACTGTGGCTACGGAACATGATATCGGGTTGATTCTGGAAACCTGTGTCCTGGGAACAAGACTGAGGTTTGATTCTGGAACCCTGTGCCTTGGGAACATGACTGTGGTTTGTTTCTGGAAACCTGTTCCCTGGGAACATGACTGAGGTTTGATTATGGACACCTGTGTCCTGGGAACATGACTGAGGTTTGATTGCTGAAACCTGTGGCCTGCGAACATGACTCAGGTTTGATTCTGGAACCATGTGTCCTGGGAATATGACTGAGGTTTGATTCTGGAAACCATTGGCCTGGGAAGATGACTGATGTTAGAGTGTGGAATCCTGTGGCCTGGGAACATGAGATCGGTTTGGATTCCGGTACTCTGTTGCCTGGGAACATGAAATCGGTTTGATTCTGGAAACCTGTGGCCTGGGAATATGACTGAGGTTTGATGGTGGTACCCTATGGCCTGGCAACATGACTGAAGTTTGACTCTGGATCCCTGTGGCCTGGGAACGTGACTGAGGCGTTATGCTGGAAAACTGTGGCCTGGGAACATGACATCTATTTAGATTGTGGAATACTGTGCCCCGGGAACCTGACTGAGCCTTGGTTCTGGAACCCTGTGGACTGGGAACATGACTGAGGTTTTATTCTGGAACCCTGTAGCCTGGGAACATAACTGAGGATTGATTCTGGAACCCTGTGGCCTGGGAACATAACATCGGTGGATTCTGGAACCCTGAGGCCTGGGAACATGACGTCTGTTTAGATTGTGGAATACTGTGCCCCGGGAACCTGACTGAGCCTCGGTTCTGGAACCCTGTGGACTGGGAACATGACTGAAGTTTTATTCTGGAACCCTGTAGCCTGGGAACATAACTGAGGATTGATTCTGGAATCTTGTGGCCTGGGAAAATGACAACTGTGGCTTCTGGAACCCTGTGGCGTGGGAACATGAGAACGGTTTGATTCTGGAACCCTGTGGCCTGGGAACATGCCTGAGGTTTGATGGTGGAAACCTGTGTCCTGCCAACATGACTGAGGTTTGATTCTGGAAGACTGTGGCTAGGGAACATGATATCGGGTTGATTCTGGAAACCTGTGTCCTGGGAACAAGACTGAGGTTTGATTCTGGAACCCTGTGCCTTGGGAACATGACTGAGGTTTGTTTCTGGAAACCTGTTCCCTGGGAACATGACTGAGGTTTGATTCTGGACACCTGTGTCCTGGGAACATGACTGAGGTTTGATTGCTGAATCCTGTGGCCTGCGAACATGACTCAGGTTTGATTCTGGAACCATGTGTCCTAGGAATATGACTGAGGTTTGATTCTGGAAGCCTTTGGCCTGGGAAAATGACTGAGGTTTCATTGTGGAAACATGTGGCTTGGGATCATGACTGAGGTTTGATGGTGGAACACTATGGCCTGGCAAAATGACTGAGGATTGATTCTGGAACCCTGTGGCCTGGCAACTTGACTGAGGTGTGATGGCAGAAACCTGTGGCCTGGCAACATGACTGAGTTTGATTGTGGCACCCTGTGCACGGGGAACATGACTGAGGCCTGATACTGGAACCCCGTGGCGTGGGAACTTGACATTGGTTTGATTCTGGAGCCCTGTTTACTGGGAACATGACTGAGGTTTGATGGTTGACACCTGTGGCCTGGCAACATGATTGAGGTTTGTTAGTGGAACCCTCAGGCTTGGGAACATGAGTGAGGCTTGATGGTGGAACCCTGTGGCCTGGCAACATGAGTGAGGCTTGATGGTGGAACCCTGTGGCTTGGCAAGATGACTTAGGTTTGATTGTGGAACAGTCTTTCCTGGGAACATGACTGAGGCTTGATGGTGGAACCGTGGCTTAGCAACAGGACAGAGGTTTGATTGTGGAACCCTCTGGCCTGGGGTATGACTGAGGTTTAATTGTGGAACCCTGTGGCCTGGGAACATGACTGGGAGTTTATTTCTGAAACCTGTGTCCAGGGAACAAGACTGAGGTTTTATTCTGGAACCATGTGGCCTGGGAATATGACTGAGGTTTGATTCTGGAAACCATTGGCCTGGGAAGATGACTGATGTTAGAGTGTGGAATCCTGTGGCCTGGGAACATGACATCGGTGGATTCTGGAACCCTGTGGCCTGGGAACATGCCTGAGGTTTGATGGTGGAAACCTGTGGCCTGGCAACAGGACTTACGTTTGATTCTGGAAGACTGTGGCTAGGCAACATGATATCGGGTTGATTCTGGCAACCTGTGTCCTGGGAACAAGACTGAGGTTTGATTCTGGAACCCTGTGCCTTGGGAACATGACTGAGGTTTGTTTCTGGAAGCCTGTTCCCTGGGAACATGACTGAGGCTTGATGGTGGAACCGTGGTCTGGCAACAGAACTGAGGTTTGATTGTGGAACCCTCTGGCCTGGGAATATGACTGAGGTTTAATTGAGGAACCCTGTGGCCTGGGAACATGACTGGGATTTTATTTCTGAAACCTCTGTCCACGGAACATGACTGAGGTTTTATTCTGGAACCCTGTGTCCTGGGAAGACAACTGAGGTTTGATTCTGGAACCATGTGGCCTGGGAATATGACTGAGGTTTGATTCTGGAAACCATTGGCCTGGGAAGATGACTGATGTTAGAGTGTGGAATCCTGTGGCCTGGGAACATGACATCGGTTTGGATTCCGGTACCCTGTTGCCTGGGAACATGAAATCGGTTTGATTCTGGAAACCTGTGGCCTGGGAATATGACTGAGGTTTGATGGTGGTACCCTATGGCCTGGCAACATGACTGAAGTTTGATTCTGGATCCCTGTGTCCTGGGAACATGACTGAGGCGTGATTCTGGAAAACTGTGGCCTGGGAACATGACATCGGTGGATTCTGGAACCCTGAGGCCTGGGAACATGACATCTGTTTAGATTGTGGAATACTGTGCCCCGGGAACCTGACTGAGCCTCGGTTCTGGAACCCTGTGGACTGGGAACATGACTGAGGTTTTATTCTGGAACCCTGTAGCCTGGGAACATAACTGAGGATTGATTCTGGAACCCTGTGGCCTGGGAACATGACATCGGTGGATTCTGGAACCCTGAGGCCTGGGAACATGACATCTGTTTAGATTGTGGAATACTGTGCCCCGGGAACCTGACTGAGCCTCGGTTCTGGAACCCTGTGGACTGGGAACATGACTGAGGTTTTATTCTGGAACCCTGTAGCCTGGGAACATAACTGAGGATTGATTCTGGAATCTTGTGGCCTGGGAAAATGACAACGGTGGATTCTGGAACCCTTTGTCCTGGGAACATGAGAACGGTTTGATTCTGGAACCCTGTGGCCTGGGAACATGCCTGAGGTTTGATGGTGGAAACCTGTGGCCTGGCAACATGACTGAGGTTTGATTCTGGACACCTGTGTCCTGGGAACATGACTGAGGTTTGATTGCTGAAACCTGTGGCCTGCGAACATGACTCAGCTTTGATTCTGGAACCATGTGTCCTGGGAATATGACTGAGGTTTGATTCTGGAAGCCTTTGGCCTGGGAAAATGACTGAGGTTTCATTGTGGAAACATGTGGCTTGGGATCATGACTGAGGTTTGATGGTGGAACACTATGGCCTGGCAAAATGACTGAGGATTGATTCTGGAACCCTGTGGCCTGGCAACTTGACTGAGGTGTGATGGCAGAAACCTGTGGCCTGGCAACATGACTGAGTTTGATTGTGGCACCCTGTGCACGGGGAACATGACTGAGGCCTGATACTGGAACCCCGTGGCGTGGGAACTTGACATTGGTTTGATTCTGGAGCCCTGTTTACTGGGAACATGACTGAGGTTTGATGGTTGACACCTGTGGCCTGGCAACATGATTGAGGTTTGATAGTGGAACCCTCAGGCTTGGGAACATGAGTGAGGCTTGATGGTGGAACCCTGTGGCCTGGCAACATGAGTGAGGCTTGATGGTGGAACCCTGTGGCTTGGCAAGATGACTTAGGTTTGATTGTGGAACAGTCTTTCCTGGGAACATGACTGAGGCTTGATGGTGGAACCGTGGCCTAGCAACAGGACAGAGGTTTGATTGTGGAACCCTCTGGCCTGGGAATATGACTGAGGTTTAATTGTGGAACCCTGTGGCCTGGGAACATGACTGGGAGTTTATTTCTGAAACCTGTGTCCAGGGAACAAGACTGAGGTTTTATTCTGGAACCATGTGGCCTGGGAATATGACTGAGGTTTGATTCTGGAAACCATTGGCCTGGGAAGATGACTGATGTTAGAGTGTGGAATCCTGTGGCCTGGGAACATGACATCGGTGGATTCTGGAACCCTGTGGCCTGGGAACATGCCTGAGGTTTGATGGTGGAAACCTGTGGCCTGGCAACAGGACTGAGGTTTGATTCTGGAAGACTGTGGCTAGGCAACATGATATCGGGTTTATTCTGGCAACCTGTGTCCTGGGAACAAGACTGAGGTTTGATTCTGGAACCCTGTGCCTTGGGAACATGACTGAGGTTTGTTTCTGGAAGCCTGTTCCCTGGGAACATGACTGAGGCTTGATGGTGGAACCGTGGTCTGGCAACAGAACTGAGGTTTGATTGTGGAACCCTCTGGCCTGGGAATATGACTGAGGTTTAATTGAGGAACCCTGTGGCCTGGGAACATGACTGGGATTTTATTTCTGAAACCTGTGTCCACGGAACATGACTGAGGTTTTATTCTGGAACCCTGTGTCCTGGGAAGACAACTGAGGTTTGATTCTGGAACCATGTGGCCTGGGAATATGACTGAGGTTTGATTCTGGAAACCATTGGACTGGGAAGATGACTGATGTTAGAGTGTGGAATCCTGTGGCCTGGGAACATGACATCGGTTTGGATTCCGGTACCCTGTTGCCTGGGAAGATGAAATCGGTTTGATTCTGGAAACCTGTGGCCTGGGAATATGACTGAGGTTTGATGGTGGTACCCTATGGCCTGGCAACATGACTGAAGTTTGATTCTGGATCCCTGTGTCCTGGGAACATGACTGAGGCGTGATTCTGGAAAACTGTGGCCTGGGAACATGACATCTATTTAGATTGTGGAATACTGTGCCCCGGGAACCTGACTGAGCCTTGGTTCTGGAACCCTGTGGACTGGGAACATGACTGAGGTTCTATTCTGGAACCCTGTAGCCTGGGAACATAACTGAGGATTGATTCTGGAACCCTGTGGCCTGGGAACATGACATCGGTGGATTCTGGAACCCTGAGGCCTGGGAACATGACATCTGTTTAGATTGTGGAATACTGTGCCCCGGGAACCTGACTGAGCCTCGGTTCTGGAACCCTGTGGACTGGGAACATGACTGAGGTTCTATTCTGGAACCCTGTAGCCTGGGAACATAACTGAGGATTGATTCTGGAATCTTGTGGCCTGGGAAAATGACAATGGTGGATTCCGGAACCCTGTGGCCTGGGAACATGAGAACGGTTTGATTCTGGAACCCTGTGGCCTGGGAACATGCCTGAGGTTTGATGGTGGAAACCTGTGGCCTGGCAACATGACTGAGGTTTGATTCTGGAAGACTGTGGCTAGGGAACATGATATCGGGTTGATTCTGGAAAACTGTGTCATGGGAACAAGACTGAGGTTTGATTCTGGAACCCTGAGCCTTGGGAACATGACTGAGGTTTGTTTCTGGAAACCTGTTCCCTGGGAACATGACTCAGGTTAGATTCTGGAACCATGTGTCCTGGGAATATGACTGAGGTTTGATTCTGGAAGCCTTTGGCCTGGGAAAATGACTGAGGTTTCATTGTGGAAACATGTGGCTTGGGATCATGACTGAGGTTTGATGGTGGAACACTATGGCCTGGCAAAATGACTGAGGCTTGATTCTGGAACCCTGTGGCCTGGCAACTTGACTGAGGTGTGATGGCAGAAACCTGTGGCCTGGCAACATGACTGAGTTTGATTGTGGCACCCTGTGCACGGGGAACATGACTGAGGCCTGATACTGGAACCCCGTGGTGTGGGAACTTGACATTGGTTTGATTCTGGAGCCCTGTTTACTGGGAACATGACTGAGGTTTGATGGTTGACACCTGTGGCCTGGCAACATGAATGAGGTTTGATAGTGGAACCCTCAGGCTTGGGAACATGAGTGAGGCTTGATGGTGGAACCCTGTGGCCTGGCAACATGAGTGAGGCTTGATGGTGGAACCCTGTGGCTTGGCAAGATGACGTAGGTTTGATTGTGGAACAGTCTTTCCTGGGAACATGACTGAGGTTTGATGGTGGAACCGTGGCCTAGCAACAGGACAGAGGTTTAATTGTGGAACCCTCTGGCCTGGGGTATGACTGAGGTTTAATTGTGGAACCCTGTGGCCTGGGAACATGACTGGGAGTTTATTTCTGAAACCTGTGTCCAGGGAACAAGACTGAGGTTTTATTCTGGAACCATGTGGCCTGGGAATATGACTGAGGTTTGATTCTGGAAACCATTGGCCTGGGAAGATGACTGATGTTAGAGTGTGGAATCCTGTGGCCTGGGAACATGACATCGGTGGATTCTGGAACCCTGTGGCCTGGGAACATGCCTGAGGTTTGATGGTGGAAACCTGTGTCCTGGCAACAGGACTGACGTTTGATTCTGGAAGACTGTGGCTAGGCAACATGATATCGGGTTGATTCTGGCAACCTGTGTCCTGGGAACAAGACTGAGGTTTGATTCTGGAACCCTGTGCTTTGGGAACATGACTGAGGTTTGTTTCTGGAAGCCTGTTCCCTGGGAACATGACTGAGGCTTGATGGTGGAACCGTGGTCTGGCAACAGAACTGAGGTTTGATTGTGGAACCCTCTGGCCTGGGAATATGACTGAGGTTTAATTGAGGAACCCTGTGGCCTGGGAACATGACTGGGATTTTATTTCTGAAACCTCTGTCCACGGAACATGACTGAGGTTTTATTCTGGAACCCTGTGTCCTGGGAAGACAACTGAGGTTTGATTCTGGAACCATGTGGCCTGGGAATATGACTGAGGTTTGATTCTGGAAACCATTGGCCTGGGAAGATGACTGATGTTAGAGTGTGGAATCCTGTGGCCTGGGAACATGACATCGGTTTGGATTCCGGTACCCTGTTGCCTGGGAACATGAAATCGGTTTGATTCTGGAAACCTGTGGCCTGGGAATATGACTGAGGTTTGATGGTGGTACCCTATGGCCTGGCAACATGACTGAAGTTTGATTCTGGATCCCTGTGTCCTGGGAACATGACTGAGGCGTGATTCTGGAAAACTGTGGCCTGGGAACATGACATCGGTGGATTCTGGAACCCTGAGGCCTGGGAACATGACATCTGTTTAGATTGTGGAATACTGTGCCCCGGGAACCTGACTGAGCCTCGGTTCTGGAACCCTGTGGACTGGGAACATGACTGAGGTTTTATTCTGGAACCCTGTAGCCTGGGAACATAACTGAGGATTGATTCTGGAACCCTGTGGCCTGGGAACATGACATCGGTGGATTCTGGAACCCTGAGGCCTGGGAACATGACATCTGTTTAGATTGTGGAATACTGTGCCCCGGGAACCTGACTGAGCCTCGGTTCTGGAACCCTGTGGACTGGGAACATGACTGAGGTTTTATTCTGGAACCCTGTAGCCTGGGAACATAACTGAGGATTGATTCTGGAATCTTGTGGCCTGGGAAAATGACAACGGTGGATTCTGGAACCCTTTGGCCTGGGAACATGAGAACGGTTTGATTCTGGAACCCTGTGGCCTGGGAACATGCCTGAGGTTTGATGGTGGAAACCTGTGGCCTGGCAACATGACTGAGGTTTGATTCTGGACACCTGTGTCCTGGGAACATGACTGAGGTTTGATTGCTGAAACCTGTGGCCTGCGAACATGACTCAGCTTTGATTCTGGAACCATGTGTCCTGGGAATATGACTGAGGTTTGATTCTGGAAGCCTTTGGCCTGGGAAAATGACTGAGGTTTCATTGTGGAAACATGTGGCTTGGGATCATGACTGAGGTTTGATGGTGGAACACTATGGCCTGGCAAAATGACTGAGGATTGATTCTGGAACCCTGTGGCCTGGCAACTTGACTGAGGTGTGATGGCAGAAACCTGTGGCCTGGCAACATGACTGAGTTTGATTGTGGCACCCTGTGCACGGGGAACATGACTGAGGCCTGATACTGGAACCCCGTGGCGTGGGAACTTGACATTGGTTTGATTCTGGAGCCCTGTTTACTGGGAACATGACTGAGGTTTGATGGTTGACACCTGTGGCCTGGCAACATGATTGAGGTTTGATAGTGGAACCCTCAGGCTTGGGAACATGAGTGAGGCTTGATGGTGGAACCCTGTGGCCTGGCAACATGAGTGAGGCTTGATGGTGGAACCCTGTGGCTTGGCAAGATGACTTAGGTTTGATTGTGGAACAGTCTTTCCTGGGAACATGACTGAGGCTTGATGGTGGAACCGTGGCCTAGCAACAGGACAGAGGTTTGATTGTGGAACCCTCTGGCCTGGGAATATGACTGAGGTTTAATTGTGGAACCCTGTGGCCTGGGAACATGACTGGGAGTTTATTTCTGAAACCTGTGTCCAGGGAACAAGACTGAGGTTTTATTCTGGAACCATGTGGCCTGGGAATATGACTGAGGTTTGATTCTGGAAACCATTGGCCTGGGAAGATGACTGATGTTAGAGTGTGGAATCCTGTGGCCTGGGAACATGACATCGGTGGATTCTGGAACCCTGTGGCCTGGGAACATGCCTGAGGTTTGATGGTGGAAACCTGTGGCCTGGCAACAGGACTGAGGTTTGATTCTGGAAGACTGTGGCTAGGCAACATGATATCGGGTTGATTCTGGCAACCTGTGTCCTGGGAACAAGACTGAGGTTTGATTCTGGAACCCTGTGCCTTGGGAACATGACTGAGGTTTGTTTCTGGAAGCCTGTTCCCTGGGAACATGACTGAGGCTTGATGGTGGAACCGTGGTCTGGCAACAGAACTGAGGTTTGATTGTGGAACCCTCTGGCCTGGGAATATGACTGAGGTTTAATTGAGGAACCCTGTGGCCTGGGAACATGACTGGGATTTTATTTCTGAAACCTGTGTCCACGGAACATGACTGAGGTTTTATTCTGGAACCCTGTGTCCTGGGAAGACAACTGAGGTTTGATTCTGGAACCATGTGGCCTGGGAATATGACTGAGGTTTGATTCTGGAAACCATTGGACTGGGAAGATGACTGATGTTAGAGTGTGGAATCCTGTGGCCTGGGAACATGACATCGGTTTGGATTCCGGTACCCTGTTGCCTGGGAAGATGAAATCGGTTTGATTCTGGAAACCTGTGGCCTGGGAATATGACTGAGGTTTGATGGTGGTACCCTATGGCCTGGCAACATGACTGAAGTTTGATTCTGGATCCCTGTGTCCTGGGAACATGACTGAGGCGTGATTCTGGAAAACTGTGGCCTGGGAACATGACATCTATTTAGATTGTGGAATACTGTGCCCCGGGAACCTGACTGAGCCTTGGTTCTGGAACCCTGTGGACTGGGAACATGACTGAGGTTCTATTCTGGAACCCTGTAGCCTGGGAACATAACTGAGGATTGATTCTGGAACCCTGTGGCCTGGGAACATGACATCGGTGGATTCTGGAACCCTGAGGCCTGGGAACATGACATCTGTTTAGATTGTGGAATACTGTGCCCCGGGAACCTGACTGAGCCTCGGTTCTGGAACCCTGTGGACTGGGAACATGACTGAGGTTTTATTCTGGAACCCTGTAGCCTGGGAACATAACTGAGGATTGATTCTGGAATCTTGTGGCCTGGGAAAATGACAATGGTGGATTCCGGAACCCTGTGGCCTGGGAACATGAGAACGGTTTGATTCTGGAACCCTGTGGCCTGGGAACATGCCTGAGGTTTGATGGTGGAAACCTGTGGCCTGGCAACATGACTGAGGTTTGATTCTGGAAGACTGTGGCTAGGGAACATGATATCGGGTTGATTCTGGAAAACTGTGTCATGGGAACAAGACTGAGGTTTGATTCTGGAACCCTGAGCCTTGGGAACATGACTGAGGTTTGTTTCTGGAAACCTGTTCCCTGGGAACATGACTCAGGTTAGATTCTGGAACCATGTGTCCTGGGAATATGACTGAGGTTTGATTCTGGAAGCCTTTGGCCTGGGAAAATGACTGAGGTTTCATTGTGGAAACATGTGGCTTGGGATCATGACTGAGGTTTGATGGTGGAACACTATGGCCTGGCAAAATGACTGAGGCTTGATTCTGGAACCCTGTGGCCTGGCAACTTGACTGAGGTGTGATGGCAGAAACCTGTGGCCTGGCAACATGACTGAGTTTGATTGTGGCACCCTGTGCACGGGGAACATGACTGAGGCCTGATACTGGAACCCCGTGGTGTGGGAACTTGACATTGGTTTGATTCTGGAGCCCTGTTTACTGGGAACATGACTGAGGTTTGATGGTTGACACCTGTGGCCTGGCAACATGAATGAGGTTTGATAGTGGAACCCTCAGGCTTGGGAACATGAGTGAGGCTTGATGGTGGAACCCTGTGGCCTGGCAACATGAGTGAGGCTTGATGGTGGAACCCTGTGGCTTGGCAAGATGACGTAGGTTTGATTGTGGAACAGTCTTTCCTGGGAACATGACTGAGGTTTGATGGTGGAACCGTGGCCTAGCAACAGGACAGAGGTTTAATTGTGGAACCCTCTGGCCTGGGAATATGACTGAGGTTTAATTGTGGAACCCTGTGGCCTGGGAACATGACTGGGAGTTTATTTCTGAAACCTGTGTCCAGGGAACATGACTGAGGTTTTATTCTGGAACCATGTGGCCTGGGAATATGACTGAGGTTTGATTCTGGAAACCATTGGCCTGGGAAGATGACTGATGTTAGAGTGTGGAATCCTGTGGCCTGGGAACATGACATCGGTGGATTCTGGAACCCTGTGGCCTGGGAACATGCCTGAGGTTTGATGGTGGAAACCTGTGGCCTGGCAACAGGACTGACGTTTGATTCTGGAAGACTGTGGCTAGGGAACATGATATCGGGTTGATTCTGGAAACCTGTGTCCTGGGAATAAGACTGAGGTTTGATTCTGGAACCCTGTGCCTTGGGAACATGACTGAGGTTTGATTCTGGAAGCCTGTTCCCTGGGAACATGACTGAGGCTTGATGGTGGAACCGTGGTCTGGCAACAGAACTGAGGTTTGATTGTGGAACCCTCTGGCCTGGGAATATGACTGAGGTTTAATTGTGGAACCCTGTGGCCTGGGAACATGACTGGGATTTTATTTCTGAAACCTGTGTCCAGGGAACATGACTGAGGTTTTATTCTGGAAGCCTGTGTCCTGGGAACACAACTGAGGTTTGATTCTGGAACCATGTGGACTGGGAATATGACTGAGGTTTGATTCTGGAAACCATTGGCCTGGGAAGATGACTGATGTTAGAGTGTGGAATCCTGTGGCCTGGGAACATGACATCGGTTTGGATTCCGGTACCCTGTTGCCTGGGAACATGAAATCGGTTTGATTCTGGAAACCTGTGGCCTGGGAATATGACTGAGGTTTGATGGTGGTACCCTATGGACTGGCAACATGACTGAAGTTTGATTCTGGATCCCTGTGTCCTGGGAACATGACTGAGGCGTGATTCTGGAAAACTGTGGCCTGGGAACATGACATCTATTTAGATTGTGGAATACTGTGCCCCGGGAACCTGACTGAGCCTTGGTTCTGGAACCCTGTGGGCTGGGAATATGACTGAGGTTTTATTCTGGAACCCTGTAGCCTGGGAACATAACTGAGGATTGATTCTGTAATCTTGTGGCCTGGGAAAATGACAACGGTGGATTCTGGAACCCTGTGGCCTGGGAACATGAGAACGGTTTGATTCTGGAACCCTGTGGCCTGGGAACATGCCTGAGGTTTGATGGTGGAAACCTGTGGCCTGGCAACATGTTTGAGGTTTGATTCTTGAAGACTGTGGCTAGGGAACATGATATCGGGTTGATTCTGGAAACCTGTGTCCTGGGAAGAAGACTGAGGTTTGATTCTGGATCCCTGTGCCTTGGGAACATGACTGTGGTTTGTTTCTGGAAACCTGTTCCCTGGGAACATGACTGAGGTTTGATTATGGACACCTGTGTCCTGGGAACATGACTGAGGTTTGATTGCTGAAACCTGTGGCCTGCGAACATGACTCAGGTTTGATTCTGGAACCATGTGTCCTGGGAATATGACGGAGGTTTGATTCTGGAAGCCTTTGGCCTGGGAAAATGACTGAGGTTTCATTGTGGAAACATGTGGCTTGGGATCATGACTGAGGTTTGATGGTGGAACACTATGGCCTGGCAAAATGACTGAGGCTTGATTCTGGAACCCTGTGGCCTGGCAACTTGACTGAGGTGTGATGGCAGAAACCTGTGGACTGGCAACATGACTGAGTTTGATTGTGGCACGCTGTGCACGGCGAACATGACTGAGGCCTGATACTGGTACCCCGTGGCGTGGGAACTTGACATTGGTTTGATTCTGGAGCCCTGATTACTGGGAACATGACTGAGGTTTGATGGTTGACACCTGTGGCCTGGCAACATGATTGAGGTTTGATAGTGGAACCCTCAGGCTTGGGAACATGAGTGAGGCTTGATGGTGGAACCCTGTGGCCTGGCAACATGAGTAAGGCTTGATGGTGGAACCCTGTGGCTTGGCAAGATGACTTAGGTTTGATTGTGGAACAGTCTTTCCTGGGAACATGACTGAGGCTTGATGGTGGAACCGTGGCCTAGCAACAGGACAGAGGTTTGATTGTGGAACACTCTGGCCTGGGAATATGACTGAGGTTTAATTGTGGAACCCTGTGGCCTGGGAACATGACTGGGAGTTTATTTCTGAAACCTGTGTCCAGGGAAGAAGACTGAGGTATTATTCTGGAACCATGTGGCCTGGGAATATGACTGAGGTTTGATTCTGGAAACCATTGGCCTGGGAAGATGACTGATGTTAGAGTGTGGAATCCTGTGGCCTGGGAACATGACATCGGTGGATTCTGGAACCCTGTGGCCTGGGAACATGCCTGAGGTTTGATGGTGGAAACCTGTGGCCTGGCAACAGGACTGAGGTTTGATTCTGGAAGACTGTGGCTAGGGAACCTGATATCGGGTTGATTCTGGAAA
The DNA here is from genome assembly GCF_965194825.1 of Balaenoptera physalus. Classification (NCBI taxonomy): domain Eukaryota; kingdom Metazoa; phylum Chordata; class Mammalia; order Artiodactyla; family Balaenopteridae; genus Balaenoptera; species Balaenoptera physalus. The sequence continues at coordinate 1,489,117 of NW_028126455.1, read as the reverse complement.
CCTGTGTCCTGGGAACAAGACTGAGGTTTGATTCTGGAACCCTGTGCCTTGGGAACATGACTGAGGTTTGTTTCTGGAAGCCTGTTCCCTGGGAACATGACTGAGGCTTGATGGTGGAACCGTGGTCTGGCAACAGAACTGAGGTTTGATTGTGGAACCCTCTGGCCTGGGAATATGACTGAGGTTTAATTGTGGAACCCTGTGGCCTGGGAACATGACTGGGATTTTATTTCTGAAACCTGTGTCCAGGGAACATGACTGAGGTTTTATTCTGGAACCCTGTGTCCTGGGAACACAACTGAGGTTTGATTCTGGAACCATGTGGCCTGGGAATATGACTGAGGTTTGATTCTGGAAACCATTGGCCTGGGAAGATGACTGATGTTAGAGTGTGGAATCCTGTGGCCTGGGAACATGACATCGGTTTGGATTCCGGTACCCTGTTGCCTGGGAACATGAAATCGGTTTGATTCTGGAAACCTGTGTCCTGGGAATATGACTGAGGTTTGATGGTGGTACCCTATGGCCTGGCAACATGACTGAAGTTTGATTCTGGATCCCTGTGGCCTGGGAACGTGACTGAGGCGTTATTCTGGAAAACTGTGGCCTGGGAACATGACATCTATTTAGATTGTGGAATACTGTGCCCCGGGAACCTGACTGAGTCTTCGTTCTGGAACCCTGTGGACTGGGAACATGACTGAGGTTTTATTCTGGAACCCTGTAGCCTGGGAACATAACTGAGGATTGATTCTGGAACCCTGTGGCCTGGGAACATAACATCGGTGGATTCTGGAACCCTGAGGCCTGGGAACATGACGTCTGTTTAGATTGTGGAATACTGTGCCCCGGGAACCTGACTGAGCCTCGGTTCTGGAACCCTGTGGACTGGGAACATGACTGAGGTTTTATTCTGGAACCCTGTAGCCTGGGAACATAACTGAGGATTGATTCTGGAATCTTGTGGCCTGGGAAAATGACAACTGTGGCTTCTGGAACCCTGAGGCGTGGGAACATGAGAACGGTTTGATTCTGGAACCCTGTGGCCTGGGAACATGCCTGAGGTTTGATGGTGGAAACCTGTGGCCTGGCAACATGACTGAGGTTTGATTCTGGAAGACTGTGGCTAGGGAACATGATATCGGGTTGATTCTGGAAACCTGTGTCATGGGAACAAGACTGAGGTTTGATTCTGGAACCCTGTGCCTTGGGAACATGACTGAGGTTTGTTTCTGGAAACCTGTTCCCTGGGAACATGACTGAGGTTTGATTCTGGACACCTGTGTCCTGGGAACATGACTGAGGTTTGATTGCTGAAACCTGTGGCCTGCGAACATGACTCAGGTTTGATTCTGGAACCATGTGTCCTGGGAATATGACTGAGGTTTGATTCTGGAAGCCTTTGGCCTGGGAAAATGACTGAGGTTTCATTGTGGAAACATGTGGCTTGGGATGATGACTGAGGTTTGATGGTGGAACACTATGGCCTGGCAAAATGACTGAGGCTTGATTCTGGAACCCTGTGGCCTGGCAACTTGACTGAGGTGTGATGGCAGAAACCTGTGGCCTGGCAACATGACTGAGTTTGATTGTGGCACCCTGTGCACGGGGAACATGACTGAGGCCTGATACTGGAACCCCGTGGCGTGGGAACTTGACATTGGTTTGATTCTGGAGCCCTGTTTACTGGGAACATGACTGAGGTTTGATGGTTGACACCTGTGGCCTGGCAACATGATTGAGGTTTGATAGTGGAACCCTCAGGCTTGGGAACATGAGTGAGGCTTGATGGTGGAACCCTGTGGCCTGGCAACATGAGTGAAGCTTGATGGTGGAACCCTGTGGCTTGGCAAGATGACTTAGGTTTGATTGTGGAACAGTCTTTCCTGGGAACATGACTGAGGCTTGATGGTGGAACCGTGGCCTAGCAACAGGACAGAGGTTTGATTGTGGAACCCTCTGGCCTGGGAATATGACTGAGGTTTAATTGTGGAACCCTGTGGCCTGGGAACATGACTGGGAGTTTATTTCTGAAACCTGTGTCCAGGGAACAAGACTGAGGTTTTATTCTGGAACCATGTGGCCTGGGAATATGACTGAGGTTTGATTCTGGAAACCATTGGCCTGGGAAGATGACTGATGTTAGAGTGTGGAATCCTGTGGCCTGGGAACATGACATCGCTGGATTCTGGAACCCTGTGGCCTGGGAACATGCCTGAGGTTTGATGGTGGAAACCTGTGGCCTGTCAACAGGACTGAGGTTTGATTCTGGAAGACTGTGGCTAGGCAACATGATATCGGGTTGATTCTGGCAACCTGTGTCCTGGGAACAAGACTGAGGTTTGATTCTGGAACCCTGTGCCTTGGGAACATGACTGAGGTTTGTTTCTGGAAGCCTGTTCCCTGGGAACATGACTGAGGCTTGATGGTGGAACCGTGGTCTGGCAACAGAACTGAGGTTTGATTGTGGAACCCTCTGGCCTGGGAATATGACTGAGGTTTAATTGAGGAACCCTGTGGCCTGGGAACATGACTGGGATTTTATTTCTGAAACCTGTGTCCACGGAACATGACTGAGGTTTTATTCTGGAACCCTGTGTCCTGGGAAGACAACTGAGGTTTGATTCTGGAACCATGTGGCCTGGCAATATGACTGAGGTTTGATTCTGGAAACCATTGGACTGGGAAGATGACTGATGTTAGAGTGTGGAATCCTGTGGCCTGGGAACATGACAGCGGTTTGGATTCCGGTACCCTGTTGCCCGGGAACATGAAATCGGTATGATTCTGGAAACCTGTGGCCTGGGAATATGACTGAGGTTTGATGGTGGTACCCTATGGCCTGGCAACATGACTGAAGTTTGATTCTGGATCCCTGTGTCCTGGGAACATGACTGAGGCGTGATTCTGGAAAACTGTGGCCTGGGAACATGACATCTATTTAGATTGTGGAATACTGTGCCCCGGGAACCTGACTGAGCCTTGGTTCTGGAACCCTGTGGACTGGGAACATGACTGAGGTTTTATTCTGGAACCCTGTAGCCTGGGAACATAACTGAGGATTGATTCTGGAACCCTGTGGCCTGGGAACATGACATCGGTGGATTCTGGAACCCTGAGGCCTGGGAACATGACATCTGTTTAGATTGTGGAATACTGTGCCCCGGGAACCTGACTGAGCCTCGGTTCTGGAACCCTGTGGACTGGGAACATGACTGAGGTTTTATTCTGGAACCCTGTAGCCTGGGAATATAACTGAGGATTGATTCTGGAATCTTGTGGCCTGGGAAAATGACAACGGTGGATTCTGGAACCCTGTGGCCTGGGAACATGAGAACGGTTTGATTCTGGAACCCTGTGGCCTGGGAACATGCCTGAGGTTTGATGGTGGAAACCTGTGGCCTGGCAACATGACTGAGGTTTGATTCTGGAAGACTGTGGCTAGGGAACATGATATCGGGTTGATTCTGGAAACCTGTGTCCTGGGAACAAGACTGAGGTTTGATTTTGGAACCCTGTGCCTTGGGAACATGACTGAGGTTTGTTTCTGGAAACCTGTTCCCTGGGAACATGACTGAGGTTTGATTGCTGAAACCTGTGTCCTGGGAACATGACTGAGGTTTGATTGCTGAAACCTGTGGCCTGCGAACATGACTCAGGTTTGATTCTGGAACCATGTGTCCTGGGAATATGACTGAGGTTTGATTCTGGAAACCTTTGGCCTGGGAAAATGACTGAGGTTTCATTGTGGAAACATGTGGCTTGGGATGATGACTGAGGTTTGATGGTGGAACACTATGGCTTGGCAAAATGACTGAGGTTTGATTCTGGAAGACTGTGGCTAGGCAACATGATATCGGGTTGATTCTGGCAACCTGTGTCCTGGGAACAAGACTGAGGTTTGATTCTGGAACCCTGTGCCTTGGGAACATGACTGAGGTTTGTTTCTGGAAGCCTGTTCCCTGGGAACATGACTGAGGCTTGATGGTGGAACCGTGGTCTGGCAACAGAACTGAGGTTTGATTGTGGAACCCTCTGGCCTGGGAATATGACTGAGGTTTAATTGAGGAACCCTGTGGCCTGGGAACATGACTGGGATTTTATTTCTGAAACCTGTGTCCACGGAACATGACTGAGGTTTTATTCTGGAACCCTGTGTCCTGGGAAGACAACTGAGGTTTGATTCTGGAACCATGTGGCCTGGCAATATGACTGAGGTTTCATTCTGGAAACCATTGGACTGGGAAGATGACTGATGTTAGAGTGTGGAATCCTGTGGCCTGGGAACATGACATCGGTTTGGATTCCGGTACCCTGTTGCCTGGGAACATGAAATCGGTATGATTCTGGAAACCTGTGGCCTGGGAATATGACTGAGGTTTGATGGTGGTACCCTATGGCCTGGCAACATGACTGAAGTTTGATTCTGGATCCCTGTGTCCTGGGAACATGACTGAGGCGTGATTCTGGAAAACTGTGGCCTGGGAACATGACATCTATTTAGATTGTGGAATACTGTGCCCCGGGAACCTGACTGAGCCTTGGTTCTGGAACCCTGTGGACTGGGAATATGACTGAGGTTTTATTCTGGAACCCTGTAGCCTGGGAATATAACTGAGGATTGATTCTGGAACCCTGTGGCCTGGGAACATGACATCGGTGGATTCTGGAACCCTGAGGCCTGGGAACATGACATCTGTTTAGATTGTGGAATACTGTGCCCCGGGAACCTGACTGAGCCTCGGTTCTGGAACCCTGTGGACTGGGAACATGACTGAGGTTTTATTCTGGAACCCTGTAGCCTGGGAACATAACTGAGGATTGATTCTGGAATCTTGTGGCCTGGGAAAATGACAACGGTGGATCCTGGAACCCTGTGGCCTGGGAACATGAGAACGGTTTGATTCTGGAACCCTGTGGCCTGGGAACATGCCTGAGGTTTGATGGTGGAAACCTGTGGCCTGGCAACATGACTGAGGTTTGATTCTGGAAGACTGTGGCTAGGGAACATGATATCGGGTTGATTCTGGAAACCTGTGTCCTGGGAACAAGACTGAGGTTTGATTCTGGAACCCTGTGCCTTGGGAACATGACTGAGGTTTGTTTCTGGAAACCTGTTCCCTGGGAACATGACTGAGGTTTGATTGCTGAAACCTGTGTCCTGGGAACATGACTGAGGTTTGATTGCTGAAACCTGTGGCCTGCGAACATGACTCAGGTTTGATTCTGGAACCATGTGTCCTGGGAATATGACTGAGGTTTGATTCTGGAAACCTTTGGCCTGGGAAAATGACTGAGGTTTCATTGTGGAAACATGTGGCTTGGGATGATGACTGAGGTTTGATGGTGGAACACTATGGCCTGGCAAAATGACTGAGGCTTGATTCTGGAACCCTGTGGCCTGGCAACTTGACTGAGGTGTGATGGCAGAAACCTGTGGCCTGGCAACATGACTGAGTTTGATTGTGGCACCCTGTGCACGGGGAACATGACTGAGGCCTGATACTGGAACCCCGTGGTGTGGGAACTTGACATTGGTTTGATTCTGGAGCCCTGTTTACTGGGAACATGACTGAGGTTTGATGGTTGACACCTGTGGCCTGGCAACATGAATGAGGTTTGATAGTGGAACCCTCAGGCTTGGGAACATGAGTGAGGCTTGATGGTGGAACCCTGTGGCCTGGCAACATGAGTGAGGCTTGATGGTGGAACCCTGTGGCTTGGCAAGATGACTTAGGTTTGATTGTGGAACAGTCTTTCCTGGGAACATGACTGAGGTTTGATGGTGGAACCGTGGCCTAGCAACAGGACAGAGGTTTAATTGTGGAACCCTCTGGCCTGGGAATATGACTGAGGTTTAATTGTGGAACCCTGTGGCCTGGGAACATGACTGGGAGTTTACTTCTGAAACCTGTGTCCAGGGAACATGACTGAGGTTTTATTCTGGAACCATGTGGCCTGGGAATATGACTGAGGTTTGATTCTGGAAACCATTGGCCTGGGAAGATGACTGATGTTAGAGTGTGGAATCCTGTGGCCTGGGAACATGACATCGGTCGATTCTGGAACCCTGTGGCCTGGGAACATGCCTGAGGTTTGATGGTGGAAACCTGTGGCCTGGCAACAGGACTGAGGTTTGATTCTGGAAGACTGTGGCTAGGGAACATGATATCGGGTTGATTCTGGCAACCTGTGTCCTGGGAAAAAGACTGAGGTTTGATTCTGGAACCCTGTGCCTTGGGAACATGACTGAGGTTTGTTTCTGGAAGCCTGTTCCCTGGGAACATGACTGAGGCTTGATGGTGGAACCGTGGTCTGGCAACAGAACTGAGGTTTGATTGTGGAACCCTCTGGCCTGGGAATATGACTGAGGTTTAATTGTGGAACCCTGTGGCCTGGGAACATGACTGGGATTTTATTTCTGAAACCTGTGTCCAGGGAACATGACTGAGGGTTTATTCTGGAACCCTGTGTCCTGGGAACACAACTGAGGTTTGATTCTGGAACCATGTGGCCTGGGAATATGACTGAGGTTTGATTCTGGAAACCATTGGCCTGGGAAGATGACTGATGTTAGAGTGTGGAATCCTGTGGCCTGGGAACATGACATCGGTTTGGATTCCCGTACCCTGTTGCCTGGGAACATGAAATCGGTTTGATTCTGGAAACCTGTGGCCTGGGAATATGACTGAGGTTTGATGGTGGTACCCTATGGCCTGGCAACATGACTGAAGTTTGATTCTGGATCCCTGTGGCCTGGGAACGTGACTGAGGCGTGATTCTGGAAAACTGTGGCCTGGGAACATGACATCTATTTAGATTGTGGAATACTGTGCCCCGGGAACCTGACTGAGCCTTGGTTCTGGAACCCTGTGGACTGGGAACATGACTGAGGTTTTATTCTGGAACCCTGTAGCCTGGGAACATAACTGAGGATTGATTCTGGAAGCCTGTGGCCTGGGAACATAACATCGGTGGATTCTGGAACCCTGAGGCCTGGGAACATGACGTCTGTTTAGATTGTGGAATACTGTGCCCCGGGAACCTGACTGAGCCTCGGTTCTGGAACACTGTGGACTGGGAACATGACTGAAGTTTTATTCTGGAACCCTGTAGCCTGGGAACATAACTGAGGATTGATTCTGGAATCTTGTGGCCTGTGAAAATGACAACTGTGGCATCTGGAACCCTGTGGCGTGGGAACATGAGAACGGTTTGATTCTGGAACCCTGTGGCCTGGGAACATGCCTGAGGTTTGATGGTGGAAACCTGTGGCCTGCCAACATGAGTGAGGTTTGATTCTGGAAGACTGTGGCTAGGGTACATGATATCGGGTTGATTCTGGAAACCTGTGTCCTGGGAACAAGACTGAGGTTTGATTCTGGAACCCTGTGCCTTGGGAACATGACTGAGGTTTGTTTCTGGAAACCTGTTCCCTGGGAACATGACTGAGGTTTGATTCTGGACACCTGTGCCCTGGGAACATGACTGAGGTTTGATTGCTGAATCCTGTGGCCTGCGAACATGACTCAGGTTTGATTCTGGAACCATGTGTCCTGGGAATATGACTGAGGTTTGATTCTGGAAGCCTTTGGCCTGGGAAAATGACTGAGGTTTCATTGTGGAAACATGTGGCTTGGGATGATGACTGAGGTTTGATGGTGGAACACTATGGCCTGGCAAAATGACTGAGGCTTGATTCTGGAACCCTGTGGCCTGGCAACTTGACTGAGGTGTGATGGCAGAAACCTGTGGCCTGGCAACATGACTGAGTTTGATTGTGGCACCCTGTGCACGGGGAACATGACTGAGGCCTGATACTGGAACCCCGTGGCGTGGGAACTTGACATTGGTTTGATTCTGGAGCCCTGTTTACTGGGAACATGACTGAGGTTTGATGGTTGACACCTGTGGCCTGGCAACATGATTGAGGTTTGATAGTGGAACCCTCAGGCTTGGGAACATGAGTGAGGCTTGATGGTGGAACCCTGTGGCCTGGCAACATGAGTGAGGCTTGATGGTGGAACCCTGTGGCTTGGCAAGATGACTTAGGTTTGATTGTGGAACAGTCTTTCCTGGGAACATGACTGAGGCTTGATGGTGGAACCGTGGCCTAGCAACAGGGCAGAGGTTTGATTGTGGAACCCTCTGGCCTGGGAATATGACTGAGGTTTAATTGTGGAACCCTGTGTCCTGGGAACATGACTGGGAGTTTATTTCTGAAACCTGTGTCCAGGGAACAAGACTGAGGTTTTATTCTGGAACCATGTGGCCTGGGAATATGACTGAGGTTTGATTCTGGAAACCATTGGCCTGGGAAGATGACTGATGTTAGAGTGTGGAATCCTGTGGCCTGGGAACATGACATCGGTGGATTCTGGAACCCTGTGGCCTGGGAACATGCCTGAGGTTTGATGGTGGAAACCTGTGGCCTGGCAACAGGACTGAGGTTTGATTCTGGAAGACTGTGTTTAGGCAACATGATATCGGGTTGATTCTGGCAACCTGTGTCCTGGGAACAAGACTGAGGTTTGATTCTGGAACCCTGTGCCTTGGGAACATGACTGAGGTTTGTTTCTGGAAGCCTGTTCCCCGGGAACATGACTGAGGCTTGATGGTGGAACCGTGGTCTGGCAACAGAACTGAGGTTTGATTGTGGAACCCTCTGGCCTGGGAATATGACTGAGGTTTAATTGAGGAACCCTGTGGCCTGGGAACATGACTGGGATTTTATTTCTGAAACCTGTGTCCAGGGAACATGACTGAGGTTTTATTCTGGAACCCTGTGTCCTGGGAACACAACTGAGGTTTGATTCTGGAACCATGTGGCCTGGGAATATGACTGAGGTTTGATTCTGGAAACCATTGGACTGGGAAGATGACTGATGTTAGAGTGTGGAATCCTGTGGCCTGGGAACATGACATCGGTTTGGATTCCGGTACCCTGTTGCCTGGGAACATGAAATCGGTTTGATTCTGGAAACCTGTGGCCTGGGAATATGACTGAGGTTTGATGGTGGTACCCTATGGCCTGGCAACATGACTGAAGTTTGATTCTGGATCCCTGTGTCCTGGGAACATGACTGAGGCGTGATTCTGGAAAACTGTGGCCTGGGAACATGACATCTATTTAGATTGTGGAATACTGTGCCCCGGGAACCTGACTGAGCCTTGGTTCTGGAACCCTGTGGACTGGGAACATGACTGAGGTTTTATTCTGGAACCCTGTAGCCTGGGAACATAACTGAGGATTGATTCTGGAACCCTGTGGCCTGGGAACATGACATTGGTGGATTCTGGAACCCTGAGGCCTGGGAACATGACATCTGTTTAGATTGTGGAATACTGTGCCCCGGGAACCTGACTGAGCCTCGGTTCTGGAACCCTGTGGACTGGGAACATGACTGAGGTTTTATTCTGGAACCCTGTAGCCTGGGAACATAACTGAGGATTGATTCTGGAATCTTGTGGCCTGGGAAAATGACAACGGTGGATTCTGGAACCCTTTGGCCTGGGAACATGAGAACGGTTTGATTCTGGAACCCTGTGGCCTGGGAACATGCCTGAGGTTTGATGGTGGAAACCTGTGGCCTGGCAACATGACTGAGGTTTGATTCTGGAAGACTGTGGCTAGGGAACATGATATCGGGTTGATTCTGGAAACCTGTGTCATGGGAACAAGACTGAGGTTTGATTCTGGAACCCTGTGCCTTGGGAACATGACTGAGGTTTGTTTCTGGAAACCTGTTCCCTGGGAACATGACTGAGGTTTGATTCTGGACACCTTTGTCCTGGGAACATGACTGAGGTTTGATTGCTGAAACCTGTGGCCTGCGAACATGACTCAGGTTTGATTCTGGAACCATGTGTCCTGCGAATATGACTGAGGTTTGATTCTGGAAGCCTTTGGCCTGGGAAAATGACTGAGGTTTCATTGTGGAAACATGTGGCTTGGGATGATGACTGAGGTTTGATGGTGGAACACTATGGCCTGGCAATATGACTGAGGCTTGATTCTGGAACCCTGTGGCCTGGCAACTTGACTGATGTGTGATGGCAGAAACCTGTGGCCTGGCAACATGACTGAGTTTGACTGTGGCACCCTGTGCACGAGGAACATGACTGAGGCCTGATACTGGAACCCCGTGGCGTGGGAACTTGACATTGGTTTGATTCTGGAGCCCTGTTTACTGGGAACATGACTGAGGTTTGATGGTTGACACCTGTGGCCTGGCAACATGATTGAGGTTTGATAGTGGAACCCTCATGCTTGGGAACATGAGTGAGGCTTGATGGTTGAACCCTGTGGCTAGGCAACATGAGTGAGGCTTGATGGTGGAAACCTGTGGCTTGGCAAGATGACTTAGGTTTGATTGTGGAACAGTCTTTCCTGGGAACATGACTGAGGCTTGATGGTGGAACCGTGGCCTAGCAACAGGACAGAGGTTTGATTGTGGAACCCTCTGGCCTGGGAATATGACTGAGGTTTAATTGTGGAACCCTGTGGCCTGGGAACATGACTGGGAGTTTATTTCTGAAACCTGTGTCCAGGGAACATGACTGAGGTTTTATTCTGGAACCATGTGGCCTGGGAATATGACTGAGGTTTGATTCTGGAAACCATTGGCCTGGGAAGATGACTGATGTTAGAGTGTGGAATCCTGTGGCCTGGGAACATGACATCGGTGGATTCTGGAACCCTGTGGCCTGGGAACATGCCTGAGGTTTGATGGTGGAAACCTGTGGCCTGGCAACAGGACTGAGTTTTGATTCTGGAAGACTGTGGCTAGGGAAAATGATATCGGGTTGATTCTGGCAACCTGTGTCCTGGGAACAAGACTGAGGTTTGATTCTGGAACCCTGTGCCTTGGGAACATGACTGAGGTTTGTTTCTGGAAGCCTGTTCCCTGGGAACATGACTGAGGCTTGATGGTGGAACCGTGGTCTGGCAACAGAACTGAGGTTTGATTGTGGAACCCTCTGGCCTGGGAATATGACTGAGGTTTAATTGTGGAACCCTGTGGCCTGGGAACATGACTGGGATTTTATTTCTGAAACCTGTGTCCAGGGAACATGACTGAGGGTTTATTCTGGAACCCTGTGTCCTGGGAACACAACTGAGGTTTGATTCTGGAACCATGTGGCCTGGGAATATGACTGAGGTTTGCTTCTGGAAACCATTGGCCTGGGAAGATGACTGATGTTAGAGTGTGGAATCCTGTGGCCTGGGAACATGACATCGGTTTGGATTCCGATACCCTGTTGCCTGGGAACATGAAATCGGTTTGATCCTGGAAACCTGTGGCCTGGGAATATGACTGAGGTTTGATGGTGGTACCCTATGTCCTGGCAACATGACTGAAGTTTGATTCTGGATCCCTGTGGCCTGGGAACGTGACTGAGGCGTGATTCTGGAAAACTGTGGCCTGGGAACATGACATCTATTTAGATTGTGGAATACTGTGCCCCGGGAACCTGACTAAGCCTTGGTTCTGGAACCCTGTGGGCTGGGAACATGACTGAGGTTTTATTCTGGAACCCTATAGCCTGGGAACATAACTGAGGATTGATTCTGGAACCCTGTGGCCTGGGAACATGACATCGGTGGATTCTGGAACCCTGAGGCCTGGGAACATGACATCTGTTTAGATTGTGGAATACTGTGCCCCGGGAACCTGACTGAGCCTCGGTTCTGGAACCCTGTGGACTGGGAACATGACTGAGGTTTTTTTCTGGAACCCTGTAGCCTGGGAACATAACTGAGGATTGATTCTGGAATCTTGTGGCCTGGGAAAATGACAACGGTGGATTCTGGAACCCTTTGGCCTGGGAACATGAGAACGGTTTGATTCTGGAACCCTGTGGCCTGGGAACATGCCTGAGGTTTGATGGTGGAAACCTGTGGCCTGGCAACATGACTGAGGTTTGATTCTGGAAGACTGTGGCTAGGGAACATGATATCGGGTTGATTCTGGAAACCTGTGTCATGGGAACAAGACTGAGGTTTGATTCTGGAACCCTGTGCCTTGGGAACATGACTGAGGTTTGTTTCTGGAAACCTGTTCCCTGGGAACATGACTGAGGTTTGATTCTGGACACCTTTGTCCTGGGAACATGACTGAGGTTTGATTGCTGAAACCTGTGGCCTGCGAACATGACTCAGGTTTGATTCTGGAACCATGTGTCCTGCGAATATGACTGAGGTTTGATTCTGGAAGCCTTTGGCCTGGGAAAATGACTGAGGTTTCATTGTGGAAACATGTGGCTTGGGATGATGACTGAGGTTTGATGGTGGAACACTATGGCCTGGCAAAATGACTGAGGCTTGATTCTGGAACCCTGTGGCCTGGCAACTTGACTGATGTGTGATGGCAGAAACCTGTGGCCTGGCAACATGACTGAGTTTGACTGTGGCACCCTGTGCACGGGGAACATGACTGAGGCCTGATACTGGAACCCCGTGGCGTGGGAACTTGACATTGGTTTGATTCTGGAGCCCTGTTTACTGGGAACATGACTGAGGTTTGATGGTTGACATCTGTGGCCTGGCAACATGATTGAGGTTTGATAGTGGAACCCTCATGCTTGGGAACATGAGTGAGGCTTGATGGTTGAACCCTGTGGCTAGGCAACATGAGTGAGGCTTCATGGTGGAACCCTGTGGCTTGGCAAGATGACTTAGGTTTGATTGTGGAACAGTCTTTCCTGGGAACATGACTGAGGCTTGATGGTGGAACCGTGGCCTAGCAACAGGACAGAGGTTTGATTGTGGAACCCTCTGGCCTGGGAATATGACTGAGGTTTAATTGTGGAACCCTGTGGCCTGGGAACATGACTGGGAGTTTATTTCTGAAACCTGTGTCCAGGGAACATGACTGAGGTTTTATTCTGGAACCATGTGGCCTGGGAATATGACTGAGGTTTGATTCTGGAAACCATTGGCCTGGGAAGATGACTGATGTTAGAGTGTGGAATCCTGTGGCCTGGGAACATGACATCGGTGGATTCTGGAACCCTGTGGCCTGGGAACATGCCTGAGGTTTGATGGTGGAAACCTGTGGCCTGGCAACAGGACTGAGTTTTGATTCTGGAAGACTGTGGCTAGGGAAAATGATATCGGGTTGATTCTGGCAACCTGTGTCCTGGGAACAAGACTGAGGTTTGATTCTGGAACCCTGTGCCTTGGGAACATGACTGAGGTTTGTTTCTGGAAGCCTGTTCCCTGGGAACATGACTGAGGCTTGATGGTGGAACCGTGGTCTGGCAACAGAACTGATGTTTGATTGTGAAACCCTCTGGCCTGGGAATATGACTGAGGTTTAATTGTGGAACCCTGTGGCCTGGGAACATGACTGGGATTTTATTTCTGAAACCTGTGTCCAGGGAACATGACTGAGGGTTTATTCTGGAACCCTGTGTCCTGGGAACACAACTGAGGTTTGATTCTGGAACCATGTGGCCTGGGAATATGACTGAGGTTTGATTCTGGAAACCATTGGCCTGGGAAGATGACTGATGTTAGAGTGTGGAATCCTGTGGCCTGGGAACATGACATCGGTTTGGATTCCGGTACCCTGTTGCCTGGGAACATGAAATCGGTTTGATTCTGGAAACCTGTGGCCTGGGAATATGACTGAGGTTTGATGGTGGTACCCTATGTCCTGGCAACATGACTGAAGTTTGATTCTGGATCCCTGTGGCCTGGGAACGTGACTGAGGCGTGATTCTGGAAAACTGTGGCCTGGGAACATGACATCTATTTAGATTGTGGAATACTGTGCCCCGGGAACCTGACTAAGCCTTGGTTCTGGAACCCTGTGGGCTGGGAACATGACTGAGGTTTTATTCTGGAACCCTGTAGACTGGGAACATAACTGAGGATTGATTCTGGAACCCTGTGGCCTGGGAACATGACATCGGTGGATTCTGGAACCCTGAGGCCTGGGAACATGACATCTGTTTAGATTGTGGAATACTGTGCCCCGGGAACCTGACTGAGCCTCGGTTCTGGAACCCTGTGGACTGGGAACATGACTGAGGTTTTATTCTGGAACCCTGTAGCCTGGGAACATAACTGAGGATTGTTTCTGGAATCTTGTGGCCTGGGAAAATGACAACGGTGGATTCTGGAACCCTGTGGCCTGGGAACATGAGAACGGTTTGATTCTGGAACCCTGTGGCCTGGGAACATGCCTGAGGTTTGATGGTGGAAACCTGTGGCCTGGCAACATGACTGAGGTTTGATTCTGGAAGACTGTGGCTAGGGAACATGATATCGGGTTGATTCTGGAAACCTGTGTCATGGGAACAAGACTGAGGTTTGATTCTGGAACCCTGTGCCTTGGGAACATGACTGAGGTTTGTTTCTGGAAACCTGTTCCCTGGGAACATGACTGAGGTTTGATTCTGGACACCTGTGTCCTGGGAACATGACTGAGGTTTGATTGCTGAAACCTGTGGCCTGCGAACATGACTCAGGTTTGATTCTGGAACCATGTGTCCTGGGAATATGACTGAGGTTTGATTCTGGAAGCCTTTGACCTGGGAAAATGACTGAGGTTTCATTGTGGAAACATGTGGCTTGGGATGATGACTGAGGTTTGATGGTGGAACACTATGGCCTGGCAAAATGACTGAGGCTTGATTCTGGAACCCTGTGGCCTGGCAACTTGACTGAGGTGTGATGGCAGAAACCTGTGGCCTGGCAACATGACTGAGTTTGATTGTGGCACCCTGTGCACGGGGAACATGACTGAGGCCTGATACTGGAACCCCGTGGCGTGGGAACTTGACATTGGTTTGATTCTGGAGCCCTGTTTACTGGGAACATGACTGAGGTTTGATGGTTGACACCTGTGGCCTGGCAACATGATTGAGGTTTGATAGTGGAAGCCTCAGGCTTGGGAACATGAGTGAGGCTTGATGGTGGAACCCTGTGGCCTGGCAACATGAGTGAGGCTTGATGGTGGAACCCTGTGGCTTGGCAAGATGACTTAGGTTTGATTGTGGAATAGTCTTTCCTGGGAACATGACTGAGGCTTGATGGTGGAACCGTGGCCTAGCAACAGGACAGAGGTTTGATTGTGGAACCCTCTGGCCTGGGAATATGACTGAGGTTTAATTGTGGAACCCTGTGGCCTGGGAACATGACTGGGAGTTTATTTCTGAAACCTGTGTCCAGGGAACATGACTGAGGTTTTATTCTGGAACCATGTGGCCTGGGAATATGACTGAGGTTTGATTCTGGAAACCATTGGCCTGGGAAGATGACTGATGTTAGAGTGTGGAATCCTGTGGCCTGGGAACATGACATCGGTGGATTCTGGAACCCTGTGGCCTGGGAACATGCCTGAGGTTTGATGGTGGAAACCTGTGGCCTGGCAACAGGACTGAGGTTTGATTCTGGAAGACTGTGGCTAGGGAACATGATATCGGGTTGATTCTGGCAACCTGTGTCCTGGGAACAAGACTGAGGTTTGATTCTGGAACCCTGTGCCTTGGGAACATGACTGAGGTTTGTTTCTGGAAGCCTGTTCCCTGGGAACATGACTGAGGCTTGATGGTGGAACCGTGTTCTGGCAACAGAACTGAGGTTTGATTGTGGAACCCTCTGGCCTGGGAATATGACTGAGGTTTAATTGTGGAACCCTGTGGCCTGGGAACATGACTGGGATTTTATTTCTGAAACCTGTGTCCAGGGAACATGACTGAGGGTTTATTCTGGAACCCTGTGTCCTGGGAACACAACTGAAGTTTGATTCTGGAACCATGTGGCCTGGGAATATGACTGAGGTTTGATTCTGGAAACCATTGGCCTGGGAAGATGACTGATGTTAGAGTGTGGAATCCTGTGGCCTGGGAACATGACATCGGTTTGGATTCCGGTACCCTGTTGCCTGGGAACATGAAATCGGTTTGATTCTGGAAACCTGTGGCCTGGGAATATGACTGAGGTTTGATGGTTGTACCCTATGGCCTGGCAAAACGATTGAAGTGTGATTCTGGATCCCTATGGCCTGGCAACAGGACTGAGGATTGATTGTGGAACCCTCCGGCCTGGGAATATGACTGAGGTTTAATTGTGAAACCCTGTGGCCTGGGAACATGACTGGGATTTTATTTCTGAATCCTGTGTCCAGGGAACATGACTGAGGTTTGAATCTGGAACCCTGAGTCCTGGGAACACGACTGAGATTTGATTCTGGATCCATGTGGCCTGGGAACATGACTGAGGTTTCATTCTGAAAACCATTGGCCTGGGAAGATGACTGATGTTAGAGTGTGGAATCCTGTGGCCTGGGAACAGGACATCGGTTTGAGTTCTGGTACCCTGTTGCCTGGGAACATGAAATCGGTTTGATTCTGGAAACCTGTGGCCTGGAAATATGACTGAGGTTTGATGGTGGTACCCTATGGCCTGGAAACATGACTGAAGTTTGATTCTGGATCCCTGTGGCCTGGGAACATGACTGAGGCGTGATTCTGGAAAACTGTGGCTTGGGAACATGACATCTGTTTAGATTGTGGAATACTCTGCCCCGGGAACCTGACTGAGCCTTGGTTCTAGAACCCTGTGGACTGGGAACATGACTGAGGTTTGATGGTGTAAACCTGTGGCCTGGCAACATGACTGAGGTTTGATTCTGGAAGACTGTGGCTAGGGAACATGATATCGGGTTGATTCTGGAAACCTGTGCCCTGGGAACAACACTGAGGTTTGATTCTGGAACCCTGTGCCTGGGGAACATGACTGAGGTTTGTTTCTGGAAGCCTGTTCCCTCGGAACATGACTGAGGTTTGATTCTGGAACCATGTGTCATGGGAATATGACTGAGGCTTGATTCTAGAAACCTTTGGCATGGGAAAATGACTGAGGTTTCATTTTGGAAACATGTGGCCTGGGATCATAACTGAGGTGTGATGTTGGAACACTCTGGCCGGGCAAAATGACTGAGGCATGATTCTGAGACCCTGTGGCATGGGAACTTGACTGAGGTTTGATGGCAGAAACCTGTGGACTGGCAACATGACTGAGGTTTGATTGTGGAACCCTTTGCACGGGGAACAGGACTGAGGCCTGATACAGGAACCCCGTGGCTTGGGAACATGACATTGGTTTGATTCTGGAGCCCTGTTTACTGGGAACAAGACTGAGGTGTGATGGTTGAACCCTGTGGCCTGGCAACATGATTAAGGTCTGATTGTGGAAACCTATGTCTTGGAAAGATGACTTAGGTTTGATTGAGGAACACTCTGGCCTGGGAACATAAGTGAGGCTTGATGGTGGAACCGTTGTCTGGCAACAGGACTGAGGTTTGATTATGGAACACTCTGGCCTGGGAATATGACTGAGGTTTAATTGGGGAACCCTGTGGCCTGGGAATATGACTGGGATTTTATTTCTGAATCCTGTTTCCAGGAAACTTGACTGAGGTTTTATTCTGGAACCCTGTGTCCTGGGAACACGACTTAGGTTTGATTCTGGAACCATGTGGCCTGGGAATGTGACTGAGGTTTAATTGGGGAACCCTGTGGCCTGGGAACATGACTGGGATTTTATTTCTGAATCCTGTTTCCAGGAAACTTGACTGAGGTTTTATTCTGGAACCGTGTGTCCTGGGAACACGACTTAGGTTTGATTCTGGAACCATGTGGCCTGGGAATATGACTGAGGTTTGATTCTGGATACCATTGGCCTGGGAACAAGACTGATGTTAGAGTGTGGAATATGTGGCCTGGGAACATGACATTGGTTTGGATTCTGGAACCCCGTGGCTTGGGAACATGTCACTGGTTTGATTCTGGAACCCTGTTTACTGGGAAGATGACTGAGGTTTGATGGTTGAACCCTGTGGCCTGGCAACATGATTGAGTTTTGATAGTGGAACCCTCAGGCTTGGGAACATGACATCTGTTTAGATTGTGGAATACTGTGCCCCGGGAACCTGACTGAGCCTTGGTTCTGGAACCCAGTGGACTGGGAACATGACTGAGGTTTTACTCTGAAACCCTGTAGACTGGGAACATAACTGAGGATTGATTCTGGAACCCTGTGGCCTGGGAACATGACATCGGTGGATTCTGGAACCCAGAGGTCTGGAAACATAACATCTGTTTAGATTGTGGAATACTGTGCCCCGGGTACCTGACTGAGCCTTGGTTCTGGAACCCTGTGGACTGAAAACATGACTGAGGTTTTATTTTGGAACCCTGTAGCCTGGGAACATAACTGAGGATTGATTCTGGGACCCTGTGGCCTGGGAACATGATAACGGTGGATTCTGGAACCCTGAGGACTGGGAACATGACATCTGTTTAGATTGTGGGGTACTGTGCCCCGGGAACCTGACTGAGCCTTGGTTCTGGAATCCTGTGGACTGGGAACATGACTGAGGTTTTATTCTGGAATCCTGTAGCCTGGGAACATAACTGAGGATTGATTCTGGAACCCTGTGGCCTGGGAACATGACATTGGTGGATTGTGGAACCCTGATGCGTGGGAACATGACATCTGTTTAGATTGTCGAATACTGTGCCCCGGGAACCTGACTGAGCCTTGGTTCTGGAACCCTGTGGACTGGGAACATGCCTGAGGTTTTATTCTGGAATCCTGTAGCCTGGGAACATAACTGAGGATTGATTCTGGAACCCTGTGGCCTAGGAACATGACATCGGTGGATTCTGGAACGCTGTGGCCTGGGAACATGACATTGGTTTGATTCTGGAACCCTGTGACATCGAACATATCTGAGGTTTGATGGTGGAAACCTGTGGTCTGGCAACATGACTGAGGTTTGATTCTGGAAGACTGTGGCCAATGAACATGATATCGGGTTGATTCTGAAATCCTGTGTCTTGGGAACAAGACTGAGGTTTGATTCTGAAACCCTGTTGCCTGGGAACATAACTGAGGTTGGTTTCTGGAAGCCTGTTCACTGGGAACATGACTGAGGTTTTATTCTGGACACCTGTGTCCTGGGAACATGACTGAGGTTTGATTGTTGAAACCTGTGGCCTGTGAACATAACTCAGGTTTGATTCTCGAACCATGTGTCCTGGGAATATGACTGAGGTTTGATTCTGGAAGCCTTTGGCCTGGGAAAATGACTGAGGTTTCATTGTGGAAACATGTGGCTTGGGATCATGACTGAGGTTTGATGGTGGAACACTATGGCCTGGCAAAATGACTGAGGCTTGATTCTGGAACCCTGTGGCCTGGCAACTTGACTGAGGTGTGATGGCAGAAACCTGTGGACTGGCAATATGACTGAGTTTGATTGTGGCACCCTGTGCACGGGGAACATGACTGAGGCCTGATACTGGAACCCCGTGGCGTGGGAACTTGACATTGGTTTGATTCTGGAGCCCTGTTTACTGGGAACATGACTGAGGTTTGATGGTTGACACCTGTGGCCTGGCAACATGATTGAGGTTTGATAGTGGAACCCTCAGGCTTGGGAACATGAGTGAGGCTTGATGGTGGAACCCTGTGGCCTGGCAACATGAGTGAAGCTTGATGGTGGAACCCTGTGGCTTGGCAAGATGACTTAGGTTTGATTGTGGAACACTACTGGCCTGGGAACATGACTGAGGCTTGATGGTGGAACCGTGGTCTGGCAACAGGACTGAGGTTTGATTGTGGAACCCTCTGGCCTGGGAATATGACAGAGGTTTATTTGTGGAACCCTGTGGCCTGGGAACATGACTGGGATTTTATTTCTGAAACCTGTGTCCAGGGAACATGACTGAGGTTTTCTTCTGGAACCCTGTGTCCTGGGAACACGACTGAGGTTTGATTCTGGAAACCATTGGCCTGGGAAGATGACTGATGTTAGAGTGTGGAATCCTGTGGCCTGGGAACATGACATCGGTTTGGATTCTGGTACCCTGTTGCGTGGGAACATGTAATCGGTTTGATTCTGGAAACCTCTGACCTGGCAACATGACTGAGGTTTGATTCGGATCCCTGTGACCCGGGAACCTGACTGAGCCTCGGTTCTGGAACCCTGTGGACTGGGAACATGACTGAGGTTTTATTCTGAAGCCCTGTAGCCTGGGAGTATAACTGAGGATTGACTCTGGAACCCTTTGGCCTGGGAACATGACATCGGTAGATTCTGGAACACTGTGGCCTGGGAACATGAGAATGGTTTGATTCTGGAACGCTGTGGTCTGGGAATATGTCTGAGGTTTGACGGTGGAATCCTGTGGCCTGGCAACATGAATGAAGTTTGATTCTGGAAGATTGTGGTCAGGGAAAATGATATTGGGTTGATTCTGTAAACCTGTGTCCTGGGAACAAGATTGAGGTTTGATTCTGGAACCCTGTGGCCTGGGAACATGACTGAGGTTTGTTTCTGGAACCCTGTTCCCAGGGAACATGACTGAAGTTTGATTGTTGAAACCTTTGGCCTGCAAACATGACTAAGGTTTGATTCTGGACACCATGTGCCCTGGGAATATGACTGAGGTTTGATGGTGGAACACTATGGCCTGGCAAAATGACTGAGGCTTGATTGTGGAACCCTGTGGCCTGGCAACTTGACTGAGGTTTGATGGCAGAAACCTGTGGACTGGCAACATGACTGAGGTTTTATTCTGGAATCCTGTAGCCTGGGAACATAACTGAGGATTGATTCTGGAACCCTGTGGCCTGGGAACATGGCATCGGTGGATTCTATAACCCTGTGGCCTGGGAACATGAGAATGGTTTGATTCTGGAACCCTGTGGCCTGGGAACATGCCTGAGGTTTGATGGTGGAAACCTTTGGCCTGGCAACATGACTGAGGTTAGATTCTGGAAGACTGTGGCCTGGGAACATGATATCGGGTTGATTCTGGAAACCTGTGGCCTGGGAACATGACTGAGGTTTGTTTCTGGAAGCCTGTTCCCTGGGAACATGACTGAGGTTTCATTTTGGAAACCTGTGTCTGGGAACATGACTGAGGTTTGATTGTTGAAACCTGTGGCCTGCGAACATGACTCAGGTTTGATTCTGGAACCATGTGTCCTGGGAATATGACTGAGGTTTGATTCTGGAAACCTTTGGCCTGGGAAAATGACTGTGGTTTCAGTGTCGAAACTTGTGGCCTGGGATCATGACTGAGGTTTGATGGTGGAACACTCTGGCCTGGCAAAATGACTGAGGCTTGATTCTGGAACCCTGTGGCCTGACAACTTGACTGAGGTTTGATGGCAGAAACCTGTGGACTGGCAACATGACTGAGGTTTGATTGTGGAAACCTGTGCACGTGGAACATGACTGAGGCCTGATACTGGAACCCCGTGGCGTGGGAACATGACATTGGTTTGATTCTGGAGCCCTGTTTACTGGCAAGATGACTGAGGTTTGGTGGTTGAACCCTGTGGCCTGGCAACATGATTGAGGTTTGATTGTGGAAACCTATGTCTTGGAAAGATGACTTACGTTTGATTGAGGAACACTCTGGCCTGGGAACATAAGTGAGGCTTGATGGTGGAACCGTGGTCTGGCAACAGGACTGAGGTTTGACTATGGAACGCTCTGGCCTGAGAATATGACTGAGGTTTAATTGGGGAACCCTGTGGCCTGGGAACATGACTGGGATTTTATTTCTGAATCCTGTTTCCAGGGAACTTGACTGAGGTTTTATTCTGGAACCCTGTGTCCTGGGAACACGACTTAGGTTTGATTCTGGAACCATGTGGCCTGGGAATATGACTGAGGTTTGATTCTGGAAACCATTGGCCTGGGAACAAGACTGATGTTAGAGTGTGGAATCTGTGGCCTGGGAACATGACATCGGTTTGGATTCTGGAACTCCGTGGCTTGGGAACATGTCATTGGTTTGATTCTGGAGCCCTGTTTACTGGGAAGATGACTGAGGTTTGATGGTTGAACCCTGTGGCCTGGCAACATGATTGAGGTTTGATTCTGGAAGACTGTGGCCTGGGAACATGACTGAAGCGTGATTCTTGAAAACTGTGGCCTGGGAACATGACATCTGTTTAGATTGTGGAATACTCTGCCCCGGGAAACTGACTGAGCCTCGGTTCTGGAACCCTGTGGACTGGGAACATGACTGAGGTTTTATTCTGGAGCCCTGTATCCTGGGAACATAACTGGGGATTGATTCTGGAACCCTGTGGCCTGGGAACATGACATCTGTGGATTCTGGAACCCTGCGGCCTGGGAACATGACATCTGTTTAGATTGTGGAATACTGTGCCCCGGGAACCTGACTGAGCCTTGGTTCTGGAACCTTGTGGACTGGGAACATGACTGAGGTTTTATTCTTGAACCCTGTAGCCTGGGAACATAACTGAGGATTTATTCTGGAACCCTTTGGCCTGGAAACATGAGAAAGGTTTGATTCTGGAACCCTGTGGCCTGGGAATATGTCTGAAGTTTGATTCTGGAAGACTGTGGCCAGGGAAAATGATATTGGGTTGATTCTGGAAACCTGTGTCCTTTGAACAAGATTTAGGTTTGATTCTGGAACCCTGTGGCCTGGGAACATGACTGAGTTTTGTTTCTGGAAGCCTGTTCCCTGGGAACATGACTGAGGTTTGACTGTTGAAACCTTTGGCCTGCGAACATGACACAGGTTTGATTCTGGAAACATGTGTCCTTGGAATATGACTGAGGTTTGATGGTGGAACACTATGGCCTGGCAAAATGACTGAGGCTTGATTCTGGAAACCTGTGGCCTGGCAACTTGACTGAGGTTTGATGGCAGAAACCTGTGGACTGGCAACATGACTGAGGTTTGATTGTGGTACCCTGTGCACGGGGAACATGACTGAGGCCTGATACTGGACCCCCGTGGCGTGGGAACATGACATTGGTTTGATTCTCGAGCCTTGTTTACTGGGAACATGACTGAGGTTTGATGGTTGAACCCTGTGGCCTGGCAACATGACTGAGATTTGATAGTGGAACCCTCAGGGTTGGGAACATTAGTGAGGTTTGATGGTGGAACCCTGTGGCCTGGCAACATGACTGAGGTTTGATGGTGTAACCCTGAGGCTTGGAAAGATGACTTAGGTTTGACTGTGGAACACTCTGTCCTGGGAACATGACTGAGGCTTGATGGTGGAACCGTGGCCTGGCAACAAGACTGAGGTTTGATTGTGGAACACTCTGGCCTGGGAATATGACTGAGGTTTAATTGTGGAACCCTGTGGCCTGGGAACATGACTGGGATTTTATTTCTGAATCCTGTGTCCAGGGAACTTGACTGAGGTTTTATTCTGGAACCCTGTGTCCTGGGAACACGACTGAGGTTTCATTCTTGAACCATGTGGCCTGGGAATATGACTGAGGTTTGATTCTGGAAAGCATTGGCCTGAGAAGATGACTAATGTTAGAGTGTGGAATCCTGTGGCCTGGGAACATTATATCGGTGTGGATTCTGGTACCCTGTTGCCTGGGAACATGAAATCGGTTTGAATCTGGAAACCTGTGGCCTGGGAATATGACTGAGGTTTGATGGTGGTACCTTATGGCCTGGCAACATGACTGAAGTTTGATTCTGGATCCCTGTGGCATGGGAGCATGACTGAGGCGTGATTCTGGAAAACTGTGGCCTGGGAACATGACATCTGTTTAGATTGTGGAATACTGTGCCCCGGGAACCTGACGGAGCCTTTGTTCTGGAACCCTGTGGACTGGGAACATGACTGAGGTTTTATTCTGGAACCCTGTAGCCTGGGAAAATAGCTGAGGATTGATTCTGGAACCCTGTGGCCTGGGAACATGACATCGGTGGATTCTGGAACCCTGAGACCTGGGAACATGACATCTGTTTAGATTGTGTAATACTGTGCACCGGGAAACTGACTGAGCCTTGGTTCTGGAACCCTGTGGACTGGGAACATGACTGAGGTTTTATTCTGGAATCCTGTAGCCTGGGAACATAACTGAGGATTGATTCTGGAACCCTGTGGCCTGGGAACATGACATTGGTGGATTGTGGAACCCTGATGCGTGGGAACATGACATCTGTTTAGATTGTCGAATACTGTGCCCCGGGAACCTGACTGAGCCTTGGTTCTGGAACCCTGTGGACTGGGAACATGCCTGAGGTTTTATTCTGGAATCCTGTAGCCTGGGAACATAACTGAGGATTGATTCTGGAACCCTGTGGCCTAGGAACATGACATCGGTGGATTCTGGAACGCTGTGGCCTGGGAACATGACATTGGTTTGATTCTGGAACCCTGTGACATCGAACATATCTGAGGTTTGATGGTGGAAACCTGTGGTCTGGCAACATGACTGAGGTTTGATTCTGGAAGACTGTGGCCAATGAACATGATATCGGGTTGATTCTGAAATCCTGTGTCTTGGGAACAAGACTGAGGTTTGATTCTGAAACCCTGTTGCCTGGGAACATAACTGAGGTTGGTTTCTGGAAGCCTGTTCACTGGGAACATGACTGAGGTTTTATTCTGGACACCTGTGTCCTGGGAACATGACTGAGGTTTGATTGTTGAAACCTGTGGCCTGTGAACATAACTCAGGTTTGATTCTCGAACCATGTGTCCTGGGAATATGACTGAGGTTTGATTCTGGAAGCCTTTGGCCTGGGAAAATGACTGAGGTTTCATTGTGGAAACATGTGGCTTGGGATCATGACTGAGGTTTGATGGTGGAACACTATGGCCTGGCAAAATGACTGAGGCTTGATTCTGGAACCCTGTGGCCTGGCAACTTGACTGAGGTGTGATGGCAGAAACCTGTGGACTGGCAATATGACTGAGTTTGATTGTGGCACCCTGTGCACGGGGAACATGACTGAGGCCTGATACTGGAACCCCGTGGCGTGGGAACTTGACATTGGTTTGATTCTGGAGCCCTGTTTACTGGGAACATGACTGAGGTTTGATGGTTGACACCTGTGGCCTGGCAACATGATTGAGGTTTGATAGTGGAACCCTCAGGCTTGGGAACATGAGTGAGGCTTGATGGTGGAACCCTGTGGCCTGGCAACATGAGTGAAGCTTGATGGTGGAACCCTGTGGCTTGGCAAGATGACTTAGGTTTGATTGTGGAACACTACTGGCCTGGGAACATGACTGAGGCTTGATGGTGGAACCGTGGTCTGGCAACAGGACTGAGGTTTGATTGTGGAACCCTCTGGCCTGGGAATATGACAGAGGTTTATTTGTGGAACCCTGTGGCCTGGGAACATGACTGGGATTTTATTTCTGAAACCTGTGTCCAGGGAACATGACTGAGGTTTTCTTCTGGAACCCTGTGTCCTGGGAACACGACTGAGGTTTGATTCTGGAAACCATTGGCCTGGGAAGATGACTGATGTTAGAGTGTGGAATCCTGTGGCCTGGGAACATGACATCGGTTTGGATTCTGGTACCCTGTTGCGTGGGAACATGTAATCGGTTTGATTCTGGAAACCTCTGACCTGGCAACATGACTGAGGTTTGATTCGGATCCCTGTGACCCGGGAACCTGACTGAGCCTCGGTTCTGGAACCCTGTGGACTGGGAACATGACTGAGGTTTTATTCTGAAGCCCTGTAGCCTGGGAGTATAACTGAGGATTGACTCTGGAACCCTTTGGCCTGGGAACATGACATCGGTAGATTCTGGAACACTGTGGCCTGGGAACATGAGAATGGTTTGATTCTGGAACGCTGTGGTCTGGGAATATGTCTGAGGTTTGACGGTGGAATCCTGTGGCCTGGCAACATGAATGAAGTTTGATTCTGGAAGATTGTGGTCAGGGAAAATGATATTGGGTTGATTCTGTAAACCTGTGTCCTGGGAACAAGATTGAGGTTTGATTCTGGAACCCTGTGGCCTGGGAACATGACTGAGGTTTGTTTCTGGAACCCTGTTCCCAGGGAACATGACTGAAGTTTGATTGTTGAAACCTTTGGCCTGCAAACATGACTAAGGTTTGATTCTGGACACCATGTGCCCTGGGAATATGACTGAGGTTTGATGGTGGAACACTATGGCCTGGCAAAATGACTGAGGCTTGATTGTGGAACCCTGTGGCCTGGCAACTTGACTGAGGTTTGATGGCAGAAACCTGTGGACTGGCAACATGACTGAGGTTTTATTCTGGAATCCTGTAGCCTGGGAACATAACTGAGGATTGATTCTGGAACCCTGTGGCCTGGGAACATGGCATCGGTGGATTCTATAACCCTGTGGCCTGGGAACATGAGAATGGTTTGATTCTGGAACCCTGTGGCCTGGGAACATGCCTGAGGTTTGATGGTGGAAACCTTTGGCCTGGCAACATGACTGAGGTTAGATTCTGGAAGACTGTGGCCTGGGAACATGATATCGGGTTGATTCTGGAAACCTGTGGCCTGGGAACATGACTGAGGTTTGTTTCTGGAAGCCTGTTCCCTGGGAACATGACTGAGGTTTCATTTTGGAAACCTGTGTCTGGGAACATGACTGAGGTTTGATTGTTGAAACCTGTGGCCTGCGAACATGACTCAGGTTTGATTCTGGAACCATGTGTCCTGGGAATATGACTGAGGTTTGATTCTGGAAACCTTTGGCCTGGGAAAATGACTGTGGTTTCAGTGTCGAAACTTGTGGCCTGGGATCATGACTGAGGTTTGATGGTGGAACACTCTGGCCTGGCAAAATGACTGAGGCTTGATTCTGGAACCCTGTGGCCTGACAACTTGACTGAGGTTTGATGGCAGAAACCTGTGGACTGGCAACATGACTGAGGTTTGATTGTGGAAACCTGTGCACGTGGAACATGACTGAGGCCTGATACTGGAACCCCGTGGCGTGGGAACATGACATTGGTTTGATTCTGGAGCCCTGTTTACTGGCAAGATGACTGAGGTTTGGTGGTTGAACCCTGTGGCCTGGCAACATGATTGAGGTTTGATTGTGGAAACCTATGTCTTGGAAAGATGACTTACGTTTGATTGAGGAACACTCTGGCCTGGGAACATAAGTGAGGCTTGATGGTGGAACCGTGGTCTGGCAACAGGACTGAGGTTTGACTATGGAACGCTCTGGCCTGAGAATATGACTGAGGTTTAATTGGGGAACCCTGTGGCCTGGGAACATGACTGGGATTTTATTTCTGAATCCTGTTTCCAGGGAACTTGACTGAGGTTTTATTCTGGAACCCTGTGTCCTGGGAACACGACTTAGGTTTGATTCTGGAACCATGTGGCCTGGGAATATGACTGAGGTTTGATTCTGGAAACCATTGGCCTGGGAACAAGACTGATGTTAGAGTGTGGAATCTGTGGCCTGGGAACATGACATCGGTTTGGATTCTGGAACTCCGTGGCTTGGGAACATGTCATTGGTTTGATTCTGGAGCCCTGTTTACTGGGAAGATGACTGAGGTTTGATGGTTGAACCCTGTGGCCTGGCAACATGATTGAGGTTTGATTCTGGAAGACTGTGGCCTGGGAACATGACTGAAGCGTGATTCTTGAAAACTGTGGCCTGGGAACATGACATCTGTTTAGATTGTGGAATACTCTGCCCCGGGAAACTGACTGAGCCTCGGTTCTGGAACCCTGTGGACTGGGAACATGACTGAGGTTTTATTCTGGAGCCCTGTATCCTGGGAACATAACTGGGGATTGATTCTGGAACCCTGTGGCCTGGGAACATGACATCTGTGGATTCTGGAACCCTGCGGCCTGGGAACATGACATCTGTTTAGATTGTGGAATACTGTGCCCCGGGAACCTGACTGAGCCTTGGTTCTGGAACCTTGTGGACTGGGAACATGACTGAGGTTTTATTCTTGAACCCTGTAGCCTGGGAACATAACTGAGGATTTATTCTGGAACCCTTTGGCCTGGAAACATGAGAAAGGTTTGATTCTGGAACCCTGTGGCCTGGGAATATGTCTGAAGTTTGATTCTGGAAGACTGTGGCCAGGGAAAATGATATTGGGTTGATTCTGGAAACCTGTGTCCTTTGAACAAGATTTAGGTTTGATTCTGGAACCCTGTGGCCTGGGAACATGACTGAGTTTTGTTTCTGGAAGCCTGTTCCCTGGGAACATGACTGAGGTTTGACTGTTGAAACCTTTGGCCTGCGAACATGACACAGGTTTGATTCTGGAAACATGTGTCCTTGGAATATGACTGAGGTTTGATGGTGGAACACTATGGCCTGGCAAAATGACTGAGGCTTGATTCTGGAAACCTGTGGCCTGGCAACTTGACTGAGGTTTGATGGCAGAAACCTGTGGACTGGCAACATGACTGAGGTTTGATTGTGGTACCCTGTGCACGGGGAACATGACTGAGGCCTGATACTGGACCCCCGTGGCGTGGGAACATGACATTGGTTTGATTCTCGAGCCTTGTTTACTGGGAACATGACTGAGGTTTGATGGTTGAACCCTGTGGCCTGGCAACATGACTGAGATTTGATAGTGGAACCCTCAGGGTTGGGAACATTAGTGAGGTTTGATGGTGGAACCCTGTGGCCTGGCAACATGACTGAGGTTTGATGGTGTAACCCTGAGGCTTGGAAAGATGACTTAGGTTTGACTGTGGAACACTCTGTCCTGGGAACATGACTGAGGCTTGATGGTGGAACCGTGGCCTGGCAACAAGACTGAGGTTTGATTGTGGAACACTCTGGCCTGGGAATATGACTGAGGTTTAATTGTGGAACCCTGTGGCCTGGGAACATGACTGGGATTTTATTTCTGAATCCTGTGTCCAGGGAACTTGACTGAGGTTTTATTCTGGAACCCTGTGTCCTGGGAACACGACTGAGGTTTCATTCTTGAACCATGTGGCCTGGGAATATGACTGAGGTTTGATTCTGGAAAGCATTGGCCTGAGAAGATGACTAATGTTAGAGTGTGGAATCCTGTGGCCTGGGAACATTATATCGGTGTGGATTCTGGTACCCTGTTGCCTGGGAACATGAAATCGGTTTGAATCTGGAAACCTGTGGCCTGGGAATATGACTGAGGTTTGATGGTGGTACCTTATGGCCTGGCAACATGACTGAAGTTTGATTCTGGATCCCTGTGGCATGGGAGCATGACTGAGGCGTGATTCTGGAAAACTGTGGCCTGGGAACATGACATCTGTTTAGATTGTGGAATACTGTGCCCCGGGAACCTGACGGAGCCTTTGTTCTGGAACCCTGTGGACTGGGAACATGACTGAGGTTTTATTCTGGAACCCTGTAGCCTGGGAAAATAGCTGAGGATTGATTCTGGAACCCTGTGGCCTGGGAACATGACATCGGTGGATTCTGGAACCCTGAGACCTGGGAACATGACATCTGTTTAGATTGTGTAATACTGTGCACCGGGAAACTGACTGAGCCTTGGTTCTGGAACCCTGTGGACTGGGAACATGACTGAGGTTTTATTCTGGAGCCCTGTAGCCTGGGAACATAACTGAGTATTGATTCTGGAACCCTGTGTCCTAAGAACATGACATCGGTGGATTCTGGAAAAGTGTGGCCTGCGAAAATGAGAACGGTTTGATTCTGGAACCCTGTGTCCTGGGAACATGCCTGAGGTTTGATGGTGGAAACCTGTGGCCTGGCAACATGACTGAGGTTTGATTCTGGAAGACTGAGGCCAGGGAACATGATATCGGGTTGATTCTGGAAACCTGTGTCCTGGGAACAAGACTGAGGTTTGATTCTGGAACCCTATGGCCTGGCAACATGACTGAGGTTTCAGTGTGGAAACATGTGGCCTGGGATCATGACTGAGGTTTGATAGTGGAACACTCTGGCCTCGCAAAATGACTGAGGCTTGATTCTGGAAACCTGTGGTCTGGCAACTTGACTGAGGTTTGATGGCAGATACCTGAGGACTGGCAACATGACTGAGGTTTGATTGTGGAACCGTGTGCACCGGGAACATGACTGAGGCCTGATACTGGAACCCCGTGGCGTGGCAACATGACATTGGTTTGATTCTGGAGCCCTGTTTACTGGGAACATGACTGAGGTTTGATGGTTGAACCCTGTGGCCTGGCAACATGATTGAGGTTTGATAGTGGAACCCTCATGCTTGGGAACATGAGTGAGGCTTGATGGTGGAACCCTGTGCCCTAGTAACATGACTGAGGTTTGATGGTGGAAACCTATGTCTTGGCAAGATGACTTAGGTTTGATTGTGGAACACTCTGGCCTGGGAACATGACTTAGGCTTGATGGTGGAACTGTGGTCTGGCAACAGGACTGAGGTTTGATTGTGGAACCCTGTGGCCTGGGGACATGACTGGTATTTTATTTCTGAATCCTGTGTCCAGGGAACTGGACTGAGGTTTTATTCTAGAACCCTGTGTCCTGGGAACACGACTTAGGTTTCATTCTGGAACCATGTGGCCTGGGAATATATCTGAGGTTTGATTCTGGAAACCATTGGCCTGGGAACAAGACTGATGTTAGAGTGTGGAATCCTGTGGCCTGGGAACATGACATCGGTTTGGATTCTGGTACCCTGTTGCCTGGGAATATGAAATCGGTTTGATTGTGGAAACCTGTGGCCTGGGAATATGACTGAAGGTTGATGGTGGTACCCTATGGCCTGGCAACATGACTGAGGTTTGATTCTGAATCCCTGTGGCCTGGGAATATGACTGAGGTGTGATTCTTGAAAACTATGGCCTGGGAACATGACATCTGTTTAAATTGTGGAATACTGTGCACCGGGAACCTGACTGAGCCTTGGTTCTGGAACCCTTGGCCTGGGAACATGACTGAGGTTTTATTCTGGAATCCTGTAGGCTGGGAACATAACTGAGGATTGTTTCTGAAACCCTGTGGCCTGGGAACCTGACATCTGTTTAGATTGTGGAATACTGTGCCCTAGGAACCTGACTGAGCCTTGGTTCTGGAACCCTGTGGATTGGGAACATGACTGAGGTTTTATTCTGGAATCCTGTAGCCTGGGAACACAACTGAAGATTGATTCTGGAAACCTGTGTCCTGGGAACATAACACCCGTGGATTCTGAAACCCTGTGGCCTGGGAGAATGAGAACGGTTTGATTCTGGAACGCTGTGGCCTTGGAACATGTCTGAGGTTTGAGGGTGGAAACCTGTGGCCTGGCAACATGACTGAGGTTTGATTCTGGAAGAGTGTGGCCAGGGAACATGATATCGGGTTGATTCTGGAAACCTGTGCCCTGGGAACAAGACTCAGGTTTGATTCTGGAACCCTGTGGCCTGGGAACATGACTGAGGTTTGTTTCTGGAAGCCTGTTCCCTGGGAACATGACTGAGGTTTGATTTTGGACACCTGTGTCCTTGGAACATGACTGAGGTTTGATTGTGGAAACATGTGGCCTGGAAATATGACTGAGGTTTGATGGTGGAACACTCTGGCCTGGCAAAAAGACTGAGGCTTGATTCTGGAACCCTGTGGCCTGGGAACTTGACTGAGGTTTGATGGCAGAAACTTGTGGACAGGCAACATGACTAAGGTTTGATTGTTGGACCCTGTGCCCTGGAAACATGACTGTGGCCTGGTCCTGGAAACTCATGGCCTGGGAACTTGACATTGGTTTGATTCTAGAACCCTGTGTCCTGGGAAAATGATTGAGGTTTAATTCTGGAAACCATTGGTCTGGGAACATGACTGATGTTAGATTGTGGAATCCTGTGCCCTGGGAACATGACTGAGTTCTGATAGAGGAACCCTGTGGCCTGGGAACATGACTGAGGTTTGATGGTTGTACCCTGTGGCCTGGCAACATGACTGAGGCTTGATTCTGGAACCCTGTGTCCTGGGAACTCAACTCTGGTTTGATCGCAGAAACCTGTGGACTGGCAACATGACTGAGGTTTGATGGGGGTACCCTGGGGCCTGGCAACGTGACAGACGTTTGATTGTGGAACCCTCAGCCTTGGGAACATGACTGAGGCTTGATTGTGGAAGCCTATGGCCTGGCAACAGGACTGAGGTTTGATGGTGGAATACTGTGGCCTGGCAAGATGACTTAGGATTGATTGTGGAACCCTCTGGTCTGGGAATATGACTGAGGTTTAATTGTGGAACCCTGTGTCCTGGGAACATGACTGAGGTTTGATTGTGGAACCATGTGGCCTGGAAATATGACTAAGGTTTGTTTCTGGAAACCATTGGCCTGGGAACATGACTGATGCTAGATTGTGGCATCCTGTGGCCTGGGAACATGACATCGGTTTGGATTCTGGTACCCTGTTGCCTGGGAAAATGAAATCGGTTTGATTCTGGAAACCTGTGGTCTGGCAACGTGACTGAGGTTTGATTCTGGATCCCTGTGACCTGGGAACATGACTGAGGCGTGATTCTGGAAACCTGTGGCCTGGGAACATGACATCTGTTTAGATTGTGGAATACTGTGCCCTGGGAACCTGACTGAGGCTTGGTTTTGGAACCCTGTGGCCTGGGAATATGACTGAGGTTAATTCTGGAACCCTGTAGCCTGGGAATATAATTGAGGATTTATTCTGGAACCCTGTGGCCTGGGAATATGACACCGGTTGGATTCTGGAACCCTGTGGCATGGGAATATGACTGAGGTTTGATTGTGGAACCCTCTGGCCTGGGAACATGACTGATTTGATTCTGAAACCCTGTGGTCTGGGAACATTACTGGGGTTTTATTTTTGAAACCTGTGTCCACGCAACATGACTGAGCTTTTATTCTGGAACCCTGTAGCCTGGGAAAATAACTGAGTATTGATTCTGGAACCCTGTGTCCTGGGAACATGATTGAGGTTTGATTCTGGAAACCATTGGTCTGGGAACATGACTGATGTTAGATTGTGGAATCCTGTTGCCTGCGAACATGACTGAGGTTTGATAGAGGAAGCCTGTGGCCTGGGAACATGACTGAGGTGTGATGGTGGTTCCCTGTGGCCTGGCAACATGACTGAGGCTTGATTCTGAAAACCTGTGGCCTGGGAACTTGACTCTGATTTGATAGCAGAAACCTGTGGACTGGTAACATGACTGAGGTTTCATGGGGGAACCCTGTGGCCTGGCAAAATGACAGAGGTTTGATTGTGGAACCCTCCGGCTTGGGAACATGACTGAGGCTTGATGGTGGAACCGTGGCCTGGCAACAGGACTGAGGTTTGATTGTGGAACCCTCTGGCCTGGGAATATGACTGAGGTTTAATTGTGGAACCCTGGATCCTGGGAATATGAGTGAGGCTTGATTCTGGAACCCTGGGACCTGGGAACATGACTGGGGTTTATTTTTGAAACCTGTGTCCAGGGAATATGACTGAGGTTTTATTCTGGAACCCTGTGTCCTGAGAACATGACTGAGGTTTGATTGTGGAACCATTTGGCCTGGGAATATGACTGAGGTTTGATTCGGGAAACCATTGACCTGGGAACATGACTGATGTTAGATTGTGGCATCCTGTGGCCTGGGAACATGACATCGGTTTGGATTCTGGTTCCCTGTTCCCTGGGCACATGAAATCGGTTTCATTCTGGAAACCTGTGGTCTGGGAATATGACTGAGGTTTGATGGTGGTACCCTATGGCCTGGCAACATGACTGAGGTTTCATTCCGGATCCCTGGGGCCTGGAAACATGACTGAGGCATGATTCTGGAAACCTGTTGCCTGAGAACATGACATCTGTTTAGACTGTGGAATACTCTGCCCTGGGCTAAGCGGTGGGGGAATGCTGAGTGGGAGAGGCTGCCTCTCTGCTGGACTCAGAAGGCTTCTTCCCTTTAGGTCAATTCCTTTTGTGTCTTACTTCCTGGAGGAGGAAAGAGGGCGCCTAGAGATATTTTAACATGAAATACCTAAAGACAGAGGATCTTTAAGAGCTGGTTTCTCGGTGGAAGGAGCCAAAACACCTGCATTCCTAAGGTCTCTTTCAGAACTGCCAGACACTCTGTCATCATAGGCCTAAGAATTGGAAATTGTGAGGGCATGGCAACACTTGGAATCCTAGGATGCAGTGGAAGTGCGACTCTCAAACTGGATGGAAGAAGCCTCCAAGCATAGTGTTCTTCCATTTACTAAAGAGAACCCAAGTGTGTGAGGCTGGTAGCGTTGTTGCTGGAGAGAACTGGCATTCCCGTGGGCCTGTCGGTCAATTTCCTGTTTCTGACCCTCTAAGGAAACCCTTCCAAAAAGCCTTTGCGACCCGGTTAGAGAGAACAGCTGCGAAGTTGATGCACAGAACATTAACCTAGATTCCAGCCCTGGGTCCCAATCATCCATCTTTCTCTGGAGGTTACGTAGCCCACAGAGGGATTCAAGCAGGGAGTTTACCTTATACAACTGACCCATGAAACTGGGATGAGATGCAGGGCCACTCTCCTTGCCCTCACACTTCGTGGGCCGGAGAAGTTATCACGCAGCAGAATTCAACACCCTTCCTCTACACGTGTGTACCCAAAAGAAGCGCTGGGCAATGGGTGTTCTCAGGCCAAGAGCAGTTTTGTTCTCGGCTGCACCTGCTCTGTGGTTCAAAGGTTCTCTGACTCTGCTCCTTTGGAAGCCTTTCAGAGCTCACGCTATCCCTGGGCTGCCAAAGCAAGGAGGCAGAGCGGCCTTTCACACTGAAGGCATGAGCTTGTTTCCCTTTCAGAAGGTGTATGTTGCCCCTCCCAGGCTGGAGGCGTGTAAGTTGACACCATTTGCTCTGCCCCTGGAAAATGCAAGTGGGTGTACTAGATTTGGCCTGCCTGGTGAAACAACTTTTAGTCACCAGCACCCTGAGTACCTTTCCTGAAGTGTGATTCCTAGCTAGAAAAACTCGGCCATCGGAGGCTAGATGGGAGCAAACATGTTAAACTTGTGGGGAAAGTCTTTGACCAATGACCAATATGCTTGTGCTTGTGCGAGCGTTAGGCAGGAGCTTTCCAACACAGGGTTTTTACCCTACCATAAGCCGTCCCTTTGGGCTGAAGCAGGCGGGTGGTCTGTATCACAGTCTGGGAAGCAGGACCTCAGGTGAGTCTGTCAGCTGACTGCCTTCCCTATATCATAGCCAGCTGAGGAAATATGGCAAGGCTGATGGAACCCGCTTATAACCAAATGTTTCTCTTCAGAATAGGAGATTTTGCTACCAAATATCAGCAGCTCTTCTCCCTCAGAATGCTGTTCTGGTGTAGACTAGGGAAAGCTTCCACGGTCCCCAGCTTATGAAAAGCTCTTTGCCCAGTTGGTTTCATCCGAGAAAGAGCCAGAGGGGCTGATCTCAACAAATAGGGCTGCACACCGAGAGTCCTTTGGGTAGGGCGCCCCCATTCCTCCTCCACGAAGTAAGACACAAACGGAATTGCCCAAACGGGAAGAAGCCTTCTGAGCCCGGCAGAGAGGCAGACTCTCCCAATCAGCATTCCCACACGGCTGAGCCCAGGGAACGGGACAGAGAGAGGGAGAAAGAGAGCCGTAACCGCGAACTTTTCCACAGTGTAGTCTAGGCCCCACCTTTCAAGCCCACTTGAATTTCCTAGAGAAAGCACCAGGCCTCTCTGTGCTTTCCTGTGGCAGGAAACTTTGCTTTCGTTCTGTAGGAGACACATTGACTCAGAACTGCCCTACCCCAAGGACTCACGGTGTGCAGGCCGATTGGTTGAGATCAGCCCTTCTAGCTCTTTCACGGGTGATACCAACTGGGAAAAGAGCCGTTCAAAACCTGGAAACCGTGGTGGTTTTCCCTAGTCTACACAGGAACAGCACTCTGAGGGAGAGGAGCTGCTGACGTGTGGTAGCAAAATCTCCTCTTCTCAATAGAAACATTTCGTTGTAAGCGGGTTCCGTAAGCCTTGCCCCATTTTCTCAGCTGCCTATAATGGAGGCCAATCAGGTGGCAGACTCCCCTCAGGCCCTACTTCCCAGGATGTGATACAGACACGTCGCCTGCTTCAGCCCAAAGGGATGGCTTAGGGTAAGGTAAAAACCCTGTGTTGGAAAGCTCCTGCCTAAGCCTCTCACAAGCACAAGCATATTGGTCATTGGTCAAAGGCTTTCTCCACAAGCTTAACACGTTTGCTCCCATCTAGCCTCCGAAGTCTGGGTTTACCTAGCTAGGAATCAAACTTGAGGAATAGTACTCAGAGGGCTGGCGAATGCAAACTCTTTCACCAGGCAGCCCAAACCGAGTACACCTACTTGTAATTTCCAGGGGCAGAACAAATGGTGTCAACTTACAGGCCTCCAGCCTGGGAGGGGTGATGGACACATTCTCCATGTGAAACAAGCCCATGCCTTCAGGGTGAAAGGCCGCTATGCCTCTTTGCTTTGGCAACCCAGGGATAGGGTCAGGTCTGAAAGGCTTCCAAAGGAGCAGAGTCAGAGAACCTTTGAACCACAGAGCAGGTGCAGCCGAGAACAATGACTGCTCTTGGCCTGAGAACACCCACTGCCCAGCGCTTCTTTTGGGTACACACGTGTAGAAGAAGGTTGTTGAATTCTGCTGCGTGATAACTTCTCAGGCCCACGAAGTGTGAGGGCAAGGAGAGTGGCCCTGCATCTCATCCCAGTTTCATGGGTCAGTTGTATAAGGCAAACTCCCTGCTTGAATCCCTCTGTGGGCTACGTAACCTCCAGAGAAAGATGGATGATTGGGACCCAGGGCTGGAATCTAGGTTAATGTTCTGTGCATCAACTTCGCAGCTGTTCTCTCTAAGCGGGTCCCAAAAGCTTTTTGGAAGGGTTTCCTTAGAGGGTCAGAAACAGGAAATTGACCGACAGGCCCACGGGGATGCCAGTTCTCTCCAGCAACAACGCTATCAGCCTCACACGCTTGGGTTCTCTTTGGTAAATGGAAGAACACTATGCTTCTAAGCTTCTTCGATCCAGTGTGAGAGTCGCATTACCACTGCATCCTAGGATTCCAAGTGTTGCCATGCCGTCACAATTTCCAGCTCTTAGGCCTATGATGGCAGAGTGTCTGGCAGTTCTGAAAGAGACCTTAGGAATGCAGGCGTTTTGGCTCCTTCCACCGAGAAACCAGCTCCTGCAGATACTCAGTCGTTAGGTATTTCATGGTAGAATATCGCTAGGCGCCCTCTTTCTTCCTCTACGAGGTAAGACACAAACGGAATTGACCTACAGGGAAGAAGCCTTCTGAGTCCGGTAGAGAGGCAGCGTCTCCCACTCACCATTCCTCCACGGCTGAGCCCAGGGTATGGTACCGTGAGAGGGAGAAAGAGAGCCGTAACCCCGAGCTTTTCCACAATGTAGTATAAGACTCACCCTCAAGCTCACGTCCACTTCAAAGAGAAAACACCAGGCCTCGGTGTGCTTTCCTGTGGCAAGGAAACTTTGCTTTCATTCCTTAAGAGGCACATTGGCTCATGACTGCCCTACCCCAAGAATTCACGGATGTGCAGACTGATTAGTTGAGATCAGCCTTTCTGGCTCTTTTATGGATGAAACCAACTGGGAAAAGAGCCGTTCTAATCTGGGGACCATGGTGGCTTTCCAAACTTTACAGAGAAAGAGCACTCTGAGGGAGAGGAGCTGCTGGCTTTGGTATCAATATGTCCTTTTCTGAATAGAAACATTTCGTTGTAAGCGGGTTGCATCAGCCTTGCCAAATTCTCTCAACTGGCTATAAAGGAGGGCAGTCAGTAGGCCCCACCCTTCAAGCCCACTCCAATTTCACATAGAAAACACCCGGTCTCGGTGTACTTTCATGTGGCAAAGAAACGTTGCTTTCATTCCTTAGGTGTGACTTTGGCTCAGAACTGCCCTACCCCAAGGATTCAGGGATGTGCAGCAAGTTTAGTTGAGATCAGCCCTTCTGGCTCTTTCATGGAAGAAACCAACTGGGAAAAGAGCCGTACTAAGCCGGGGACCATGGTGTCTTTCCCTAGTCTACACAGAAACAGCACTCTGAGGGAGAGGAGCTGCGGGCGTTTGGTAGCAAAATCTCCTATTCTGAAGAGAAACATTTCGTTGTATGCGGGTTGCATCAGCCTTGCCACATTTTTCAACTGGCTTTAAAAGAGGGCAGTCAGTTGGCAGACTTACTTGAGGCCCTGCTTCCCAAGCTGGAAACATCGCTTTCATTCCTTAGGTGGCACATTGGCTCAGGACTGCCTTACCCCAAGGATTTGTGGATGTGCAGCCCGATTAGTAGAGATCAGCCCTTCTGGCTCTTTCATTGCTGAAAACAACTGGGAAAAGTGCCATTCTAAGCTGGGGACCATGGTGTCTTTCCCTACTCTACACAGAAACAGCGTTCTGAGGGAGAGGAGCTGCTGGCGTTTGGTAGCAATATCTCCTATTCTGAAGAGAATCATTTCGTTTTAAGCAGGTTGCCTCAGCCTTGTCACATTTTCTCAACTGGCTATAAATGAGGGCAGACAGTAAGCCTCAACCTTCAATCCCACTCCAATTTCAAAGAGAAAACAACAGGCCTCGGTGTGCTTTCCTGTGGCAAGGAAACTCTGCTTTCATTCCTTAGGTGGCACTTTGGCTCAGACCTGCCCTACCCCAAGGATTCAGGGATATTGCAGCCCGATTAGTTGAGATCAGCCCTTCTGGCTCTTTCATGGGTGAAACCAACTGGGAAAAGAGCCGTTCTAAGCAGGGGACCATGGTGTCTTTCCCTATTCTACACAGAAACAGCTCTCTGAGGGAGAGGAGCTGCTGGCGTTTTGTAGCAATATCTCCTATTCTGAAGAGAAACATTTCGTTGTAAGCGGGTTGCCTCAGCCTTGCCACATTTTCTCAACTGGCTATAAATTAGGGCAGTCAGTAGGCCTCACCCTTCAAGCGGAGTCCAATTTCATGGAGAAAACACCATACTTCTCTGTGCTTTCCTGTCTCAAGGAAACTATGCTTTCATTCCTTAAGTGACACATTGGCTCAGAACTGCCCTACCCCAAGGATTCAGGGATGTGCAGCCTGATTAGTTGAGATCAGCCTTTCTGGCTCTTTCATGGAAGAAACCAACTGGGAAAAGAGACGTTCTAAGCTGGGGACCATTGTGTATTTCCCAAGTCTACACAGAAACAGCACTCTAAGGGAGAGGAGCTGCTGGCGTTTGGTAGCAAAATCTCCTATTCTGAAGAGAAACATTTCGTTGTAAGCGGGTTGCATCAGCCTTGCCACATTTTCTCAACTGGCTATAAATTAGGGCAGTCCATAGGCCTCACCCTTCAAGCCCACTCCAATTTCATAGAGAAAACACGCGGCCTCGGTGTGCTTTCCTGTGGCAAAGAAACTTTGCTTTCATTCCTTATGTGAGACTTTGGCTCAGAACTGCCCTACCACAAGGATTCAGGGATCTACAGCCCCATTAGTTGAGATCAGCCCTTCTGGCTCTTTCATGGATGAAACCAACTGGGAAATGAGCCGTTCTAAGCTGGGGAACATGGGGGCTTTCCCTAGTCTACAAAGAAACAGCACTCTGAGGGAGACGAGCTGCTGGCGTTTGGTAGCAAAATCTCCTATTCTGAAGAGAAACATTTCGTTATAACGGGTGGCATGAGCCTTGCCACATTCTCTCAACTGGGTATAAAGGAGGGCAGTCACTAGGCCTCACCTTCAAACACACTCAAATTTAATATAGAAAACACCATGCCTCGCTGTGCTTTCCTCTCACAAGGAAACTTTGCTTTTATTCCTTAGATGGCACATAGGCTTAGAACTGTCCTTCCCCAAGTATTCAGTGATGTGCAGCCAGATTAGTTGAGATAAGCCCTTCTGGCTCTTTCATGGATGAAACCAACTGGGAAAAGAGCCTTTCTAAGCAGGGGACCATGGCGTCTTTCCCTAGTCTACACAGAAACAGCACTCTGAGGGAGAAGAGCTGCTGGCGTTTGGTAACAAAATCTCCAATTCTGAAGAGAAACATTTCGTTGTAAGCAGGTTGCCACAGCCTTGCCACATTTTCTCAACTGGCTATAACGGAGGGCAGTCATTTATCAGACTTAATTGGGACAGTGCTTCCCAGGCTGGAAACTTTGCTTTCATTCCTTAGGTGGCACATTGGTTCAGGAGTGCCTACCCCAAGTATTCAGGGATTTGCAGCCCGATTAGGTGGGATCAGCCCTTCTGGCTCTTTCATGGATGAAACAAACTGGGCAAAGAGCCGTTCTAAGCTGGGGACCATCGTGCCTTTCCCTAGTCTGCACAGAGACAGCACTCTGAGGGAGACGAGCTGCTGGCGTTTGATAGCAAAATCTCCTATTCTGAAGAGAAACATTTCGATGTAAGCGGGTTGCATCATCCTGGCCACATTTTCTCAACTAGCTATAAAGGATGGCAGTCAGTTGGCAGACTTACTTGAGTCCCTGATTCCCAGAGTGGAAACTTTGCTTTCTTTCCTTAGGTTGCACTTCGGCTCAGAACTGCCCTACCCCAAGGATTCAGGGATGTGAAGCCCGATTAGTTGAGATCAGCCCTTCTGGTCTTTCATGGATGAAACCAACAGGGCAAAGAGCCGTTCTAAGCTGGGGAGCATGGTGTCTTTCCTTAGTCTACACAGGAACAGCACTCTGAGGGAGACGAGCTGCTGGCGTTTGATTGCAAAATCTCCTATTCTGAAGAGAAACATTTCGTTGTAAGCGGGTTGCATCAGCCTTGCCACATTTTCTCAACTGGATATA
The DNA here is from genome assembly GCF_965194825.1 of Balaenoptera physalus. Lineage (NCBI taxonomy): Eukaryota > Metazoa > Chordata > Mammalia > Artiodactyla > Balaenopteridae > Balaenoptera > Balaenoptera physalus. The sequence goes on along the minus strand of NW_028126455.1, from coordinate 1,448,597 downwards.
AAGGAGGGCTGTCAGTAGGCGTCAACTTTCAAGCCCACTCCAATTTCATAGAGAAAACTCCAGGCCTCAGTGTGCTTTCCTGTGGCAAGGAAACAGCTTTCATTCCTTAGGTGGCACTTTGGCTCAGAACTGCCCTACCCCAAGGATTCAGGGATGTACAGCCCGAGTAGTTGAGATCAGCCCTTCTGGTTCTCTCATGGATGAAACCATCTGGGGAAAGAGCAGTTCTAAGCTGGGGACCATGGTGTCTCTCCCTAGTCTACACAGAAACAGCATTCTGAGGGAGAGGAGCTGCTGGCGTTTGGTAGTACAATCTCCTATTCTGAAGAGAAACATTTCGTTGTAAGCGGGTTGCATCAGCCTTGCCACATTTCCTCAACTGGCTATGAAGGAGGGCAGGCATTTAGCAGACTTACTTGAGACCCTGTTTCCCAGGCTGTAAATTTGCTTTCATTCCTTAGGTGGCACAGTGGCTCAGGAGTGCCTACACCAAGAATTCAGGGATGTACAGCCCGATTAGTTGAAATCAGCCCTTCTGGTTCTCTCGTGGATGAAATCATATGGGCAAAGAGCGGTTCTAAGCTGGGGACCATGGTGTCTTTCCCTAGTCTACACTGAAGCAGAACTCTGAGGGAGACGAGCTGCTGGCATTTGGTAGCACAATCTCCTATTCTGAAGAGAAACATTTCGTTGTAAGCGGGTTGCATCAGCCTTACCACATTTTCTCAACTGGCTATAAAGGAGGGCAGTCATTTAGCAGACTTACTGGAGACCCTGCTTCCCAGGGTGGAATGTTTGCTTTCATTCTTTAGGTGGCACATTGCCTCAGGACTGCCCTACCCCAAGTATTCAGGAATTTGCAGCCCGATTAGTTGAGATTAGACCATCTGGCTTTTTTATGGATGAAACCAACTGGGCAAAGAGCCGTTCTAAGCTGTGGACCATGGTGTATTTCCCTAGTCTACACAGAAACAGCATTCTGAGGGAGACGAGCTGTTGCAGTTTGGTAGCAAAATCTCCTATTCTGAAGAGAAACATTTCGTTGTAAGCGCGATGCATCAGCCTTGACACATTTCCTCAATTGGCTATAAAGGAGGGAAGTCATTAGGCCTCACCCTTCCAGCCCACTCCAATTTCATAGAGAAAACAACAGGGTTCCGTGTGCTTCCTGTGGTAGGAAATTTGCTTTCATTCCTTAGGTAGCCCTTTGGCTCAGAACAGCCCTCCCAGAAGGATTCAGTGATTTGCAGCCCGATTAGTTGTGATCAGCCCTTCTGGCTCTTTCATGGATGAAACCAACTGGGCAAAGAACCATTCTAAGCTGGGGACCATGCTGTCTTTCCCTAGTCTACACAGAAACAGCAGTCTGAGTGAGACGAGCTGCTGGCGTTTGGTAGCGAAATCTCCTATACTGAAGAGAAACATTTCGTTGTAAGAGGGTTGCATCAGCCTCGTCCCATTTTCTCAACTGGATATAAAGAGGGCAGTCAGTAGGCATCAACCTTCAAGCCCACTCCAGTTTTATAGAGAAAACTCCAGGCCTTGGTGTGCTTTCCTGTGGTAAGCAAACTGCTTTCCTTCCTTGGGTGGCACTTTGACTCAGAACTGCCCTACCCCAAGGATTCGTGGATATGCAGCCCGATTAGTTGAGATCAGCCCTTCTGGTTCTCTCATGGATGAAAAAATCTGGGCAAGGAGCCGTTCTAATCTGGGGACCATGCTGTCTTTCCCTAGTCTACACAGAAACAGCATTCTGAGGGAGACGAGCTGCTGGCGTTTGGTAGTACAATCTCCTATTCTGAAGAGAAACATTTCGTTGTAAGCGGGTTGCACCAGCCTTGCCACATTTTCTCAACTGGCTATAAAGGAGGGCAGGCATTTAGCAGACTTACTTGTGACCCTGCTTCCCAGGCTGTAAATTTGCTTTCATTCTTAGGTGGCACACTGGCTCAGGAGTGCCTACCCCAAGGATTCAGGGATGTGCAGCCCGATTATTTGAGAACAGACATTCTGGTTCTCTAATGGATGAAACCATCTTGGCAAAGAGCCGTTCTAAGATGGGGACCATGGTGTCTTTCCCTAGTCTACACAGAAACAGCACTCTGAGGGAAACGAGCTGCTGGCGTTTGGTAGCAAAATCTCCTATTCTGAAGAGAATCATTTCGTTGTAAGCGGGTTGCATCAGCCTTGTCCCATTTTCTTAACTGGATATAAAGGAGGGCAGTCAGTAGGCCTCACCCTTCGAGCCCACTCCAGTTTCATAGAGAAAACTCCAGGCCTTGGTGTGCTTTCCTGTGGTAAGGAAACTGCTTTCATTCCTTAGGTGGCACTTTGGCTCAGAACTGCCCTACCCCAAGGATTCAGGAATGTGCAGCCTGATTAGTTGAGATCAGCCCTGGCTCTTTCAGGGAAGAAAACAACTGGGAAAAGAGCTGTTCTACGTTGGAACCATGGTGTCTTTCCCTAGTCTACACAGAAACAGCACTCTGAGGGAGACGAGCTGCAGGAGTTTGGTAGCAAAATCTCCTAATCTGAAGAGAAACATTTCGTTGTATGCGGGTTGCCTCAGCCTTGCCACATTTTCTCAACTGGCTATAAAGGAGGGCAGTCAGTTGGCAGACTTACTTGAGTCCCTCCTTCCCAGGCTGGAAACTTTGCTTTCTTTCCTTAGGTTGCACTTCGGCTCAGAGCTGCACTACCCCAAGGATTCAGGGATGTGCAGCCCGATTAGTTGAGATCAGCCCTTCTGGATTTTTCATGGATGAAACCAACTGGGAAAAGAGTCTTTCTAAGTTAGGAACCATGGTGTCTTTCCCTAGTCTACACAGAAACAGCAGTCTGAGTGAGACGAGCTGCTGGCGTTTGGTAGCAAAATTTCCTATTCTGAAGAGAAACATTTCGTTGTAAGCGTGTTGCATCAGCTTTGCCACATTTTTTCAACTGGCTATAAAGGAGGGCAGTCATTTAGCAGACTTACTCTAGACCCAGCTTCCCAGGCTGGAAACTTTGCTTTCATTCCTTAGGTGGCACAGTAGCTGACGAATGGCCTACACCAAGGATTCAGTGATGTGCAGCCCCATTAGTTGAGATCAGCCCTTCTGACTCTTTCATGGATGAAAACAACTGGGCAAAGAGCCGTTTTAAGCTGGGGACCATCGTGTCTTTCACTAGTCTACACCGAAACAGCACTCTGAGGGAGACGAGCTGCTGGAGTTTGACAGCAAAATCTCCTAATCTGAAGAGAAACATTTCGTTGTATGCAGGTTGCCTCAGCCTTGCCACATTTTCTCAACTGGATATAAAGGAGGGCAGTCAGTAGGCCTCACCCTTCGAGGCCACTCCAGTTTCATAGAGAAAACTCCAGGCCTTGGTGTGCTTTCCTGTGGTAAGGAAACTGCTTTCATTCCTTAGGTGGCACTTTGGCTCAGAACTGCCCTACCCCAAGGATTCAGGGATGTGCAGCCTGCTTATTTGAGATCAGCCCTGGCTCTTTCATGGATGAAATCAACTGGGAAAAGAGCTGTTCTAAGCTGGGAACCATGGTGTCTTTCCCTAGTCTACACAGAAACAGCACGCTGAGGGAGACTAGCTGCAAGCGTTTGGTAGCAAAATCTCCTATTCTGAAGAGAAACATTTCGTTCTAAGCGGGTTTCATCAACCTTGCCACATTTTCTCAACTGGCTATAAAGGCGGGCAGGCATTTAGCAAACTTACTTGAGACCCTGCTTCCCAGGCTGTAAATTTGCTTTCATTCCTTAGGTGGCACATTGGCTCAGGGGTGCCTACCCCAAGGATTCAGGGATGTGCAGCCCGATTAGTTGAGATCAGCCCTTCTGGTTCTCTCATGGATGACATCATGTGGGCAAAGAGCCGTTCTAAGCTGGGGACCATGGTGTCTTTCCTTAGTCTACACAGGAACAGCACTCTGAGGGAGACGAGCTGCTGGCGTTTGGTAGCAAAATCTCCTATTCTGAAGAGAAACATTTCGATGTAAGCGGGTAGCATCAGCCTGGCCTCATTTTTTCAACTAGTTATAAAGGAAGGCAGACAGTTGGCAGACTTACTTGAGTCCCTGATTCCCAGAGTGGAAACTTTGCTTTCTTTCCTTAGGTTGCACTTTGGCTCAGAACTGCCCTACCCCAAGGATTCAGGGATGTGCAGCCCGATTAGTTGAGATCAGCCATTATGGCTCTTTCATGGATGAAACCAAGTGGACAAAGAGCCGTTCTAAGCTGGGGACCATCGTGTCTTTCCCTAGTCTACCCAGAAACAGCACTCTGAGGGAGACGAGGTGCTGGCGTTTGGTAGCACAACCTCCTATTCTGAAGAGAAAGATTTCGTTGTAAGCGGGTTGCTTCAGCCTTCCCACATTTCCTCACCTGGATATAAAGGAGGGCAGTCAGTAGGCCTCACCCTTGAAGCCCACTCCAATTTCGTAGAGAAAACTCCAGGCCTCGGTGTGCTTTCCTGTGGCAGGAAATTTGCTTTCATTCCTTAGTTGGCCCTGTGGTTCAGAACAGACCTCCCAGAAGGATTCAGGTATGTGCAACCCAATTAGTTGTGATCAGCCCTTCTGGCTCTTTCATGGATGAAACCAACTGGGCAAAGAGCCATTCTAAGCTGGGGACCATGCTGTCTTTCCCTAGTCTACACAGAAACAGCAGTCTGAGTGAGACGAGCTGCTGGCGTTTAGTAGCAAAATCTCCTATTCTGAAGAGAAACATTTCATTGTAAGCGGGTTGCATCAGCCTTGTCCCATTTTCTCAACTGGATATAAAGGAGGGCAGTCAGTAGGCCTCACCCTTCGAGCCCACTCCAGTTTCATAGAGAAAACTCCAGGCCTTGGTGTGCTTTCCTGTGGTAAGGAAACTGCTTTCATTCCTTAGGTGGCACTTTGGGTCAGAACTGCCCTTCCCCAAGGATTCTGGGATGTGCAGCCCGATTAGCTGAGATCAGCCCTGGCTCTTTCATGGATGAAACCAACTGGGCAAAGAGCCGTTCTAGGCTGGGGACCATCGTGCCTTTCCCTAGTCTACACAGAAACAGCACTCTGAGGGAGGCAAGCTGCTGTCGTGTGATTGCAAAATCTCCTAATCTGAAGAGAAACATTTCGTTGTATGCGGGTTGCCTCAGCCTTGCCACATTTTCTCAACTGGCTATAAAGGAGGGCAGTCAGTTGGCAGACTTACTTGAGTCCCTCCTTCCCAGGCTGGAAACTTTGCTTTCTTTCCTTAGGTTGCACTTCGGCTCAGAGCTGCACTACCTCAAGGATTCGGGGATGTGCAGCCCGATTAGTTGAGATCAGCCCTTCTGGCTCTTTCATGGATGAAACCAACTGGGAAAAGAGTCTTTCTAAGTTAGGAACCATGGTGTCTTTCCCTAGTCTACACAGAAACAGCAGTCTGAGTGAGACGAGCTGCTGGCGTTTGGTAGCAAAATTTCCTATTCTGAAGAGAAACATTTCGTTGTAAGCGTGTTGCATCAGCTTTGCCACATTTTTTCAACTGGCTATAAAGGAGGGCAGTCATTTAGCAGACTTACTCTAGACCCAGCTTCCCAGGCTGGAAACTTTGCTTTCATTCCTTAGGTGGCACAGTAGCTGACGAATGGCCTACCCCAAGGATTCAGTGATGTGCAGCCCCATTAGTTGAGATCAGCCCTTCTGACTCTTTCATGGATGAAACCAAATGGGCAAAGAGCCGTTCTAAGCTGGGGACCATCGTGTCTTTCACTAGTCTACACCAAAACAGCACTCTGAGGGAGACGAGCTGCTGGAGTTTGACAGCAAAATCTCCTAATCTGAAGACAAACATTTCGTTGTATGCAGGTTGCCTCAGCCTTGCCACATTTTCTCAACTGGATATAAAGGAGGGCAGTCAGTAGGCCTCACCCTTCGAGGCCACTCCAGTTTCATAGAGAAAACTCCAGGCCTTGGTGTGCTTTCCTGTGGCAAAGAAACTGCTTTCATTCCTTAGGTGGCACTTTGGCTCAGAACTGCCCTACCCCAAGGATTCGGGGATGTGCCGCCTGCTTAGTTGAGATCAGCCCTGGCTCTTTCATGGATGAAATCAACTGGGAAAAGAGCTGTTCTAAGCTGGGAACCATGGTGTCTTTCCCTAGTCTACACAGAAACAGCATTCTGAGGGAGAGGAGCTGCTGGCGTTTGGTAGCACAATCTCCTATTCTGAAGAGAAATATTTCGTTGTAAGCGGGTTGCATCAGCCTTGCCACCTTTTCTCAAATGGCTATAAAGGAGGGCAGTCATTTAGCAGACTTACTTGAGACCCTGCTTCCCAGGCTGGAAACTTTGCTTTCATTCTTTAGGTGGCACATTGGATCAGGACTGCACTACCCCAAGTATTCGGGGATTTGCAGCCCGATTAGTTGAGATCAGTCCTTCTGGCTCTTTCATGGATGAAACCAACTGGGCAAAGAGCCGTTCTAAGCTAGGGCCCATCGTGTCTTTCCCTAGTCAACACAGAAACCGCATTCTGACGGAGACGAGCTGCTGTCGTTTGATAGCGAAATCTCCTATTCTGAAGAGAAACATTTCGTTGTAAGCGGGTTGCATCACCCTTGTCCCATTTTCTCAACTGCATATAAAGAGGGCAGTCAGTAGGCATCAACCTTCAAGCCCACTCCAGTTTCATAGAGAAAACTCCAGGCCTTGGTGTGCTTTCCTGTTGCAAGGAAACTGCTTTCCTTCCTTAGGTGGCACTTTGACTCAGAACTGCCCTACCCCAAGGATTCTTGGATATGCAGCCCGATTAGTTGAGATCAGCCCTTCTGGTTCTCTCATGGATGAAAAAATCTGGCCAAGGAGCCGTTCTGAGCTGGGGACCAAGGTGTCTTTCCCTAGTCTACAGAGAAACAGCACTCTGAGGGAGACGAGCTGCTGGCGTTTGGTAGCACAATCTCCTATTCTGAAGAGAAACATTTCGTTGTAAGCGGGTTGCATCAGCCTTGCCACATTTTCTCAACTGGCTATAAAGGAGGGCAGGCATTTAGCAGACTTACTTGAGACCCTGCTTCCCAGGCTGTAAATTTCCTTTCATTCCTTAGGTGGCACATTGGCTCAGGAGTGTCTACACCAAGAATTCAGGCATGTGCAGCCCGATTAGTTGAAATCAGCCCTTCTGGTTCTCTCGTGGATGAAATCATATGGGCAAAGAGCGGTTCTAAGCTGGGGACCATGGTGTCTTTCCCTAGTCTACACTGATTCAGATCTCTGAGGGAGACGAGCTGCTGGCATTTGGTAGCACAATCTCCTATTCTGAAGAGAAACATTTCGTCGTAAGCGAGGTGCATCAGCCTTGCCACATTTTCTCAACTGGCTATAAAGGAGGGCAGTCATTTAGCAGACTTACTTGAGACCCTGCTTCCCAGGCTGGAAACTTTGCTTTCATTCTTTAGGTGGCACATTGCCTCAGGACTGCCCTACCCCAAGTATTCAAGGATTTGCAGCCCGATTAGTTGAGATTAGACCATCTGGCTTTTTTATGGATGAAACCAACTGGGCAAAGAGCCGTTCTAAGCTGGGGACCATGGTGTATTTCCCTAGTCTACACAGAAACAGCATTCTGAGGGAGACGAGCTGTTGCCGTTTGGTAGCAAAATCTCCTATTCTGAAGAGAAACATTTCGTTGTAAGCGGGATGCATCAGCCTTGACACATTTCCTCAATTGGCTATAAAGGAGGGAAGTCAGTAGGCCTCACCCTTCCAGCCCACTCCAATTTCATAGAGAAAACAACAGGCTTCCGTGTGCTTCCTCTGGTAGGAAATTTGCTTTCATTCCTTAGGTGGCCCTTTGGCTCAGAACAGCCCTCCCAGAAGGATTCAGTGATTTGCAGCCTGATTAGTTGTGATCAGCCCTTCTGGCTGTTTCATGGATGAAACCAACTGGGCAAAGAACCATTCTAAGCTGGGGACCATGTTGTCTTTCCCTAGTCTACACAGAAACAGCACTCTGAGGGAGACGAGCTGCTGGCGTTTGGTGGCGAAACCTCCTATTCTGAAGAGAAACATTTCGTTGTAAGCGGGTTGCATCAGCTTTGCCACATTTTCTCAACTGGCTATAAAGGAGGGCAGTCAGTTGGCAGACTTACTTGAGTCCCTCCTTCCCAGGCTGGAAACTTTGCTTTCTTTCCTTAGGTTGCACTTCGGCTCAGAGCTGCACTACCCCAAGGATTCAGGGATGTGCAGCCCGATTAGTTGAGATCAGCCCTTCTGGCTCTTTCATGGATGAAACCAACTGGGAAAAGAGTCTTTCTAAGTTAGGAACCATGGTGTCTTTCCCTAGTCTACACAGAAACAGCAGTCTGAGTGAGACGAGCTGCTGGCGTTTGGTAGCAAAATTTCCTATTCTGAAGAGAAACATTTAGTTGTAAGCGTGTTGCATCAGCTTTGCCACATTTTTTCAACTGGCTATAAAGGAGGGCAGTCATTTAGCAGACTTACTCTAGACCCAGCTTCCCAGGCTGGAAACTTTGCTTTCATTCCTTAGGTGGCACAGTAGCTGACGAATGGCCTACCCCAAGGATTCAGTGATGTGCAGCCCCATTAGTTGAGATCAGCCCTTCTGACTCTTTCATGGATGAAAACAACTGGGCAAAGAGCCGTTTTAAGCTGGGGACCATCGTGTCTTTCACTAGTCTACACCGAAACAGCACTCAGAGGGAGACGAGCTGCTGGAGTTTGACAGCAAAATCTCCTAATCTGAAGAGAAACATTTCGTTGTATGCAGGTTGCCTCAGCCTTGCCACATTTTCTCAACTGGATATAAAGGAGGGCAGTCAGTAGGCCTCACCCTTCGAGGCCACTCCAGTTTCATAGAGAAAACTCCAGGCCTTGGTGTGCTTTCCTGTGGTAAGGAAACTGCTTTCATTCCTTAGGTGGCACTTTGGCTCAGAACTGCCCTACCCCAAGGATTCAGGGATGTGCAGCCTGCTTATTTGAGATCAGCCCTGGCTCTTTCATGGATGAAATCAACTGGGAAAAGAGCTGTTCTAAGCTGGGAACCATGGTGTCTTTCCCTAGTCTACACAGAAACAGCACGCTGAGGGAGACTAGCTGCAAGCGTTTGGTAGCAAAATCTCCTATTCTGAAGAGAAACATTTCGTTCTAAGCGGGTTTCATCAACCTTGCCACATTTTCTCAACTGGCTATAAAGGCGGGCAGGCATTTAGCAAACTTACTTGAGACCCTGCTTCCCAGGCTGTAAATTTGCTTTCATTCCTTAGGTGGCACATTGGCTCAGGGGTGCCTACCCCAAGGATTCAGGGATGTGCAGCCCGATTAGTTGAGATCAGCCCTTCTGGTTCTCTCATGGATGACATCATGTGGGCAAAGAGCCGTTCTAAGCTGGGGACCATGGTGTCTTTCCTTAGTCTACACAGGAACAGCACTCTGAGGGAGACGAGCTGCTGGCGTTTGGTAGCAAAATCTCCTATTCTGAAGAGAAACATTTCGATGTAAGCGGGTAGCATCAGCCTGGCCTCATTTTTTCAACTAGTTATAAAGGAAGGCAGACAGTTGGCAGACTTACTTGAGTCCCTGATTCCCAGAGTGGAAACTTTGCTTTCTTTCCTTAGGTTGCACTTTGGCTCAGAACTGCCCTACCCCAAGGATTCAGGGATGTGCAGCCCGATTAGTTGAGATCAGCCATTATGGCTCTTTCATGGATGAAACCAAGTGGACAAAGAGCCGTTCTAAGCTGGGGACCATCGTGTCTTTCCCTAGTCTACCCAGAAACAGCACTCTGAGGGAGACGAGGTGCTGGCGTTTGGTAGCACAACCTCCTATTCTGAAGAGAAAGATTTCGTTGTAAGCGGGTTGCTTCAGCCTTCCCACATTTCCTCACCTGGATATAAAGGAGGGCAGTCAGTAGGCCTCACCCTTGAATCCCACTCCAATTTCATAGAGAAAACTCCAGGCCTCGGTGTGCTTTCCTGTGGCAGGAAATTTGCTTTCATTCCTTAGTTGGCCCTGTGGTTCAGAACAGACCTCCCAGAAGGATTCAGGTATGTGCAACCCAATTAGTTGTGATCAGCCCTTCTGGCTCTTTCATGGATGAAACCAACTGGGCAAAGAGCCATTCTAAGCTGGGGACCATGCTGTCTTTCCCTAGTCTACACAGAAACAGCAGTCTGAGTGAGACGAGCTGCTGGCGTTTAGTAGCAAAATCTCCTATTCTGAAGAGAAACATTTCATTGTAAGCGGGTTGCATCAGCCTTGTCCAATTTTCTCAACTGGATATAAAGGAGGGCAGTCAGTAGGCCTCACCCTTCGAGCCCACTCCAGTTTCATAGAGAAAACTCCAGGCCTTGGTGTGCTTTTCTGTGGTAAGGAAACTGCTTTCATTCCTTAGGTGGCACTTTGGGTCAGAACTGCCCTTCCCCAAGGATTCTGGGATGTGCAGCCCGATTAGCTGAGATCAGCCCTGGCTCTTTCATGGATGAAACCAACTGGGCAAAGAGCCGTTCTAGGCTGGGGACCATCGTGCCTTTCCCTAGTCTACACGGAAACAGCACTCTGAGGGAGGCAAGCTGCTGTCGTGTGACTGCAAAATCTCCTACTCTGAAGAGAAACATTTCGTTGTAAGCGGGTTGCATCAGCCTTGCCACATTTTCTCAACTGGATATAAAGGAGGGCTGTCAGTAGGCGTCACCCTTCTAGCCCACTCCAATTTCATAGAGAAAACTCCAGGCCTCAGTGTGCTTTCCTGTGGCAAGGAAACTGCTTTCATTCCTTAGGTGGCACTTTGGCTCAGAACTGCCCTACCCCAAGGATTCAGGGATGTACAGCCCGAGTAGTTGAGATCAGCCCTTCTGGTTCTCTCATGGATGAAACCATCTGGGCAAAGAGCCGTTCTAAGCTGGGGACCATGGTGTCTTTCCCTAGTCTACACAGAAACAGCATTCTGAGTGAGAGGAGCTGCTGGCGTTTGGTAGCACAATCTCCTATTCTGAAGAGAAATATTTCGTTGTAAGCGGGTTGCATCAGCCTTGCCACCTTTTCTCAAATGGCTATAAAGGAGGGCAGTCATTTAGCAGACTTACTTGTGACCCTGCTTCTCAGGCTGGAAACTTTGCTTTCATTCTTTAGGTGGCACATTGGATCAGGACTGCACTACCCCAAGTATTCGGGGATTTGCAGCCCGATTAGTTGAGATCAGTCCTTCTGGCTCTTTCATGGATGAAACCAACTGGGCAAAGAGCCGTTCTAAGCTAGGGCCCATCGTGTCTTTCCCTAGTCAACACAGAAACCACATTCTGACGGAGACGAGCTGCTGTCGTTTGATAGCGAAATCTCCTATTCTGAAGAGAAACATTTCGTTGTAAGCGGGTGGCATCAGCCTTGCCACATTTTCTCAACTGGCTCTAAAGAGGGCAGTCAGTTGGCAGACTTACTTGTGGCCCTGCTTCCCAGGCTGGAAACTTTGCTTTCATTCCTTATGTGGCACATAGGTTCAGGAGTGCCTACCCCAAGGATTCAGGGATTTGCAGCCCGATTAGTTGAGATCAGCCCTTCTGGCTCTTTCATGGATGAAACCAACTGGGCAAAGAGCCGTTCTAAGCTGGGGACCATCGTGCCTTTCCCTAGTCTACACAGAAACAGCACTCTGAGGGAAACGAGCTGCTGGCGTTTGATAGCAAAATCTCCTATTCTGAAGAGAAACATTTCGTTGTATGCGGGGTGCCTCAACCTTGCCACATTTTCTCACCTGGATATAAAGGAGGGCTGTCAGTAGGCGTCACCCTTCAAGCCCACTCCAGTTTCATAGAGAAAACTCCACGCCTTGGTGTGCTTTCCTGTTGCAAGGAAACTGCTTTCATTCCTTAGGTGGCACTTTGGCTCAGAACTGCCCTACCCCAAGGATTCTTGGATATGCAGCCCGATTAGTTGAGATCAGCCCTTCTAGTTCTCTGATGGATGAAACCATTTGGGCACGGAGCTGTTCTAAGCTGGGGACCATGGTGTCTTTCCCTAGTCTACACAGAAATAACACTCTGAGGGAAACGAGCTGCTGGCGTTTGGTAGCGAAATCTCCTATTCTGAAGAGAAACATTTCGTTGTAAGCGGGTTGCATCAGCCTTGTCCCATTTTCTCAACTGGATATAAAGAGGGCAGTCAGTAGGCATCAACCTTCAAGCCCACTTCAGTTTCATAGAGAAAACTCCAGGCCTTGGTGTGCTTTCCTGTTGCAAGGAAACTGCTTTCCTTCCTTAGGTGGCACTTTGTCTCAGAACTGCCCTACCCCAAGGATTCTTGGATATGCAGCCCGATTAGTTGAGATCAGCCCTTCTGGTTCTCTCATGGATGAAAAAATCTGGGCAAGCAGCCGTTCTGAGCTGGGGACCAAGGTGTCTTTTCCTAGTCTACAGAGAAACAGCATTCTGAGGGAGACGAGCTGCTGGCGTTTGGTAGCACAATCTCCTATTCTGAAGAGAAACATTTCGTTGTAAGCGGGTTGCACCAGCCTTGCCACATTTTCTCAACTGGCTATAAAGGAGGGCATGCATTTAGCAGACTTACTTGAGACCCTGCTTCCCAGGCTGTAAATTTGCTTTCATTCTTAGGTGGCACATTGGCTCAGGAGTGCCTACCCCAAGGATTCAGGGATGTGCAGCCCGATTATTTGAGATCAGACATTCTGGTTCTCTAATGGATGAAACCATCTGGGCAAAGAGCCGTTCTAAGATGGGGACCATGGTGTCTTTCCCTAGTCTACACAGAAACACCACTCTGAGGGAAACGAGCTGCTGGCGTTTGGTAGCAAAATCTCCTATTCTGAAGAGAATCATTTCGTTGTAAGCGGGTTGCAACAGCCTTGTCCCATTTTCTTAACTGGATATAAAGGAGGGCAGTCAGTAGGCCTCACCCTTCGAGCCCACTCCAGTTTCATAGAGAAAACTCCAGGCCTTGGTGTGCTTTCCTGTGGTAAGGAAACTGCTTTCATTCCTTAGGTGGCACTTTGGCTCAGAACTGCCCTACCCCAAGGATTCAGGAATGTGCAGCCTGATTAGTTGAGATCAGCCCTGGCTCTTTCATGGAAGAAAACAACTGGGAAAAGAGCTGTTCTACGTTGGAACCATGGTGTCTTTCCCTAGTCTACACAGAAACAGCATTCTGAGGGAGACGAGCTGTTCCCGTTTGGTAGCAAAATCTCCTATTCTGAAGAGAAACATTTCGATGTAAGCGGGTAGCATCAGCCTGGCCACATTTTTTCAACTAGTTATAAAGGAGGGCAGTCAGTTGGCAGACTTACTTGAGTCCCTGATTCCCAGAGTGGAAACTTTGCTTTCTTTCCTTAGGTTGCACTTCGGCTCAGAACTGCCCTACCCCAAGGATTCAGGGATGTGCAGCCCGATTAGTTGAGATCAGCCATTATGGCTCTTTCATGGATGAAACCAACTGGACAAAGAGCCGTTCTAAGCTGGGGACCATCGTGTCTTTCCCTAGTCTACCCAGAAACAGCACTCTGAGGGAGACGAGGTGCTGGCGTTTGGTAGCACAACCTCCTATTCTGAAGAGAAAAATTTCGTTGTAAGCGGGTTGCTTCAGCCTTCCCACATTTCCACACCTGGATATAAAGGAGGGCAGTCAGTAGGCCTCACCCTTGAAGCCCACTCCAATTTCATAGAGAAAACTCCAGGCCTCGGTGTGCTTTCCTGTGGCAGGAAATTTGCTTTCATTCCTTAGTTGGCCCTGTGGCTCAGAACAGTCCTCCCAGAAGGATTCAGGGATGTGCAACCCAATTAGTTGTGATCAGCCCTTCTGGCTCTTTCATGGATGAAACCAACTGGGCAAAGAGCCATTCTAAGCTGGGGATCATGCTGTCTTTCCCTAGTCTACAGAGAAACAGCAGTCTGAGTGAGACGAGCTGCTGGCGTTTAGTAGCAAAATCTCCTATTCTGAAGAGAAACATTTCATTGTAAGCGGGTTGCATCAGCCTTGTCCCATTTTCTCAACTGGATATAAAGGAGGGCAGTCAGTAGGCCTCACCCTTCGAGCCCACTCCAGTTTCATAGAGAAAACTCCAGGCCTTGGTGTGCTTTCCTGTGGTAAGGAAACTGCTTTCATTCCTTAGGTGGCACTTTGGGTCAGAACTGCCCTTCCCCAAGGATTCTGGGATGTGCAGCCCGATTAGCTGATATCAGCCCTGGCTCTTTCATGGATGAAACCAACTGGGCAAAGAGTCGTTCTAGGCTGGGGACCATCACGCCTTTCCCTAGTCTACACAGAAACAGCACTCTGAGGGAGGAAAGCTGCTGGCGTGTGATTGCAAAATCTCCTATTCTGAAGAGAAACATTTCGTTGTAAGCGGATTGCATCAGCCTTGCCACATTTTCTCAACTGGATATAAAGGAGGGCTGTCAGTAGGCGTCACCCTTCAAGCCCACTCCAATTTCATAGAGAAAACTCCAGGCCTCAGTGTGCTTTCCTGTGGCAAGGAAACTGTTTTCATTCCTTAGGTGGCACTTTGGCTCAGAACTGCCCTACCCCAAGGATTCAGGGATGTACAGCCCGAGTAGTTGAGATCAGCCCTTCTGGTTCTCTCATGGATGAAACCATCTGGGCAAAGAGCCGTTCTAAGCTGGGGACCATGGTGTCTTTCCCTAGTCTACACAGAAACAGCATTCTGAGGGAGAGGAGCTGCTGGCGTTTGGTAGCACAATCTCCTATTCTGAAGAGAAATATTTCGTTTTAAGCGGGTTGCATCAGCCTTGCCACCTTTTCTCAAATGGCTATAAAGGAGGTCAGTCATTTAGCAGACTTACTTGAGACCCTGCTTCCCAGGCTGGAAACTTTGCTTTCATTCTTTAGGTGGCACATTGGATCAAGAATGCACTACCCCAAGTATTCGGGGATTTGCAGCCCGATTAGTTGAGATCAGTCCTTCTGGCTCTTTCATGGATGAAACCAACTGGGCAAAGAGCCGTTCTAAGCTAGGGCCCATCGTGTCTTTCCCTAGTCAACACAGAAACCGCATTCTGACAGAGACGAACTGCTGTCATTTGATAGCGAAATCTCCCATTCTGAAGAGAAACATTTCGTTGTAAGCGGGTTGCATCACCCTTGTCCCATTTTCTCAACTGGATATAAAGAGGGCAGTCAGTAGGCCCCACCCTTCAAGCCCATTCCAATTTCACATAGAAAACACCTGGACTCGGTGTACTTTCATGTGGCAAAGAAACGTTGCTTTCATTCCTTAGGTGTGACTTTGGCTCAGAACTGCCCTACCCCAAGGATTCAGGGATGTGCAGCAAGTTTAGTTGAGATCAGCCCTTCTGGCTCTTTCATGGAAGAAACCAACTGGGAAAAGAGCCGTACTAAGCCGGGGACCATGGTGTCTTTCCCTAGTCTACACAGAAACAGCACTCTGAGGGAGAGGAGCTGCTGGCGTTTGGTAGCAAAATCTCCTATTCTGAAGAGAAACATTTCGTTGTATGCGGGTTGCATCAGCCTTGCCACATTTTTCAACTGGCTTTAAAAGAGGGCAGTCAGTTGGCAGACTTACTTGAGGCCCTGCTTCCCAAGCTGGAAACATCGCTTTCATTCCTTAGGTGGCACATTGGCTCAGGACTGCCTTACCCCAAGGATTTGTGGATGTGCAGCCCGATTAGTAGAGATCAGCCCTTCTGGCTCTTTCATTGCTGAAAACAACTGGGAAAAGTGCCATTCTAAGCTGGGGACCATGGTGTCTTTCCCTACTCTACACAGAAACAGCGTTCTGAGGGAGAGGAGCTGCTGGCGTTTGGTAGCAATATCTCCTATTCTGAAGAGAATCATTTCGTTTTAAGCAGGTTGCCTCAGCCTTGTCACATTTTCTCAACTGGCTATAAATGAGGGCAGACAGTAAGCCTCAACCTTCAATCCCACTCCAATTTCAAAGAGAAAACAACAGGCCTCGGTGTGCTTTCCTGTGGCAAGGAAACTCTGCTTTCATTCCTTAGGTGGCACTTTGGCTCAGACCTGCCCTACCCCAAGGATTCAGGGATATTGCAGCCCGATTAGTTGAGATCAGCCCTTCTGGCTCTTTCATGGGTGAAACCAACTGGGAAAAGAGCCGTTCTAAGCAGGGGACCATGGTGTCTTTCCCTATTCTACACAGAAACAGCTCTCTGAGGGAGAGGAGCTGCTGGCGTTTTGTAGCAAAATCTCCTATTCTGAAGAGAAACATTTCGTTGTAAGCGGGTTGCCTCAGCCTTGCCACATTTTCTCAACTGGCTATAAATTAGGGCAGTCAGTAGGCCTCACCCTTCAAGCGGAGTCCAATTTCATGGAGAAAACACCATACTTCTCTGTGCTTTCCTGTCTCAAGGAAACTATGCTTTCATTCCTTAAGTGACACATTGGCTCAGAACTGCCCTACCCCAAGGATTCAGGGATGTGCAGCCTGATTAGTTGAGATCAGCCTTTCTGGCTCTTTCATGGAAGAAACCAACTGGGAAAAGAGACGTTCTAAGCTGGGGACCATTGTGTATTTCCCAAGTCTACACAGAAACAGCACTCTAAGGGAGAGGAGCTGCTGGCGTTTGGTAGCAAAATCTCCTATTCTGAAGAGAAACATTTCGTTGTAAGCGGGTTGCATCAGCCTTGCCACATTTTCTCAACTGGCTATAAATTAGGGCAGTCCATAGGCCTCACCCTTCAAGCCCACTCCAATTTCATAGAGAAAACACGCGGCCTCGGTGTGCTTTCCTGTGGCAAAGAAACTTTGCTTTCATTCCTTATGTGAGACTTTGGCTCAGAACTGCCCTACCGCAAGGATTCAGGGATCTACAGCCCCATTAGTTGAGATCAGCCCTTCTGGCTCTTTCATGGATGAAACCAACTGGGAAATGAGCCGTTCTAAGCTGGGGAACATGGGGGCTTTCCCTAGTCTACAAAGAAACAGCACTCTGAGGGAGACGAGCTGCTGGCGTTTGGTAGCAAAATCTCCCATTCTGAAGAGAAACATTTCGTTATAACGGGTGGCATGAGCCTTGCCACATTCTCTCAACTGGGTATAAAGGAGGGCAGTCACTAGGCCTCACCTTCAAACCCACTCAAATTTAATATAGAAAACACCATGCCTCGCTGTGCTTTCCTCTCACAAGGAAACTTTGCTTTTATTCCTTAGATGGCACATAGGCTTAGAACTGTCCTTCCCCAAGTATTCAGTGATGTGCAGCCAGATTAGTTGAGATAAGCCCTTCTGGCTCTTTCATGGATGAAACCAACTGGGAAAAGAGCCTTTCTAAGCAGGGGACCATGGCGTCTATCCCTAGTCTACACAGAAACAGCACTCTGAGGGAGAAGAGCTGCTGGCGTTTGGTAACAAAATCTCCAATTCTGAAGAGAAACATTTCGTTGTAAGCAGGTTGCCTCAGCCTTGCCACATTTTCTCAACTGGCTATAACGGAGGGCAGTCATTTATCAGACTTAATTGGGACAGTGCTTCCCAGGCTGGAAACTTTGCTTTCATTCCTTAGGTGGCACATTGGTTCAGGAGTGCCTACCCCAAGGATTCAGGGATTTGCAGCCCGATTAGGTGGGATCAGCCCTTCTGGCTCTTTCATGGATGAAACAAACTGGGCAAAGAGCCGTTCTAAGCTGGGGACCATCGTGCCTTTCCCTAGTCTGCACAGAGACAGCACTCTGAGGGAGACGAGCTGCTGGCGTTTGATAGCAAAATCTCCTATTCTGAAGAGAAACATTTCAATGTAAGCGGGTTGCATCATCCTGGCCACATTTTCTCAACTAGCTATAAAGGATGGCAGTCAGTTGGCAGACTTACTTGAGTCCCTGATTCCCAGAGTGGAAACTTTGCTTTCTTTCCTTAGGTTGCACTTCGGCTCAGAACTGCCCTACCCCAAGGATTCAGGGATGTGAAGCCCGATTAGTTGAGATCAGCCCTTCTGGTCTTTCATGGATGAAACCAACAGGGCAAAGAGCCGTTCTAAGCTGGGGAGCATGGTGTCTTTCCTTAGTCTACACAGGAACAGCACTCTGAGGGAGACGAGCTGCTGGCGTTTGATTGCAAAATCTCCTATTCTGAAGAGAAACATTTCGTTGTAAGCGGGTTGCATCAGCCTTGCCACATTTTCTCAACTGGATATAAAGGAGGGCTGTCAGTAGGCGTCAACTTTCAAGCCCACTCCAATTTCATAGAGAAAACTCCAGGCCTCAGTGTGCTTTCCTGTGGCAAGGAAACAGCTTTCATTCCTTAGGTGGCACTTTGGCTCAGAACTGCCCTACCCCAAGGATTCAGGGATGTACAGCCCGAGTAGTTGAGATCAGCCCTTCTGGTTCTCTCATAGATGAAACCATCTGGGGAAAGAGCAGTTCTAAGCTGGGGACCATGGTGTCTCTCCCTAGTCTACACAGAAACAGCATTCTGAGGGAGAGGAGCTGCTGGCGTTTGGTAGTACAATCTCCTATTCTGAAGAGAAACATTTCGTTGTAAGCGGGTTGCATCAGCCTTGCCACATTTCCTCAACTGGCTATAAAGGAGGGCAGGCATTTAGCAGACTTACTTGAGACCCTGTTTCCCAGGCTGTAAATTTGCTTTCATTCCTTAGGTGGCACAGTGGCTCAGGAGTGCCTACACCAAGAATTCAGGGATGTACAGCCCGATTAGTTGAAATCAGCCCTTCTGGTTCTATCGTGGATGAAATCATATGGGCAAAGAGCGGTTCTAAGCTGGGGACCATGGTGTCTTTCCCTAGTCTACACTGAAGCAGAACTCTGAGGGAGACGAGCTGCTGGCATTTGGTAGCACAATCTCCTATTCTGAAGAGAAACATTTCATTGTAAGCGGGTTGCATCAGCCTTACCACATTTTCTCAACTGGCTATAAAGGAGGGCAGTCATTTAGCAGACTTATTTGAGACCCTGCTTCCCAGGGTGGAATCTTTGCTTTCATTCTTTAGGTGGCACATTGCCTCAGGACTGCCCTACCCCAAGTATTCAGGAATTTGCAGCCCGATTAGTTGAGAATAGACCATCTGGCTTTTTTATGGATGAAACCAACTGGGCAAAGAGCCGTTCTAAGCTGTGGACCATGGTGTATTTCCCTAGTCTACACAGAAACAGCATTCTGAGGGAGACGAGCTGTTGCCGTTTGGTAGCAAAATCTCCTATTCTGAAGAGAAACATTTCGTTGTAAGCGCGATGCATCAGCCTTGACACATTTCCTCAATTGGCTATAAAGGAGGGAAGTCATTAGGCCTCACCCTTCCAGCCCACTCCAATTTCATAGAGAAAACAACAGGGTTCCGTGTGCTTCCTGTGGTAGGAAATTTGCTTTCATTCCTTAGGTAGCCCTTTGCCTCAGAACAGCCCTCCCAGAAGGATTCAGTGATTTGCAGCCCGATTAGTTGTGATCAGCCCTTCTGGCTCTTTCATGGATGAAACCAACTGGGCAAAGAACCATTCTAAGCTGGGGACCATGCTGTCTTTCCCTAGTCTACACAGAAACAGCAGTCTGAGTGAGACGAGCTGCTGGCGTTTGGTAGCGAAATCTCCTATACTGAAGAGAAACATTTCGTTGTAAGAGGGGTGCATCAGCCTCGTCCCATTTTCTCAACTGGATATAAAGAGGGCAGTCAGTAGGCATCAACCTTCAAGCCCACTCCAGTTTTATAGAGAAAACTCCAGGCCTTGGTGTGCTTTCCTGTGGTAAGGAAACTGTTTTCATTCCTTAGGTGGCACTTTGGCTCAGAACTTCCCTACCCCAAGGATTCAGGAATGTGCAGCCTGATTAGATGAGATCAGCCCTGGCTCTTTCATGGATGAAAACAACTGGGAAAAGAGCTGTTCTACGTTGGAACCATGGTGTCTTTCCCTAGTCTACACAGAAACAGCACTCTGAGGGAGACGAGCTGCAGGAGTTTGGTAGCAAAATCTCCTAATCTGAAGAGAAACATTTCGTTGTATGCGGGTTGCCTCAGCCTTGCCACATT
Source organism: Balaenoptera physalus (assembly GCF_965194825.1). Taxonomy (NCBI): domain Eukaryota; kingdom Metazoa; phylum Chordata; class Mammalia; order Artiodactyla; family Balaenopteridae; genus Balaenoptera; species Balaenoptera physalus. The sequence goes on along the minus strand of NW_028126455.1, from coordinate 1,428,647 downwards.
TTCTCAACTGGCTATAAAGGAGGGCAGTCAGTTGGCAGACTTACTTGAGTCCCTCCTTCCCAGGCTGGAAACTTTGCTTTCTTTCCTTAGGTTGCAATTCGGATCAGAGCTGCACTACCCCAAGGATTCGGGGATGTGCAGCCCGATTAGTTGAGATCAGCCCTTCTGGCTCTTTCATGGATGAAACCAACTGGGAACAGAGTCTTTCTAAGTTAGGAACCATGGTGTCTTTCCCTAGTCTACACAGAAACAGCAGTCTGAGTGAGACGAGCTGCTGGCGTTTGGTAGAAAAATTTCCTATTCTGAAGAGAAAAATTTCGTTGTAAGCGTGTTGCATCAGCTTTGCCACATTTTTTCAACTGGCTATAAAGGAGGGCAGTCAATTAGCAGACTTACTCTAGACCCAGCTTCCCAGGCTGGAAACTTTGCTTTCATTCCTTAGGTGGCACAGTAGCTGACGAATGGCCTACCCCAAGGATTCAGTGATGTGCAGCCCCATTAGTTGAGATCAGCCCTTCTGACTCTTTCATGGATGAAACCAACTGGGCAAAGAGCCGTTCTAAGCTGGGGACCATCGTGTCTTTCACTAGTCTACACCGAAACAGCACTCTGAGGGAGACGAGCTGCTGGAGTTTGACAGCAAAATCTCCTAATCTGAAGAGAAACATTTCGTTGTATGCAGGTTGCCTCAGCCTTGCCACATTTTCTCAACTGGCTATAAAGGAGGGCAGTCAGTAGGCCTCACCCTTCCAGGCCACTCCAGTTTCATAGAGAAAACTCCAGGCCTTGGTGTGCTTTCCTGTGGTAAGGAAACTGCTTTCATTCCTTAGGTGGCACTTTGGCTCAGAACTGCCCTACCCCAAGGATTCAGGGACGTGCAGCCTGCTTAGTTGAGATCACCCCTGGCTCTTTCATGGATTAAATCAACTGGGAAAAGAGCTGTTCTAAGCTGGGAACCATGGTGTCTTTCCCTAGTCTACACAGAAACAGCACTCTGAGGGAGACTAGCTGCAAGCGTTTGGTAGCAAAATCTCCTATTCTGAAGAGAAACATTTCATTGTAAGCGGGTTGCATCAAACTTGCCACATTTTCTCAACTGGCTATAAAGGCGGGCAGGCATTTAGCAAACTTACTTGAGACCCTGCTTCCCAGGCTGTAAATTTGCTTTCATTCCTTAGGTGGCACATTGTCTCAGGAGTGCCTACCCCAAGGATTCAGGGATGTGCAGCCCGATTAGTTGAGATCAGCCCTTCTGGTTCTCTCATGGATGAAATCATATGGGCAAAGAGCCGTTCTAAGCTGGGGACCATGGTGTCTTTCCTTAGTCTACACAGGAACAGCACTCTGAGGGAGACGAGCTGCTGGCGTTTTGTAGCAAAATCTCCTATTCTGAAGAGAAACATTTCGATGTAAGCGGGTAGCATCAGCCTGGCCACATTTTTTCAACTAGTTATAAAGGAGGGCAGTCAGTTGGCAGACTTACTTGAGTCCCTGATTCCCAGAGTGGAAACTTTGCTTTCTTTCCTTAGGTTGCACTTCGGCTCAGAACTGCCCTACCCCAAGGATTCAGGGATGTGCAGCCCGATTAGTTGAGATCAGCCATTATGGCTCTTTCATGGATGAAACCAACTGGACAAAGAGCCGTTCTAAGCTGGGGACCATCGTGTCTTTCCCTAGTCTACCCAGAAACAGCACTCTGAGGGAGACGAGGTGCTGGCGTTTGGTAGCACAACCTCCTATTCTGAAGAGAAATATTTCGTTGTAAGCGGGTTGCTTCAGCCTTCCCACATTTCCACACCTGGATATAAAGGAGGGCAGTCAGTAGGCCTCACCCTTGAAGCCCACTCCAATTTCATAGAGAAAACTCCAGGCCTCGGTGTGCTTTCCTGTGGCAGGAAATTTGCTTTCATTCCTTAGTTGGCCCTGTGGCTCAGAACAGTCCTCCCAGAAGGATTCAGGGATGTGCAACCCAATTAGTTGTGATCAGCCCTTCTGGCTCTTTCATGGATGAAACCAACTGGGCAAAGAGCCATTCTAAGCTGGGGATCATGCTGTCTTTCCCTAGTCTACAGAGAAACAGCAGTCTGAGTGAGACGAGCTGCTGGCGTTTAGTAGCAAAATCTCCTATTCTGAAGAGAAACATTTCATTGTAAGCGGGTTGCATCAGCCTTGTCCCATTTTCTCAACTGGATATAAAGGAGGGCATCAGTAGGCCTCACCCTTCGAGCCCACTCCAGTTTCATAGAGAAAACTCCAGGCCTTGGTGTGCTTTCCTGTGGTAAGGAAACTGCTTTCATTCCTTAGGTGGCACTTTGGGTCAGAACTGCCCTTCCCCAAGGATTCTGGGATGTGCAACCCGATTAGCTGAGATCAGCCCTGGCTCTTTCATGGATGAAACCAACTGGGCAAAGAGCCGTTCTAGGCTGGGGACCATCGTGCCTTTCCCTAGTCTACACAGAAACAGCACTCTGAGGGAGGAAAGCTGCTGTCGTGTGATTGCAAAATCTCCTATTCTGAAGAGAAACATTTCGTTGTAAGCGGGTTGCATCAGCCTTGCCACATTTTCTCAACTGGATATAAAGGAGGGCTGTCAGTAGGCGTCGCCCTTCAAGCCCACTCCAATTTCATATAGAAAACTCCAGGCCTCAGTGTGCTTTCCTGTGGCAAGGAAACTGTTTTCATTCCTTAGGTGGCACTTTGGCTCAGAACTGCCCTACGCCAAGGATTCAGGGATGTACAGCCCGAGTAGTTGAGATCAGCCCTTCTGGTTCTCTCATGGATGAAACCATCTGGGCAAAGAGCCGTTCTAAGCTGGGGACCATGGTGTCTTTCCCTAGTCTACACAGAAACAGCATTCTGAGGGAGAGGAGCTGCTGGCGTTTGGTAGCACAATCTCCTATTCTGAAGAGAAATATTTCGTTGTAAGCGGGTTGCATCAGCCTTGCCACCTTTTCTCAAATGGCTATAAAGGAGGTCAGTCATTTAGCAGACTTACTTGAGACCCTGCTTCCCAGGCTGGAAACTTTGCTTTCATTCTTTAGGTGGCACATTGGATCAAGAATGCACTACCCCAAGTATTCGGGGATTTGCAGCCCGATTAGTTGAGATCAGTCCTTCTGGCTCTTTCATGGATGAAACCAACTGGGCAAAGAGCCGTTCTAAGCTAGGGCCCATCGTGTCTTTCCCTAGTCAACACAGAAACCGCATTCTGACAGAGACGAGCTGCTGTCGTTTGATAGCGAAATCTCCTATTCTGAAGAGAAACATTTCGTTGTAAGCGGGTTGCATCACCCTTGTCCCATTTTCTCAACTGGATATAAAGAGGGCAGTCAGTAGGCATCAACCTTCAAGCCCACTCCAGTTTCATAGAGAAAACTCCAGGCCTTGGTGTGCTTTCCTGTTGCCAGGAAACTGCTTTCCTTCCTTAGGTGGCACTTTGACTCAGAACTGCCCTACCCCAAGGATTCTTGGATATGCAGCCCGATTAGTTGAGATCAGCCCTTCTGGTTCTCTCATGGATGAAAAAATCTGGGCAAGGAGCCGTTCTGAGCTGGAGACCAAGGTGTCTCTCCCTAGTCTACACAGAAACAGCACTCTGAGGGAGACGAGCTGCTGGCGTTTGGTAGCACAATCTCCTATTCTGAAGAGAAACATTTCGTTGTAAGCGGGTTGCATCAGCCTTGCCACATTTTCTCAACTGGCTATAAAGGAGGGGAGGCAGTTAGCAGACTTACTTGAGACCCTGCTTGCCAGGCTGTATATTTGCTTTCATTCCTTAGGTGGCACATTGGCTCAGGAGTGCCTACCCCAAGGATTCAGGGATTTGCAGCCCGATTAGATGGGATCAGCCCTTCTGGCTCTTTCATGGATGAAACAAACTGGGCAAAGAGCCGTTCTAAGCTGGGGACCATCGTGCCTTTCCCTAGTCTGCACAGAGACAGCACTCTGAGGGAGACGAGCTGCTGGCGTTTGATAGCAAAATCTCCTATTCTGAAGAGAAACATTTCGATGTAAGCGGGTTGCATCATCCTGGCCACATTTTCTCAACTAGCTATAAAGGATGGCAGTCAGTTGGCAGACTTACTTGAGTCCCTGATTCCCAGAGTGGAAACTTTGCTTTCTTTCCTTAGGTTGCACTTCGGCTCAGAACTGCCCTACCCCAAGGATTCAGGGATGTGAAGCCCGATTAGTTGAGATCAGCCCTTCTGGTCTTTCATGGATGAAACCAACAGGGCAAAGAGCCGTTCTAAGCTGGGGAGCATGGTGTCTTTCCTTAGTCTACACAGGAACAGCACTCTGAGGGAGACGAGCTGCTGGCGTTTGATTGCAAAATCTCCTATTCTGAAGAGAAACATTTCGTTGTAAGCGGGTTGCATCAGCCTTGCCACATTTTCTCAACTGGATATAAAGGAGGGCTGTCAGTAGGCGTCAACTTTCAAGCCCACTCCAATTTCATAGAGAAAACTCCAGGCCTCAGTGTGCTTTCCTGTGGCAAGGAAACAGCTTTCATTCCTTAGGTGGCACTTTGGCTCAGAACTGCCCTACCCCAAGGATTCAGGGATGTACAGCCCGAGTAGTTGAGATCAGCCCTTCTGGTTCTCTCATGGATGAAACCATCTGGGGAAAGAGCAGTTCTAAGCTGGGGACCATGGTGTCTCTCCCTAGTCTACACAGAAACAGCATTCTGAGGGAGAGGAGCTGCTGGCGTTTGGTAGTACAATCTCCTATTCTGAAGAGAAACATTTCGTTGTAAGCGGGTTGCATCAGCCTTGCCACATTTCCTCAACTGGCTATAAAGGAGGGCAGGCATTTAGCAGACTTACTTGAGACCCTGTTTCCCAGGCTGTAAATTTGCTTTCATTCCTTAGGTGGCACAGTGGCTCAGGAGTGCCTACACCAAGAATTCAGGGATGTACAGCCCGATTAGTTGAAATCAGCCCTTCTGGTTCTCTCGTGGATGAAATCATATGGGCAAAGAGCGGTTCTAAGCTGGGGACCATGGTGTCTTTCCCTAGTCTACACTGAAGCAGAACTCTGAGGGAGACGAGCTGCTGGCATTTGGTAGCACAATCTCCTATTCTGAAGAGAAACATTTCGTTGTAAGCGGGTTGCATCAGCCTTACCACATTTTCTCAACTGGCTATAAAGGAGGGCAGTCATTTAGCAGACTTACTTGAGACCCTGCTTCCCAGGGTGGAATGTTTGCTTTCATTCTTTAGGTGGCACATTGCCTCAGGACTGCCCTACCCCAAGTATTCAGGAATTTGCAGCCCGATTAGTTGAGATTAGACCATCTGGCTTTTTTATGGATGAAACCAACTGGGCAAAGAGCTGTTCTAAGCTGTGGACCATGGTGTATTTCCCTAGTCTACACAGAAACAGCATTCTGAGGGAGACGAGCTGTTGCCGTTTGGTAGCAAAATCTCCTATTCTGAAGAGAAACATTTCGTTGTAAGCGGGTTGCATCAGCCTTGTCCCATTTTCTCAACTGGATATAAAGGAGGGCAGTCAGTAGGCCTCACCCTTCGAGCCCACTCCAGTTTCATAGAGAAAACTCCAGGCCTTGGTGTGCTTTCCTGTGTTAAGGAAACTGTTTTCATTCCTTAGGTGGCACTTTGGCTCAGAACTTCCCTACCCCAAGGATTCAGGAATGTGCAGCCTGATTAGTTGAGATCAGCCCTGGCTCTTTCATGGATGAAAACAACTGGGAAAAGAGCTGTTCTACGTTGGAACCATGGTGTCTTTCCCTAGTCTACACAGAAACAGCACTCTGAGGGAGACGAGCTGCAGGAGTTTGGTAGCAAAATCTCCTAATCTGAAGAGAAACATTTCGTTGTATGCGGGTTGCCTCAGCCTTGCCACATTTTCTCAACTGGCTATAAAGGAGGGCAGTCAGTTGGCAGACTTACTTGAGTCCCTCCTTCCCAGGCTGGAAACTTTGCTTTCTTTCCTTAGGTTGCACTTCGGCTCACAGCTGCACTACCCCAAGGATTCGGGGATGTGCAGCCCGATTAGTTGAGATCAGCCCTTCTGGCTCTTTCATGGATGAAACCAACTGGGAAAAGAGTCTTTCTAAGTTAGGAACCATGGTGTCTTTCCCTAGTCTACACAGAAACAGCAGTCTGAGTGAGACGAGATGCTGGCGTTTGGTAGCAAAATTTCCTATTCTGAAGAGAAACATTTCATTGTAAGCGTGTTGCATCAGCTTTGCCACATTTTTTCAACTGGCTATAAAGGAGGGCAGTCATTTAGCAGACTTACTCTAGACCCAGCTTCCCAGGCTGGAAACTTTGCTTTCATTCCTTAGGTGGCACAGTAGCTGACGAATGGCCTACCCCAAGGATTCAGTGATGTGCAGCCCCATTAGTTGAGATCAGCCCTTCTGACTCTTTCATGGATGAAACCAACTGGGCAAAGAGCCGTTCTAAGCTGGGGACCATCGTGTCTTTCACTAGTCTACACCGAAACAGCACTCTGAGGGAGACGAGCTGCTGGAGTTTGACAGCAAAATCTCCTAATCTGAAGAGAAACATTTCGTTGTATGCAGGTTGCCTCAGCCTTGCCACATTTTCTCAACTGGCTATAAAGGAGGGCAGTCAGTAGGCCTCACCCTTCGAGGCCACTCCAGTTTCATAGAGAAAACTCCAGGCCTTGGTGTGCTTTCCTGTGGTAAGGAAACTGCTTTCATTCCTTAGGTGGCACTTAGGCTCAGAACTGCCCTACCCCAAGGATTCAGGGACGTGCAGCCTGCTTAGTTGAGATCAGCCCTGGCTCTTTCATGGATGAAATCAACTGGGAAAAGAGCTGTTCTAAGCTGGGAACCATGGTGTCTTTCCCTAGTCTACACAGAAACAGCACTCTGAGGGAGACTAGCTGCAAGCGTTTGGTAGCAAAATCTCCTATTCTGAAGAGAAACATTTCGTTGTAAGCGGGTTGCATCAACCTTGCCACATTTTCTCAACTGGCTATAAAGGCGGGCAGGCATTTAGCAAACTTACTTGAGACCCTGCTTCCCAGGCTGTAAATTTGCTTTCATTCCTTAGGTGGCACATTGTCTCAGGAGTGCCTACCCCAAGGATTCAGGGATGTGCAGCCCGATTAGTTGAGATCAGCCCTTCTGGTTCTCTCATGGATGAAATCATATGGGCAAAGAGCCGTTCTAAGCTGGGGACCATGGTGTCTTTCCTTAGTCTACACAGGAACAGCACTCTGAGGGAGACGAGCTGCTGGCGTTTGGTAGCAAAATCTCCTATTCTGAAGAGAAACATTTCGATGTAAGCGGGTAGCATCAGCCTGACCACATTTTTTCAACTAGTTATAAAGGAGGGCAGTCAGTTGGCAGACTTACTTGAGTCCCTGATTCCCAGAGTGGAAACTTTGCTTTCTTTCCTTAGGTTGCACTTCGGCTCAGAACTGCCCTACCCCAAGGATTCAGGGATGTGCAGTCCGATTAGTTGAGATCAGCCATTATGGCTCTTTCATGGATGAAACCAAGTGGACAAAGAGCCGTTCTAAGCTGGGGACCATCGTGTCTTTCCCTAGTCTACCCAGAAACAGCACTCTGAGGGAGACGAGGTGCTGGCGTTTGGTAGCACAACCTCCTATTCTGAAGAGAAATATTTCGTTGTAAGCGGGTTGCTTCAGCCTTCCCACATTTCCACACCTGGATATAAAGGAGGGCAGTCAGTAGGCCTCACCCTTGAAGCCCACTCCAATTTCATAGAGAAAACTCCAGGCCTCGGTGTGCTTTCCTGTGGCAGGAAATTTGCTTTCATTCCTTAGTTGGCCCTGTGGCTCAGAACAGTCCTCCCAGAAGGATTCAGGGATGTGCAACCCAATTAGTTGTGATCAGCCCTTCTGGCTCTTTCATGGATGAAACCAACTGGGCAAAGAGCCATTCTAAGCTGGGGATCATGCTGTCTTTCCCTAGTCTACAGAGAAACAGCAGTCTGAGTGAGACGAGCTGCTGGCGTTTAGTAGCAAAATCTCCTATTCTGAAGAGAAACATTTCATTGTAAGCGGGTTGCATCAGCCTTGTCCCATTTTCTCAACTGGATATAAAGGAGGGCAGTCAGTAGGCCTCACCCTTCGAGCCCACTCCAGTTTCATAGAGAAAACTCCAGGCCTTGGTGTGCTTTCCTGTGGTAAGGAAACTGCTTTCATTCCTTAGGTGGCACTTTGGGTCAGAACTGCCCTTCCCCAAGGATTCTGGGATGTGCAGCCCGATTAGCTGAGATCAGCCCTGGCTCTTTCATGGATGAAACCAACTGGGCAAAGAGTCGTTCTAGGCTGGGGACCATCACGCCTTTCCCTATTCTACACAGAAACAGCACTCTGAGGGAGGAAAGCTGCTGGCGTGTGATTGCAAAATCTCCTATTCTGAAGAGAAACATTTCGTTGTAAGCGGGTTGCATCACCCTTGTCCCATTTTCTCAACTGGATATAAAGAGGGCAGTCAGTAGGCATCAACCTTCAAGCCCACTCCAGTTTCATAGAGAAAACTCCAGGCCTTGGTGTGCTTTCCTGTTGCCAGGAAACTGCTTTCCTTCCTTAGGTGGCACTTTGACTCAGAACTGCCCTACCCCAAGGATTCTTGGATATGCAGCCCGATTAGTTGAGATCAGCCCTTCTGGTTCTCTCATGGATGAAAAAATCTGGGCAAGGAGCCGTTCTGAGCTGGAGACCAAGGTGTCTCTCCCTAGTCTACACAGAAACAGCACTCTGAGGGAGACGAGCTGCTGGCGTTTGGTAGCACAATCTCCTATTCTGAAGAGAAACATTTCGTTGTAAGCGGGTTGCATCAGCCTTGCCACATTTTCTCAACTGGCTATAAAGGAGGGGAGGCAGTTAGCAGACTTACTTGAGACCCTGCTTGCCAGGCTGTATATTTGCTTTCATTCCTTAGGTGGCACATTGGCTCAGGAGTGCCTACCCCAAGGATTCAGGGATTTGCAGCCCGATTAGATGGGATCAGCCCTTCTGGCTCTTTCATGGATGAAACAAACTGGGCAAAGAGCCGTTCTAAGCTGGGGACCATCGTGCCTTTCCCTAGTCTGCACAGAGACAGCACTCTGAGGGAGACGAGCTGCTGGCGTTTGATAGCAAAATCTCCTATTCTGAAGAGAAACATTTCGATGTAAGCGGGTTGCATCATCCTGGCCACATTTTCTCAACTAGCTATAAAGGATGGCAGTCAGTTGGCAGACTTACTTGAGTCCCTGATTCCCAGAGTGGAAACTTTGCTTTCTTTCCTTAGGTTGCACTTCGGCTCAGAACTGCCCTACCCCAAGGATTCAGGGATGTGAAGCCCGATTAGTTGAGATCAGCCCTTCTGGTCTTTCATGGATGAAACCAACAGGGCAAAGAGCCGTTCTAAGCTGGGGAGCATGGTGTCTTTCCTTAGTCTACACAGGAACAGCACTCTGAGGGAGACGAGCTGCTGGCGTTTGATTGCAAAATCTCCTATTCTGAAGAGAAACATTTCGTTGTAAGCGGGTTGCATCAGCCTTGCCACATTTTCTCAACTGGATATAAAGGAGGGCTGTCAGTAGGCGTCAACTTTCAAGCCCACTCCAATTTCATAGAGAAAACTCCAGGCCTCAGTGTGCTTTCCTGTGGCAAGGAAACAGCTTTCATTCCTTAGGTGGCACTTTGGCTCAGAACTGCCCTACCCCAAGGATTCAGGGATGTACAGCCCGAGTAGTTGAGATCAGCCCTTCTGGTTCTCTCATGGATGAAACCATCTGGGGAAAGAGCAGTTCTAAGCTGGGGACCATGGTGTCTCTCCCTAGTCTACACAGAAACAGCATTCTGAGGGAGAGGAGCTGCTGGCGTTTGGTAGTACAATCTCCTATTCTGAAGAGAAACATTTCGTTGTAAGCGGGTTGCATCAGCCTTGCCACATTTCCTCAACTGGCTATAAAGGAGGGCAGGCATTTAGCAGACTTACTTGAGACCCTGTTTCCCAGGCTGTAAATTTGCTTTCATTCCTTAGGTGGCACAGTGGCTCAGGAGTGCCTACACCAAGAATTCAGGGATGTACAGCCCGATTAGTTGAAATCAGCCCTTCTGGTTCTCTCGTGGATGAAATCATATGGGCAAAGAGCGGTTCTAAGCTGGGGACCATGGTGTCTTTCCCTAGTCTACACTGAAGCAGAACTCTGAGGGAGACGAGCTGCTGGCATTTGGTAGCACAATCTCCTATTCTGAAGAGAAACATTTCGTTGTAAGCGGGTTGCATCAGCCTTACCACATTTTCTCAACTGGCTATAAAGGAGGGCAGTCATTTAGCAGACTTACTTGAGACCCTGCTTCCCAGGGTGGAATGTTTGCTTTCATTCTTTAGGTGGCACATTGCCTCAGGACTGCCCTACCCCAAGTATTCAGGAATTTGCAGCCCGATTAGTTGAGATTAGACCATCTGGCTTTTTTATGGATGAAACCAACTGGGCAAAGAGCTGTTCTAAGCTGTGGACCATGGTGTATTTCCCTAGTCTACACAGAAACAGCATTCTGAGGGAGACGAGCTGTTGCCGTTTGGTAGCAAAATCTCCTATTCTGAAGAGAAACATTTCGTTGTAAGCGGGTTGCATCAGCCTTGTCCCATTTTCTCAACTGGATATAAAGGAGGGCAGTCAGTAGGCCTCACCCTTCGAGCCCACTCCAGTTTCATAGAGAAAACTCCAGGCCTTGGTGTGCTTTCCTGTGTTAAGGAAACTGTTTTCATTCCTTAGGTGGCACTTTGGCTCAGAACTTCCCTACCCCAAGGATTCAGGAATGTGCAGCCTGATTAGTTGAGATCAGCCCTGGCTCTTTCATGGATGAAAACAACTGGGAAAAGAGCTGTTCTACGTTGGAACCATGGTGTCTTTCCCTAGTCTACACAGAAACAGCACTCTGAGGGAGACGAGCTGCAGGAGTTTGGTAGCAAAATCTCCTAATCTGAAGAGAAACATTTCGTTGTATGCGGGTTGCCTCAGCCTTGCCACATTTTCTCAACTGGCTATAAAGGAGGGCAGTCAGTTGGCAGACTTACTTGAGTCCCTCCTTCCCAGGCTGGAAACTTTGCTTTCTTTCCTTAGGTTGCACTTCGGCTCACAGCTGCACTACCCCAAGGATTCGGGGATGTGCAGCCCGATTAGTTGAGATCAGCCCTTCTGGCTCTTTCATGGATGAAACCAACTGGGAAAAGAGTCTTTCTACGTTAGGAACCATGGTGTCTTTCCCTAGTCTACACAGAAACAGCAGTCTGAGTGAGACGAGATGCTGGCGTTTGGTAGCAAAATTTCCTATTCTGAAGAGAAACATTTCATTGTAAGCGTGTTGCATCAGCTTTGCCACATTTTTTCAACTGGCTATAAAGGAGGGCAGTCACTTAGCAGACTTACTCTAGACCCAGCTTCCCAGGCTGTAAACTTTGCTTTCATTCCTTAGGTGGCACAGTAGCTGACGAATGGCCTACCCCAAGGATTCAGTGATGTGCAGCCCCATTAGTTGAGATCAGCCCTTCTGACTCTTTCATGGATGAAACCAACTGGGCAAAGAGCCGTTCTAAGCTGGGGACCATCGTGTCTTTCACTAGTCTACACCGAAACAGCACTCTGAGGGAGACGAGCTGCTGGAGTTTGACAGCAAAATCTCCTAATCTGAAGAGAAACATTTCGTTGTATGCAGGTTGCCTCAGCCTTGCCACATTTTCTCAACTGGCTATAAAGGAGGGCAGTCAGTAGGCCTCACCCTTCGAGGCCACTCCAGTTTCATAGAGAAAACTCCAGGCCTTGGTGTGCTTTCCTGTGGTAAGGAAACTGCTTTCATTCCTTAGGTGGCACTTAGGCTCAGAACTGCCCTACCCCAAGGATTCAGGGACGTGCAGCCTGCTTAGTTGAGATCAGCCCTGGCTCTTTCATGGATGAAATCAACTGGGAAAAGAGCTGTTCTAAGCTGGGAACCATGGTGTCTTTCCCTAGTCTACACAGAAACAGCACTCTGAGGGAGACTAGCTGCAAGCGTTTGGTAGCAAAATCTCCTATTCTGAAGAGAAACATTTCGTTGTAAGCGGGTTGCATCAACCTTGCCACATTTTCTCAACTGGCTATAAAGGCGGGCAGGCATTTAGCAAACTTACTTGAGACCCTGCTTCCCAGGCTGTAAATTTGCTTTCATTCCTTAGGTGGCACATTGTCTCAGGAGTGCCTACCCCAAGGATTCAGGGATGTGCAGCCCGATTAGTTGAGATCAGCCCTTCTGGTTCTCTCATGGATGAAATCATATGGGCAAAGAGCCGTTCTAAGCTGGGGACCATGGTGTCTTTCCTTAGTCTACACAGGAACAGCACTCTGAGGGAGACGAGCTGCTGGCGTTTGGTAGCAAAATCTCCTATTCTGAAGAGAAACATTTCGATGTAAGCGGGTAGCATCAGCCTGACCACATTTTTTCAACTAGTTATAAAGGAGGGCAGTCAGTTGGCAGACTTACTTGAGTCCCTGATTCCCAGAGTGGAAACTTTGCTTTCTTTCCTTAGGTTGCACTTCGGCTCAGAACTGCCCTACCCCAAGGATTCAGGGATGTGCAGCCCGATTAGTTGAGATCAGCCATTATGGCTCTTTCATGGATGAAACCAAGTGGACAAAGAGCCGTTCTAAGCTGGGGACCATCGTGTCTTTCCCTAGTCTACCCAGAAACAGCACTCTGAGGGAGACGAGGTGCTGGCGTTTGGTAGCACAACCTCCTATTCTGAAGAGAAATATTTCGTTGTAAGCGGGTTGCTTCAGCCTTCCCACATTTCCTCACCTGGATATAAAGGAGGGCAGTCAGTAGGCCTCACCCTTGAAGCCCACTCCAATTTCATAGAGAAAACTCCAGGCCTCGGTGTGCTTTCCTGTGGCAGGAAATTTGCTTTCATTCCTTAGTTGGCCCTGTGGCTCAGAACAGTCCTCCCAGAAGGATTCAGGGATGTGCAACCCAATTAGTTGTGATCAGCCCTTCTGGCTCTTTCATGGATGAAACCAACTGGGCAAAGAGCCATTCTAAGCTGGGGATCATGCTGTCTTTCCCTAGTCTACAGAGAAACAGCAGTCTGAGTGAGACGAGCTGCTGGCGTTTAGTAGCAAAATCTCCTATTCTGAAGAGAAACATTTCATTGTAAGCGGGTTGCATCAGCCTTGTCCCATTTTCTCAACTGGATATAAAGGAGGGCAGTCAGTAGGCCTCACCCTTCGAGCCCACTCCAGTTTCATAGAGAAAACTCCAGGCCTTGGTGTGCTTTCCTGTGGTAAGGAAACTGCTTTCATTCCTTAGGTGGCACTTTGGGTCAGAACTGCCCTTCCCCAAGGATTCTGGGATGTGCAGCCCGATTAGCTGAGATCAGCCCTGGCTCTTTCATGGATGAAACCAACTGGGCAAAGAGTCGTTCTAGGCTGGGGACCATCACGCCTTTCCCTATTCTACACAGAAACAGCACTCTGAGGGAGGAAAGCTGCTGGCGTGTGATTGCAAAATCTCCTATTCTGAAGAGAAACATTTCGTTGTAAGCGGGTTGCATCACCCTTGTCCCATTTTCTCAACTGGATATAAAGAGGGCAGTCAGTAGGCATCAACCTTCAAGCCCACTCCAGTTTCATAGAGAAAACTCCAGGCCTTGGTGTGCTTTCCTGTTGCCAGGAAACTGCTTTCCTTCCTTAGGTGGCACTTTGACTCAGAACTGCCCTACCCCAAGGATTCTTGGATATGCAGCCCGATTAGTTGAGATCAGCCCTTCTGGTTCTCTCATGGATGAAAAAATCTGGGCAAGGAGCCGTTCTGAGCTGGAGACCAAGGTGTCTCTCCCTAGTCTACACAGAAACAGCACTCTGAGGGAGACGAGCTGCTGGCGTTTGGTAGCACAATCTCCTATTCTGAAGAGAAACATTTCGTTGTAAGCGGGTTGCATCAGCCTTGCCACATTTTCTCAACTGGCTATAAAGGAGGGGAGGCAGTTAGCAGACTTACTTGAGACCCTGCTTGCCAGGCTGTAAATTTGCTTTCATTCCTTAGGTGGCACATTGGCTCAGGAGTGCCTACCCCAAGGATTCAGGGATTTGCAGCCCGATTAGATGGGATCAGCCCTTCTGGCTCTTTCATGGATGAAACAAACTGGGCAAAGAGCCGTTCTAAGCTGGGGACCATCGTGCCTTTCCCTAGTCTGCACAGAGACAGCACTCTGAGGGAGACGAGCTGCTGGCGTTTGATAGCAAAATCTCCTATTCTGAAGAGAAACATTTCGATGTAAGCGGGTTGCATCATCCTGGCCACATTTTCTCAACTAGCTATAAAGGATGGCAGTCAGTTGGCAGACTTACTTGAGTCCCTGATTCCCAGAGTGGAAACTTTGCTTTCTTTCCTTAGGTTGCACTTCGGCTCAGAACTGCCCTACCCCAAGGATTCAGGGATGTGAAGCCCGATTAGTTGAGATCAGCCCTTCTGGTCTTTCATGGATGAAACCAACAGGGCAAAAAGCCGTTCTAAGCTGGGGAGCATGGTGTCTTTCCTTAGTCTACATAGGAACAGCACTCTGAGGGAGACGAGCTGCTGGCGTTTGATTGCAAAATCTCCTATTCTGAAGAGAAACATTTCGTTGTAAGCGGGTTGCATCAGCCTAGCCACATTTTCTCAACTGGATATAAAGGAGGGCTGTCAGTAGGCGTCAACTTTCAAGCCCACTCCAATTTCATAGAGAAAACTCCAGGCCTCAGTGTGCTTTCCTGTGGCAAGGAAACAGCTTTCATTCCTTAGGTGGCACTTTGGCTCAGAACTGCCCTACCCCAAGGATTCAGGGATGTACAGCCCGAGTAGTTGAGATCAGCCCTTCTGGTTCTCTCATGGATGAAACCATCTGGGGAAAGAGCAGTTCTAAGCTGGGGACCATGGTGTCTCTCCCTAGTCTACACAGAAACAGCATTCTGAGGGAGAGGAGCTGCTGGCGTTTGGTAGTACAATCTCCTATTCTGAAGAGAAACATTTCATTGTAAGCGGGTTGCATCAGCCTTGCCACATTTCCTCAACTGGCTATAAAGGAGGGCAGTCATTTAGCAGACTTACTTGAGACCCTGCTTCCCAGGGTGGAATGTTTGCTTTCATTCTTTAGGTGGCACATTGCCTCAGGACTGCCCTACCCCAAGTATTCAGGAATTTGCAGCCCGATTAGTTGAGATTAGACCATCTGGCTTTTTTATGGATGAAACCAACTGGGCAAAGAGCTGTTCTAAGCTGTGGACCATGGTGTATTTCCCTAGTCTACACAGAAACAGCATTCTGAGGGAGACGAGCTGTTGCCGTTTGGTAGCAAAATCTCCTATTCTGAAGAGAAACATTTCGTTGTAAGCGGGTTGCATCAGCCTTGTCCCATTTTCTCAACTGGATATAAAGGAGGGCAGTCAGTAGCCCTCACCCTTCGAGCCCACTCCAGTTTCATAGAGAAAACTCCAGGACTTGGTGTGCTTTCCTGTGTTAAGGAAACTGTTTTCATTCCTTAGGTGGCACTTTGGCTCAGAACTTCCCTACCCCAAGGATTCAGGAATGTGCAGCCTGATTAGTTGAGATCAGCCTTGGCTCCTTCATGGATGAAAACAACTGGGAAAAGAGCTGTTCTACGTTGGAACCATGGTGTCTTTCCCTAGTCTACACAGAAACAGCACTCTGAGGGAGACGAGCTGCAGGAGTTTGGTAGCAAAATCTCCTAATCTGAAGAGAAACATTTCGTTGTATGCGGGTTGCCTCAGCCTTGCCACATTTTCTCAACTGGCTATAAAGGAGGGCAGTCAGTTGGCAGACTTACTTGAGTCCCTCCTTCCCAGGCTGGAAACTTTGCTTTCTTTCCTTAGGTTGCACTTCGGCTCAGAGCTGCACTACCCCAAGGATTCGGGGATGTGCAGCCCGATTAGTTGAGATCAGCCCTTCTGGCTCTTTCATGGATGAAACCAACTGGGAAAAGAGTCTTTCTAAGTTAGGAACCATGGTGTCTTTCCCTAGTCTACACAGAAACAGCAGTCTGAGTGAGACGAGCTGCTGGCGTTTGGTAGCAAAATTTCCTATTCTGAAGAGAAACATTTCGTTGTAAGCGTGTTGCATCAGCTTTGCCACATTTTTTCAACTGGCTATAAAGGAGGGCATTCATTTAGCAGACTTACTCTAGACCCAGCTTCCCAGGCTGGAAACTTTGCTTTCATTCCTTAGGTGGCACAGTAGCTGACGAATGGCCTACCCCAAGGATTCAGTGATGTGCAGCCCCATTAGTTGAGATCAGCCCTTCTGACTCTTTCATGGATGAAACCAAATGGGCAAAGAGCCGTTCTAAGCTGGGGACCATCGTGTCTTTCACTAGTCTACACCGAAACAGCACTCTGAGGGAGACGAGCTGCTGGAGTTTGACAGCAAAATCTCCTAATCTGAAGAGAAACATTTCGTTGTATGCAGGTTGCCTCAGCATTGCCACATTTTCTCAACTGGCTATAAAGGAGGGCAGTCAGTAGGCCTCACCCTTCGAGGCCACTCCAGTTTCATAGAGAAAACTCCAGGCCTTGGTGTGCTTTCCTGTGGTAAGGAAACTGCTTTCATTCCTTAGGTGGCACTTTGGCTCAGAACTGCCCTACCCCAAGGATTCAGGGATGTGCAGCCTGCTTAGTTGAGATCAGCCCTGGCTCTTTCATGGATGAAATCAACTGGGAAAAGAGCTGTTCTAAGCTGGGAACCATGGTATCTTTCCCTAGTCTACACAGAAACAGCACTCTGAGGGAGACTAGCTGCAAGCGTTTGGTAGCAAAATCTCCTATTCTGAAGAGAAACATTTCGTTGTAAGCGGGTTGCATCAACCTTGCCACATTTTCTCAACTGGCTATAAAGGCGGGCAGGCATTTAGCAAACTTACTTGAGACCCTGCTTCCCAGGCTGTAAATTTGCTTTCATTCCTTAGGTGGCACATTGGCTCAGGAGTGCCTACCCCAAGGATTCAGGGATGTGCAGCCCGATTAGTTGAGATCAGCCCTTCTGGTTCTCTCATGGATGAAATCATATGGGCAAAGAGCCGTTCTAAGCTGGGGACCATGGTGTCTTTCCTTAGTCTACACAGGAACAGCACTCTGAGGGAGACGAGCTGCTGGCGTTTGGTAGCAAAATCTCCTATTCTGAAGAGAAACATTTCGATGTAAGCGGGTAGCATCAGCCTGGCCACATTTTTTCAACTAGTTATAAAGGAGGGCAGTCAGTTGGCAGACTTACTTGAGTCCCTGATTCCCAGAGTGGAAACTTTGCTTTCTTTCCTTAGGTTGCACTTCGGCTCAGAACTGCCCTACCCCAAGGATTCAGGGATGTGCAGCCCGATTAGTTGAGATCAGCCATTATGGCTCTTTCATGGATGAAACCAACTGGACAAAGAGCCGTTCTAAGCTGGGGACCATCGTGTCTTTCCCTAGTCTACCCAGAAACAGCACTCTGAGGGAGTCGAGGTGCTGGCGTTTGGTAGCACAACCTCCTATTCTGAAGAGAAATATTTCGTTGTAAGCGGGTTGCTTCAGCCTTCCCACATTTCCTCACCTGGATATAAAGGAGGGCAGTCAGTAGGCCTCACCCTTGAAGCCCACTCCAATTTCATAGAGAAAACTCCAGGCCTCGGTGTGCTTTCCTGTGGCAGGAAATTTGCTTTCATTCCTTAGTTGGCCCTGTGGCTCAGAACAGTCCTCCCAGAAGGATTCAGGGATGTGCAACCCAATTAGTTGTGATCAGCCCTTCTGGCTCTTTCATGGATGAAACCAACTGGGCAAAGAGCCATTCTAAGCTGGGGATCATGCTGTCTTTCCCTAGTCTACAGAGAAACAGCAGTCTGAGTGAGACGAGCTGCTGGCGTTTAGTAGCAAAATCTCCTATTCTGAAGAGAAACATTTCATTGTAAGCGGGTTGCATCAGCCTTGTCCCATTTTCTCAACTGGATATAAAGGAGGGCAGTCAGTAGGCCTCACCCTTCGAGCCCACTCCAGTTTCATAGAGAAAACTCCAGGCCTTGGTGTGCTTTCCTGTGGTAAGGAAACTGCTTTCATTCCTTAGGTGGCACTTTGGGTCAGAACTGCCCTTCCCCAAGGATTCTGGGATGTGCAGCCCGATTAGCTGAGATCAGCCCTGGCTCTTTCATGGATGAAACCAACTGGGCAAAGAGTCGTTCTAGGCTGGGGACCATCACGCCATTCCCTAGTCTACACAGAAACAGCACTCTGAGGGAGGAAAGCTGCTGGCGTGTGATTGCAAAATCTCCTATTCTGAAGAGAAACATTTCGTTGTAAGCGGGTTGCATCAGCCTTGCCACATTTTCTCAACTGGATATAAAGGAGGGCTGTCAGTAGGCGTCACCCTTCAAGCCCACTCCAATTTCATAGAGAAAACTCCAGGCCTCGGTGTGCTTTCCTGTGGCAAGGAAACTGCTTTCATTCCTTAGGTGGCACTTTGGCTCACAACTGCCCTACCCCAAGGATTCAGGGATGTACAGCCCGAGTAGTTGAGATCAGCCCTTCTGGTTCTCTCATGGATGAAACCATCTGGGCAAAGAGCCGTTCTAAGCTGGGGACCATGGTGTCTTTCCCTAGTCTACACAGAAACAGCATTCTGAGGGAGAGGAGCTGCTGGCGTTTGGTAGCACAATCTCCTATTCTGAAGAGAAATATTTCGTTGTAAGCGGGTTGCATCAGCCTTGCCACCTTTTCTCAAATGGCTATAAAGGAGGTCAGTCATTTAGCAGACTTACTTGAGACCCTGCTTCCCAGGCTGGAAACTTTGCTTTCATTCTTTAGGTGGCACATTGGATCAAGAATGCACTACCCCAAGTATTCGGGGATTTGCAGCCCGATTAGTTGAGATCAGTCCTTCTGGCTCTTTCATGGATGAAACCAACTGGGCAAAGAGCCGTTCTAAGCTAGGGCCCATCGTGTCTTTCCCTAGTCAACACAGAAACCGCATTCTGACAGAGACGAGCTGCTGTCGTTTGATAGCGAAATCTCCTATTCTGAAGAGAAACATTTCGTTGTAAGCGGGTTGCATCACCCTTGTCCCATTTTCTCAACTGGATATAAAGAGGGCAGTCAGTAGGCATCAACCTTCAAGCCCACTCCAGTTTCATAGAGAAAACTCCAGGCCTTGGTGTGCTTTCCTGTTGCCAGGAAACTGCTTTCCTTCCTTAGGTGGCACTTTGACTCAGAACTGCCCTACCCCAAGGATTCTTGGATATGCAGCCCGATTAGTTGAGATCAGCCCTTCTGGTTCTCTCATGGATGAAAAAATCTGGGCAAGGATCCGTTCTGAGCTGGAGACCAAGGTGTCTCTCCCTAGTCTACACAGAAACAGCACTCTGAGGGAGACGAGCTGCTGGCGTTTGGTAGCACAATCTCCTATTCTGAAGAGAAACATTTCGTTGTAAGCGGGTTGCATCAGCCTTGCCACATTTTCTCAACTGGCTATAAAGGAGGGGAGGCAGTTAGCAGACTTACTTGAGACCCTGCTTGCCAGGCTGTAAATTTGCTTTCATTCCTTAGGTGGCACATTGGCTCAGGAGTGCCTAACCCAAGGATTCAGGGATTTGCAGCCCGATTAGATGGGATCAGCCCTTCTGGCTCTTTCATGGATGAAACAAACTGGGCAAAGAGCCGTTCTAAGCTGGGGACCATCGTGCCTTTCCCTAGTCTGCACAGAGACAGTACTCTGAGGGAGACGAGCTGCTGGCGTTTGATAGCAAAATCTCCTATTCTGAAGAGAAACATTTCGATGTAAGCGGGTTGCATCATCCTGGCCACATTTTCTCAACTAGCTATAAAGGATGGCAGTCAGTTGGCAGACTTACTTGAGTCCCTGATTCCCAGAGTGGAAACTTTGCTTTCTTTCCTTAGGTTGCACTTCGGCTCAGAACTGCCCTACCCCAAGGATTCAGGGCTGTGAAGCCCGATTAGTTGAGATCAGCTCTTCTGGTCTTTCATGGATGAAACCAACAGGGCAAAGAGCCGTTCTAAGCTGGGGAGCATGGTGTCTTTCCTTAGTCTACACAGGAACAGCACTCTGAGGGAGACGAGCTGCTGGCGTTTGATTGCAAAATCTCCTATTCTGAAGAGAAATATTTCGTTGTAAGCGGGTTGCATCAGCCTTGCCACCTTTTCTCAAATGGCTATAAAGGAGGTCAGTCATTTAGCAGACTTACTTGAGACCCTGCTTCCCAGGCTGGAAACTTTGCTTTCATTCTTTAGGTGGCACATTGGATCAGGACTGCACTACCCCAAGTATTCGGGGATTTGCAGCCCGATTAGTTGAGATCAGCCCTTCTGGTTCTCTCGTGGATGAAATCATATGGGCAAAGAGCCGTTCTAAGCTAGGGCCCATCGTGTCTTTCCCTAGTCAACACAGAAACCACATTCTGACGGAGACGAGCTGCTGTCGTTTGATAGCGAAATCTCCTATTATAAAGAGAAACATTTCGTTGTAAGCGGGTGGCCTCAGCCTTGCCACATTTTCTCAACTGGCTCTAAAGAGGGCAGTCAGTTGGCAGACTTACTTGAGACCCTGCTTCCCAGGCTGGAAACTTTCCTTTCATTCCTTATGTGGCACATAGGTTCAGGAGTGCCTACCCCAAGGATTCAGGGATTTGCAGCCCGATTAGTTGAGATCAGCCCTTCTGGCTCTTTCATGGATGAAACCAACTGGGCAAAGAGCCGTTCTGAGCTGGGGACCATCGTGCCTTTCCCTAGTCTACACAGAAACAGCACTCTGAGGGAAACGAGCTGCTGGCGTTTGATAACAAAATCTCCTATTCTGAAGAGAAACATTTCGTTGTATGCGGGGTGCCTCAAACTTGCCACATTTTCTCAACTGGATATAAAGGAGGGCTGTCAGTAGGCGTCACCCTTCAAGCCCACTCCAGTTTCATAGAGAAAACTCCACGCCTTGGTGTGCTTTCCTGTTGCAAGGAAACTGCTTTCCTTCCTTAGGTGGCACTTTGACTCAGAACTGCACTACCCCAAGGATTCTTGGATATGCAGCCCGATTAGTTGAGATCAGCCCTTCTGGTTCTCTCATGGATGAAAAAATCTGGGCAAGGAGCCGTTCTGAGCTGGGGACCAAGGTGTCTTTCCCTAGTCTACAGAGAAACAGCACTCTGAGGGAGACGAGCTGCAGGCGTTTGGTAGCACAATCTCCTATTCTGAAGAGAAACATTTCGTTGTAAGCGGGTTGCATCAGCCTTGCCACATTTTCTCAACTGGCTATAAAGGAGGGCAGGCATTTAGCAGACTTACTTGAGACCCTGCTTCCCAGGCTGTAAATTTCCTTTCATTCCTTAGGTGGCACATTGGCTCAGGAGTGCCTACACCAAGAATTCAGGCATGTGCAGCCCGATTAGTTGAAATCAGCCCTTCTGGTTCTCTCGTGGATGAAATCATATGGGCAAAGAGCGGTTCCAAGCTGGGGACCATGGTGTCTTTCCCTAGTCTACACTGATTCAGATCTCTGAGGGAGACGAGCTGCTGGCATTTGGTAGCACAATCTCCTATTCTGAAGAGAAACATTTCGTCGTAAGCGAGTTGCATCAGCCTTGCCACATTTTCTCAACTGGCTATAAAGGAGGGCAGTCATTTAGCAGACTTACTTGAGACCCTGCTTCCCAGGGTGGAATCCTTGCTTTCATTCTTTAGGTGGCACATTGCCTCAGGACTGCCCTACCCCAAGTATTCAAGGATTTGCAGCCCGATTAGTTGGGATTAGACCATCTGGCTTTTTTATGGATGAAACCAACCGGGCAAAGAGCCGTTCTAAGCTGGGGACCATGGTGTATCTCCCTGGTCTACACAGAAACAGCATTCTGAGGGAGACGAGCTGTTGCCGTTTGGTAGCAAAATCTCCTATTCTGAAGAGAAACATTTCGTTGTAAGCGGGATGCATCAGCCTTGACACATTTCCTCAATTGGCTATAAAGGAGGGAAGTCAGTAGGCCTCACCCTTCCAGCCCACTCCAATTTCATAGAGAAAACAACAGGCTTCCGTGTGCTTCCTCTGGTAGGAAATTTGCTTTCATTCCTTAGGTGGCCCTTTGGCTCAGAACAGACCTCCCAGAAGGATTCAGGGATGTGCAGCACAATTAGTTGTGATCAGCCCTTCTGGCTGTTTCATGGATGAAACCTACTGGGCAAAGAACCATTCTAAGCTGGGGACCATGTTGTCTTTCCCTAGTCTACACAGAAACAGCACTCTGAGGGAGACGAGCTGCTGGCGTTTGGTGGCGAAACCTCCTATTCTGAAGAGTAACATTTCGTTGTAAGCGGGTTGCATCAGCTTTGCCACATTTTCTCAACTGGCTATAAAGGAGGGCAGTCAATTGGCAGACTTACTTGAGTCCCTCCTTCCCAGGCTGCAAACTTTGCTTTCTTTCCTTAGGTTGCACTTCGGCTCAGAGCTGCACTACCCCAAGGATTCAGGGATGTGCAGCCCGATTAGTTGAGATCAGCCCTTCTGGCTCTTTCATTGATGAAACCAACTGGGAAAAGAGTCTTTCTAAGTTAGGAACCATGGTGTCTTTCCCTAGTCTACACAGAAACAGCAGTCTGAGTGAGACGAGCTGCTGGCGTTTGGTAGCGAAATCTCCTATACTGAAGAGAAACATTTCGTTGTAAGAGGGTTGCATCAGCCTCGTCCCATTTTCTCAACTGGATATAAAGAGGGCAGTCAGTAGGCATCAACCTTCAAGCCCACTCCAGTTTTATAGAGAAAACTCCAGGCCTTGGTGTGCTTTCCTGTGGTAAGCAAACTGCTTTCCTTCCTTAGGTGGCACTTTGGCTCAGAACTGCCCTACCCCAAGGATTCAGGGATGTGGAGCCTGATTAGTTGAGATCAGCCCTGGCTCTTTCATGGATGAAAACAACTGGGAAAAGAGCTGTTCTACGTTGGAACCATGGTGTCTTTCCCTAGTCTACACAGAAACAGCACTCTGAGGGAGACGAGCTGCAGGAGTTTGGTAGCAAAATCTCCTAATCTGAAGAGAAACATTTCGTTGTATGCGGGTTGCCTCAGCCTTGCCACATTTTCTCAACTGGCTATAAAGGAGGGCAGTCAGTTGGCAGACTTACTTGAGTCCCTCCTTCCCAGGCTGGAAACTTTGCTTTCTTTCCTTAGGTTGCACTTCGGCTCAGAGCTGCACTACCACAAGGATTCGGGGATGTGCAGCCCGATTAGTTGAGATCAGCCCTTCTGGCTCTTTCATGGATGAAACCAACTGGGAAAAGAGTCTTTCTAAGTTAGGAACCATGGTGTCTTTCCCTAGTCTACACAGAAACAGCAGTCTGAGTGAGACGAGCTGCTGGCGTTTGGTAGCAAAATTTCCTATTCTGAAGAGAAACATTTCGTTGTAAGCGTGTTGCATCAGCTTTGCCACATTTTTTCAACTGGCTATAAAGGAGGGCAGTCATTTAGCAGACTTACTCTAGACCCAGCTTCCCAGGCTGGAAACTTTGCTTTCATTCCTTATGTGGCACAGTAGCTGACGAATGGCCTACCCCAAGGATTCAGTGATGTGCAGCCCCATTAGTTGAGATCAGCCCTTCTGACTCTTTCATGGATGAAACCAAATGGGCAAAGAGCCGTTCTAAGCTGGGGACCATCGTGTCTTTCACTAGTCTACACCGAAACAGCACTCTGAGGGAGACGAGCTGCTGGAGTTTGACAGCAAAATCTCCTAATCTGAAGAGAAACATTTCGTTGTATGCAGGTTGCCTCAGCCTTGCCACATTTTCTCAACTGGCTATAAAGGAGGGCAGTCAGTAGGCCTCACCCTTCGAGGCCACTCCAGTTTCATAGAGAAAACTCCAGGCCTTGGTGTGCTTTCCTGTGGTAAGGAAACTGCTTTCATTCCTTAGGTGGCACTTTGGCTCAGAACTGCCCTACCCCAAGGATTCAGGGATGTGCAGCCTGCTTAGTTGAGATCAGCCCTGGCTCTTTCATGGATGAAATCAACTGGGAAAAGAGCTGTTCTAAGCTGGGAACCATGGTATCTTTCCCTAGTCTACACAGAAACAGCACTCTGAGGGAGACTAGCTGCAAGCGTTTGGTAGCAAAATCTCCTATTCTGAAGAGAAACATTTCGTTGTAAGCGGGTTGCATCAACCTTGCCACATTTTCTCAACTGGCTATAAAGGCGGGCAGGCATTTAGCAAACTTACTTGAGACCCTGCTTCCCAGGCTGTAAATTTGCTTTCATTCCTTAGGTGGCACATTGGCTCAGGAGTGCCTACCCCAAGGATTCAGGGATGTGCAGCCCGATTAGTTGAGATCAGCCCTTCTGGTTCTCTCATGGATGAAACCATCTGGGCAAAGAGCCGTTCTAAGCTGGGGACCATGGTGTCTTTCCCTAGTCTACACAGAAACAGCATTCTGAGGGAGAGGAGCTGCTGGCGTTTGGTAGCACAATCTCCTATTCTGAAGAGAAATATTTCGTTTTAAGCGGGTTGCATCAGCCTTGCCACCTTTTCTCAAATGGCTATAAAGGAGGTCAGTCATTTAGCAGACTTACTTGAGACCCTGCTTCCCAGGCTGGAAACTTTGCTTTCATTCTTTAGGTGGCACATTGGATCAAGAATGCACTACCCCAAGTATTCGGGGATTTGCAGCCCGATTAGTTGAGATCAGTCCTTCTGGCTCTTTCATGGATGAAACCAACTGGGCAAAGAGCCGTTCTAAGCTAGGGCCCATCGTGTCTTTCCCTAGTCAACACAGAAACCGCATTTTGACAGAGACGAGCTGCTGTCGTTTGATAGCGAAATCTCCCATTCTGAAGAGAAACATTTCGTTGTAAGCGGGTTGCCTCAGCCTTGCCACATTTTCTCAACTGGCTATAAATTAGGGCAGTCAGTAGGCCTCACCCTTCAAGCGGAGTCCAATTTCATGGAGAAAACACCATACTTCTCTGTGCTTTCCTGTCTCAAGGAAACTATGCTTTCATTCCTTAAGTGACACATTGGCTCAGAACTGCCCTACCCCAAGGATTCAGGGATGTGCAGCCTGATTAGTTGAGATCAGCCTTTCTGGCTCTTTCATGGAAGAAACCAACTGGGAAAAGAGACGTTCTAAGCTGGGGACCATTGTGTATTTCCCAAGTCTACACAGAAACAGCACTCTAAGGGAGAGGAGCTGCTGGCGTTTGGTAGCAAAATCTCCTATTCTGAAGAGAAACATTTCGTTGTAAGCGGGTTGCATCAGCCTTGCCACATTTTCTCAACTGGCTATAAATTAGGGCAGTCCATAGGCCTCACCCTTCAAGCCCACTCCAATTTCATAGAGAAAACACGCGGCCTCGGTGTGCTTTCCTGTGGCAAAGAAACTTTGCTTTCATTCCTTATGTGAGACTTTGGCTCAGAACTGCCCTACCGCAAGGATTCAGGGATCTACAGCCCCATTAGTTGAGATCAGCCCTTCTGGCTCTTTCATGGATGAAACCAACTGGGAAATGAGCCGTTCTAAGCTGGGGAACATGGGGGCTTTCCCTAGTCTACAAAGAAACAGCACTCTGAGGGAGACGAGCTGCTGGCGTTTGGTAGCAAAATCTCCTATTCTGAAGAGAAACATTTCGTTTTAACGGGTGGCATGAGCCTTGCCACATTCTCTCAACTGGGTATAAAGGAGGGCAGTCACTAGGCCTCACCTTCAAACCCACTCAAATTTAATATAGAAAACACCATGCCTCGCTGTGCTTTCCTCTCACAAGGAAACTTTGCTTTTATTCCCTAGATGGCACATAGGCTTAGAACTGTCCTTCCCCAAGTATTCAGTGATGTGCAGCCAGATTATTTGAGATAAGCCCTTCTGGCTCTTTCATGGATGAAACCAACTGCGAAAAGAGCCTTTCTAAGCAGGGGACCATGGCGTCTTTCCCTAGTCTACACAGAAACAGCACTCTGAGGGAGAAGAGCTGCTGGCGTTTGGTAACAAAATCTCCAATTCTGAAGAGAAACATTTCGTTGTAAGCAGGTTGCCTCAGCCTTGCCACATTTTCTCAACTGGCTATAACGGAGGGCAGTCATTTATCAGACTTAATTGGGACAGTGCTTCCCAGGCTGGAAACTTTGCTTTCATTCCTTAGGTGGCACATTGGTTCAGGAGTGCCTACCCCAAGGATTCAGGGATTTGCAGCCCGATTAGGTGGGATCAGCCCGTCTGGCTCTTTCATGGATGAAACAAACTGGGCAAAGAGCCGTTCTAAGCTGGGGACCATCGTGCCTTTCCCTAGTCTGCACAGAGACAGCACTCTGAGGGAGACGAGCTGCTGGCGTTTGATAGCAAAATCTCCTATTCTGAAGAGAAACATTTCGATGTAAGCGGGTTGCATCATCCTGGCCACATTTTCTCAACTAGCTATAAAGGATGGCAGTCAGTTGGCAGACTTACTTGAGTCCCTGATTCCCAGAGTGGAAACTTTGCTTTCTTTCCTTAGGTTGCACTTCGGCTCAGAACTGCCCTACCCCAAGGATTCAGGGATGTGAAGCCCGATTAGTTGAGATCAGCCCTTCTGGTCTTTCATGGATGAAACCAACAGGGCAAAGAGCCGTTCTAAGCTGGGGAGCATGGTGTCTTTCCTTAGTCTACACAGGAACAGCACTCTGAGGGAGACGAGCTGCTGGCGTTTGATTGCAAAATCTCCTATTCTGAAGAGAAACATTTCGTTGTAAGCGGGTTGCATCAGCCTTGCCACATTTTCTCAACTGGATATAAAGGAGGGCTGTCAGTAGGCGTCAACTTTCAAGCCCACTCCAATTTCATAGAGAAAACTCCAGGCCTCAGTGTGCTTTCCTGTGGCAAGGAAACAGCTTTCATTCCTTAGGTGGCACTTTGGCTCAGAACTGCCCTACCCCAAGGATTCAGGGATGTACAGCCCGAGTAGTTGAGATCAGCCCTTCTGGTTCTCTCATGGATGAAACCATTTGGGCACGGAGCTGTTCTAAGCTGGGGACCATGGTGTCTTTCCCTAGTCTACACAGAAATAACACTCTGAGGGAAACGAGCTGCTGGCGTTTGGTAGCGAAATCTCCTATTCTGAAGAGAAACATTTCGTTGTAAGCGGGTTGCATCAGCCTTGTCCCATTTTCTCAACTGGATATAAAGAGGGCAGTCAGTAGGCATCAACCTTCAAGCCCACTTCAGTTTCATAGAGAAAACTCCAGGCCTTGGTGTGCTTTCCTGTTGCAAGGAAACTGCTTTCCTTCCTTAGGTGGCACTTTGACTCAGAACTGCCCTACCCCAAGGATTCTTGGATATGCAGCCCGATTAGTTGAGATCAGCCCTTCTGGTTCTCTCATGGATGAAAAAATCTGGGCAGGGAGCCGTTCTGAGCTGGGGACCAAGGTGTCTTTTCCTAGTCTACAGAGAAACAGCATTCTGAGGGAGACGAGCTGCTGGCGTTTGGTAGCACAATCTCCTATTCTGAAGAGAAACATTTCGTTGTAAGCGGGTTGCACCAGCCTTGCCACATTTTCTCAACTGGCTATAAAGGAGGGCAGGCATTTAGCAGACTTACTTGAGACCCTGCTTCCGAGGCTGTAAATTTGCTTTCATTCTTAGGTGGCACATTGGCTCAGGAGTGCTTACCCCAAGGATTCAGGGATGTGCAGCCCGATTATTTGAGATCAGAAATTCTGGTTCTCTAATGGATGAAACCATCTGGGCAAAGAGCCGTTCTAAGATGGGGACCATGGTGTCTTTCCCTAGTCTACACAGAAACACCACTCTGAGGGAAACGAGCTGCTGGCGTGTGGTAGCAAAATCTCCTATTCTGAAGAGAATCATTTCGTTGTAAGCGGGTTGCATCAGCCTTGTCCCATTTTCTTAACTGGATATAAAGGAGGGCAGTCAGTAGGCCTCACCCTTCGAGCCCACTCCAGTTTCATAGAGAAAACTCCAGGCCTTGGTGTGCTTTCCTCTGGTAAGGAAACTGCTTTCATTCCTTAGGTGGCACTTTGGCTCAGAACTGCCCTACCCCAAGGATTCAGGAATGTGCAGCCTGATTAGTTGAGATCAGCCCTGGCTCTTTCATGGAAGAAAACAACTGGGAAAAGAGCTGTTCTACGTTGGAACCATGGTGTCTTTCCCTAGTCTACACAGAAACAGCACTCTGAGGGAGACGAGCTGCAGGAGTTTGGTAGCAAAATCTCCTAATCTGAAGAGAAACATTTCGTTGTATGCGGGTTGCCTCAGCCTTGCCACATTTTCTCAACTGGCTATAAAGGAGGGCAGTCAGTTGGCAGACTTACTTGAGTCCCTCCTTCCCAGGCTGGAAACTTTGCTTTCTTTCCTTAGGTTGCACTTCGGCTCAGAGCTGCACTACCACAAGGATTCGGGGATGTGCAGCCCGATTAGTTGAGATCAGCCCTTCTGGCTTTTTCATGGATGAAACCAACTGGGAAAAGAGTCTTTCTAAGTTAGGAACCATGGTGTCTTTCCCTAGTCTACACAGAAACAGCAGTCTGAGTGAGACGAGCTGCTGGCGTTTGGTAGCAAAATTTCCTATTCTGAAGAGAAACATTTCGTTGTAAGCGTGTTGCATCAGCTTTGCCACATTTTTTCAACTGCCTATAAAGGAGGGCAGTCATTTACCAGACTTACTCTAGACCCAGCTTCCCAGGCTGGAAACTTTGCTTTCATTCCTTAGGTGGCACAGTAGCTGACGAATGGCCTACCCCAAGGATTCGGGGATGTGCAGCCCGATTAGTTGAGATCAGCCCTTCTGGCTTTTTCATGGATGAAACCAACTGGGAAAAGAGTCTTTCTAAGTTAGGAACCATGGTGTCTTTCCCTAGTCTACACAGAAACAGCAGTCTGAGTGAGACGAGCTGCTGGCGTTTGGTAGCAAAATTTCCTATTCTGAAGAGAAACATTTCGTTGTAAGCGTGTTGCATCAGCTTTGCCACATTTTTTCAACTGGCTATAAAGGAGGGCAGTCATTTAGCAGACTTACTCTAGACCCAGCTTCCCAGGCTGGAAACTTTGCTTTCATTCCTTAGGTGGCATAGTAGCTGACGAATGGCCTACCCCAAGGATTCAGTGATGTGCAGCCCCATTAGTTGAGATCAGCCCTTCTGACTCTTTCATGGATGAAACCAAATGGGCAAAGAGCCGTTCTAAGCTGGGGACCATCGTGTCTTTCACTAGTCTACACCGAAACAGCACTCTGAGGGAGACGAGCTGCTGGAGTTTGACAGCAAAATCTCCTAATCTGAAGAGAAACATTTCGTTGTATGCAGGTTGCCTCAGCCTTGCCACATTTTCTCAACTGGCTATAAAGGAGGGCAGTCAGTAGGCCTCACCCTTCGAGGCCACTCCAGTTTCATAGAGAAAACTCCAGGCCTTGGTGTGCTTTCCTGTGGTAAGGAAACTGCTTTCATTCCTTAGGTGGCACTTTGGCTCAGAACTGCCCTACCCCAAGGATTCAGGGATGTGCAGCCTGCTTAGTTGAGATCAGCCCTGGCTCTTTCATGGATGAAATCAACTGGGAAAAGAGCTGTTCTAAGCTGGGAACCATGGTATCTTTCCCTAGTCTACACAGAAACAGCACTCTGAGGGAGACTAGCTGCAAGCGTTTGGTAGCAAAATCTCCTATTCTGAAGAGAAACATTTCGTTGTAAGCGGGTTGCATCAACCTTGCCACATTTTCTCAACTGGCTATAAAGGCGGGCAGGCATTTAGCAAACTTACTTGAGACCCTGCTTCCCAGGCTGTAAATTTGCTTTCATTCCTTAGGTGGCACATTGGCTCAGGAGTGCCTACCCCAAGGATTCAGGGATGTGCAGCCCGATTAGTTGAGATCAGCCCTTCTGGTTCTCTCATGGATGAAATCATATGGGCAAAGAGCCGTTCTAAGCTGGGGACCATGGTGTCTTTCCTTAGTCTACACAGGAACAGCATTCTGAGGGAGACGAGCTGCTGGCGTTTGGTAGCAAAATCTCCTATTCTGAAGAGAAACATTTGGATGTAAGCGGGTAGCATCAGCCTGGCCACATTTTTTCAACTAGTTATAAAGGAGGGCAGTCAGTTGGCAGACTTACTTGAGTCCCTGATTCCCAGAGTGGAAACTTTGCTTTCTTTCCTTAGGTTGCACTTTGGCTCAGAACTGCCCTACCCCAAGGATTCAGGGATGTGCAGCCCGATTAGTTGAGATCAGCCATTATGGCTCTTTCATGGATGAAACCAAGTGGACAAAGAGCCGTTCTAAGCTGGGGACCATCGTGTCTTTCCCTAGTCTACCCAGAAACAGCACTCTGAGGGAGACGAGGTGCTGGCGTTTGGTAGCACAACCTCCTATTCTGAAGAGAAAGATTTCGTTGTAAGCGGGTTGCTTCAGCCTTCCCACATTTCCTCACCTGGATATAAAGGAGGGCAGTCAGTAGGCCTCACCCTTGAATCCCACTCCAATTTCATAGAGAAAACTCCAGGCCTCGGTGTGCTTTCCTGTGGCAGGAAATTTGCTTTCATTCCTTAGTTGGCCCTGTGGTTCAGAACAGACCTCCCAGAAGGATTCAGGTATGTGCAACCCAATTAGTTGTGATCAGCCCTTCTGGCTCTTTCATGGATGAAACCAACTGGGCAAAGAGCCATTCTAAGCTGGGGACCATGCTGTCTTTCCCTAGTCTACACAGAAACAGCAGTCTGAGTGAGACGAGCTGCTGGCGTTTAGTAGCAAAATCTCCTATTCTGAAGAGAAACATTTCATTGTAAGCGGGTTGCATCAGCCTTGTCCCATTTTCTCAACTGGATATAAAGGAGGGCAGTCAGTAGGCCTCACCCTTCGAGCCCACTCCAGTTTCATAGAGAAAACTCCAGGCCTTGGTGTGCTTTCCTGTGGTAAGGAAACTGCTTTCATTCCTTAGGTGGCACTTTGGGTCAGAACTGCCCTTCCCCAAGGATTCTGGGATGTGCAGCCCGATTAGCTGAGATCATCCCTGGCTCTTTCATG
Organism: Balaenoptera physalus; assembly: GCF_965194825.1. NCBI lineage: Eukaryota > Metazoa > Chordata > Mammalia > Artiodactyla > Balaenopteridae > Balaenoptera > Balaenoptera physalus. The sequence goes on along the minus strand of NW_028126455.1, from coordinate 1,397,662 downwards.
GATGAAACCAACTGGGCAAAGAGCCGTTCTAGGCTGGGGACCATCGTGCCTTTCCCTAGTCTACACAGAAACAGCACTCTGAGGGAGGCAAGCTGCTGTCGTGTGATTGCAAAATCTCCTATTCTGAAGAGAAACATTTCGTTGTAAGCGGGTTGCATCAGCCTTGCCACATTTTCTCAACTGGATATAAAGGAGGGCTGTCAGTAGGCATCACCCTTCTAGCCCACTCCAATTTCATAGAGAAAACTCCAGGCCTCAGTGTGCTTTCCTGTGGCAAGGAAACTGCTTTCATTCCTTAGGTGGCACTTTGGCTCAGAACTGCCCTACCCCAAGGATTCAGGGATGTACAGCCCGAGTAGTTGAGATCAGCCCTTCTGGTTCTCTCATGGATGAAACCATCTGGGCAAAGAGCCGTTCTAAGCTGGGGACCATGGTGTCTTTCCCTAGTCTACACAGAAACAGCATTCTGAGGGAGAGGTGCTGCTGGCGTTTGGTAGCACAATCTCCTATTCTGAAGAGAAATATTTCGTTGTAAGCGGGTTGCATCAGCCTTGCCACCTTTTCTCAAATGGCTATAAAGGAGGGCAGTCATTTAGCAGACTTACTTGAGACCCTGCTTCCCAGGCTGGAAACTTTGCTTTCATTCTTTAGGTGGCACATTGGATCAGGACTGCACTACCCCAAGTATTCGGGGATTTGCAGCCCGATTAGTTGAGATCAGTCCTTCTGGCTCTTTCATGGATGAAACCAACTGGGCAAAGAGCCGTTCTAAGCTAGGGCCCATCGTGTCTTTCCCTAGTCAACACAGAAACCACATTCTGACGGAGACGAGCTGCTGTCGTTTGATAGCGAAATCTCCTATTCTGAAGAGAAACATTTCGTTGTAAGCGGGTGGCATCAGCCTTGCCACATTTTCTCAACTGGCTCTAAAGAGGGCAGTCAGTTGGCAGACTTACTTGTGGCCCTGCTTCCCAGGCTGGAAACTTTGCTTTCATTCCTTATGTGGCACATAGGTTCAGGAGTGCCTACCCCAAGGATTCAGGGATTTGCAGCCCGATTATTTGAGATCAGCCCTTCTGGCTCTTTCATGGATGAAACCAACTGGGCAAAGAGCCGTTCTAAGCTGGGGACCATCGTGCCTTTCCCTAGTCTACACAGAAACAGCACTCTGAGGGAATCGAGCTGCTGGCGTTTGATAACAAAATCTCCTATTCTGAAGAGAAACATTTCGCTGTATGCGGGGTGCCTCAACCTTGCCACATTTTCTCAACTGGATATAAAGGAGGGCTGTCAGTAGGCGTCACCCTTCAAGCCCACTCCAGTTTCATAGAGAAAACTCCACGCCTTGGTGTGCTTTCCTGTTGCAAGGAAACTGCTTTCATTCCTTAGGTGGCACTTTGGCTCAGAACTGCCCTACCCCAAGGATTCTTGGATATGCAGCCCGATTAGTTGAGATCAGCCCTTCTAGTTCTCTCATGGATGAAACCATTTGGGCACGGAGCTGTTCTAAGCTGGGGACCATGGTGTCTTTCCCTAGTCTACACAGAAATAACACTCTGAGGGAAACGAGCTGCTGGCGTTTGGTAGCGAAATCTCCTATTCTGAAGAGAAACATTTCGTTGTAAGCGGGTTGCATCAGCCTTGTCCCATTTTCTCAACTGGATATAAAGAGGGCAGTCAGTAGGCATCAACCTTCAAGCCCACTTCAGTTTCATAGAGAAAACTCCAGGCCTTGGTGTGCTTTCCTGTTGCAAGGAAACTGCTTTCCTTCCTTAGGTGGCACTTTGACTCAGAACTGCCCTACCCCAAGGATTCTTGGATATGCAGCCCGATTAGTTGAGATCAGCCCTTCTGGTTCTCTCTTGGATGAAAAAATCTGGGCAAGCAGCCGTTCTGAGCTGGGGACCAAGGTGTCTTTTCCTAGTCTACAGAGAAACAGCATTCTGAGGGAGACGAGCTGCTGGCGTTTGGTAGCACAATCTCCTATTCTGAAGAGAAACATTTCGTTGTAAGCGGGTTGCACCAGCCTTGCCACAGTTTCTCAACTGGCTATAAAGGAGGGCATGCATTTAGCAGACTTACTTGAGACCCTGCTTCCCAGGCTGTAAATTTGCTTTCATTCTTAGGTGGCACATTGGCTCAGGAGTGCCTACCCCAAGGATTCAGGGATGTGCAGCCCGATTATTTGAGATCAGACATTCTGGTTCTCTAATGGATGAAACCATCTGGGCAAAGAGCCGTTCTAAGATGGGGACCATGGTGTCTTTCCCTAGTCTACACAGAAACACCACTCTGAGGGAAACGAGCTGCTGGCGTTTGGTAGCAAAATCTCCTATTCTGAAGAGAATCATTTCGTTGTAAGCGGGTTGCATCAGCCTTGTCTCATTTTCTTAACTGGATATAAAGGAGGGCAGTCAGTAGGCCTCACCCTTCGAGCCCACTCCAGTTTCATAGAGAAAACTCCAGGCCTTGGTGTGCTTTCCTGTGGTAAGGAAACTGCTTTCATTCCTTAGGTGGCACTTTGGCTCAGAACTGCCCTACCCCAAGGATTCTGGAATGTGCAGCCTGATTAGTTGAGATCAGCCCTGGCTCTTTCATGGAAGAAAACAACTGGGAAATGAGCTGTTCTACGTTGGAACCATGGTGTCTTTCCCTAGTCTACACAGAAACAGCACTCTGAGGGAGACGAGCTGCAGGTGTTTGGTAGCAAAATCTCCTAATCTGAAGAGAAACATTTCGTTGTATGCGGGTTGCCTCAGCCTTGCCACATTTTCTCAACTGGCTATAAAAGAGGGCAGTCAGTTGGCAGACTTACTTGAGTCCCTCCTTCCCAGGCTGGAAACTTTGCTTTCTTTCCTTAGGTTGCACTTCGGCTCAGAGCTGCACTACCCCAAGGATTCAGGGATGTGCAGCCCGATTAGTGGAGATCAGCCCTTCTGGCTTTTTCATGGATGAAACCAACTGGGAAAAGAGTCTTTCTAAGTTAGGAACCATGGTGTCTTTCCCTAGTCTACACAGAAACAGCAGTCTGAGTGAGACGAGCTGCTGGCGTTTGGTAGCAAAATTTCCTATTCTGAAGAGAAACATTTCGTTGTAAGCGTGTTGCATCAGCTTTGCCACATTTTTTCAACTGGCTATAAAGGAGGGCAGTCATTTAGCAGACTTACTCTAGACCCAGCTTCCCAGGCTGGAAACTTTGCTTTCATTCCTTAGGTGGCACAGTAGCTGACGAATGGCCTACCCCAAGGATTCAGTGATGTGCAGCCCCATTAGTTGAGATCAGCCCTTCTGACTCTTTCATGGATGAAACCAACTGGGCAAAGAGCCGTTCTAAGCTGGGGACCATCGTGTCTTTCACTAGTCTACACCGAAACAGCACTCTGAGGGAGACGAGCTGCTGGAGTTTGACAGCAAAATCTCCTAATCTGAAGAGAAACATTTCGTTGTATGCAGGTTGCCTCAGCCTTGCCACATTTTCTCAACTGGCTATAAAGGAGGGCAGTCAGTAGGCCTCACCCTTCGAGGCTACTCCAGTTTCATAGAGAAAACTCCAGGCCTTGGTGTGCTTTCCTGTGGTAAGGAAACTGCTTTCATTCCTTAGGTGGCACTTTGGCTCAGAACTGCCCTACCCCAAGGATTCAGGGATGTGCAGCCTGCTTAGTTGAGATCAGCCCTGGCTCTTTCATGGATGAAATCAACTGGGAAAAGAGCTGTTCTAAGCTGGGAACCATGGTATCTTTCCCTAGTCTACACAGAAACAGCACTCTGAGGGAGACTAGCTGCAAGCGTTTGGTAGCAAAATCTCCTATTCTGAAGAGAAACATTTCGTTGTAAGCGGGTTGCATCAACCTTGCCACATTTTCTCAACTGGCTATAAAGGCGGGCAGGCATTTAGCAAACTTACTTGAGACCCTGCTTCCCAGGCTGTAAATTTGCTTTCATTCCTTAGGTGGCACATTGGCTCAGGAGTGCCTACCCCAAGGATTCAGGGATGTGCAGCCCGATTAGTTGAGATCAGCCCTTCTGGTTCTCTCATGGATGAAATCATATGGGCAAAGAGCCGTTCTAAGCTGGGGACCATGGTGTCTTTCCTTAGTCTACACAGGAACAGCATTCTGAGGGAGACGAGCTGCTGGCGTTTGGTAGCAAAAACTCCTATTCTGAAGAGAAACATTTCGATGTAAGCGGGTAGCATCAGCCTGGCCACATTTTTTCAACTAGTTATAAAGGAGGGCAGTCAGTTGGCAGACTTACTTGAGTCCCTGATTCCCAGAGTGGAAACTTTGCTTTCTTTCCTTAGGTTGCACTTTGGCTCAGAACTGCCCTACCCCAAGGATTCAGGGATGTGCAGCCCGATTAGTTGAGATCAGCCATTATGGCTCTTTCATGGATGAAACCAAGTGGACAAAGAGCCGTTCTAAGCTGGGGACCATCGTGTCTTTCCCTAGTCTACCCAGAAACAGCACTCTGAGGGAGACGAGGTGCTGGCGTTTGGTAGCACAACCTCCTATTCTGAAGAGAAAGATTTCGTTGTAAGCGGGTTGCTTCAGCCTTCCCACATTTCCTCACCTGGATATAAAGGAGGGCAGTCAGTAGGCCTCACCCTTGAATCCCACTCCAATTTCATAGAGAAAACTCCAGGCCTCGGTGTGCTTTCCTGTGGCAGGAAATTTGCTTTCATTCCTTAGTTGGCCCTGTGGTTCAGAACAGACCTCCCAGAAGGATTCAGGTATGTGCAACCCAATTAGTTGTGATCAGCCCTTCTGGCTCTTTCATGGATGAAACCAACTGGGCAAAGAGCCATTCTAAGCTGGGGACCATGCTGTCTTTCCCTAGTCTACACAGAAACAGCAGTCTGAGTGAGACGAGCTGCTGGCGTTTAGTAGCAAAATCTCCTATTCTGAAGAGAAACATTTCATTGTAAGCGGGTTGCATCAGCCTTGTCCCATTTTCTCAACTGGATATAAAGGAGGGCAGTCAGTAGGCCTCACCCTTCGAGCCCACTCCAGTTTCATAGAGAAAACTCCAGGCCTTGGTGTGCTTTCCTGTGGTAAGGAAACTGCTTTCATTCCTTAGGTGGCACTTTGGGTCAGAACTGCCCTTCCCCAAGGATTCTGGGATGTGCAGCCCGATTAGCTGAGATCATCCCTGGCTCTTTCATGGATGAAACCAACTGGGCAAAGAGCCGTTCTAGGCTGGGGACCATCGTGCCTTTCCCTAGTCTACACAGAAACAGCACTCTGAGGGAGGCAAGCTGCTGTCGTGTGATTGCAAAATCTCCTATTCTGAAGAGAAACATTTCGTTGTAAGCGGGTTGCATCAGCCTTGCCACATTTTCTCAACTGGATATAAAGGAGGGCTGTCAGTAGGCGTCACCCTTCTAGCCCACTCCAATTTCATAGAGAAAACTCCAGGCCTCAGTGTGCTTTCCTGTGGCAAGGAAACTGCTTTCATTCCTTAGGTGGCACTTTGGCTCAGAACTGCCCTACCCCAAGGATTCAGGGATGTACAGCCCGAGTAGTTGAGATCAGCCCTTCTGGTTCTCTCATGGATGAAACCATCTGGGCAAAGAGCCGTTCTAAGCTGGGGACCATGGTGTCTTTCCCTAGTCTACACAGAAACAGCATTCTGAGGGAGAGGAGCTGCTGGCGTTTGGTAGCACAATCTCCTATTCTGAAGAGAAATATTTCGTTGTAAGCGGGTTGCATCAGCCTTGCCACCTTTTCTCAAATGGCTATAAAGGAGGGCAGTCATTTAGCAGACTTACTTGAGACCCTGCTTCCCAGGCTGGAAACTTTGCTTTCATTCTTTAGGTGGCACATTGGATCAGGACTGCACTACCCCAAGTATTCGGGGATTTGCAGCCCGATTAGTTGAGATCAGTCCTTCTGGCTCTTTCATGGATGAAACCAACTGGGCAAAGAGCCGTTCTAAGCTAGGGCCCATCGTGTCTTTCCCTAGTCAACACAGAAACCACATTCTGACGGAGACGAGCTGCTGTCGTTTGATAGCGAAATCTCCTATTCTGAAGAGAAACATTTCGTTGTAAGCGGGTGGCATCAGCCTTGCCACATTTTCTCAACTGGCTCTAAAGAGGGCAGTCAGTTGGCAGACTTACTTGTGGCCCTGCTTCCCAGGCTGGAAACTTTGCTTTCATTCCTTATGTGGCACATAGGTTCAGGAGTGCCTACCCCAAGGATTCAGGGATTTGCAGCCCGATTATTTGAGATCAGCCCTTCTGGCTCTTTCATGGATGAAACCAACTGGGCAAAGAGCCGTTCTAAGCTGGGGACCATCGTGCCTTTCCCTAGTCTACACAGAAACAGCACTCTGAGGGAAACGAGCTGCTGGCGTTTGATAGCAAAATCTCCTATTCTGAAGAGAAACATTTCGCTGTATGCGGGGTGCCTCAACCTTGCCACATTTTCTCAACTGGATATAAAGGAGGGCTGTCAGTAGGCGTCACCCTTCAAGCCCACTCCAGTTTCATAGAGAAAACTCCACGCCTTGGTGTGCTTTCCTGTTGCAAGGAAACTGCTTTCATTCCTTAGGTGGCACTTTGGCTCAGAACTGCCCTACCCCAAGGATTCTTGGATATGCAGCCCGATTAGTTGAGATCAGCCCTTCTAGTTCTCTCATGGATGAAACCATTTGGGCACGGAGCTGTTCTAAGCTGGGGACCATGGTGTCTTTCCCTAGTCTACACAGAAATAACACTCTGAGGGAAACGAGCTGCTGGCGTTTGGTAGCGAAATCTCCTATTCTGAAGAGAAACATTTCGTTGTAAGCGGGTTGCATCAGCCTTGTCCCATTTTCTCAACTGGATATAAAGAGGGCAGTCAGTAGGCATCAACCTTCAAGCCCACTTCAGTTTCATAGAGAAAACTCCAGGCCTTGGTGTGCTTTCCTGTTGCAAGGAAACTGCTTTCCTTCCTTAGGTGGCACTTTGACTCAGAACTGCCCTACCCCAAGGATTCTTGGATATGCAGCCCGATTAGTTGAGATCAGCCCTTCTGGTTCTCTCATGGATGAAAAAATCTGGGCAAGCAGCCGTTCTGAGCTGGGGACCAAGGTGTCTTTTCCTAGTCTACAGAGAAACAGCATTCTGAGGGAGACGAGCTGCTGGCGTTTGGTAGCACAATCTCCTATTCTGAAGAGAAACATTTCGTTGTAAGCGGGTTGCACCAGCCTTGCCACAGTTTCTCAACTGGCTATAAAGGAGGGCATGCATTTAGCAGACTTACTTGAGACCCTGCTTCCCAGGCTGTAAATTTGCTTTCATTCTTAGGTGGCACATTGGCTCAGGAGTGCCTACCCCAAGGATTCAGGGATGTGCAGCCCGATTATTTGAGATCAGACATTCTGGTTCTCTAATGGATGAAACCATCTGGGCAAAGAGCCGTTCTAAGATGGGGACCATGGTGTCTTTCCCTAGTCTACACAGAAACACCACTCTGAGGGAAACGAGCTGCTGGCGTTTGGTAGCAAAATCTCCTATTCTGAAGAGAATCATTTCGTTGTAAGCGGGTTGCATCAGCCTTGTCCCATTTTCTTAACTGGATATAAAGGAGGGCAGTCAGTAGGCCTCACCATTCGAGCCCACTCCAGTTTCATAGAGAAAACTCCAGGCCTTGGTGTGCTTTCCTGTGGTAAGGAAACTGCTTTCATTCCTTAGGTGGCACTTTGGCTCAGAACTGCCCTACCCCAAGGATTCAGGAATGTGCAGCCTGATTAGTTGAGATCAGCCCTGGCTCTTTCATGGAAGAAAACAACTGGGAAAAGAGCTGTTCTACGTTGGAACCATGGTGTCTTTCCCTAGTCTACACAGAAACAGCACTCTGAGGGAGACGAGCTGCAGGTGTTTGGTAGCAAAATCTCCTAATCTGAAGAGAAACATTTCGTTGTATGCGGGTTGCCTCAGCCTTGCCACATTTTCTCAACTGGCTATAAAAGAGGGCAGTCAGTTGGCAGACTTACTTGAGTCCCTCCTTCCCAGGCTGGAAACTTTGCTTTCTTTCCTTAGGTTGCACTTCGGCTCAGAGCTGCACTACCCCAAGGATTCAGGGATGTGCAGCCCGATTAGTGGAGATCAGCCCTTCTGGCTTTTTCATGGATGAAACCAACTGGGAAAAGAGTCTTTCTAAGTTAGGAACCATGGTGTCTTTCCCTAGTCTACACAGAAACAGCAGTCTGAGTGAGACGAGCTGCTGGCGTTTGGTAGCAAAATTTCCTATTCTGAAGAGAAACATTTCGTTGTAAGCGTGTTGCATCAGCTTTGCCACATTTTTTCAACTGGCTATAAAGGAGGGCAGTCATTTAGCAGACTTACTCTAGACCCAGCTTCCCAGGCTGGAAACTTTGCTTTCATTCCTTAGGTGGCACAGTAGCTGACGAATGGCCTACCCCAAGGATTCAGTGATGTGCAGCCCCATTAGTTGAGATCAGCCCTTCTGACTCTTTCATGGATGAAACCAACTGGGCAAAGAGCCGTTCTAAGCTGGGGACCATCGTGTCTTTCACTAGTCTACACCGAAACAGCACTCTGAGGGAGACGAGCTGCTGGAGTTTGACAGCAAAATCTCCTAATCTGAAGAGAAACATTTCGTTGTATGCAGGTTGCCTCAGCCTTGCCACATTTTCTCAACTGGCTATAAAGGAGGGCAGTCAGTAGGCCTCACCCTTCGAGGCCACTCCAGTTTCATAGAGAAAACTCCAGGCCTTGGTGTGCTTTCCTGTGGTAAGGAAACTGCTTTCATTCCTTAGGTTGCACTTCGGCTCAGAACTGCCCTACCCCAAGGATTCAGGGATGTGCAGCCCGATTAGTTGAGATCAGCCATTATGGCTCTTTCATGGATGAAACCAAGTGGACAAAGAGCCGTTCTAAGCTGGGGACCATCGTGTCTTTCCCTAGTCTACCCAGAAACAGCACTCTGAGGGAGACGAGGTGCTGGCGTTTGGTAGCACAACCTCCTATTCTGAAGAGAAAGATTTCGTTGTAAGCGGGTTGCTTCAGCCTTCCCACATTTCCTCACCTGGATATAAAGGAGGGCAGTCAGTAGGCCTCACCCTTGAAGCCCACTCCAATTTCATAGGGAAAACTCCAGGCCTCGGTGTGCTTTCCTGTGGCAGGAAATTTGCTTTCATTCCTTAGTTGGCCCTGTGGTTCAGAACAGACCTCCCAGAAGGATTCAGGTATGTGCAACCCAATTAGTTGTGATCAGCCCTTCTGGCTCTTTCATGGATGAAACCAACTGGGCAAAGAGCCATTCTATGCTGGGGACCATGCTGTCTTTCCCTAGTCTACACAGAAACAGCAGTCTGAGTGAGACGAACTGGTGGCGTTTAGTAGCAAAATCTCCTATTCTGAAGAGAAACATTTCATTGTAAGCGGGTTGCATCAGCCTTGTCCCATTTTCTCAACTGGATATAAAGGAGGGCAGTCAGTAGGCCTCACCCTTCGAGCCCACTCAAGTTTCATAGAGAAAACTCCAGGCCTTGGTGTGCTTTCCTGTGGCAAGGAAACTGCTTTCATTCCTTAGGTGGCACTTTGGCTCAGAACTGCCCTACCCCAAGGATTCAGGGATGTACAGCCCGAGTAGTTGAGATCAGCCCTTCTGGTTCTCTCATGGATGAAACCATCTGGGCAAAGAGCCGTTCTAAGCTGGGGACCATGGTGTATTTCCCCAGTCTACACAGAAACAGCATTCTGAGGGAGACGAGCTGTTCCCGTTTGGTAGCAAAATCTCCTATTCTGAAGAGAAACATTTCGTTGTAAGCGGGATGCATCAGCCTTGACACATTTCCTCAACTGGATATAAAGGAGGGCAGTCAGTAGGCCCCACCCTTCAAGCCCACTCCAATTTCACATAGAAAACACCTGGTCTCGGTGTACTTTCATGTGGCAAAGAAACGTTGCTTTCATTCCTTAGGTGTGACTTTGGCTCAGAACTGCCCTACCCCAAGGATTCAGGGATGTGCAGCAAGTTTAGTTGAGATCAGCCCTTCTGGCTCTTTCATGGAAGAAACCAACTGGGAAAAGAGCCGTACTAAGCCGGGGACCATGGTGTCTTTCCCTAGTCTACACAGAAACAGCACTCTGAGGGAGAGGAGCTGCTGGCGTTTGGTAGCAAAATCTCCTATTCTGAAGAGAAACATTTCGTTGTATGCGGGTTGCATCAGCCTTGCCACATTTTTCAACTGGCTTTAAAAGAGGGCAGTCAGTTGGCAGACTTACTTGAGGCCCTGCTTCCCAAGCTGGAAACATCGCTTTCATTCCTTAGGTGGCACATTGGCTCAGGACTGCCTTACCCCAAGGATTTGTGGATGTGCAGCCCGATTAGTAGAGATCAGCCCTTCTGGCTCTTTAATTGCTGAAAACAACTGGGAAAAGTGCCATTCTAAGCTGGGGACCATGGTGTCTTTCCCTACTCTACAGAGAAACAGCGTTCTGAGGGAGAGGAGCTGCTGGCGTTTGGTAGCAATATCTCCTATTCTGAAGAGAATCATTTCGTTTTAAGCAGGTTGCCTCAGCCTTGTCACATTTTCTCAACTGGCTATTAATGAGGGCAGACAGTAAGCCTCAACCTTCAATCCCACTCCTATTTCAAAGAGAAAACAACAGGCCTCGGTGTGCTTTCCTGTGGCAAGGAAACTCTGCTTTCATTCCTTAGGTGGCACTTTGGCTCAGACCTGCCCTACCCCAAGGATTCAGGGATATTGCAGCCCGATTAGTTGAGATCAGCCCTTCTGGCTCTTTCATGGGTGAAACCAACTGGGAAAAGAGCCGTTCTAAGCAGGGGACCATGGTGTCTTTCCCTATTCTACACAGAAACAGCTCTCTGAGGGAGAGGAGCTGCTGGCGTTTTGTAGCAAAATCTCCTATTCTGAAGAGAAACATTTCGTTGTAAGCGGGTTGCCTCAGCCTTGCCACATTTTCTCAACTGGCTATAAATTAGGGCAGTCAGTAGGCCTCACCCTTCAAGCGGAGTCCAATTTCATGGAGAAAACACCATACTTCTCTGTGCTTTCCTGTCTCAAGGAAACTATGCTTTCATTCCTTAAGTGACACATTGGCTCAGAACTGCCCTACCCCAAGGATTCAGGGATGTGCAGCCTGATTAGTTGAGATCAGCCTTTCTGGCTCTTTCATGGAAGAAACCAACTGGGAAAAGAGACGTTCTAAGCTGGGGACCATTGTGTATTTCCCAAGTCTACACAGAAACAGCACTCTAAGGGAGAGGAGCTGCTGGCGTTTGGTAGCAAAATCTCCTATTCTGAAGAGAAACATTTCGTTGTAAGCGGGTTGCATCAGCCTTGCCGCATTTTCTCAACTGGCTATAAATTAGGGCAGTCCATAGGCCTCACCCTTCAAGCCCACTCCAATTTCATAGAGAAAACACGCGGCCTCGGTGTGCTTTCCTGTGGCAAAGAAACTTTGCTTTCATTCCTTATGTGAGACTTTGGCTCAGAACTGCCCTACCGCAAGGATTCAGGGATCTACAGCCCCATTAGATGAGATCAGCCCTTCTGGCTCTTTCATGGATGAAACCAACTGGGAAATGAGCCGTTCTAAGCTGGGGAACATGGGGGCTTTCCCTAGTCTACAAAGAAACAGCACTCTGAGGGAGACGAGCTGCTGGCGTTTGGTAGCAAAATCTCCTATTCTGAAGAGAAACATTTCGTTATAACGGGTGGCATGAGCCTTGCCACATTCTCTCAACTGGGTATAAAGGAGGGCAGTCACTAGGCCTCACCTTCAAACCCACTCAAATTTAATATAGAAAACACCATGCCTCGCTGTGCTTTCCTCTCACAAGGAAACTTTGCTTTTATTCCTTAGATGGCACATAGGCTTAGAACTGTCCTTCCCCAAGTATTCAGTGATGTGCAGCCAGATTAGTTGAGATAAGCCCTTCTGGCTCTTTCATGGATGAAACCAACTGGGAAAAGAGCCTTTCTAAGCAGGGGACCATGGCGTCTTTCCCTAGTCTACACAGAAACAGCACTCTGAGGGAGAAGAGCTGCTGGCGTTTGGTAACAAAATCTCCAATTCTGAAGAGAAACATTTCGTTGTAAGCAGGTTGCCACAGCCTTGCCACATTTTCTTAACTGGATATAAAGGAGGGGAGGCAGTTAGCAGACTTACTTGAGACCCTGCTTGCCAGGCTGTATATTTGCTTTCATTCCTTAGGTGGCACATTGGCTCAGGAGTGCCTACCCCAAGGATTCAGGGATTTGCAGCCCGATTAGATGGGATCAGCCCTTCTGGCTCTTTCATGGATGAAACAAACTGGGCAAAGAGCCGTTCTAAGCTGGGGACCATCGTGCCTTTCCCTAGTCTGCACAGAGACAGCACTCTGAGGGAGACGAGCTGCTGGCGTTTGATAGCAAAATCTCCTATTCTGAAGAGAAACATTTCGATGTAAGCGGGTTGCATCATCCTGGCCACATTTTCTCAACTAGCTATAAAGGATGGCAGTCAGTTGGCAGACTTACTTGAGTCCCTGATTCCCAGAGTGGAAACTTTGCTTTCTTTCCTTAGGTTGCACTTCGGCTCAGAACTGCCCTACCCCAAGGATTCAGGGATGTGAAGCCCGATTAGTTGAGATCAGCCCTTCTGGTCTTTCATGGATGAAACCAACAGGGCAAAGAGCCGTTCTAAGCTGGGGAGCATGGTGTCTTTCCTTAGTCTACACAGGAACAGCACTCTGAGGGAGACGAGCTGCTGGCGTTTGATTGCAAAATCTCCTATTCTGAAGAGAAACATTTCGTTGTAAGCGGGTTGCATCAGCCTTGCCACATTTTCTCAACTGGATATAAAGGAGGGCTGTCAGTAGGCGTCAACTTTCAAGCCCACTCCAATTTCATAGAGAAAACTCCAGGCCTCAGTGTGCTTTCCTGTGGCAAGGAAACAGCTTTCATTCCTTAGGTGGCACTTTGGCTCAGAACTGCCCTACCCCAAGGATTCAGGGATGTACAGCCCGAGTAGTTGAGATCAGCCCTTCTGGTTCTCTCATGGATGAAACCATCTGGGGAAAGAGCAGTTCTAAGCTGGGGACCATGGTGTCTCTCCCTAGTCTACACAGAAACAGCATTCTGAGGGAGAGGAGCTGCTGGCGTTTGGTAGTACAATCTCCTATTCTGAAGAGAAACATTTCGTTGTAAGCGGGTTGCATCAGCCTTGCCACATTTCCTCAACTGGCTATAAAGGAGGGCAGGCATTTAGCAGACTTACTTGAGACCCTGTTTCCCAGGCTGTAAATTTGCTTTCATTCCTTAGGTGGCACAGTGGCTCAGGAGTGCCTACACCAAGAATTCAGGGATGTACAGCCCGATTAGTTGAAATCAGCCCTTCTGGTTCTCTCGTGGATGAAATCATATGGGCAAAGAGCGGTTCTAAGCTGGGGACCATGGTGTCTTTCCCTAGTCTACACTGAAGCAGAACTCTGAGGGAGACGAGCTGCTGGCATTTGGTAGCACAATCTCCTATTCTGAAGAGAAACATTTCGTTGTAAGCGGGTTGCATCAGCCTTACCACATTTTCTCAACTGGCTATAAAGGAGGGCAGTCATTTAGCAGACTTACTTGAGACCCTGCTTCCCAGGGTGGAATGTTTGCTTTCATTCTTTAGGTGGCACATTGCCTCAGGACTGCCCTACCCCAAGTATTCAGGAATTTGCAGCCCGATTAGTTGAGATTAGACCATCTGGCTTTTTTATGGATGAAACCAACTGGGCAAAGAGCTGTTCTAAGCTGTGGACCATGGTGTATTTCCCTAGTCTACACAGAAACAGCATTCTGAGGGAGACGAGCTGTTGCCGTTTGGTAGCAAAATCTCCTATTCTGAAGAGAAACATTTCGTTGTAAGCGGGTTGCATCAGCCTTGTCCCATTTTCTCAACTGGATATAAAGGAGGGCAGTCAGTAGGCCTCACCCTTCGAGCCCACTCCAGTTTCATAGAGAAAACTCCAGGCCTTGGTGTGCTTTCCTGTGTTAAGGAAACTGTTTTCATTCCTTAGGTGGCACTTTGGCTCAGAACTTCCCTACCCCAAGGATTCAGGAATGTGCAGCCTGATTAGTTGAGATCAGCCCTGGCTCTTTCATGGATGAAAACAACTGGGAAAAGAGCTGTTCTACGTTGGAACCATGGTGTCTTTCCCTAGTCTACACAGAAACAGCACTCTGAGGGAGACGAGCTGCAGGAGTTTGGTAGCAAAATCTCCTAATCTGAAGAGAAACATTTCGTTGTATGCGGGTTGCCTCAGCCTTGCCACATTTTCTCAACTGGCTATAAAGGAGGGCAGTCAGTTGGCAGACTTACTTGAGTCCCTCCTTCCCAGGCTGGAAACTTTGCTTTCTTTCCTTAGGTTGCACTTCGGCTCACAGCTGCACTACCCCAAGGATTCGGGGATGTGCAGCCCGATTAGTTGAGATCAGCCCTTCTGGCTCTTTCATGGATGAAACCAACTGGGAAAAGAGTCTTTCTAAGTTAGGAACCATGGTGTCTTTCCCTAGTCTACACAGAAACAGCAGTCTGAGTGAGACGAGATGCTGGCGTTTGGTAGCAAAATTTCCTATTCTGAAGAGAAACATTTCATTGTAAGCGTGTTGCATCAGCTTTGCCACATTTTTTCAACTGGCTATAAAGGAGGGCAGTCATTTAGCAGACTTACTCTAGACCCAGCTTCCCAGTCTGGAAACTTTGCTTTCATTCCTTAGGTGGCACAGTAGCTGACGAATGGCCTACCCCAAGGATTCAGTGATGTGCAGCCCCATTAGTTGAGATCAGCCCTTCTGACTCTTTCATGGATGAAACCAACTGGGCAAAGAGCCGTTCTAAGCTGGGGACCATCGTGTCTTTCACTAGTCTACACCGAAACAGCACTCTGAGGGAGACGAGCTGCTGGAGTTTGACAGCAAAATCTCCTAATCTGAAGAGAAACATTTCGTTGTATGCAGGTTGCCTCAGCCTTGCCACATTTTCTCAACTGGCTATAAAGGAGGGCAGTCAGTAGGCCTCACCCTTCGAGGCCACTCCAGTTTCATAGAGAAAACTCCAGGCCTTGGTGTGCTTTCCTGTGGTAAGGAAACTGCTTTCATTCCTTAGGTGGCACTTAGGCTCAGAACTGCCCTACCCCAAGGATTCAGGGACGTGCAGCCTGCTTAGTTGAGATCAGCCCTGGCTCTTTCATGGATGAAATCAACTGGGAAAAGAGCTGTTCTAAGCTGGGAACCATGGTGTCTTTCCCTAGTCTACACAGAAACAGCACTCTGAGGGAGACTAGCTGCAAGCGTTTGGGAGCAAAATCTCCTATTCTGAAGAGAAACATTTCGTTGTAAGCGGGTTGCATCAACCTTGCCACATTTTCTCAACTGGCTATAAAGGCGGGCAGGCATTTAGCAAACTTACTTGAGACCCTGCTTCCCAGGCTCTAAATTTGCTTTCATTCCTTAGGTGGCACATTGTCTCAGGAGTGCCTACCCAAAGGATTCAGGGATGTGCAGCCCGATTAGTTGAGATCAGCCCTTCTGGTTCTCTCATGGATGAAATCATATGGGCAAAGAGCCGTTCTAAGCTGGGGACCATGGTGTCTTTCCTTAGTCTACACAGGAACAGCACTCTGAGGGAGACGAGCTGCTGGCGTTTGGTAGCAAAATCTCCTATTCTGAAGAGAAACATTTCGATGTAAGCGGGTAGCATCAGCCTGACCACATTTTTTCAACTAGTTATAAAGGAGGGCAGTCAGTTGGCAGACTTACTTGAGTCCCTGATTCCCAGAGTGGAAACTTTGCTTTCTTTCCTTAGGTTGCACTTCGGCTCAGAACTGCCCTACCCCAAGGATTCAGGGATGTGCAGCCCGATTAGTTGAGATCAGCCATTATGGCTCTTTCATGGATGAAACCAACTGGACAAAGAGCCGTTCTAAGCTGGGGACCATCGTGTCTTTCCCTAGTCTACCCAGAAACAGCACTCTGAGGGAGACGAGGTGCTGGCGTTTGGTAGCACAACCTCCTATTCTGAAGAGAAATATTTCGTTGTAAGCGGGTTGCTTCAGCCTTCCCACATTTCCTCACCTGGATATAAAGGAGGGCAGTCAGTAGGCCTCACCCTTGAAGCCCACTCCAATTTCATAGAGAAAACTCCAGGCCTCGGTGTGCTTTCCTGTGGCAGGAAATTTGCTTTCATTCCTTAGTTGGCCCTGTGGCTCAGAACAGTCCTCCCAGAAGGATTCAGGGATGTGCAACCCAATTAGTTGTGATCAGCCCTTCTGGCTCTTTCATGGATGAAACCAACTGGGCAAAGAGCCATTCTAAGCTGGGGATCATGCTGTCTTTCCCTAGTCTACAGAGAAACAGCAGTCTGAGTGAGACGAGCTGCTGGCGTTTAGTAGCAAAATCTCCTATTCTGAAGAGAAACATTTCATTGTAAGCGGGTTGCATCAGCCTTGTCCCATTTTCTCAACTGGATATAAAGGAGGGCAGTCAGTAGGCCTCACCCTTCGAGCCCACTCCAGTTTCATAGAGAAAACTCCAGGCCTTGGTGTGCTTTCCTGTGGCAAGGAAACAGCTTTCATTCCTTAGGTGGCACTTTGGCTCAGAACTGCCCTACCCCAAGGATTCAGGGATGTACAGCCCGAGTAGTTGAGATCAGCCCTTCTGGTTCTCTCATGGATGAAACCATCTGGGGAAAGAGCAGTTCTAAGCTGGGGACCATGGTGTCTCTCCCTAGTCTACACAGAAACAGCATTCTGAGGGAGAGGAGCTGCTGGCGTTTGGTAGTACAATCTCCTATTCTGAAGAGAAACATTTCGTTGTAAGCGGGTTGCATCAGCCTTGCCACATTTCCTCAACTGGCTATAAAGGAGGGCAGGCATTTAGCAGACTTACTTGAGACCCTGTTTCCCAGGCTGTAAATTTGCTTTCATTCCTTAGGTGGCACAGTGGCTCAGGAGTGCCTACACCAAGAATTCAGGGATGTACAGCCCGATTAGTTGAAATCAGCCCTTCTGGTTCTCTCGTGGATGAAATCATATGGGCAAAGAGCGGTTCTAAGCTGGGGACCATGGTGTCTTTCCCTAGTCTACACTGAAGCAGAACTCTGAGGGAGACGAGCTGCTGGCATTTGGTAGCACAATCTCCTATTCTGAAGAGAAACATTTCGTTGTAAGCGGGTTGCATCAGCCTTACCACATTTTCTCAACTGGCTATAAAGGAGGGCAGTCATTTAGCAGACTTACTTGAGACCCTGCTTCCCAGGGTGGAATGTTTGCTTTCATTCTTTAGGTGGCACATTGCCTCAGGACTGCCCTACCCCAAGTATTCAGGAATTTGCAGCCCGATTAGTTGAGATTAGACCATCTGGCTTTTTTATGGATGAAACCAACTGGGCAAAGAGCTGTTCTAAGCTGTGGACCATGGTGTATTTCCCTAGTCTACACAGAAACAGCATTCTGAGGGAGACGAGCTGTTGCCGTTTGGTAGCAAAATCTCCTATTCTGAAGAGAAACATTTCGTTGTAAGCGGGTTGCATCAGCCTTGTCCCATTTTCTCAACTGGATATAAAGGAGGGCAGTCAGTAGGCCTCACCCTTCGAGCCCACTCCAGTTTCATAGAGAAAACTCCAGGCCTTGGTGTGCTTTCCTGTGTTAAGGAAACTGTTTTCATTCCTTAGGTGGCACTTTGGCTCAGAACTTCCCTACCCCAAGGATTCAGGAATGTGCAGCCTGATTAGTTGAGATCAGCCCTGGCTCTTTCATGGATGAAAACAACTGGGAAAAGAGCTGTTCTACGTTGGAACCATGGTGTCTTTCCCTAGTCTACACAGAAACAGCACTCTGAGGGAGACGAGCTGCAGGAGTTTGGTAGCAAAATCTCCTAATCTGAAGAGAAACATTTCGTTGTATGCGGGTTGCCTCAGCCTTGCCACATTTTCTCAACTGGCTATAAAGGAGGGCAGTCAGTTGGCAGACTTACTTGAGTCCCTCCTTCCCAGGCTGGAAACTTTGCTTTCTTTCCTTAGGTTGCACTTCGGCTCACAGCTGCACTACCCCAAGGATTCGGGGATGTGCAGCCCGATTAGTTGAGATCAGCCCTTCTGGCTCTTTCATGGATGAAACCAACTGGGAAAAGAGTCTTTCTAAGTTAGGAACCATGGTGTCTTTCCCTAGTCTACACAGAAACAGCAGTCTGAGTGAGACGAGATGCTGGCGTTTGGTAGCAAAATTTCCTATTCTGAAGAGAAACATTTCATTGTAAGCGTGTTGCATCAGCTTTGCCACATTTTTTCAACTGGCTATAAAGGAGGGCAGTCATTTAGCAGACTTACTCTAGACCCAGCTTCCCAGGCTGGAAACTTTGCTTTCATTCCTTAGGTGGCACAGTAGCTGACGAATGGCCTACCCCAAGGATTCAGTGATGTGCAGCCCCATTAGTTGAGATCAGCCCTTCTGACTCTTTCATGGATGAAACCAACTGGGCAAAGAGCCGTTCTAAGCTGGGGACCATCGTGTCTTTCACTAGTCTACACCGAAACAGCACTCTGAGGGAGACGAGCTGCTGGAGTTTGACAGCAAAATCTCCTAATCTGAAGAGAAACATTTCGTTGTATGCAGGTTGCCTCAGCCTTGCCACATTTTCTCAACTGGCTATAAAGGAGGGCAGTCAGTAGGCCTCACCCTTCCAGGCCACTCCAGTTTCATAGAGAAAACTCCAGGCCTTGGTGTGCTTTCCTGTGGTAAGGAAACTGCTTTCATTCCTTAGGTGGCACTTTGGCTCAGAACTGCCCTACCCCAAGGATTCAGGGATGTGCAGCCTGCTTAGTTGAGATCAGCCCTGGCTCTTTCATGGATGAAATCAACTGGGAAAAGAGCTGTTCTAAGCTGGGAACCATGGTGTCTTTCCCTAGTCTACACAGAAACAGCACTCTGAGGGAGACTAGCTGCAAGCGTTTGGTAGCAAAATCTCCTATTCTGAAGAGAAACATTTCGTTGTAAGCGGGTTGCATCAACCTTGCCACATTTTCTCAACTGGCTATAAAGGCGGGCAGGCATTTACCAAACGTACTTGAGACCCTGCTTCCCAGGCTGTAAATTTGCTTTCATTCCTTAGGTGGCACATTGTCTCAGGAGTGCCTACCCCAAGGATTCAGGGATGTGCAGCCCGATTAGTTGAGATCAGCCCTTCTGGTTCTCTCATGGATGAAATCATATGGGCAAAGAGCCGTTCTAAGCTGGGGACCATGGTGTCTTTCCTTAGTCTACACAGGAACAGCACTCTGAGGGAGACGAGCTGCTGGCGTTTGGTAGCAAAATCTCCTATTCTGAAGAGAAACATTTCGATGTAAGCGGGTAGCATCAGCCTGGCCACATTTTTTCAACTAGTTATAAAGGAGGGCAGTCAGTTGGCAGACTTACTTGAGTCCCTGATTCCCAGAGTGGAAACTTTGCTTTCTTTCCTTAGGTTGCACTTCGGCTCAGAACTGCCCTACCCCAAGGATTCAGGGATGTGAAGCCCGATTAGTTGAGATCAGCCGTTCTGGTCTTTCATGGATGAAACCAACAGGGCAAAGAGCCGTTCTAAGCTGGGGAGCATGGTGTCTTTCCTTAGTCTACACAGGAACAGCACTCTGAGGGAGACGAGCTGCTGGCGTTTGGTAGCAAAATCTCCTATTCTGAAGAGAAACATTTCGATGTAAGCGGGTAGCATCAGCCTGGCCACATTTTTTCAACTGGATATAAAGGACGGCTGTCAGTAGGCGTCAACTTTCAAGCCCACTCCAATTTCATAGAGAAAACGCCAGGCCTCAGTGTGCTTTCCTGTGGCAAGGAAACAGCTTTCATTCCTTAGGTGGCACTTTGGCTCAGAACTGCCCTACCCCAAGGATTCAGGGATGTACAGCCCGAGTAGTTGAGATCAGCCCTTCTGGTTCTCTCATAGATGAAACCATCTGGGGAAAGAGCAGTTCTAAGCTGGGGACCATGGTGTCTCTCCCTAGTCTACACAGGAACAGCACTCTGAGGGAGACGAGCTGCTGGCGTTTGATTGCAAAATCTCCTATTCTGAAGAGAAACATTTCGTTGTAAGCGGGTTGCATCAGCCTTGCCACATTTCCTCAACTGGCTATAAAGGAGGGCAGGCATTTAGCAGACTTACTTGAGACCATGTTTCCCAGGCTGTAAATTTGCTTTCATTCCTTAGGTGGCACAGTGGCTCAGGAGTGCCTACACCAAGAATTCAGGGATGTACAGCCCGATTAGTTGAAATCAGCCCTTCTGGTTCTATCGTGGATGAAATCATATGGGCAAAGAGCGGTTCTAAGCTGGGGACCATGGTGTCTTTCCCTAGTCTACACTGAAGCAGAACTCTGAGGGAGACGAGCTGCTGGCATTTGGTAGCACAATCTCCTATTCTGAAGAGAAACATTTCATTGTAAGCGGGTTGCATCAGCCTTACCACATTTTCTCAACTGGCTATAAAGGAGGGCAGTCATTTAGCAGACTTATTTGAGACCCTGCTTCCCAGGGTGGAATCTTTGCTTTCATTCTTTAGGTGGCACATTGCCTCAGGACTGCCCTACCCCAAGTATTCAGGAATTTGCAGCCCGATTAGTTGAGAATAGACCATCTGGCTTTTTTATGGATGAAACCAACTGGGCAAAGAGCCGTTCTAAGCTGTGGACCATGGTGTATTTCCCTAGTCTACACAGAAACAGCATTCTGAGGGAGACGAGCTGTTGCCGTTTGGTAGCAAAATCTCCTATTCTGAAGAGAAACATTTTGTTGTAAGCGCGATGCATCAGCCTTGACACATTTCCTCAATTGGCTATAAAGGAGGGAAGTCATTAGGCCTCACCCTTCCAGCCCACTCCAATTTCATAGAGAAAACAACAGGGTTCCGTGTGCTTCCTGTGGTAGGAAATTTGCTTTCATTCCTTAGGTAGCCCTTTGCCTCAGAACAGCCCTCCCAGAAGGATTCAGTGATTTGCAGCCCGATTAGTTGTGATCAGCCCTTCTGGCTCTTTCATGGATGAAACCAACTGGGCAAAGAACCATTCTAAGCTGGGGACCATGCTGTCTTTCCCTAGTCTACACAGAAACAGCAGTCTGAGTGAGACGAGCTGCTGGCGTTTGGTAGCGAAATCTCCTATACTGAAGAGAAACATTTCGTTGTAAGAGGGGTGCATCAGCCTCGTCCCATTTTCTCAACTGGATATAAAGAGGGCAGTCAGTAGGCATCAACCTTCAAGCCCACTCCAGTTTTATAGAGAAAACTCCAGGCCTTGGTGTGCTTTCCTGTGGTAAGCAAACTGCTTTCCTTCCTTAGGTGGCACTTTGGCTCAGAACTGCCCTACCCCAAGGATTCAGGGATGTGGAGCCTGATTAGTTGAGATCAGCCCTGGCTCTTTCATGGATGAACCCACCTGGGAAAAGAGCTGTTCTAAGCTGGGAACCATGGTGTCTTTCCCTAGTCTACACAGAAACAGCACTCTGAGGGAGACGAGCTGCAGGCTTTTGGTAGCAAAATCTCCTATTCTGAAGAGAAACCTTTCATTGTAAGCGGGTTGCATCAGCCTTGTCCCATTTTCTCAACTGGATATAAAGGAGGGCAGTCAGTAGGCCTCACCCTTCGAGCCCACTCCAGTTTCATAGAGAAAACTCCAGGCCTTGGTGTGCTTTCCTGTGGTAAGGAAACTGTTTTCATTCCTTAGGTGGCACTTTGGCTCAGAACTTCCCTACCCCAAGGATTCAGGAATGTGCAGCTTGATTAGATGAGATCAGCCCTGGCTCTTTCATGGATGAAAACAACTGGGAAAAGAGCTGTTCTACGTTGGAACCATGGTGTCTTTCCCTAGTCTACACAGAAACAGCACTCTGAGGGAGACGAGCTGCAGGAGTTTGGTAGCAAAATCTCCTAATCTGAAGAGAAACATTTCGTTGTATGCGGGTTGCCTCAGCCTTGCCACATTTTCTCAACTGGCTATAAAGGAGGGCAGTCAGTTGGCAGACTTACTTGAGTCCCTCCTTCCCAGGCTGGAAACTTTGCTTTCTTTCCTTAGGTTGCAATTCGGCTCAGAGCTGCACTACCCCAAGGATTCGGGGATGTGCAGCCCGATTAGTTGAGATCAGCCCTTCTGGCTCTTTCATGGATGAAACCAACTGGGAAAAGAGTCTTTCTAAGTTAGGAACCATGGTGTCTTTCCCTAGTCTACACAGAAACAGCAGTCTGAGTGAGACGAGCTGCTGGCGTTTGGTAGAAAAATTTCCTATTCTGAAGAGAAAAATTTCGTTGTAAGCGTGTTGCATCAGCTTTGCCACATTTTTTCAACTGGCTATAAAGGAGGGCAGTCAATTAGCAGACTTACTCTAGACCCAGCTTCCCAGGCTGGAAACTTTGCTTTCATTCCTTAGGTGGCCCAGTAGCTGACGAATGGCCTACCCCAAGGATTCAGTGATGTGCAGCCCCATTAGTTGAGATCAGCCCTTCTGACTCTTTCATGGATGAAACCAACTGGGCAAAGAGCCGTTCTAAGCTGGGGACCATCGTGTCTTTCACTAGTCTACACCGAAACAGCACTCTGAGGGAGACGAGCTGCTGGAGTTTGACAGCAAAATCTCCTAATCTGAAGAGAAACATTTCGTTGTATGCAGGTTGCCTCAGCCTTGCCACATTTTCTCAACTGGCTATAAAGGAGGGCAGTCAGTAGGCCTCACCCTTCCAGGCCACTCCAGTTTCATAGAGAAAACTCCAGGCCTTGGTGTGCTTTCCTGTGGTAAGGAAACTGCTTTCATTCCTTAGGTGGCACTTTGGCTCAGAACTGCCCTACCCCAAGGATTCAGGGACGTGCAGCCTGCTTAGTTGAGATCACCCCTGGCTCTTTCATGGATGAAATCAACTGGGAAAAGAGCTGTTCTAAGCTGGGAACCATGGTGTCTTTCCCTAGTCTACACAGAAACAGCACTCTGAGGGAGACTAGCTGCAAGCGTTTGGTAGCAAAATCTCCTATTCTGAAGAGAAACATTTCATTGTAAGCGGGTTGCATCAAACTTGCCACATTTTCTCAACTGGCTATAAAGGCGGGCAGGCATTTAGCAAACTTACTTGAGACCCTGCTTCCCAGGCTGTAAATTTGCTTTCATTCCTTAGGTGGCACATTGTCTCAGGAGTGCCTACCCCAAGGATTCAGGGATGTGCAGCCCGATTAGTTGAGATCAGCCCTTCTGGTTCTCTCATGGATGAAATCATATGGGCAAAGAGCCGTTCTAAGCTGGGGACCATGGTGTCTTTCCTTAGTCTACACAGGAACAGCACTCTGAGGGAGACGAGCTGCTGGCGTTTGGTAGCAAAATCTCCTATTCTGAAGAGAAACATTTCGATGTAAGCGGGTAGCATCAGCCTGGCCACATTTTTTCAACTAGTTATAAAGGAGGGCAGTCAGTTGGCAGACTTACTTGAGTCCCTGATTCCCAGAGTGGAAACTTTGCTTTCTTTCCTTAGGTTGCACTTCGGCTCAGAACTGCCCTACCCCAAGGATTCAGGGATGTGCAGCCCGATTAGTTGAGATCAGCCATTATGGCTCTTTCATGGATGAAACCAACTGGACAAAGAGCCGTTCTAAGCTGGGGACCATCGTGTCTTTCCCTAGTCTACCCAGAAACAGCACTCTGAGGGAGACGAGGTGCTGGCGTTTGGTAGCACAACCTCCTATTCTGAAGAGAAATATTTCGTTTTAAGCGGGTTGCTTCAGCCTTCCCACATTTCCACACCTGGATATAAAGGAGGGCAGTCAGTAGGCCTCACCCTTGAAGCCCACTCCAATTTCATAGAGAAAACTCCAGGCCTCAGTGTGCTTTCCTGTGGCAGGAAATTTGCTTTCATTCCTTAGTTGGCCCTGTGGCTCAGAACAGTCCTCCCAGAAGGATTCAGGGATGTGCAACCCAATTAGCTGTGATCAGCCCTTCTGGCTCTTTCATGGATGAAACCAACTGGGCAAAGAGCCATTCTAAGCTGGGGATCATGCTGTCTTTCCCTAGTCTACAGAGAAACAGCAGTCTGAGTGAGACGAGCTGCTGGCGTTTAGTAGCAAAATCTCCTATTCTGAAGAGAAACATTTCATTGTAAGCGGGTTGCATCAGCCTTGTCCCATTTTCTCAACTGGATATAAAGGAGGGCAGTCAGTAGGCCTCACCCTTCGAGCCCACTCCAGTTTCATAGAGAAAACTCCAGGCCTTGGTGTGCTTTCCTGTGGTAAGGAAACTGCTTTCATTCCTTAGGTGGCACTTTGGGTCAGAACTGCCCTTCCCCAAGGATTCTGGGATGTGCAGCCCGATTAGCTGAGATCAGCCCTGGCTCTTTCATGGATGAAACCAACTGGGCAAAGAGCCGTTCTAGGCTGGGGACCATCGTGCCTTTCCCTAGTCTACACAGAAACAGCACTCTGAGGGAGGAAAGCTGCTGGCGTGTGATTGCAAAATCTCCTATTCTGAAGAGAAACATTTCGTTGTAAGCAGGTTGCATCAGCCTTGCCACATTTTCTCAACTGGATATAAAGGAGGGCTGTCAGTAGGCGTCACCCTTCAAGCCCACTCCAATTTCATAGAGAAAACTCCAGGCCTCAGTGTGCTTTCCTGTGGCAAGGAAACTGTTTTCATTCCTTAGGTGGCACTTTGTCTCAGAACTGCCCTACCCCAAGGATTCAGGGATGTACAGCCCGAGTAGTTGAGATCAGCCCTTCTGGTTCTCTCATGGATGAAACCATCTGGGCAAAGAGCCGTTCTAAGCTGGGGACCATGGTGTCTTTCCCTAGTCTACACAGAAACAGCATTCTGAGGGAGAGGAGCTGCTGGCGTTTGGTAGCACAATCTCCTATTCTGAAGAGAAATATTTCGTTGTAAGCGGGTTGCATCAGCCTTGCCACCTTTTCTCAAATGGCTATAAAGGAGGTCAGTCATTTAGCAGACTTACTTGAGACCCTGCTTCCCAGGCTGGAAACTTTGCTTTCATTCTTTAGGTGGCACATTGGATCAAGAATGCACTACCCCAAGTATTCGGGGATTTGCAGCCCGATTAGTTGAGATCAGTCCTTCTGGCTCTTTCATGGATGAAACCAACTGGGCAAAGAGCCGTTCTAAGCTAGGGCCCATCGTGTCTTTCCCTAGTCAACACAGAAACCACATTCTGACGGAGACGAGCTGCTGTCGTTTGATAGCGAAATCTCCTATTCTGAAGAGAAACATTTCGTTGTAAGCGGGTTGCATCACCCTTGTCCCATTTTCTCAACTGGATATAAAGAGGGCAGTCAGTAGGCATCAACCTTCAAGCCCACTCCAGTTTCATAGAGAAAACTCCAGGCCTTGGTGTGCTTTCCTGTTGCCAGGAAACTGCTTTCCTTCCTTAGGTGGCACTTTGACTCAGAACTGCACTACCCCAAGGATTCTTGGATATGCAGCCCGATTAGTTGAGATCAGCCCTTCTGGTTCTCTCATGGATGAAAAAATCTGGGCAAGGAGCCGTTCTGAGCTGGAGACCAAGGTGTCTCTCCCTAGTCTACACAGAAACAGCACTCTGAGGGAGACGAGCTGCTGGCGTTTGGTAGCACAATCTCCTATTCTGAAGAGAAACATTTCGTTGTAAGCGGGTTGCATCAGCCTTGCCACATTTTCTCAACTGGCTATAAAGGAGGGGAGGCAGTTAGCAGACTTACTTGAGACCCTGCTTGCCAGGCTGTATATTTGCTTTCATTCCTTAGGTGGCACATTGGCTCAGGAGTGCCTACCCCAAGGATTCAGGGATTTGCAGCCCGATTAGATGGGATCAGCCCTTCTGGCTCTTTCATGGATGAAACAAACTGGGCAAAGAGACGTTCTAAGCTGGGGACCATCGTGCCTTTCCCTAGTCTGCACAGAGACAGCACTCTGAGGGAGACGAGCTGCTGGCGTTTGATAGCAAAATCTCCTATTCTGAAGAGAAACATTTCGATGTAAGCGGGTTGCATCATCCTGGCCACATTTTCTCAAGTAGCTATAAAGGATGGCAGTCAGTTGGCAGACTTACTTGAGTCCCTGATTCCCAGAGTGGAAACTTTGCTTTCTTTCCTTAGGTTGCACTTCGGCTCAGAACTGCCCTACCCCAAGGATTCAGGGCTGTGAAGCCCGATTAGTTGAGATCAGCCCTTCTGGTCTTTCATGGATGAAACCAACAGGGCAAAGAGCCGTTCTAAGCTGGGGAGCATGGTGTCTTTCCTTAGTCTACACAGGAACAGCACTCTGAGGGAGACGAGCTGCTGGCGTTTGATTGCAAAATCTCCTATTCTGAAGAGAAACATTTCGTTGTAAGCGGGTTGCATCAGCCTTGCCACATTTTCTCAACTGGATATAAAGGAGGGCTGTCAGTAGGCGTCAACTTTCAAGCCCACTCCAATTTCATAGAGAAAACTCCAGGCCTCAGTGTGCTTTCCTGTGGCAAGGAAACAGCTTTCATTCCTTAGGTGGCACTTTGGCTCAGAACTGCCCTACCCCAAGGATTCAGGGATGTACAGCCCGAGTAGTTGAGATCAGCCCTTCTGGTTCTCTCATGGATGAAACCATCTGGGGAAAGAGCAGTTCTAAGCTGGGGACCATGGTGCCTCTCCCTAGTCTACACAGAAACAGCATTCTGAGGGAGAGGAGCTGCTGGCGTTTGGTAGTACAATCTCCTATTCTGAAGAGAAACATTTCGTTGTAAGCGGGTTGCATCAGCCTTGCCACATTTCCTCAACTGGCTATAAAGGAGGGCAGGCATTTAGCAGACTTACTTGAGACCCTGTTTCCCAGGCTGTAAATTTGCTTTCATTCCTTAGGTGGCACAGTGGCTCAGGAGTGCCTACACCAAGAATTCAGGGATGTACAGCCCGATTAGTTGAAATCAGCCCTTCTGGTTCTCTCGTGGATGAAATCATATGGGCAAAGAGCGGTTCTAAGCTGGGGACCATGGTGTCTTTCCCTAGTCTACACTGAAGCAGAACTCTGAGGGAGACGAGCTGCTGGCATTTGGTAGCACAATCTCCTATTCTGAAGAGAAACATTTCGTTGTAAGCGGGTTGCATCAGCCTTACCACATTTTCTCAACTGGCTATAAAGGAGGGCAGTCATTTAGCAGACTTACTTGAGACCCTGCTTCCCAGGGTGGAATGTTTGCTTTCATTCTTTAGGTGGCACATTGCCTCAGGACTGCCCTACCCCAAGTATTCAGGAATTTGCAGCCCGATTAGTTGAGATTAGACCATCTGGCTTTTTTATGGATGAAACCAACTGGGCAAAGAGCTGTTCTAAGCTGTGGACCATGGTGTATTTCCCTAGTCTACACAGAAACAGCATTCTGAGGGAGACGAGCTGTTGCCGTTTGGTAGCAAAATCTCCTATTCTGAAGAGAAACATTTCGTTGTAAGCGTGTTGCATCAGCCTTGTCCCATTTTCTCAACTGGATATAAAGGAGGGCAGTCAGTAGGCCTCACCCTTCGAGCCCACTCCAGTTTCATAGAGAAAACTCCAGGCCTTGGTGTGCTTTCCTGTGTTAAGGAAACTGTTTTCATTCCTTAGGTGGCACTTTGGCTCAGAACTTCCCTACCCCAAGGATTCAGGAATGTGCAGCCTGATTAGTTGAGATCAGCCCTGGCTCTTTCATGGATGAAAACAACTGGGAAAAGAGCTGTTCTACGTTGGAACCATGGTGTCTTTCCCTAGTCTACACAGAAACAGCACTCTGAGGGAGACGAGCTGCAGGAGTTTGGTAGCAAAATCTCCTAATCTGAAGAGAAACATTTCGTTGTATGCGGGTTGCCTCAGCCTTGCCACATTTTCTCAACTGGCTATAAAGGAGGGCAGTCAGTTGGCAGACTTAGTTGAGTCCCTCCTTCCCAGGCTGGAAACTTTGCTTTCTTTCCTTAGGTTGCACTTCGGCTCACAGCTGCACTACCCCAAGGATTCGGGGATGTGCAGCCCGATTAGTTGAGATCAGCCCTTCTGGCTCTTTCATGGATGAAACCAACTGGGAAAAGAGTCTTTCTAAGTTAGGAACCATGGTGTCTTTCCCTAGTCTACACAGAAACAGCAGTCTGAGTGAGACGAGATGCTGGCGTTTGGTAGCAAAATTTCCTATTCTGAAGAGAAACATTTCATTGTAAGCGTGTTGCATCAGCTTTGCCACATTTTTTCAACTGGCTATAAAGGAGGGCAGTCATTTAGCAGACTTACTCTAGACCCAGCTTCCCAGGCTGGAAACTTTGCTTTCATTCCTTAGGTGGCACAGTAGCTGACGAATGGCCTACCCCAAGGATTCAGTGATGTGCAGCCCCATTAGTTGAGATCAGCCCTTCTGACTCTTTCATGGATGAAACCAACTGGGCAAAGAGCCGTTCTAAGCTGGGGACCATCGTGTCTTTCACTAGTCTACACCGAAACAGCACTCTGAGGGAGACGAGCTGCTGGAGTTTGACAGCAAAATCTCCTAATCTGAAGAGAAACATTTCGTTGTATGCAGGTTGCCTCAGCCTTGCCACATTTTCTCAACTGGCTATAAAGGAGGGCAGTCAGTAGGCCTCACCCTTCGAGGCCACTCCAGTTTCATAGAGAAAACTCCAGGCCTTGGTGTGCTTTCCTGTGGTAAGGAAACTGCTTTCATTCCTTAGGTGGCACTTAGGCTCAGAACTGCCCTACCCCAAGGATTCAGGGACGTGCAGCCTGCTTAGTTGAGATCAGCCCTGGCTCTTTCATGGATGAAATCAACTGGGAAAAGAGCTGTTCTAAGCTGGGAACCATGGTGTCTTTCCCTAGTCTACACAGAAACAGCACTCTGAGGGAGACTAGCTGCAAGCGTTTGGGAGCAAAATCTCCTATTCTGAAGAGAAACATTTCGTTGTAAGCGGGTTGCATCAACCTTGCCACATTTTTTCAACTGGCTATAAAGGCGGGCAGGCATTTAGCAAACTTACTTGAGACCCTGCTTCCCAGGCTGTAAATTTGCTTTCATTCCTTAGGTGGCACATTGGCTCAGGAGTGCCTACCCCAAGGATTCAGGGATGTGCAGCCCGATTAGTTGAGATCAGCCCTTCTGGTTCTCTCATGGATGAAATCATATGGGCAAAGAGCCGTTCTAAGCTGGGGACCATGGTGTCTTTCCTTAGTCTACACAGGAACAGCACTCTGAGGGAGACGAGCTGCTGGCGTTTGGTAGCAAAATCTCCTATTCTGAAGAGAAACATTTCGATGTAAGCGGGTAGCATCAGCCTGACCACATTTTTTCAACTAGTTATAAAGGAGGGCAGTCAGTTGGCAGACTTACTTGAGTCCCTGATTCCCAGAGTGGAAACTTTGCTTTCTTTCCTTAGGTTGCACTTCGGCTCAGAACTGCCCTACCCCAAGGATTCAGGGATGTGCAGCCCGATTAGTTGAGATCAGCCATTATGGCTCTTTCATGGATGAAACCAACTGGACAAAGAGCCGTTCTAAGCTGGGGACCATCGTGTCTTTCCCTAGTCTACCCAGAAACAGCACTCTGAGGGAGACGAGGTGCTGGCGTTTGGTAGCACAACCTGCTATTCTGAAGAGAAAAATTTCGTTGTAAGCGGGTTGCTTCAGCCTTCCCACATTTCCACACCTGGATATAAAGGAGGGTAGTCAGTAGGCCTCACCCTTGAAGCCCACTCCAATTTCATAGAGAAAACTCCATGCCTCGGTGTGCTTTCCTGTGGCAGGAAATTTGCTTTCATTCCTTAGTTGGCCCTGTGGCTCAGAACAGTCCTCCCAGAAGGATTCAGGGATGTGCAACCCAATTAGTTGTGATCAGCCCTTCTGGCTCTTTCATGGATGAAACCAACTGGACAAAGAGCCATTCTAAGCTGGGGATCATGCTGTCTTTCCCTAGTCTACAGAGAAACAGCAGTCTGAGTGAGACGAGCTGCTGGCGTTTAGTAGCAAAATCTCCTATTCTGAAGAGAAACATTTCATTGTAAGCGGGTTGCATCAGCCTTGTCCCATTTTCTCAACTGGATATAAAGGAGGGCAGTCAGTAGGCCTCACCCTTCGAGCCCACTCCAGTTTCATAGAGAAAACTCCAGGCCTTGGTGTGCTTTCCTGTTGCAAGGAAACTGCTTTCATTCCTTAGGTGGCACTTTGGCTCAGAACTGCCCTACCCCAAGGATTCATGGATATGCAGCCCGATTAGTTGAGATCAGCCCTTCTGGTTCTCTCATGGATGAAACCATCTGGGCAAAGAGCCGTTCTAAGCTGGGGACCATGGTGTCTTTCCCTAGTCTACACAGAAACAGCATTCTGAGGGAGAGGAGCTGCTGGCGTTTGGTAGCACAATCTCCTATTCTGAAGAGAAATATTTCGTTTTAAGCGGGTTGCATCAGCCTTGCCACCTTTTCTCAAATGGCTATAAAGGAGGTCAGTCATTTAGCAGACTTACTTGAGACCCTGCTTCCCAGGCTGGAAACTTTGCTTTCATTCTTTAGGGGGCACATTGGATCAAGAATGCACTACCCCAAGTATTCGGGGATTTGCAGCCCGATTAGTTGAGATCAGTCCTTCTGGCTCTTTCATGGATGAAACCAACTGGGCAAAGAGCCGTTCTAAGCTAGGGCCCATCGTGTCTTTCCCTAGTCAACACAGAAACCGCATTCTGACAGAGACGAGCTGCTGTCGTTTGATAGCGAAATCTCCCATTCTGAAGAGAAACATTTCGTTGTAAGCGGGTTGCATCACCCTTGTCCCATTTTCTCAACTGGATATAAAGAGGGCAGTCAGTAGGCCCCACCCTTCAAGCCCACTCCAATTTCACATAGAAAACACCTGGTCTCGGTGTACTTTCATGTGGCAAAGAAACGTTGCTATCATTCCTTAGGTGTGACTTTGGCTCAGAACTGCCCTACCCCAAGGATTCAGGGATGTGCAGCAAGTTTAGTTGAGATCAGCCCTTCTGGCTCTTTCATGGAAGAAACCAACTGGGAAAAGAGCCGTACTAAGCCGGGGACCATGGTGTCTTTCCCTAGTCTACACAGAAACAGCACTCTGAGGGAGAGGAGCTGCTGGCGTTTGGTAGCAAAATCTCCTATTCTGAAGAGAAACATTTCGTTGTATGCGGGTTGCATCAGCCTTGCCACATTTTTCAACTGGCTTTAAAAGAGGGCAGTCAGTTGGCAGACTTACTTGAGGCCCTGCTTCCCAAGCTGGAAACATCGCTTTCATTCCTTAGGTGGCACATTGGCTCAGGACTGCCTTACCCCAAGGATTTGTGGATGTGCAGCCTGATTAGTAGAGATCAGCCCTTCTGGCTCTTTCATTGCTGAAAACAACTGGGAAAAGTGCCATTCTAAGCTGGGGACCATGGTGTCTTTCCCTACTCTACACAGAAACAGCGTTCTGAGGGAGAGGAGCTGCTGGCGTTTGGTAGCAATATCTCCTATTCTGAAGAGAATCATTTCGTTTTAAGCAGGTTGCCTCAGCCTTGTCACATTTTCTCAACTGGCTATAAATGAGGGCAGACAGTAAGCCTCAACCTTCAATCCCACTCCAATTTCAAAGAGAAAACAACAGGCCTCGGTGTGCTTTCCTGTGGCAAGGAAACTCTGCTTTCATTCCTTAGGTGGCACTTTGGCTCAGACCTGCCCTACCCCAAGGATTCAGGGATATTGCAGCCCGATTAGTTGAGATCAGCCCTTCTGGCTCTTTCATGGGTGAAACCAACTGGGAAAAGAGCCGTTCTAAGCAGGGGACCATGGTGTCTTTCCCTATTCTACACAGAAACAGCTCTCTGAGGGAGAGGAGCTGCTGGCGTTTTGTAGCAAAATCTCCTATTCTGAAGAGAAACATTTCGTTGTAAGCGGGTTGCCTCAGCCTTGCCACATTTTCTCAACTGGCTATAAATTAGGGCAGTCAGTAGGCCTCACCCTTCAAGCGGAGTCCAATTTCATGGAGAAAACACCATACTTCTCTGTGCTTTCCTGTCTCAAGGAAACTATGCTTTCATTCCTTAAGTGACACATTGGCTCAGAACTGCCCTACCCCAAGGATTCAGGGATGTGCAGCCTGATTAGTTGAGATCAGCCTTTCTGGCTCTTTCATGGAAGAAACCAACTGGGAAAAGAGACGTTCTAAGCTGGGGACCATTGTGTATTTCCCAAGTCTACACAGAAACAGCACTCTAAGGGAGAGGAGCTGCTGGCGTTTGGTAGCAAAATCTCCTATTCTGAAGAGAAACATTTCGTTGTAAGCGGGTTGCATCAGCCTTGCCACATTTTCTCAACTGGCTATAAATTAGGGCAGTCCATAGGCCTCACCCTTCAAGCCCACTCCAATTTCATAGAGAAAACACGCGGCCTCGGTGTGCTTTCCTGTGGCAAAGAAACTTTGCTTTCATTCCTTATGTGAGACTTTGGCTCAGAACTGCCCTACCGCAAGGATTCAGGGATCTACAGCCCCATTAGTTGAGATCAGCCCTTCTGGCTCTTTCATGGATGAAACCAACTGGGAAATGAGCCGTTCTAAGCTGGGGAACATGGGGGCTTTCCCTAGTCTACAAAGAAACAGCACTCTGAGGGAGACGAGCTGCTGGCGTTTGGTAGCAAAATCTCCCATTCTGAAGAGAAACATTTCGTTATAACGGGTGGCATGAGCCTTGCCACATTCTCTCAACTGGGTATAAAGGAGGGCAGTCACTAGGCCTCACCTTCAAACCCACTCAAATTTAATATAGAAAACACCATGCCTCGCTGTGCTTTCCTCTCACAAGGAAACTTTGCTTTTATTCCTTAGATGGCACATAGGCTTAGAACTGTCCTTCCCCAAGTATTCAGTGATGTGCAGCCAGATTAGTTGAGATAAGCCCTTCTGGCTCTTTCATGGATGAAACCAACTGGGAAAAGAGCCTTTCTAAGCAGGGGACCATGGCGTCTTTCCCTAGTCTACACAGAAACAGCACTCTGAGGGAGAAGAGCTGCTGGCGTTTGGTAACAAAATCTCCAATTCTGAAGAGAAACATTTCGTTGTAAGCAGGTTGCCTCAGCCTTGCCACATTTTCTCAACTGGCTATAACGGAGGGCAGTCATTTATCAGACTTAATTGGGACAGTGCTTCCCAGGCTGGAAACTTTGCTTTCATTCCTTAGGTGGCACATTGGTTCAGGAGTGCCTACCCCAAGGATTCAGGGATTTGCAGCCCGATTAGGTGGGATCAGCCCTTCTGGCTCTTTCATGGATGAAACAAACTGGGCAAAGAGCCGTTCTAAGCTGGGGACCATCGTGCCTTTCCCTAGTCTGCACAGAGACAGCACTCTGAGGGAGACGAGCTGCTGGCGTTTGATAGCAAAATCTCCTATTCTGAAGAGAAACATTTCGATGTAAGCGGGTTGCATCATCCTGGCCACATTTTCTCAACTAGCTATAAAGGATGGCAGTCAGTTGGCAGACTTACTTGAGTCCCTGATTCCCAGAGTGGAAACTTTGCTTTCTTTCCTTAGGTTGCACTTCGGCTCAGAACTGCCCTACCCCAAGGATTCAGGGATGTGAAGCCCGATTAGTTGAGATCAGCCCTTCTGGTCTTTCATGGATGAAACCAACAGGGCAAAGAGCCGTTCTAAGCTGGGGAGCATGGTGTCTTTCCTTAGTCTACACAGGAACAGCACTCTGAGGGAGACGAGCTGCTGGCGTTTGATTGCAAAATCTCCTATTCTGAAGAGAAACATTTCGTTGTAAGCGGGTTGCATCAGCCTTGCCACATTTTCTCAACTGGATATAAAGGAGGGCTGTCAGTAGGCGTCAACTTTCAAGCCCACTCCAATTTCATAGAGAAAACTCCAGGCCTCAGTGTGCTTTCCTGTGGCAAGGAAACAGCTTTCATTCCTTAGGTGGCACTTTGGCTCAGAACTGCCCTACCCCAAGGATTCAGGGATGTACAGCCCGAGTAGTTGAGATCAGCCCTTCTGGTTCTCTCATGGATGAAACCATTTGGGCACGGAGCTGTTCTAAGCTGGGGACCATGGTGTCTTTCCCTAGTCTACACAGAAATAACACTCTGAGGGAAACGAGCTGCTGGCGTTTGGTAGCGAAATCTCCTATTCTGAAGAGAAACATTTCGTTGTAAGCGGGTTGCATCAGCCTTGTCCCATTTTCTCAACTGGATATAAAGAGGGCAGTCAGTAGGCATCAACCTTCAAGCCCACTTCAGTTTCATAGAGAAAACTCCAGGCCTTGGTGTGCTTTCCTGTTGCAAGGAAACTGCTTTCCTTCCTTAGGTGGCACTTTGACTCAGAACTGCCCTACCCCAAGGATTCTTGGATATGCAGCCCGATTAGTTGAGATCAGCCCTTCTGGTTCTCTCATGGATGAAAAAATCTGGGCAGGGAGCCGTTCTGAGCTGGGGACCAAGGTGTCTTTTCCTAGTCTACAGAGAAACAGCATTCTGAGGGAGACGAGCTGCTGGCGTTTGGTAGCACAATCTCCTATTCTGAAGAGAAACATTTCGTTGTAAGCGGGTTGCACCAGCCTTGCCACATTTTCTCAACTGGCTATAAAGGAGGGCAGGCATTTAGCAGACTTACTTGAGACCCTGCTTCCGAGGCTGTAAATTTGCTTTCATTCTTAGGTGGCACATTGGCTCAGGAGTGCTTACCCCAAGGATTCAGGGATGTGCAGCCCGATTATTTGAGATCAGAAATTCTGGTTCTCTAATGGATGAAACCATCTGGGCAAAGAGCCGTTCTAAGATGGGGACCATGGTGTCTTTCCCTAGTCTACACAGAAACACCACTCTGAGGGAAACGAGCTGCTGGCGTGTGGTAGCAAAATCTCCTATTCTGAAGAGAATCATTTCGTTGTAAGCGGGTTGCATCAGCCTTGTCCCATTTTCTTAACTGGATATAAAGGAGGGCAGTCAGTAGGCCTCACCCTTCGAGCCCACTCCAGTTTCATAGAGAAAACTCCAGGCCTTGGTGTGCTTTCCTCTGGTAAGGAAACTGCTTTCATTCCTTAGGTGGCACTTTGGCTCAGAACTGCCCTACCCCAAGGATTCAGGAATGTGCAGCCTGATTAGTTGAGATCAGCCCTGGCTCTTTCATGGAAGAAAACAACTGGGAAAAGAGCTGTTCTACGTTGGAACCATGGTGTCTTTCCCTAGTCTACACAGAAACAGCACTCTGAGGGAGACGAGCTGCAGGAGTTTGGTAGCAAAATCTCCTAATCTGAAGAGAAACATTTCGTTGTATGCGGGTTGCCTCAGCCTTGCCACATTTTCTCAACTGGCTATAAAGGAGGGCAGTCAGTTGGCAGACTTACTTGAGTCCCTCCTTCCCAGGCTGGAAACTTTGCTTTCTTTCCTTAGGTTGCACTTCGGCTCAGAGCTGCACTACCACAAGGATTCGGGGATGTGCAGCCCGATTAGTTGAGATCAGCCCTTCTGGCTTTTTCATGGATGAAACCAACTGGGAAAAGAGTCTTTCTAAGTTAGGAACCATGGTGTCTTTCCCTAGTCTACACAGAAACAGCAGTCTGAGTGAGACGAGCTGCTGGCGTTTGGTAGCAAAATTTCCTATTCTGAAGAGAAACATTTCGTTGTAAGCGTGTTGCATCAGCTTTGCCACATTTTTTCAACTGCCTATAAAGGAGGGCAGTCATTTAGCAGACTTACTCTAGACCCAGCTTCCCAGGCTGGAAACTTTGCTTTCATTCCTTAGGTGGCACAGTAGCTGACGAATGGCCTACCCCAAGGATTCGGGGATGTGCAGCCCGATTAGTTGAGATCAGCCCTTCTGGCTCTTTCATGGATGAAACCAACTGGGAAAAGAGTCTTTCTAAGTTAGGAACCATGGTGTCTTTCCCTAGTCTACACAGAAACAGCAGTCTGAGTGAGACGAGCTGCTGGCGTTTCGTAGCAAAATTTCCTATTCTGAAGAGAAACATTTCGTTGTAAGCGTGTTGCATCAGCTTTGCCACATTTTTTCAACTGGCTATAAAGGAGGGCAGTCATTTAGCAGACTTACTCTAGACCCAGCTTCCCAGGCTGGAAACTTTGCTTTCATTCCTTAGGTGGCATAATAGCTGACGAATGGCCTACCCCAAGGATTCAGTGATGTGCAGCCCCATTTGTTGAGATCAGCCCTTCTGACTCTTTCATGGATGAAACCAAATGGGCAAAGAGCCGTTCTAAGCTGGGGACCATCGTGTCTTTCACTAGTCTACACCGAAACAGCACTCTGAGGGAGACGAGCTGCTGGAGTTTGACAGCAAAATCTCCTAATCTGAAGAGAAACATTTCGTTGTATGCAGGTTGCCTCAGCCTTGCCACATTTTCTCAACTGGCTATAAAGGAGGGCAGTCAGTAGGCCTCACCCTTCGAGGCCACTCCAGTTTCATAGAGAAAACTCCAGGCCTTGGTGTGCTTTCCTGTGGTAAGGAAACTGCTTTCATTCCTTAGGTGGCACTTTGGCTCAGAACTGCCCTACCCCAAGGATTCAGGGATTTGCAGCCTGCTTAGTTGAGATCAGCCCTGGCTCTTTCATGGATGAAATCAACTGGGAAAAGAGCTGTTCTAAGCTGGGAACCATGGTATCTTTCCCTAGTCTACACAGAAACAGCACTCTGAGGGAGACTAGCTGCAAGCGTTTGGAAGCAAAATCTCCTATTCTGAAGAGAAACATTTCGTTGTAAGCGGGTTGCATCAACCTTGCCACATTTTCTCAACTAGCTATAAAGGCGGGCAGGCATTTAGCAAACTTACTTGAGACGCTGCTTCCCAGGCTGTAAATTTGCTTTCATTCCTTAGGTGGCACATTGGCTCAGGAGTGCCTACCCCAAGGATTCAGGGATGTGCAGCCCGATTAGTTGAGATCAGCCCTTCTGGTTCTCTCATGGATGAAATCATATGGGCAAAGAGCCGTTCTAAGCTGGGGACCATGGTGTCTTTCCTTAGTCTACACAGGAACAGCATTCTGAGGGAGACGAGCTGCTGGCGTTTGGTAGCAAAATCTCCTATTCTGAAGAGAAACATTTCGATGTAAGCGGGTAGCATCAGCCTGGCCACATTTTTTCAACTAGTTATAAAGGAGGGCAGTCAGTTGGCAGACTTACTTGAGTCCCTGATTCCCAGAGTGGAAACTTTGCTTTCTTTCCTTAGGTTGCACTTCGGCTCAGAACTGCCCTACCCCAAGGATTCAGGGATGTGCAGCCCGATTAGTTGAGATCAGCCATTATGGCTCTTTCATGGATGAAACCAACTGGACAAAGAGCCGTTCTAAGCTGGGGACCATCGTGTCTTTCCCTAGTCTACCCAGAAACAGCACTCTGAGGGAGACGAGGTGCTGGCGTTTGGTAGCACAACCTCCTATTCTGAAGAGAAAAATTTCGTTGTAAGCGGGTTGCTTCAGCCTTCCCACATTTCCACACCTGGATATAAAGGAGGGCAGTCAGTAGGCCTCACCCTTGAAGCCCACTCCAATTTCATAGAGAAAACTCCAGGCCTCGGTGTGCTTTCCTGTGGCAGGAAATTTGCTTTCATTCCTTAGTTGGCCCTGTGGCTCAGAACAGTCCTCCCAGAAGGATTCAGGGATGTGCAACCCAATTAGTTGTGATCAGCCCTTCTGGCTCTTTCATGGATGAAACCAACTGGGCAAAGAGCCATTCTAAGCTGGGGATCATGCTGTCTTTCCCTAGTCTACAGAGAAACAGCAGTCTGAGTGAGACGAGCTGCTGGCGTTTAGTAGCAAAATCTCCTATTCTGAAGAGAAACATTTCATTGTAAGCGGGTTGCATCAGCCTTGTCCCATTTTCTCAACTGGATATAAAGGAGGGCAGTCAGTAGGCCTCACCCTTCGAGCCCACTCCAGTTTCATAGAGAAAACTCCAGGCCTTGGTGTGCTTTCCTGTGGTAAGGAAACTGCTTTCATTCCTTAGGTGGCACTTTGGGTCAGAACTGCCCTTCCCCAAGGATTCTGGGATGTGCAGCCCGATTAGCTGATATCAGCCCTGGCTCTTTCATGGATGAAACCAACTGGGCAAAGAGTCGTTCTAGGCTGGGGACCATCACGCCTTTCCCTAGTCTACACAGAAACAGCACTCTGAGGGAGGAAAGCTGCTGGCGTGTGATTGCAAAATCTCCTATTCTGAAGAGAAACATTTCGTTGTAAGCGGATTGCATCAGCCTTGCCACATTTTCTCAACTGGATATAAAGGAGGGCTGTCAGTAGGCGTCACCCTTCAAGCCCACTCCAATTTCATAGAGAAAACTCCAGGCCTCAGTGTGCTTTCCTGTGGCAAGGAAACTGTTTTCATTCCTTAGGTGGCACTTTGGCTCAGAACTGCCCTACCCCAAGGATTCAGGGATGTACAGCCCGAGTAGTTGAGATCAGCCCTTCTGGTTCTCTCATGGATGAAACCATCTGGGCAAAGAGCCGTTCTAAGCTGGGGACCATGGTGTCTTTCCCTAGTCTACACAGAAACAGCATTCTGAGGGAGAGGAGCTGCTGGCGTTTGGTAGCACAATCTCCTATTCTGAAGAGAAATATTTCGTTTTAAGCGGGTTGCATCAGCCTTGCCACCTTTTCTCAAATGGCTATAAAGGAGGTCAGTCATTTAGCAGACTTACTTGAGACCCTGCTTCCCAGGCTGGAAACTTTGCTTTCATTCTTTAGGTGGCACATTGGATCAAGAATGCACTACCCCAAGTATTCGGGGATTTGCAGCCCGATTAGTTGAGATCAGTCCTTCTGGCTCTTTCATGGATGAAACCAACTGGGCAAAGAGCCGTTCTAAGCTAGGGCCCATCGTGTCTTTCCCTAGTCAACACAGAAACCGCATTCTGACAGAGACGAACTGCTGTCATTTGATAGCGAAATCTCCCATTCTGAAGAGAAACATTTCGTTGTAAGCGGGTTGCATCACCCTTGTCCCATTTTCTCAACTGGATATAAAGAGGGCAGTCAGTAGGCCCCACCCTTCAAGCCCATTCCAATTTCACATAGAAAACACCTGGACTCGGTGTACTTTCATGTGGCAAAGAAACGTTGCTTTCATTCCTTAGGTGTGACTTTGGCTCAGAACTGCCCTACCCCAAGGATTCAGGGATGTGCAGCAAGTTTAGTTGAGATCAGCCCTTCTGGCTCTTTCATGGAAGAAACCAACTGGGAAAAGAGCCGTACTAAGCCGGGGACCATGGTGTCTTTCCCTAGTCTACACAGAAACAGCACTCTGAGGGAGAGGAGCTGCTGGCGTTTGGTAGCAAAATCTCCTATTCTGAAGAGAAACATTTCGTTGTATGCGGGTTGCATCAGCCTTGCCACATTTTTCAACTGGCTTTAAAAGAGGGCAGTCAGTTGGCAGACTTACTTGAGGCCCTGCTTCCCAAGCTGGAAACATCGCTTTCATTCCTTAGGTGGCACATTGGCTCAGGACTGCCTTACCCCAAGGATTTGTGGATGTGCAGCCCGATTAGTAGAGATCAGCCCTTCTGGCTCTTTCATTGCTGAAAACAACTGGGAAAAGTGCCATTCTAAGCTGGGGACCATGGTGTCTTTCCCTACTCTACACAGAAACAGCGTTCTGAGGGAGAGGAGCTGCTGGCGTTTGGTAGCAATATCTCCTATTCTGAAGAGAATCATTTCGTTTTAAGCAGGTTGCCTCAGCCTTGTCACATTTTCTCAACTGGCTATAAATGAGGGCAGACAGTAAGCCTCAACCTTCAATCCCACTCCAATTTCAAAGAGAAAACAACAGGCCTCGGTGTGCTTTCCTGTGGCAAGGAAACTCTGCTTTCATTCCTTAGGTGGCACTTTGGCTCAGACCTGCCCTACCCCAAGGATTCAGGGATATTGCAGCCCGATTAGTTGAGATCAGCCCTTCTGGCTCTTTCATGGGTGAAACCAACTGGGAAAAGAGCCGTTCTAAGCAGGGGACCATGGTGTCTTTCCCTATTCTACACAGAAACAGCTCTCTGAGGGAGAGGAGCTGCTGGCGTTTTGTAGCAAAATCTCCTATTCTGAAGAGAAACATTTCGTTGTAAGCGGGTTGCCTCAGCCTTGCCACATTTTCTCAACTGGCTATAAATTAGGGCAGTCAGTAGGCCTCACCCTTCAAGCGGAGTCCAATTTCATGGAGAAAACACCATACTTCTCTGTGCTTTCCTGTCTCAAGGAAACTATGCTTTCATTCCTTAAGTGACACATTGGCTCAGAACTGCCCTACCCCAAGGATTCAGGGATGTGCAGCCTGATTAGTTGAGATCAGCCTTTCTGGCTCTTTCATGGAAGAAACCAACTGGGAAAAGAGACGTTCTAAGCTGGGGACCATTGTGTATTTCCCAAGTCTACACAGAAACAGCACTCTAAGGGAGAGGAGCTGCTGGCGTTTGGTAGCAAAATCTCCTATTCTGAAGAGAAACATTTCGTTGTAAGCGGGTTGCATCAGCCTTGCCACATTTTCTCAACTGGCTATAAATTAGGGCAGTCCATAGGCCTCACCCTTCAAGCCCACTCCAATTTCATAGAGAAAACACGCGGCCTCGGTGTGCTTTCCTGTGGCAAAGAAACTTTGCTTTCATTCCTTATGTGAGACTTTGGCTCAGAACTGCCCTACCGCAAGGATTCAGGGATCTACAGCCCCATTAGTTGAGATCAGCCCTTCTGGCTCTTTCATGGATGAAACCAACTGGGAAATGAGCCGTTCTAAGCTGGGGAACATGGGGGCTTTCCCTAGTCTACAAAGAAACAGCACTCTGAGGGAGACGAGCTGCTGGCGTTTGGTAGCAAAATCTCCCATTCTGAAGAGAAACATTTCGTTATAACGGGTGGCATGAGCCTTGCCACATTCTCTCAACTGGGTATAAAGGAGGGCAGTCACTAGGCCTCACCTTCAAACCCACTCAAATTTAATATAGAAAACACCATGCCTCGCTGTGCTTTCCTCTCACAAGGAAACTTTGCTTTTATTCCTTAGATGGCACATAGGCTTAGAACTGTCCTTCCCCAAGTATTCAGTGATGTGCAGCCAGATTAGTTGAGATAAGCCCTTCTGGCTCTTTCATGGATGAAACCAACTGGGAAAAGAGCCTTTCTAAGCAGGGGACCATGGCGTCTTTCCCTAGTCTACACAGAAACAGCACTCTGAGGGAGAAGAGCTGCTGGCGTTTGGTAACAAAATCTCCAATTCTGAAGAGAAACATTTCGTTGTAAGCAGGTTGCCTCAGCCTTGCCACATTTTCTCAACTGGCTATAACGGAGGGCAGTCATTTATCAGACTTAATTGGGACAGTGCTTCCCAGGCTGGAAACTTTGCTTTCATTCCTTAGGTGGCACATTGGTTCAGGAGTGCCTACCCCAAGGATTCAGGGATTTGCAGCCCGATTAGGTGGGATCAGCCCTTCTGGCTCTTTCATGGATGAAACAAACTGGGCAAAGAGCCGTTCTAAGCTGGGGACCATCGTGCCTTTCCCTAGTCTGCACAGAGACAGCACTCTGAGGGAGACGAGCTGCTGGCGTTTGATAGCAAAATCTCCTATTCTGAAGAGAAACATTTCGATGTAAGCGGGTTGCATCATCCTGGCCACATTTTCTCAACTAGCTATAAAGGATGGCAGTCAGTTGGCAGACTTACTTGAGTCCCTGATTCCCAGAGTGGAAACTTTGCTTTCTTTCCTTAGGTTGCACTTCGGCTCAGAACTGCCCTACCCCAAGGATTCAGGGATGTGAAGCCCGATTAGTTGAGATCAGCCCTTCTGGTCTTTCATGGATGAAACCAACAGGGCAAAGAGCCGTTCTAAGCTGGGGAGCATGGTGTCTTTCCTTAGTCTACACAGGAACAGCACTCTGAGGGAGACGAGCTGCTGGCGTTTGATTGCAAAATCTCCTATTCTGAAGAGAAACATTTCGTTGTAAGCGGGTTGCATCAGCCTTGCCACATTTTCTCAACTGGATATAAAGGAGGGCTGTCAGTAGGCGTCAACTTTCAAGCCCACTCCAATTTCATAGAGAAAACTCCAGGCCTCAGTGTGCTTTCCTGTGGCAAGGAAACAGCTTTCATTCCTTAGGTGGC
Source organism: Balaenoptera physalus (assembly GCF_965194825.1). Lineage (NCBI taxonomy): Eukaryota > Metazoa > Chordata > Mammalia > Artiodactyla > Balaenopteridae > Balaenoptera > Balaenoptera physalus. Next base: position 1,355,616 of record NW_028126455.1, on the reverse strand, counting down.
ACTTTGGCTCAGAACTGCCCTACCCCAAGGATTCAGGGATGTACAGCCCGAGTAGTTGAGATCAGCCCTTCTGGTTCTCTCATGGATGAAACCATTTGGGCACAGAGCTGTTCTAAGCTGGGGACCATGGTGTCTTTCCCTAGTCTACACAGAAATAACACTCTGAGGGAAACGAGCTGCTGGCGTTTGGTAGCGAAATCTCCTATTCTGAAGAGAAACATTTCGTTGTAAGCGGGTTGCATCAGCCTTGTCCCATTTTCTCAACTGGATATAAAGAGGGCAGTCAGTAGGCATCAACCTTCAAGCCCACTTCAGTTTCATAGAGAAAACTCCAGGCCTTGGTGTGCTTTCCTGTTGCAAGGAAACTGCTTTCCTTCCTTAGGTGGCACTTTGACTCAGAACTGCCCTACCCCAAGGATTCTTGGATATGCAGCCCGATTAGTTGAGATCAGCCCTTCTGGTTCTCTCATGGATGAAAAAATCTGGGCAGGGAGCCGTTCTGAGCTGGGGACCAAGGTGTCTTTTCCTAGTCTACAGAGAAACAGCATTCTGAGGGAGACGAGCTGCTGGCGTTTGGTAGCACAATCTCCTATTCTGAAGAGAAACATTTCGTTGTAAGCGGGTTGCACCAGCCTTGCCACATTTTCTCAACTGGCTATAAAGGAGGGCAGGCATTTAGCAGACTTACTTGAGACCCTGCTTCCGAGGCTGTAAATTTGCTTTCATTCTTAGGTGGCACATTGGCTCAGGAGTGCTTACCCCAAGGATTCAGGGATGTGCAGCCCGATTATTTGAGATCAGAAATTCTGGTTCTCTAATGGATGAAACCATCTGGGCAAAGAGCCGTTCTAAGATGGGGACCATGGTGTCTTTCCCTAGTCTACACAGAAACACCACTCTGAGGGAAACGAGCTGCTGGCGTGTGGTAGCAAAATCTCCTATTCTGAAGAGAATCATTTCGTTGTAAGCGGGTTGCATCAGCCTTGTCCCATTTTCTTAACTGGATATAAAGGAGGGCAGTCAGTAGGCCTCACCCTTCGAGCCCACTCCAGTTTCATAGAGAAAACTCCAGGCCTTGGTGTGCTTTCCTCTGGTAAGGAAACTGCTTTCATTCCTTAGGTGGCACTTTGGCTCAGAACTGCCCTACCCCAAGGATTCAGGAATGTGCAGCCTGATTAGTTGAGATCAGCCCTGGCTCTTTCATGGAAGAAAACAACTGGGAAAAGAGCTGTTCTACGTTGGAACCATGGTGTCTTTCCCTAGTCTACACAGAAACAGCACTCTGAGGGAGACGAGCTGCAGGAGTTTGGTAGCAAAATCTCCTAATCTGAAGAGAAACATTTCGTTGTATGCGGGTTGCCTCAGCCTTGCCACATTTTCTCAACTGGCTATAAAGGAGGGCAGTCAGTTGGCAGACTTACTTGAGTCCCTCCTTCCCAGGCTGGAAACTTTGCTTTCTTTCCTTAGGTTGCACTTCGGCTCAGAGCTGCACTACCACAAGGATTCGGGGATGTGCAGCCCGATTAGTTGAGATCAGCCCTTCTGGCTTTTTCATGGATGAAACCAACTGGGAAAAGAGTCTTTCTAAGTTAGGAACCATGGTGTCTTTCCCTAGTCTACACAGAAACAGCAGTCTGAGTGAGACGAGCTGCTGGCGTTTGGTAGCAAAATTTCCTATTCTGAAGAGAAACATTTCGTTGTAAGCGTGTTGCATCAGCTTTGCCACATTTTTTCAACTGCCTATAAAGGAGGGCAGTCATTTAGCAGACTTACTCTAGACCCAGCTTCCCAGGCTGGAAACTTTGCTTTCATTCCTTAGGTGGCACAGTAGCTGACGAATGGCCTACCCCAAGGATTCGGGGATGTGCAGCCCGATTAGTTGAGATCAGCCCTTCTGGCTCTTTCATGGATGAAACCAACTGGGAAAAGAGTCTTTCTAAGTTAGGAACCATGGTGTCTTTCCCTAGTCTACACAGAAACAGCAGTCTGAGTGAGACGAGCTGCTGGCGTTTCGTAGCAAAATTTCCTATTCTGAAGAGAAACATTTCGTTGTAAGCGTGTTGCATCAGCTTTGCCACATTTTTTCAACTGGCTATAAAGGAGGGCAGTCATTTAGCAGACTTACTCTAGACCCAGCTTCCCAGGCTGGAAACTTTGCTTTCATTCCTTAGGTGGCATAATAGCTGACGAATGGCCTACCCCAAGGATTCAGTGATGTGCAGCCCCATTTGTTGAGATCAGCCCTTCTGACTCTTTCATGGATGAAACCAAATGGGCAAAGAGCCGTTCTAAGCTGGGGACCATCGTGTCTTTCACTAGTCTACACCGAAACAGCACTCTGAGGGAGACGAGCTGCTGGAGTTTGACAGCAAAATCTCCTAATCTGAAGAGAAACATTTCGTTGTATGCAGGTTGCCTCAGCCTTGCCACATTTTCTCAACTGGCTATAAAGGAGGGCAGTCAGTAGGCCTCACCCTTCGAGGCCACTCCAGTTTCATAGAGAAAACTCCAGGCCTTGGTGTGCTTTCCTGTGGTAAGGAAACTGCTTTCATTCCTTAGGTGGCACTTTGGCTCAGAACTGCCCTACCCCAAGGATTCAGGGATGTGCAGCCTGCTTAGTTGAGATCAGCCCTGGCTCTTTCATGGATGAAATCAACTGGGAAAAGAGCTGTTCTAAGCTGGGAACCATGGTATCTTTCCCTAGTCTACACAGAAACAGCACTCTGAGGGAGACTAGCTGCAAGCTTTTGGTAGCAAAATCTCCTATTCTGAAGAGAAACATTTCGTTGTAAGCGGGTTGCATCAACCTTGCCACATTTTCTCAACTGGCTATAAAGGCGGGCAGGCATTTAGCAAACTTACTTGAGACGCTGCTTCCCAGGCTGTAAATTTGCTTTCATTCCTTAGGTGGCACATTGGCTCAGGAGTGCCTACCCCAAGGATTCAGGGATGTGCAGCCCGATTAGTTGAGATCAGCCCTTCTGGTTCTCTCATGGATGAAATCATATGGGCAAAGAGCCGTTCTAAGCTGGGGACCATGGTGTCTTTCCTTAGTCTACACAGGAACAGCATTCTGAGGGAGACGAGCTGCTGGCGTTTGGTAGCAAAATCTCCTATTCTGAAGAGAAACATTTCGATGTAAGCGGGTAGCATCAGCCTGGCCACATTTTTTCAACTAGTTATAAAGGAGGGCAGTCAGTTGGCAGACTTACTTGAGTCCCTGATTCCCAGAGTGGAAACTTTGCTTTCTTTCCTTAGGTTGCACTTCGGCTCAGAACTGCCCTACCCCAAGGATTCAGGGATGTGCAGCCCGATTAGTTGAGATCAGCCATTATGGCTCTTTCATGGATGAAACCAACTGGACAAAGAGCCGTTCTAAGCTGGGGACCATCGTGTCTTTCCCTAGTCTACCCAGAAACAGCACTCTGAGGGAGACGAGGTGCTGGCGTTTGGTAGCACAACCTCCTATTCTGAAGAGAAAAATTTCGTTGTAAGCGGGTTGCTTCAGCCTTCCCACATTTCCACACCTGGATATAAAGGAGGGCAGTCAGTAGGCCTCACCCTTGAAGCCCACTCCAATTTCATAGAGAAAACTCCAGGCCTCGGTGTGCTTTCCTGTGGCAGGAAATTTGCTTTCATTCCTTAGTTGGCCCTGTGGCTCAGAACAGTCCTCCCAGAAGGATTCAGGGATGTGCAACCCAATTAGTTGTGATCAGCCCTTCTGGCTCTTTCATGGATGAAACCAACTGGGCAAAGAGCCATTCTAAGCTGGAGATCATGCTGTCTTTCCCTAGTCTACAGAGAAACAGCAGTCTGAGTGAGACGAGCTGCTGGCGTTTAGTAGCAAAATCTCCTATTCTGAAGAGAAACATTTCATTGTAAGCGGGTTGCATCAGCCTTGTCCCATTTTCTCAACTGGATATAAAGGAGGGCAGTCAGTAGGCCTCACCCTTCGAGCCCACTCCAGTTTCATAGAGAAAACTCCAGGCCTTGGTGTGCTTTCCTGTGGTAAGGAAACTGCTTTCATTCCTTAGGTGGCACTTTGGGTCAGAACTGCCCTTCCCCAAGGATTCTGGGATGTGCAGCCCGATTAGCTGATATCAGCCCTGGCTCTTTCATGGATGAAACCAACTGGGCAAAGAGTCGTTCTAGGCTGGGGACCATCACGCCTTTCCCTAGTCTACACAGAAACAGCACTCTGAGGGAGGAAAGCTGCTGGCGTGTGATTGCAAAATCTCCTATTCTGAAGAGAAACATTTCGTTGTAAGCGGATTGCATCAGCCTTGCCACATTTTCTCAACTGGATATAAAGGAGGGCTGTCAGTAGGCGTCACCCTTCAAGCCCACTCCAATTTCATAGAGAAAACTCCAGGCCTCAGTGTGCTTTCCTGTGGCAAGGAAACTGTTTTCATTCCTTAGGTGGCACTTTGGCTCAGAACTGCCCTACCCCAAGGATTCAGGGATGTACAGCCCGAGTAGTTGAGATCAGCCCTTCTGGTTCTCTCATGGATGAAACCATCTGGGCAAAGAGCCGTTCTAAGCTGGGGACCATGGTGTCTTTCCCTAGTCTACACAGAAACAGCATTCTGAGGGAGAGGAGCTGCTGGCGTTTGGTAGCACAATCTCCTATTCTGAAGAGAAATATTTCGTTTTAAGCGGGTTGCATCAGCCTTGCCACCTTTTCTCAAATGGCTATAAAGGAGGTCAGTCATTTAGCAGACTTACTTGAGACCCTGCTTCCCAGGCTGGAAACTTTGCTTTCATTCTTTAGGTGGCACATTGGATCAAGAATGCACTACCCCAAGTATTCGGGGATTTGCAGCCCGATTAGTTGAGATCAGTCCTTCTGGCTCTTTCATGGATGAAACCAACTGGGCAAAGAGCCGTTCTAAGCTAGGGCCCATCGTGTCTTTCCCTAGTCAACACAGAAACCGCATTCTGACAGAGACGAACTGCTGTCATTTGATAGCGAAATCTCCCATTCTGAAGAGAAACATTTCGTTGTAAGCGGGTTGCATCACCCTTGTCCCATTTTCTCAACTGGATATAAAGAGGGCAGTCAGTAGGCCCCACCCTTCAAGCCCATTCCAATTTCACATAGAAAACACCTGGACTCGGTGTACTTTCATGTGGCAAAGAAACGTTGCTTTCATTCCTTAGGTGTGACTTTGGCTCAGAACTGCCCTACCCCAAGGATTCAGGGATGTGCAGCAAGTTTAGTTGAGATCAGCCCTTCTGGCTCTTTCATGGAAGAAACCAACTGGGAAAAGAGCCGTACTAAGCCGGGGACCATGGTGTCTTTCCCTAGTCTACACAGAAACAGCACTCTGAGGGAGAGGAGCTGCTGGCGTTTGGTAGCAAAATCTCCTATTCTGAAGAGAAACATTTCGTTGTATGCGGGTTGCATCAGCCTTGCCACATTTTTCAACTGGCTTTAAAAGAGGGCAGTCAGTTGGCAGACTTACTTGAGGCCCTGCTTCCCAAGCTGGAAACATCGCTTTCATTCCTTAGGTGGCACATTGGCTCAGGACTGCCTTACCCCAAGGATTTGTGGATGTGCAGCCCGATTAGTAGAGATCAGCCCTTCTGGCTCTTTCATTGCTGAAAACAACTGGGAAAAGTGCCATTCTAAGCTGGGGACCATGGTGTCTTTCCCTACTCTACACAGAAACAGCGTTCTGAGGGAGAGGAGCTGCTGGCGTTTGGTAGCAATATCTCCTATTCTGAAGAGAATCATTTCGTTTTAAGCAGGTTGCCTCAGCCTTGTCACATTTTCTCAACTGGCTATAAATGAGGGCAGACAGTAAGCCTCAACCTTCAATCCCACTCCAATTTCAAAGAGAAAATAACAGGCCTCGGTGTGCTTTCCTGTGGCAAGGAAACTCTGCTTTCATTCCTTAGGTGGCACTTTGGCTCAGACCTGCCCTACCCCAAGGATTCAGGGATATTGCAGCCCGATTAGTTGAGATCAGCCCTTCTGGCTCTTTCATGGGTGAAACCAACTGGGAAAAGAGCCGTTCTAAGCAGGGGACCATGGTGTCTTTCCCTATTCTACACAGAAACAGCTCTCTGAGGGAGAGGAGCTGCTGGCGTTTTGTAGCAAAATCTCCTATTCTGAAGAGAAACATTTTGTTGTAAGCGGGTTGCCTCAGCCTTGCCACATTTTCTCAACTGGCTATAAATTAGGGCAGTCAGTAGGCCTCACCCTTCAAGCGGAGTCCAATTTCATGGAGAAAACACCATACTTCTCTGTGCTTTCCTGTCTCAAGGAAACTATGCTTTCATTCCTTAAGTGACACATTGGCTCAGAACTGCCCTACCCCAAGGATTCAGGGATGTGCAGCCTGATTAGTTGAGATCAGCCTTTCTGGCTCTTTCATGGAAGAAACCAACTGGGAAAAGAGACGTTCTAAGCTGGGGACCATTGTGTATTTCCCAAGTCTACACAGAAACAGCACTCTAAGGGAGAGGAGCTGCTGGCGTTTGGTAGCAAAATCTCCTATTCTGAAGAGAAACATTTCGTTGTAAGCGGGTTGCATCAGCCTTGCCACATTTTCTCAACTGGCTATAAATTAGGGCAGTCCATAGGCCTCACCCTTCAAGCCCACTCCAATTTCATAGAGAAAACACGCGGCCTCGGTGTGCTTTCCTGTGGCAAAGAAACTTTGCTTTCATTCCTTATGTGAGACTTTGGCTCAGAACTGCCCTACCGCAAGGATTCAGGGATCTACAGCCCCATTAGTTGAGATCAGCCCTTCTGGCTCTTTCATGGATGAAACCAACTGGGAAATGAGCCGTTCTAAGCTGGGGAACATGGGGGCTTTCCCTAGTCTACAAAGAAACAGCACTCTGAGGGAGACGAGCTGCTGGCGTTTGGTAGCAAAATCTCCCATTCTGAAGAGAAACATTTAGTTATAACGGGTGGCATGAGCCTTGCCACATTCTCTCAACTGGGTATAAAGGAGGGCAGTCACTAGGCCTCACCTTCAAACCCACTCAAATTTAATATAGAAAACACCATGCCTCGCTGTGCTTTCCTCTCACAAGGAAACTTTGCTTTTATTCCTTAGATGGCACATAGGCTTAGAACTGTCCTTCCCCAAGTATTCAGTGATGTGCAGCCAGATTAGTTGAGATAAGCCCTTCTGGCTCTTTCATGGATGAAACCAACTGGGAAAAGAGCCTTTCTAAGCAGGGGACCATGGCGTCCTTCCCTAGTCTACACAGAAACAGCACTCTGAGGGAGAAGAGCTGCTGGCGTTTGGTAACAAAATCTCCAATTCTGAAGAGAAACATTTCGTTGTAAGCAGGTTGCCTCAGCCTTGCCACATTTTCTCAACTGGCTATAACGGAGGGCAGTCATTTATCAGACTTAATTGGGACAGTGCTTCCCAGGCTGGAAACTTTGCTTTCATTCCTTAGGTGGCACATTGGTTCAGGAGTGCCTACCCCAAGGATTCAGGGATTTGCAGCCCGATTAGGTGGGATCAGCCCTTCTGGCTCTTTCATGGATGAAACAAACTGGGCAAAGAGCCGTTCTAAGCTGGGGACCATCGTGCCTTTCCCTAGTCTGCACAGAGACAGCACTCTAAGGGAGACGAGCTGCTGGCGTTTGATAGCAAAATCTCCTATTCTGAAGAGAAACATTTCGATGTAAGCGGGTTGCATCATCCTGGCCACATTTTCTCAACTAGCTATAAAGGATGGCAGTCAGTTGGCAGACTTACTTGAGTCCCTGATTCCCAGAGTGGAAACTTTGCTTTCTTTCCTTAGGTTGCACTTCGGCTCAGAACTGCCCTACCCCAAGGATTCAGGGATGTGAAGCCCGATTAGTTGAGATCAGCCCTTCTGGTCTTTCATGGATGAAACCAACAGGGCAAAGAGCCGTTCTAAGCTGGGGAGCATGGTGTCTTTCCTTAGTCTACACAGGAACAGCACTCTGAGGGAGACGAGCTGCTGGCGTTTGATTGCAAAATCTCCTATTCTGAAGAGAAACATTTCGTTGTAAGCGGGTTGCATCAGCTTTGCCACATTTTCTGAAATGGCTATAAAGGAGGGCAGTCAATTGGCAGACTTACTTGAGTCCCTCCTTCCCAGGCTGGAAACTTTGCTTTCTTTCCTTAGGTTGCACTTCGGCTCAGAGCTGCAGTACCCCAAGGATTCAGGGATGTGCAGCCCGATTAGTTGGGATCAGCCCTTCTGGCTCTTTCATGGATGAAACCAACTGGGAAAAGAGTCTTTCTAAGTTAGGAACCATGGTGTCTTTCCCTAGTCTACACAGAAACAGCAGTCTGAGTGAGACGAGCTGCAGGCTTTTGGTAGCAAAATCTCCTATTCTGAAGAGAAACCTTTCGTTGTAAGCGGGTTGCATCAGCCTTGTCCCATTTTCTCAACGGGATATAAAGGAGGGCAGTCAGTAGGCCTCACCCTTCGAGCCCACTCCAGTTTCATAGAGAAAACTCCAGGCCTTGGTGTGCTTTCCTGTGGTAAGGAAACTGTTTTCATTCCTTAGGTGGCACTTTGGCTCAGAACTTCCCTACCCCAAGGATTCAGGAATGTGCAGCCTGATTAGTTGAGATCAGCCCTGGCTCTTTCATGGATGAAAACAACTGGGAAAAGAGCTGTTCTACGTTGGAACCATGGTGTCTTTCCCTAGTCTACACAGAAACAGCACTCTGAGGGAGACGAGCTGCAGGAGTTTGGTAGCAAAATCTCCTAATCTGAAGAGAAACATTTCGTTGTATGCGGGTTGCCTCAGCCTTGCCACATTTTCTCAACTGGTTATAAAGGAGGGCAGTCAGTTGGCAGACTTAGTTGAGTCCCTCCTTCCCAGGCTGGAAACTTTGCTTTCTTTCCTTAGGTTACACTTCGGCTCAGAGCTGCACTACCCCAAGGATTCGGGGATGTGCAGCCCGATTAGTTGAGATCAGCCCTTCTGGCTCTTTCATGGATGAAACCAACTGGGAAAAGAGTCTTTCTAAGTTAGGAACCATGGTGTCTTTCCCTAGTCTACACAGAAACAGCAGTCTGAGTGAGACGAGCTGCTGGCGTTTGGTAGCAAAATCTCCTATTCTGAAGAGAAACCTTTCGATGTAAGCGGGTAGCATCAGCCTGGCCACATTTTTTCAACTAGTTATAAAGGAGGGCAGTCAGTTGGCAGACTTACTTGAGTCCCTGATTCCCAGAGTGGAAACTTTGCTTTCTTTCCTTAGGTTGAACTTCGGCTCAGAACTGCCCTACCCCACGGATTCAGGGATGTGCAGCCCGATTAGTTGAGATCAGCCATTATGGCTCTTTCATGGATGAAACCAAGTGGACAAAGAGCCGTTCTAAGCTGGGGACCATCGTGTCTTTCCCTAGTCTACACAGAAATAGCACTGTGAGGGAAACGAGCTGCTGGCGTTTGGTAGCGAAATATCCTATTCTGAAGAGAAAAATTTCGTTGTAAGCGGGTTGCATCAGCCTTGTCCCATTTTCTCAACTGGATATAAAGAGGGCAGTCAGTAGGCCTCACCCTTCGAGGCCACTCCAGTTTCATTGAGAAAACTCCAGGCCTTGGTGTGCTTTCCTGTGGTAAGGAAACTGCTTTCATTCCTTAGGTGGCACTTTGGCTCAGAACTGCCCTACCCCAAGGATTCAGGGATGTACAGCCCGAGTAGTTGAGATCAGCCCTTCTGGTTCTCTCATGGATGAAACCATTTGGGCATGGAGCTGTTGTAAGCTGGGGACCATGGTGTCTTTCCCTAGTCTACACAGAAATAACACTCTGAGGGAAACGAGCTGCTGGCGTTTGGTAGCGAAATCTCCTATTCTGAAGAGAAACATTTCGTTGTAAGCGGGTTGCATCAGCCTTGTCCCATTTTCTCAACTGGATATAAAGGAGGGCAGTCAGTAGGCCTCACCCTTCGAGCCCACTCCAGTTTCATAGAGAAAACTCCAGGCCTTGGTGTGCTTTCCTGTGGTAAGGAAACTGCTTTCATTCCTTAGGTGGCACTTTGGGTCAGAACTGCCCTTCCCCAAGGATTCTGGGATGTGCAGCCCGATTAGCTGAGATCAGCCCTGGCTCTTTCATGGATGAAACCAACTGGGCAAAGAGCCGTTCTAGGCTGGGGACCATCGTGCCTTTCCCTAGTCTACACAGAAACAGCACTCTGAGGGAGGCAAGCTGCTGTCGTGTGATTGCAAAATCTCCTATTCTGAAGAGAAACATTTCGTTGTAAGCGGGTTGCATCAGCCTTGCCACATTTTCTCAACTGGATATAAAGGAGGGCTGTCAGTAGGCGTCACCCTTCAAGCCCACTCCAATTTCATAGAGAAAACTCCAGGCCTCAGTGTGCTTTCCTGTGGCAAGGAAACTGCTTTCATTCCTTAGGTGGCACTTTGGCTCAGAACTGCCCTACCCCAAGGATTCAGGGATGTACAGCCCGAGTAGTTGAGATCAGCCCTTCTGATTCTCTCATGGATGAAACCATCTGGGCAAAGAGCCGTTCTAAGCTGGGGACCATGGTGTCTTTCCCTAGTCTACACAGAAACAGCATTCTGAGGGAGAGGAGCTGCTGGCGTTTGGTAGCACAATCTCCTATTCTGAAGAGAAATATTTCGTTGTAAGCGGGTTGCATCAGCCTTGCCACCTTTTCTCAAATGGCTATAAAGGAGGGCAGTCATTTAGCAGACTTACTTGAGACCCTGCTTCCCAGGCTGGAAACTTTGCTTTCATTCTTTAGGTGGCACATTGGATCAGGACTGCACTACCCCAAGTATTCGGGGATTTGCAGCCCGATTAGTTGAGATCAGTCCTTCTGGCTCTTTCATGGATGAAACCAACTGGGCAAAGAGCCGTTCTAAGCTGGGGACCATGGTGTATTTCCCTCGTCTACACAGAAACAGCATTCTGAGGGAGACGAGCTGTTGCCGTTTGGTTGCAAAATCTCCTATTCTGAAGAGAAACATTTCGTTGTAAGCGGGATGCATCAGCCTTGACACATTTCCTCAATTGGCTATAAAGGAGGGAAGTCAGTAGGCCTCACCCTTCCAGCCCAATCCAATTTCATAGAGAAAACAACAGTCTTCCGTGTGCTTCCTCTGGTAGGAAATTTGCTTTCATTCCTTAGGTGGCCCTTTGGCTCAGAACAGCCCTCCCAGAAGGATTCAGTGATTTGCAGCCTGATTAGTTGTGATCAGCCCTTCTGGCTGTTTCATGGATGAAACCAACTGGGCAAAGAACCATTCTAAGCTGGGGACCATGCTGTCTTTCCCTAGTCTACACAGAAACAGCACTCTGAGGGAGACGAGCTGCTGGCATTTGGTGGCGAAACCTCCTATTCTGAAGAGAAACATTTCGTTGTAAGCGGGTTGCATCAGCTTTGCCACATTTTCTGAAATGGCTATAAAGGAGGGCAGTCAATTGGCAGACTTACTTGAGTCCCTCCTTCCCAGGCTGGAAACTTTGCTTTCTTTCCTTAGGTTGCACTTCGGCTCAGAGCTGCAATACCCCAAGGATTCAGGGATGTGCAGCCCGATTAGTTGGGATCAGCCCTTCTGGCTCTTTCATGGATGAAACCAACTGGGAAAAGAGTCTTTCTAAGTTAGGAACCATGGTGTCTTTCCCTAGTCTACACAGAAACAGCAGTCTGAGTGAGACGAGCTGCTGGCGTTTGGTAGCGAAATCTCCTATACTGAAGAGAAACATTTCGTTGTAAGAGGGTTGCATCAGCCTCGTCCCATTTTCTCAACTGGATATAAAGAGGGCAGTCAGTAGGCATCAACCTTCAAGCCCACTCCAGTTTTATAGAGAAAACTCCAGGCCTTGGTGTGCTTTCTTGTGGTAAGCAAACTGCTTTCCTTCCTTAGGTGGCACTTTGGCTCAGAACTGCCCTACCCAAAGGATTCAGGGATGTGGAGCCTGATTAGTTGAGATCAGCCCTGGCTCTTTCATGGATGAACCGACCTGGGAAAAGAGCTGTTCTAAGCTGGGAACCATGGTGTCTTTCCCTAGTCTACACAGAAACAGCACTCTGAGGGAGACGAGCTGCAGGCTTTTGGTAGCAAAATCTCCTATTCTGAAGAGAAACCTTTCGTTGTAAGCGGGTTGCATCAGCCTTGTCCCATTTTCTCAACTGGATATAAAGGAGGGCAGTCAGTAGGCCTCACCCTTCGAGCCCACTCCAGTTTCATAGAGAAAACTCCAGGCCTTGGTGTGCTTTCCTGTTGCAAGGAAACTGCTTTCATTCCTTAGGTGGCACTTTGACTCAGAACTGCCCTACCCCAAGGATTCTTGGATATGCAGCCCGATTAGTTGAGATCAGCCCTTCTGGTTCTCTCATGGATGAAAAAATCTGGGCAAGGAGCCGTTCTGAGCTGGGGACCAAGGTGTCTTTCCCTAGTCTACAGAGAAACAGCATTCTGAGGGAGACGAGCTGCTGGCGTTTGGTAGCACAATCTCCTATTCTGAAGAGAAACATTTCGTTGTAAGCGGGTTGCATCAGCCTTGCCACATTTTCTCAACTGGCTATAGAGGCGGGCAGGCATTTATCAAACTTACTTGAGACCCTGCTTCCCAGGCTGTAAATTTGCTTTCATTCCTTAGGTGGCACATTGGCTCAGGAGTGCCTACCCCAAGGATTCAGGGATGTGCAGCCCGATTAGTTGAGATCAGCCCTTCTGGTTCTCTCATGGATGACATCATGTGGGCAAAGAGCCGTTCTAAGCTGGGGACCATGGTGTCTTTCCTTAGTCTACACAGGAACAGCACTCTGAGGGAGATGAGCTGCTGGCGTTTGGTAGCAAAATCTCCTATTCTGAAGAGAAACATTTCGATGTAAGCGGGTAGCATCAGCCTGGCCACATTTTTTCAACTAGTTATAAAGGAGGGCAGTCAGTTGGCAGACTTACTTGAGTCCCTGATTCCCAGAGTGGAAACTTTGCTTTCTTTCCTTAGGTTGCACTTCGGCTCAGAACTGCCCTACCCCAAGGATTCAGGGATGTGCAGCCCGATTAGTTGAGATCAGCCATTATGGCTCTTTCATGGATGAAACCAAGTGGACAAAGAGCCGTTCTAAGCTGGGAACCATTGTGTCTTTCCCTAGTCTACACAGAAATAGCACTCTGAGGGAAACGAGCTGCTGGCGTTTGGTAGCGAAATCTCCTATTCTGAAGAGAAAAATTTCGTTGTAAGCGGGTTGCATCAGCCTTGTCCCATTTTCTCAACTGGATATAAAGAGGGCAGTCAGTAGGCCTCACCCTTCGAGGCCACTCCAGTTTCATAGAGAAAACTCCAGGCCTTGGTGTGCTTTCCTGTGGTAAGGAAACTGCTTTCATTCCTTAGGTGGCACTTTGGCTCAGAACTGCCCTACCCCAAGGATTCAGGGATGTGCAGCCTGCTTAGTTGAGATCAGCCCTGGCTCTTTCATGGATGAAATCAACTGGGAAAAGAGCTGTTCTAAGCTGGGAACCATGGTGTCTTTCCCTAGTCTACACAGAAACAGCACGCTGAGGGAGACTAGCTGCAAGCGTTTGGTAGCAAAATCTCCTATTCTGAAGAGAAACATTTCGTTGTAAGCGGGTTTCATCAACCTTGCCACATTTTCTCAACTGGCTATAAAGGCGGGCAGGCATTTAGCAAACTTACTTGAGACCCTGCTTCCCAGGCTGTAAATTTGCTTTCATTCCTTAGGTGGCACATTGGCTCAGGAGTGCCTACCCCAAGGATTCAGGGATGTGCAGCCCGATTAGTTGAGATCAGCCCTTCTGGTTCTCTCATGGATGACATCATGTGGGCAAAGAGCCGTTCTAAGCTGGGGACCATGGTGTCTTTCCTTAGTCTACACAGGAACAGCACTCTGAGGGAGACGAGGTGCTGGCGTTTGGTAGCAAAATCTCCGATTCTGAAGAGAAACATTTCGATGTAAGCGGGTAGCATCAGCCTGACCACATTTTTTCAACTAGTTATAAAGGAGGGCAGTCAGTTGGCAGACTTACTTGAGTCCCTGATTCCCAGAGTGGAAACTTTGCTTTCTTTCCTTAGGTTGCACTTCGGCTCAGAACTGCCCTACCCCAAGGATTCAGGGATGTGCAGCCCGATTAGTTGAGATCAGCCATTATGGCTCTTTCATGGATGAAACCAAGTGGACAAAGAGCCGTTCTAAGCTGGGGACCATCGTGTCTTTCCCTAGTCTACCCAGAAACAGCACTCTGAGGGAGACGAGGTGCTGGCGTTTGGTAGCACAACCTCCTATTCTGAAGAGAAAGATTTCGTTGTAAGCGGGTTGCTTCAGCCTTCCCACATTTCCTCACCTGGATATAAAGGAGGGCAGTCAGTAGGCCTCACCCTTGAAGCCCACTCCAATTTCATAGAGAAAACTCCAGGCCTCGGTGTGCTTTCCTGTGGCAGGAAATTTGCTTTCATTCCTTAGTTGGCCCTGTGGTTCAGAACAGACCTCCCAGAAGGATTCAGGTATGTGCAACCCAATTAGTTGTGATCAGCCCTTCTGGCTCTTTCATGGATGAAACCAACTGGGCAAAGAGCCATTCTAAGCTGGGGACCATGCTGTCTTTCCCTAGTCTACAGAGAAACAGCAGTCTGAGTGAGACGAGCTGCTGGCGTTTAGTAGCAAAATCTCCTATTCTGAAGAGAAACATTTCATTGTAAGCGGGTTGCATCAGCCTTGTCCCATTTTCTCAACTGGATATAAAGGAGGGCAGTCAGTAGGCCTCACCCTTCGAGCCCACTCCAGTTTCATAGAGAAAACTCCAGGCCTTGGTGTGCTTTCCTGTGGTAAGGAAACTGCTTTCATTCCTTAGGTGGCACTTTGGGTCAGAACTGCCCTTCCCCAAGGATTCTGGGATGTGCAGCCCGATTAGCTGAGATCAGCCCTGGCTCTTTCATGGATGAAACCAACTGGGCAAAGAGCCGTTCTAGGCTGGGGACCATCGTGCCTTTCCCTAGTCTACACAGAAACAGCACTCTGAGGGAGGCAAGCTGCTGTCGTGTGATTGCAAAATCTCCTATTCTGAAGAGAAACATTTCGTTGTAAGCGGGTTGCATCAGCCTTGCCACATTTTCTCAACTGGATATAAAGGAGGGCTGTCAGTAGGCGTCACCCTTCAAGCCCACTCCAATTTCATAGAGAAAACTCCAGGCCTCAGTGTGCTTTCCTGTGGCAAGGAAACTGCTTTCATTCCTTAGGTGGCACTTTGGCTCAGAACTGCCCTACCCCAAGGATTCAGGGATGTACAGCCCGAGTAGTTGAGATCAGCCCTTCTGGTTCTCTCATGGATGAAACCATCTGGGCAAAGAGCCGTTCTAAGCTGGGGACCATGGTGTCTTTCCCTAGTCTACACAGAAACAGCATTCTGAGGGAGAGGAGCTGCTGGCGTTTGGTAGCACAATCTCCTATTCTGAAGAGAAATATTTCGTTGTAAGCGGGTTGCATCAGCCTTGCCACCTTTTCTCAAATGGCTATAAAGGAGGGCAGTCATTTAGCAGACTTACTTGAGACCCTGCTTCCCAGGCTGGAAACTTTGCTTTCATTCTTTAGGTGGCACATTGGATCAGGACTGCACTACCCCAAGTATTCGGGGATTTGCAGCCCGATTAGTTGAGATCAGTCCTTCTGGCTCTTTCATGGATGAAACCAACTGGGCAAAGAGCCGTTCTAAGCTAGGGCCCATCGTGTCTTTCCCTAGTCAACACAGAAACCGCATTCTGACGGAGACGAGCTGCTGTCGTTTGATAGCGAAATCTCCTATTCTGAAGAGAAACATTTCGTTGTAAGCGGGTTGCATCACCCTTGTCCCATTTTCTCAACTGCATATAAAGAGGGCAGTCAGTAGGCATCAACCTTCAAGCCCACTCCAGTTTCATAGAGAAAACTCCAGGCCTTGGTGTGCTTTCCTGTTGCAAGGAAACTGCTTTCCTTCCTTAGGTGGCACTTTGACTCAGAACTGCCCTACCCCAAGGATTCTTGGATATGCAGCCCGATTAGTTGAGATCAGCCCTTCTGGTTCTCTCATGGATGAAAAAATCTGGGCAAGGAGCCGTTCTGAGCTGGGGACCAAGGTGTCTTTCCCTAGTCTACAGAGAAACAGCATTCTGAGGGAGACGAGCTGCTGGCGTTTGGTAGCACAATCTCCTATTCTGAAGAGAAACATTTCGTTGTAAGCGGGTTGCATCAGCCTTGCCACATTTTCTCAACTGGCTATAAAGGCGGGCAGGCATTTAGCAGACTTACTTGAGACCCTGCTTCCCAGGCTGTAAATTTGCTTTCATTCCTTAGGTGGCACATTGGCTCAGGAGTGCCTACCCCAAGGATTCAGGGATGTGCAGCCCAATTAGTTGAGATCAGCCCTTCTGGTTCTCTCATGGATGAAATCATGTGGGCAAAGAGCCGTTCTAAGCTGGGGACCATGGTGTCTTTCCTTAGTCTACACAGGAACAGCACTCTGAGGGAGACGAGCTGCTGGCGTTTGGTAGCAAAATCTCCTATTCTGAAGAGAAACATTTCGATGTAAGCGGGTAGCATCAGCCTGGCCACATTTTTTCAACTAGTTATAAAGGAGGGCAGTCAGTTGGCAGACTTACTTGAGTCCCTGATTCCCAGAGTGGAAACTTTGCTTTCTTTCCTTAGGTTGCACTTCGGCTCAGAACTGCCCGACCCCAAGGATTCAGGGATGTGCAGCCCGATTAGTTGAGATCAGCCATTATGGCTCTTTCATGGATGAAACCAAGTGGACAAAGAGCCGTTCTAAGCTGGGGACCATCGTGTCTTTCCCTAGTCTACACAGAAATAGCACTCTGAGGGAAACGAGCTGCTGGCGTTTGGTAGCGAAATCTCCTATTCTGAAGAGAAAAATTTCGTTGTAAGCGGGTTGCATCAGCCTTGTCCCATTTTCTCAACTGGATATAAAGAGGGCAGTCAGTAGGCCTCACCCTTCGAGGCCACTCCAGTTTCATAGAGAAAACTCCAGGCCTTGGTGTGCTTTCCTGTGGTAAGGAAACTGCTTTCATTCCTTAGGTGGCACTTTGGCTCAGAACTGCCCTACCCCAAGGATTCAGGAATGTGCAGCCTGATTAGTTGAGATCAGCCCTGGCTCTTTCATGGAAGAAAACAACTGGGAAAAGAGCTGTTCTACGTTGGAACCATGGTGTCTTTCCCTAGTCTACACAGAAACAGCACTCTGAGGGAGACGAGCTGCAGGAGTTTGGTAGCAAAATCTCCTAATCTGAAGAGAAACATTTCGTTGTATGCGGGTTGCCTCAGCCTTGCCACATTTTCTCAACTGGCTATAAAGGAGGGCAGTCAGTTGGCAGACTTACTTGAGTCCCTCCTTCCCAGGCTGGAAACTTTGCTTTCTTTCCTTAGGTTGCACTTCGGCTCAGAGCTGCACTACCCCAAGGATTCGGGGATGTGCAGCCCGATTAGTTGAGATCAGCCCTTCTGGCTTTTTCATGGATGAAACCAACTGGGAAAAGAGTCTTTCTAAGTTAGGAACCATGGTGTCTTTCCCTAGTCTACACAGAAACAGCAGTCTGAGTGAGACGAGCTGCTGGCGTTTGGTAGCAAAATTTCCTATTCTGAAGAGAAACATTTCGTTGTAAGCGTGTTGCATCAGCTTTGCCACATTTTTTCAACTGGCTATAAAGGAGGGCAGTCATTTAGCAGACCTACTCTAGACCCAGCTTCCCAGGCTGGAATCTTTGCTTTCATTCCTTAGGTGGCACAGTAGCTGACGAATGGCCTACCCCAAGGATTCAGTGATGTGCAGCCCCATTAGTTGAGATCAGCCCTTCTGACTCTTTCATGGATGAAACCAAATGGGCAAAGAGCCGTTCTAAGCTGGGGACCATCGTGTCTTTCACTAGTCTACACCGAAACAGCACTCTGAGGGAGACGAGCTGCTGGAGTTTGACAGCAAAATCTCCTAATCTGAAGAGAAACATTTCGTTGTATGCAGTTTGCCTCAGCCTTGCCACATTTTCTCAACTGGATATAAAGGAGGGCAGTCAGTAGGCCTCACCCTTCGAGGCCACTCCAGTTTCATAGAGAAAACTCCAGGCCTTGGTGTGCTTTCCTGTGATAAGGAAACTGCTTTCATTCCTTAGGTGGCACTTTGGCTCAGAACTGCCCTACCCCAAGGATTCAGGGATGTGCAGCCTGCTTAGTTGAGATCAGCCCTGGCTCTTTCATGGATGAAATCAACTGGGAAAAGAGCTGTTCTAAGCTGGGAACCATGGTGTCTTTCCCTAGTCTACACAGAAACAGCACGCTGAGGGAGACTGGCTGCAAGCGTTTGGTAGCAAAATCTCCTATTCTGAAGAGAAACATTTCGTTCTAAGCGGGTTTCATCAACCTTGCCACATTTTCTCAACTGGCTATAAAGGCGGGCAGGCATTTAGCAAACTTACTTGAGACCCTGCTTCCCAGGCTGTAAATTTGCTTTCATTCCTTAGGTGGCACATTGGCTCAGGAGTGCCTACCCCAAGGATTCAGGGATGTGCAGCCCGATTAGTTGAGATCAGCCCTTCTGGTTCTCTCATGGATGACATCATATGGGCAAAGAGCCGTTCTAAGCTGGGGACCATGGTGTCTTTCCTTAGTCTACACAGGAACAGCACTCTGAGGGAGACGAGCTGCTGGCGTTTGGTAGCAAAATCTCCTATTCTGAAGAGAAACATTTCGATGTAAGCGGGTAGCATCAGCCTGGCCACATTTTTTCAACTAGTTATAAAGGAGGGCAGTCAGTTGGCAGACTTACTTGAGTCCCTGATTCCCAGAGTGGAAACTTTGCTTTCTTTCCTTAGGTTGCACTTCGGCTCAGAACTGCCCTACCCCAAGGATTCAGGGATGTGCAGCCCGATTAGTTGAGATCAGCCATTATGGCTCTTTCATGGATGAAACCAAGTGGACAAAGAGCCGTTCTAAGCTGGGGACCATCGTGTCTTTCCCTAGTCTACCCAGAAACAGCACTCTGAGGGAGACGAGGTGCTGGCGTTTGGTAGCACAACCTCCTATTCTGAAGAGAAAGATTTCGTTGTAAGCGGGTTGCTTCAGCCTTCCCACATTTCCTCACCTGGATATAAAGGAGGGCAGTCAGTAGGCCTCACCCTTGAAGCCCACTCCAATTTCATAGAGAAAACTCCAGGCCTCGGTGTGCTTTCCTGTGGCAGGAAATTTGCTTTCATTCCTTAGTTGGCCCTGTGGTTCAGAACAGACCTCCCAGAAGGATTCAGGTATGTGCAACCCAATTAGTTGTGATCAGCCCTTCTGGCTCTTTCATGGATGAAACCAACTGGGCAAAGAGCCATTCTAAGCTGGGGACCATGCTGTCTTTCCCTAGTCTACAGAGAAACAGCAGTCTGAGTGAGACGAGCTGGTGGCGTTTAGTAGCAAAATCTCCTATTCTGAAGAGAAACATTTCATTGTAAGCGGGTTGCATCAGCCTTGTCCCATTTTCTCAACTGGATATAAAGGAGGGCAGTCAGTAGGCCTCACCCTTCGAGCCCACTCCAGTTTCATAGAGAAAACTCCAGGCCTTGGTGTGCTTTCCTGTGGTAAGGAAACTGCTTTCATTCCTTAGGTGGCACTTTGGGTCAGAACTGCCCTTCCCCAAGGATTCTGGGATGTGCAGCCCGATTAGCTGAGATCAGCCCTGGCTCTTTCATGGATGAAACCAACTGGGCAAAGAGCCGTTCTAGGCTGGGGACCATCGTGCCTTTCCCTAGTCTACACAGAAACAGCACTCTGAGGGAGGCAAGCTGCTGTCGTGTGATTGCAAAATCTCCTATTCTGAAGAGAAACATTTCGTTGTAAGCGGGTTGCATCAGCCTTGCCACATTTTCTCAACTGGATATAAAGGAGGGCTGTCAGTAGGCGTCACCCTTCAAGCCCACTCCAATTTCATAGAGAAAACTCCAGGCCTCAGTGTGCTTTCCTGTGGCAAGGAAACTGCTTTCATTCCTTAGGTGGCACTTTGGCTCAGAACTGCCCTACCCCAAGGATTCAGGGATGTACAGCCCGAGTAGTTGAGATCAGCCCTTCTGGTTCTCTCATGGATGAAACCATCTGGGCAAAGAGCCGTTCTAAGCTGGGGACCATGGTGTCTTTCCCTAGTCTACACAGAAACAGCATTCTGAGGGAGAGGAGCTGCTGGCGTTTGGTAGCACAATCTCCTATTCTGAAGAGAAATATTTCGTTGTAAGCGGGTTGCATCAGCCTTGCCACCTTTTCTCAAATGGCTATAAAGGAGGGCAGTCATTTAGCAGACTTACTTGAGACCCTGCTTCCCAGGCTGGAAACTTTGCTTTCATTCTTTAGGTGGCACATTGGATCAGGACTGCACTACCCCAAGTATTCGGGGATTTGCAGCCCGATTAGTTGAGATCAGTCCTTCTGGCTCTTTCATGGATGAAACCAACTGGGCAAAGAGCCGTTCTAAGCTAGGGCCCATCGTGTCTTTCCCTAGTCAACACAGAAACCGCATTCTCACGGAGACGAGCTGCTGTCGTTTGATAGCGAAATCTCCTATTCTGAAGAGAAACATTTCGTTGTAAGCGGGTTGCATCACCCTTGTCCCATTTTCTCAACTGCATATAAAGAGGGCAGTCAGTAGGCATCAACCTTCAAGCCCACTCCAGTTTCATAGAGAAAACTCCAGGCCTTGGTGTGCTTTCCTGTTGCAAGGAAACTGCTTTCCTTCCTTAGGTGGCACTTTGACTCAGAACTGCCCTACCCCAAGGATTCTTGGATATGCAGCCCGATTAGTTGAGATCAGCCCTTCTGGTTCTCTCATGGATGAAAAAATCTGGGCAAGGAGCCGTTCTGAGCTGGGGACCAAGGTGTCTTTCCCTAGTCTACAGAGAAACAGCATTCTGAGGGAGACGAGCTGCTGGCGTTTGGTAGCACAATCTCCTATTCTGAAGAGAAACATTTCGTTGTAAGCGGGTTGCATCAGCCTTGCCACATTTTCTCAACTGGCTATAAAGGCGGGCAGGCATTTAGCAGACTTACTTGAGACCCTGCTTCCCAGGCTGTAAATTTGCTTTCATTCCTTAGGTGGCACATTGGCTCAGGAGTGCCTACCCCAAGGATTCAGGGATGTGCAGCCCAATTAGTTGAGATCAGCCCTTCTGGTTCTCTCATGGATGAAATCATGTGGGCAAAGAGCCGTTCTAAGCTGGGGACCATGGTGTCTTTCCTTAGTCTACACAGGAACAGCACTCTGAGGGAGACGAGCTGCTGGCGTTTGGTAGCAAAATCTCCTATTCTGAAGAGAAACATTTCGATGTAAGCGGGTAGCATCAGCCTGGCCACATTTTTTCAACTAGTTATAAAGGAGGGCAGTCAGTTGGCAGACTTACTTGAGTCCCTGATTCCCAGAGTGGAAACTTTGCTTTCTTTCCTTAGGTTGCACTTCGGCTCAGAACTGCCCGACCCCAAGGATTCAGGGATGTGCAGCCCGATTAGTTGAGATCAGCCATTATGGCTCTTTCATGGATGAAACCAAGTGGACAAAGAGCCGTTCTAAGCTGGGGACCATCGTGTCTTTCCCTAGTCTACACAGAAATAGCACTCTGAGGGAAACGAGCTGCTGGCGTTTGGTAGCGAAATCTCCTATTCTGAAGAGAAAAATTTCGTTGTAAGCGGGTTGCATCAGCCTTGTCCCATTTTCTCAACTGGATATAAAGAGGGCAGTCAGTAGGCCTCACCCTTCGAGGCCACTCCAGTTTCATAGAGAAAACTCCAGGCCTTGGTGTGCTTTCCTGTGGTAAGGAAACTGCTTTCATTCCTTAGGTGGCACTTTGGCTCAGAACTGCCCTACCCCAAGGATTCAGGAATGTGCAGCCTGATTAGTTGAGATCAGCCCTGGCTCTTTCATGGAAGAAAACAACTGGGAAAAGAGCTGTTCTACGTTGGAACCATGGTGTCTTTCCCTAGTCTACACAGAAACAGCACTCTGAGGGAGACGAGCTGCAGGAGTTTGGTAGCAAAATCTCCTAATCTGAAGAGAAACATTTCGTTGTATGCGGGTTGCCTCAGCCTTGCCACATTTTCTCAACTGGCTATAAAGGAGGGCAGTCAGTTGGCAGACTTACTTGAGTCCCTCCTTCCCAGGCTGGAAACTTTGCTTTCTTTCCTTAGGTTGCACTTCGGCTCAGAGCTGCACTACCCCAAGGATTCGGGGATGTGCAGCCCGATTAGTTGAGATCAGCCCTTCTGGCTTTTTCATGGATGAAACCAACTGGGAAAAGAGTCTTTCTAAGTTAGGAACCATGGTGTCTTTCCCTAGTCTACACAGAAACAGCAGTCTGAGTGAGACGAGCTGCTGGCGTTTGGTAGCAAAATTTCCTATTCTGAAGAGAAACATTTCGTTGTAAGCGTGTTGCATCAGCTTTGCCACATTTTTTCAACTGGCTATAAAGGAGGGCAGTCATTTAGCAGACCTACTCTAGACCCAGCTTCCCAGGCTGGAATCTTTGCTTTCATTCCTTAGGTGGCACAGTAGCTGACGAATGGCCTACCCCAAGGATTCAGTGATGTGCAGCCCCATTAGTTGAGATCAGCCCTTCTGACTCTTTCATGGATGAAACCAAATGGGCAAAGAGCCGTTCTAAGCTGGGGACCATCGTGTCTTTCACTAGTCTACACCGAAACAGCACTCTGAGGGAGACGAGCTGCTGGAGTTTGACAGCAAAATCTCCTAATCTGAAGAGAAACATTTCGTTGTATGCAGTTTGCCTCAGCCTTGCCACATTTTCTCAACTGGATATAAAGGAGGGCAGTCAGTAGGCCTCACCCTTCGAGGCCACTCCAGTTTCATAGAGAAAACTCCAGGCCTTGGTGTGCTTTCCTGTGATAAGGAAACTGCTTTCATTCCTTAGGTGGCACTTTGGCTCAGAACTGCCCTACCCCAAGGATTCAGGGATGTGCAGCCTGCTTAGTTGAGATCAGCCCTGGCTCTTTCATGGATGAAATCAACTGGGAAAAGAGCTGTTCTAAGCTGGGAACCATGGTGTCTTTCCCTAGTCTACACAGAAACAGCACGCTGAGGGAGACTGGCTGCAAGCGTTTGGTAGCAAAATCTCCTATTCTGAAGAGAAACATTTCGTTCTAAGCGGGTTTCATCAACCTTGCCACATTTTCTCAACTGGCTATAAAGGCGGGCAGGCATTTAGCAAACTTACTTGAGACCCTGCTTCCCAGGCTGTAAATTTGCTTTCATTCCTTAGGTGGCACATTGGCTCAGGAGTGCCTACCCCAAGGATTCAGGGATGTGCAGCCCGATTAGTTGAGATCAGCCCTTCTGGTTCTCTCATGGATGACATCATGTGGGCAAAGAGCCGTTCTAAGCTGGGGACCATGGTGTCTTTCCTTAGTCTACACAGGAACAGCACTCTGAGGGAGACGAGCTGCTGGCGTTTGGTAGCAAAATCTCCTATTCTGAAGAGAAACATTTCGATGTAAGCGGGTAGCATCAGCCTGGCCACATTTTTTCAACTAGTTATAAAGGAGGGCAGTCAGTTGGCAGACTTACTTGAGTCCCTGATTCCCAGAGTGGAAACTTTGCTTTCTTTCCTTAGGTTGCACTTCGGCTCAGAACTGCCCTACCCCAAGGATTCAGGGATGTGCAGCCCGATTAGTTGAGATCAGCCATTATGGCTCTTTCATGGATGAAACCAAGTGGACAAAGAGCCGTTCTAAGCTGGGGACCATCGTGTCTTTCCCTAGTCTACCCAGAAACAGCACTCTGAGGGAGACGAGGTGCTGGCGTTTGGTAGCACAACCTCCTATTCTGAAGAGAAAGATTTCGTTGTAAGCGGGTTGCTTCAGCCTTCCCACATTTCCTCACCTGGATATAAAGGAGGGCAGTCAGTAGGCCTCACCCTTGAAGCCCACTCCAATTTCATAGAGAAAACTCCAGGCCTCGGTGTGCTTTCCTGTGGCAGGAAATTTGCTTTCATTCCTTAGTTGGCCCTGTGGTTCAGAACAGACCTCCCAGAAGGATTCAGGTATGTGCAACCCAATTAGTTGTGATCAGCCCTTCTGGCTCTTTCATGGATGAAACCAACTGGGCAAAGAGCCATTCTAAGCTGGGGACCATGCTGTCTTTCCCTAGTCTACAGAGAAACAGCAGTCTGAGTGAGACGAGCTGGTGGCGTTTAGTAGCAAAATCTCCTATTCTGAAGAGAAACATTTCATTGTAAGCGGGTTGCATCAGCCTTGTCCCATTTTCTCAACTGGATATAAAGGAGGGCAGTCAGTAGGCCTCACCCTTCGAGCCCACTCCAGTTTCATAGAGAAAACTCCAGGCCTTGGTGTGCTTTCCTGTGGTAAGGAAACTGCTTTCATTCCTTAGGTGGCACTTTGGGTCAGAACTGCCCTTCCCCAAGGATTCTGGGATGTGCAGCCCGATTAGCTGAGATCAGCCCTGGCTCTTTCATGGATGAAACCAACTGGGCAAAGAGCCGTTCTAGGCTGGGGACCATCGTGCCTTTCCCTAGTCTACACAGAAACAGCACTCTGAGGGAGGCAAGCTGCTGTCGTGTGATTGCAAAATCTCCTATTCTGAAGAGAAACATTTCGTTGTAAGCGGGTTGCATCAGCCTTGCCACATTTTCTCAACTGGATATAAAGGAGGGCTGTCAGTAGGCGTCACCCTTCAAGCCCACTCCAATTTCATAGAGAAAACTCCAGGCCTCAGTGTGCTTTCCTGTGGCAAGGAAACTGCTTTCATTCCTTAGGTGGCACTTTGGCTCAGAACTGCCCTACCCCAAGGATTCAGGGATGTACAGCCCGAGTAGTTGAGATCAGCCCTTCTGGTTCTCTCATGGATGAAACCATCTGGGCAAAGAGCCGTTCTAAGCTGGGGACCATGGTGTCTTTCCCTAGTCTACACAGAAACAGCATTCTGAGGGAGAGGAGCTGCTGGCGTTTGGTAGCACAATCTCCTATTCTGAAGAGAAATATTTCGTTGTAAGCGGGTTGCATCAGCCTTGCCACCTTTTCTCAAATGGCTATAAAGGAGGGCAGTCATTTAGCAGACTTACTTGAGACCCTGCTTCCCAGGCTGGAAACTTTGCTTTCATTCTTTAGGTGGCACATTGGATCAGGACTGCACTACCCCAAGTATTCGGGGATTTGCAGCCCGATTAGTTGAGATCAGTCCTTCTGGCTCTTTCATCGATGAAACCAACTGGGCAAAGAGCCGTTCTAAGCTAGGGCCCATCGTGTCTTTCCCTAGTCAACACAGAAACCGCATTCTCACGGAGACGAGCTGCTGTCGTTTGATAGCGAAATCTCCTATTCTGAAGAGAAACATTTCGTTGTAAGCGGGTTGCATCACCCTTGTCCCATTTTCTCAACTGCATATAAAGAGGGCAGTCAGTAGGCATCAACCTTCAAGCCCACTCCAGTTTCATAGAGAAAACTCCAGGCCTTGGTGTGCTTTCCTGTTGCAAGGAAACTGCTTTCCTTCCTTAGGTGGCACTTTGACTCAGAACTGCCCTACCCCAAGGATTCTTGGATATGCAGCCCGATTAGTTGAGATCAGCCCTTCTGGTTCTCTCATGGATGAAAAAATCTGGGCAAGGAGCCGTTCTGAGCTGGGGACCAAGGTGTCTTTCCCTAGTCTACAGAGAAACAGCATTCTGAGGGAGACGAGCTGCTGGCGTTTGGTAGCACAATCTCCTATTCTGAAGAGAAACATTTCGTTGTAAGCGGGTTGCATCAGCCTTGCCACATTTTCTCAACTGGCTATAAAGGCGGGCAGGCATTTAGCAGACTTACTTGAGACCCTGCTTCCCAGGCTGTAAATTTGCTTTCATTCCTTAGGTGGCACATTGGCTCAGGAGTGCCTACCCCAAGGATTCAGGGATGTGCAGCCCAATTAGTTGAGATCAGCCCTTCTGGTTCTCTCATGGATGAAATCATGTGGGCAAAGAGCCGTTCTAAGCTGGGGACCATGGTGTCTTTCCTTAGTCTACACAGGAACAGCACTCTGAGGGAGACGAGCTGCTGGCGTTTGGTAGCAAAATCTCCTATTCTGAAGAGAAACATTTCGATGTAAGCGGGTAGCATCAGCCTGGCCACATTTTTTCAACTAGTTATAAAGGAGGGCAGTCAGTTGGCAGACTTACTTGAGTCCCTGATTCCCAGAGTGGAAACTTTGCTTTCTTTCCTTAGGTTGCACTTCGGCTCAGAACTGCCCGACCCCAAGGATTCAGGGATGTGCAGCCCGATTAGTTGAGATCAGCCATTATGGCTCTTTCATGGATGAAACCAAGTGGACAAAGAGCCGTTCTAAGCTGGGGACCATCGTGTCTTTCCCTAGTCTACACAGAAATAGCACTCTGAGGGAAACGAGCTGCTGGCGTTTGGTAGCGAAATCTCCTATTCTGAAGAGAAAAATTTCGTTGTAAGCGGGTTGCATCAGCCTTGTCCCATTTTCTCAACTGGATATAAAGAGGGCAGTCAGTAGGCCTCACCCTTCGAGGCCACTCCAGTTTCATAGAGAAAACTCCAGGCCTTGGTGTGCTTTCCTGTGGTAAGGAAACTGCTTTCATTCCTTAGGTGGCACTTTGGCTCAGAACTGCCCTACCCCAAGGATTCAGGAATGTGCAGCCTGATTAGTTGAGATCAGCCCTGGCTCTTTCATGGAAGAAAACAACTGGGAAAAGAGCTGTTCTACGTTGGAACCATGGTGTCTTTCCCTAGTCTACACAGAAACAGCACTCTGAGGGAGACGAGCTGCAGGAGTTTGGTAGCAAAATCTCCTAATCTGAAGAGAAACATTTCGTTGTATGCGGGTTGCCTCAGCCTTGCCACATTTTCTCAACTGGCTATAAAGGAGGGCAGTCAGTTGGCAGACTTACTTGAGTCCCTCCTTCCCAGGCTGGAAACTTTGCTTTCTTTCCTTAGGTTGCACTTCGGCTCAGAGCTGCACTACCCCAAGGATTCGGGGATGTGCAGCCCGATTAGTTGAGATCAGCCCTTCTGGCTTTTTCATGGATGAAACCAACTGGGAAAAGAGTCTTTCTAAGTTAGGAACCATGGTGTCTTTCCCTAGTCTACACAGAAACAGCAGTCTGAGTGAGACGAGCTGCTGGCGTTTGGTAGCAAAATTTCCTATTCTGAAGAGAAACATTTCGTTGTAAGCGTGTTGCATCAGCTTTGCCACATTTTTTCAACTGGCTATAAAGGAGGGCAGTCATTTAGCAGACCTACTCTAGACCCAGCTTCCCAGGCTGGAATCTTTGCTTTCATTCCTTAGGTGGCACAGTAGCTGACGAATGGCCTACCCCAAGGATTCAGTGATGTGCAGCCCCATTAGTTGAGATCAGCCCTTCTGACTCTTTCATGGATGAAACCAAATGGGCAAAGAGCCGTTCTAAGCTGGGGACCATCGTGTCTTTCACTAGTCTACACCGAAACAGCACTCTGAGGGAGACGAGCTGCTGGAGTTTGACAGCAAAATCTCCTAATCTGAAGAGAAACATTTCGTTGTATGCAGTTTGCCTCAGCCTTGCCACATTTTCTCAACTGGATATAAAGGAGGGCAGTCAGTAGGCCTCACCCTTCGAGGCCACTCCAGTTTCATAGAGAAAACTCCAGGCCTTGGTGTGCTTTCCTGTGATAAGGAAACTGCTTTCATTCCTTAGGTGGCACTTTGGCTCAGAACTGCCCTACCCCAAGGATTCAGGGATGTGCAGCCTGCTTAGTTGAGATCAGCCCTGGCTCTTTCATGGATGAAATCAACTGGGAAAAGAGCTGTTCTAAGCTGGGAACCATGGTGTCTTTCCCTAGTCTACACAGAAACAGCACGCTGAGGGAGACTGGCTGCAAGCGTTTGGTAGCAAAATCTCCTATTCTGAAGAGAAACATTTCGTTCTAAGCGGGTTTCATCAACCTTGCCACATTTTCTCAACTGGCTATAAAGGCGGGCAGGCATTTAGCAAACTTACTTGAGACCCTGCTTCCCAGGCTGTAAATTTGCTTTCATTCCTTAGGTGGCACATTGGCTCAGGAGTGCCTACCCCAAGGATTCAGGGATGTGCAGCCCGATTAGTTGAGATCAGCCCTTCTGGTTCTCTCATGGATGACATCATGTGGGCAAAGAGCCGTTCTAAGCTGGGGACCATGGTGTCTTTCCTTAGTCTACACAGGAACAGCACTCTGAGGGAGACGAGCTGCTGGCGTTTGGTAGCAAAATCTCCTATTCTGAAGAGAAACATTTCGATGTAAGCGGGTAGCATCAGCCTGGCCACATTTTTTCAACTAGTTATAAAGGAGGGCAGTCAGTTGGCAGACTTACTTGAGTCCCTGATTCCCAGAGTGGAAACTTTGCTTTCTTTCCTTAGGTTGCACTTCGGCTCAGAACTGCCCTACCCCAAGGATTCAGGGATGTGCAGCCCGATTAGTTGAGATCAGCCATTATGGCTCTTTCATGGATGAAACCAAGTGGACAAAGAGCCGTTCTAAGCTGGGGACCATCGTGTCTTTCCCTAGTCTACCCAGAAACAGCACTCTGAGGGAGACGAGGTGCTGGCGTTTGGTAGCACAACCTCCTATTCTGAAGAGAAAGATTTCGTTGTAAGCGGGTTGCTTCAGCCTTCCCACATTTCCTCACCTGGATATAAAGGAGGGCAGTCAGTAGGCCTCACCCTTGAAGCCCACTCCAATTTCATAGAGAAAACTCCAGGCCTCGGTGTGCTTTCCTGTGGCAGGAAATTTGCTTTCATTCCTTAGTTGGCCCTGTGGTTCAGAACAGACCTCCCAGAAGGATTCAGGTATGTGCAACCCAATTAGTTGTGATCAGCCCTTCTGGCTCTTTCATGGATGAAACCAACTGGGCAAAGAGCCATTCTAAGCTGGGGACCATGCTGTCTTTCCCTAGTCTACACAGAAACAGCAGTCTGAGTGAGACGAGCTGGTGGCGTTTAGTAGCAAAATCTCCTATTCTGAAGAGAAACATTTCATTGTAAGCGGGTTGCATCAGCCTTGTCCCATTTTCTCAACTGGATATAAAGGAGGGCAGTCAGTAGGCCTCACCCTTCGAGCCCACTCCAGTTTCATAGAGAAAACTCCAGGCCTTGGTGTGCTTTCCTGTGGTAAGGAAACTGCTTTCATTCCTTAGGTGGCACTTTGGGTCAGAACTGCCCTTCCCCAAGGATTCTGGGATGTGCAGCCCGATTAGCTGAGATCAGCCCTGGCTCTTTCATGGATGAAACCAACTGGGCAAAGAGCCGTTCTAGGCTGGGGACCATCGTGCCTTTCCCTAGTCTACACAGAAACAGCACTCTGAGGGAGGCAAGCTGCTGTCGTGTGATTGCAAAATCTCCTATTCTGAAGAGAAACATTTCGTTGTAAGCGGGTTGCATCAGCCTTGCCACATTTTCTCAACTGGATATAAAGGAGGGCTGTCAGTAGGCGTCACCCTTCAAGCCCACTCCAATTTCATAGAGAAAACTCCAGGCCTCAGTGTGCTTTCCTGTGGCAAGGAAACTGCTTTCATTCCTTAGGTGGCACTTTGGCTCAGAACTGCCCTACCCCAAGGATTCAGGGATGTACAGCCCGAGTAGTTGAGATCAGCCCTTCTGATTCTCTCATGGATGAAACCATCTGGGCAAAGAGCCGTTCTAAGCTGGGGACCATGGTGTCTTTCCCTAGTCTACACAGAAACAGCATTCTGAGGGAGAGGAGCTGCTGGCGTTTGGTAGCACAATCTCCTATTCTGAAGAGAAATATTTCGTTGTAAGCGGGTTGCATCAGCCTTGCCACCTTTTCTCAAATGGCTATAAAGGAGGGCAGTCATTTAGCAGACTTACTTGAGACCCTGCTTCCCAGGCTGGAAACTTTGCTTTCATTCTTTAGGTGGCACATTGGATCAGGACTGCACTACCCCAAGTATTCGGGGATTTGCAGCCCGATTAGTTGAGATCAGTCCTTCTGGCTCTTTCATGGATGAAACCAACTGGGCAAAGAGCCGTTCTAAGCTGGGGACCATGGTGTATTTCCCTAGTCTACACAGAAACAGCATTCTGAGGGAGACGAGCTGTTGCCGTTTGGTTGCAAAATCTCCTATTCTGAAGAGAAACATTTCGTTGTAAGCGGGATGCATCAGCCTTGACACATTTCCTCAATTGGCTATAAAGGAGGGAAGTCAGTAGGCCTCACCCTTCCAGCCCACTCCAATTTCATAGAGAAAACAACAGGCTTCCGTGTGCTTCCTCTGGTAGGAAATTTGCTTTCATTCCTTAGGTGGCCCTTTGGCTCAGAACAGCCCTCCCAGAAGGATTCAGTGATTTGCAGCCTGATTAGTGGTGATCAGCCCTTCTGGCTGTTTCATGGATGAAACCAACTGGGCAAAGAACCATTCTAAGCTGGGGACCATGCTGTCTTTCCCTAGTCTACACAGAAACAGCACTCTGAGGGAGACGAGCTGCTGGCATTTGGTGGCGAAACCTCCTATTCTGAAGAGAAACATTTCGTTGTAAGCGGGTTGCATCAGCTTTGCCACATTTTCTCAAATGGCTATAAAGTAGGGCAGTCAATTGGCAGACTTACTTGAGTCCCTCCTTCCCAGGCTGGAAACTTTGCTTTCTTTCCTTAGGTTGCACTTCGGCTCAGAGCTGCAATACCCCAAGGATTCAGGGATGTGCAGCCCGATTAGTTGGGATCAGCCCTTCTGGCTCTTTCATGGATGAAACCAACTGGGAAAAGAGTCTTTCTAAGTTAGGAACCATGGTGTCTTTCCCTAGTCTACACAGAAACAGCAGTCTGAGTGAGACGAGCTGCTGGCGTTTGGTAGCGAAATCTCCTATACTGAAGAGAAACATTTCGTTGTAAGAGGGTTGCATCAGCCTCGTCCCATTTTCTCAACTGGATATAAAGAGGGCAGTCAGTAGGCATCAACCTTCAAGCCCACTCCAGTTTTATAGAGAAAACTCCAGGCCTTGGTGTGCTTTCTTGTGGTAAGCAAACTGCTTTCCTTCCTTAGGTGGCACTTTGGCTCAGAACTGCCCTACCCCAAGGATTCAGGGATGTGGAGCCTGATTAGTTGAGATCAGCCCTGGCTCTTTCATGGATGAACCCACCTGGGAAAAGAGCTGTTCTAAGCTGGGAACCATGGTGTCTTTCCCTAGTCTACACAGAAACAGCACTCTGAGGGAGACGAGCTGCAGGCTTTTGGTAGCAAAATCTCCTATTCTGAAGAGAAACCTTTCGTTGTAAGCGGGTTGCATCAGCCTTGTCCCATTTTCTCAACTGGATATAAAGGAGGGCAGTCAGTAGGCCTCACCCTTCGAGCCCACTCCAGTTTCATAGAGAAAACTCCAGGCCTTGGTGTGCTTTCCTGTGGTAAGGAAACTGTTTTCATTCCTTAGGTGGCACTTTGGCTCAGAACTTCCCTACCCCAAGGATTCAGGAATGTGCAGCCTGATTAGTTGAGATCAGCCCTGGCTCTTTCATGGATGAAAACAACTGGGAAAAGAGCTGTTCTACGTTGGAACCATGGTGTCTTTCCCTAGTCTACACAGAAACAGCACTCTGAGGGAGACGAGCTGCAGGAGTTTGGTAGCAAAATCTCCTAATCTGAAGAGAAACATTTCGTTGTATGCGGGTTGCCTCAGCCTTGCCACATTTTCTCAACTGGCTATAAAGGAGGGCAGTCAGTTGGCAGACTTACTTGAGTCCCTCCTTCCCAGGCTGGAAACTTTGCTTTCTTTCCTTAGGTTGCACTTCGGCTCAGAGCTGCACTACCCCAAGGATTCGGGGATGTGCAGCCCGATTAGTTGAGATCAGCCCTTCTGGCTCTTTCATGGATGAAACCAACTGGGAAAAGAGTCTTTCTAAGTTAGGAACCATGGTGTCTTTCCCTAGTCTACACAGAAACAGCAGTCTGAGTGAGACGAGCTGCTGGCGTTTGGTAGCAAAATCTCCTATTCTGAAGAGAAACATTTCGATGTAAGCGGGTAGCATCAGCCTGGCCACATTTTTTCAACTAGTTATAAAGGAGGGCAGTCAGTTGGCAGACTTACTTGAGTCCCTGATTCCCAGAGTGGAAACTTTGCTTTCTTTCCTTAGGTTGCACTTCGGCTCAGAACTGCCCTACCCCAAGGATTCAGGGATGTGCAGCCCGATTAGTTGAGATCAGCCATTATGGCTCTTTCATGGATGAAACCAAGTGGACAAAGAGCCGTTCTAAGCTGGGGACCATCGTGTCTTTCCCTAGTCTACACAGAAATAGCACTCTGAGGGAAACGAGCTGCTGGCGTTTGGTAGCGAAATCTCCTATTCGGAAGAGAAAAATTTCGTTGTAAGCGGGTTGCATCAGCCGTGTCCCATTTTCTCAACTGGATATAAAGAGGGCAGTCAGTAGGCCTCACCCTTCGAGGCCACTCCAGTTTCATAGAGAAAACTCCAGGCCTTGGTGTGCTTTCCTGTGGTAAGGAAACTGCTTTCATTCCTTAGGTGGCACTTTGGCTCAGAACTGCCCTACCCCAAGGATTCAGGGATGTGCAGCCTGCTTAGTTGAGATCAGCCCTGGCTCTTTCATGGATGAAATCAACTGGGAAAAGAGCTGTTCTAAGCTGGGAACCATGGTGTCTTTCCCTAGTCTACACAGAAACAGCACGCTGAGGGAGACTAGCTGCAAGCGTTTGGTAGCAAAATCTCCTATTCTGAAGAGAAACATTTCGTTGTAAGCGGGTTTCATCAACCTTGCCACATTTTCTCAACTGGCTATAAAGGCGGGCAGGCATTTAGCAAACTTACTTGAGACCCTGCTTCCCAGGCTGTAAATTTGCTTTCATTCCTTAGGTGGCACATTGGCTCAGGAGTGCCTACCCCAAGGATTCAGGGATGTGCAGCCCGATTAGTTGAGATCAGCCCTTCTGGTTCTCTCATGGATGACATCATGTGGGCAAAGAGCCGTTCTAAGCTGGGGACCATGGTGTCTTTCCTTAGTCTACACAGGAACAGCACTCTGAGGGAGACGAGCTGCTGGCGTTTGGTAGCAAAATCTCCTATTCTGAAGAGAAACATTTCGATGTAAGCGGGTAGCATCAGCCTGGCCACATTTTTTCAACTAGTTATAAAGGAGGGCAGTCAGTTGGCAGACTTACTTGAGTCCCTGATTCCCAGAGTGGAAACTTTGCTTTCTTTCCTTAGGTTGCACTTCGGCTCAGAACTGCCCTACCCCAAGGATTCAGGGATGTGCAGCCCGATTAGTTGAGATCAGCCATTATGGCTCTTTCATGGATGAAACCAAGTGGACAAAGAGCCGTTCTAAGCTGGGGACCATCGTGTCTTTCCCTAGTCTACCCAGAAACAGCACTCTGAGGGAGACGAGGTGCTGGCGTTTGGTAGCACAACCTCCTATTCTGAAGAGAAAGATTTCGTTGTAAGCGGGTTGCTTCAGCCTTCCCACATTTCCTCACCTGGATATAAAGGAGGGCAGTCAGTAGGCCTCACCCTTGAAGCCCACTGCAATTTCATAGAGAAAACTCCAGGCCTCGGTGTGCTTTCCTGTGGCAGGAAATTTGCTTTCATTCCTTAGTTGGCCCTGTGGTTCAGAACAGACCTCCCAGAAGGATTCAGGTATGTGCAACCCAATTAGTTGTGATCAGCCCTTCTGGCTCTTTCATGGATGAAACCAACTGGGCAAAGAGCCATTCTAAGCTGGGGACCATGCTGTCTTTCCCTAGTCTACAGAGAAACAGCAGTCTGAGTGAGACGAGCTGCTGGTGTTTAGTAGCAAAATCTCCTATTCTGAAGAGAAACATTTCATTGTAAGCGGGTTGCATCAGCCTTGTCCCATTTTCTCAACTGGATATAAAGGAGGGCAGTCAGTAGGCCTCACCCTTCGAGCCCACTCCAGTTTCATAGAGAAAACTCCAGGCCTTGGTGTGCTTTCCTGTGGTAAGGAAACTGCTTTCATTCCTTAGGTGGCACTTTGGGTCAGAACTGCCCTTCCCCAAGGATTCTGGGATGTGCAGCCCGATTAGCTGAGATCAGCCCTGGCTCTTTCATGGATGAAACCAACTGGGCAAAGAGCCGTTCTAGGCTGGGGACCATCGTGCCTTTCCCTAGTCTACACAGAAACAGCACTCTGAGGGAGGCAAGCTGCTGTCGTGTGATTGCAAAATCTCCTATTCTGAAGAGAAACATTTCGTTGTAAGCGGGTTGCATCAGCCTTGCCACATTTTCTCAACTGGATATAAAGGAGGGCTGTCAGTAGGCGTCACCCTTCAAGCCCACTCCAATTTCATAGCGAAAACTCCAGGCCTCAGTGTGCTTTCCTGTTGCAAGGAAACTGCTTTCATTCCTTAGGTGGCACTTTGGCTCAGAACTGCCCTACCCCAAGGATTCAGGGATGTACAGCCCGAGTAGTTGAGATCAGCCCTTCTGGTTCTCTCATGGATGAAACCATCTGGGCAAAGAGCCGTTCTAAGCTGGGGACCATGGTGTCTTTCCCTAGTCTACACAGAAACAGCATTCTGAGGGAGAGGAGCTGCTGGCGTTTGGTAGCACAATCTCCTATTCTGAAGAGAAATATTTCGTTGTAAGCGGGTTGCATCAGCCTTGCCACCTTTTCTCAAATGGCTATAAAGGAGGGCAGTCATTTAGCAGACTTACTTGAGACCCTGCTTCCCAGGCTGGAAACTTTGCTTTCATTCTTTAGGTGGCACATTGGATCCGGACTGCACTACCCCAAGTATTCGGGGATTTGCAGCCCGATTAGTTGAGATCAGTCCTTCTGGCTCTTTCATGGATGAAACCAACTGGGCAAAGAGCCGTTCTAAGCTAGGGCCCATCGTGTCTTTCCCTAGTCAACACAGAAACCGCATTCTGACGGAGACGAGCTGCTGTCGTTTGATAGCGAAATCTCCTATTCTGAAGAGAAACATTTCGTTGTAAGCGGGTTGCATCACCCTTGTCCCATTTTCTCAACTGCATATAAAGAGGGCAGTCAGTAGGCATCAACCTTCAAGCCCACTCCAGTTTCATAGAGAAAACTCCAGGCCTTGGTGTGCTTTCCTGTTGCAAGGAAACTGCTTTCCTTCCTTAGGTGGCACTTTGACTCAGAACTGCCCTACCCCAAGGATTCTTGGATATGCAGCCCGATTAGTTGAGATCAGCCCTTCTGGTTCTCTCATGGATGAAAAAATCTGGGCAAGGAGCCGTTCTGAGCTGGGGACCAAGGTGTCTTTCCCTAGTCTACAGAGAAACAGCATTCTGAGGGAGACGAGCTGCTGGCGTTTGGTAGCACAATCTCCTATTCTGAAGAGAAACATTTCGTTGTAAGCGGGTTGCATCAGCCTTGCCACATTTTCTCAACTGGCTATAAAGGCGGGCAGGCATTTAGCAGACTTACTTGAGACCCTGCTTCCCAGGCTGTAAATTTGCTTTCATTCCTTAGGTGGCACATTGGCTCAGGAGTGCCTACCCCAAGGATTCAGGGATGTGCAGCCCGATTAGTTGAGATCAGCCCTTCTGGTTCTCTCATGGATGAAATCATGTGGGCAAAGAGCCGTTCTAAGCTGGGGACCATGGTGTCTTTCCTTAGTCTACACAGGAACAGCACTCTGAGGGAGACGAGCTGCTGGCGTTTGGTAGCAAAATCTCCTATTCTGAAGAGAAACATTTCGATGTAAGCGGGTAGCATCAGCCTGGCCACATTTTTTCAACTAGTTATAAAGGAGGGCAGTCAGTTGGCAGACTTACTTGAGTCCCTGATTCCCAGAGTGGAAACTTTGCTTTCTTTCCT
This sequence comes from Balaenoptera physalus, assembly GCF_965194825.1. Lineage (NCBI taxonomy): Eukaryota > Metazoa > Chordata > Mammalia > Artiodactyla > Balaenopteridae > Balaenoptera > Balaenoptera physalus. Next base: position 1,319,856 of record NW_028126455.1, on the reverse strand, counting down.
TAGGTTGCACTTCGGCTCAGAACTGCCCTACCCCAAGGATTCAGGGATGTGCAGCCCGATTAGTTGAGATCAGCCATTATGGCTCTTTCATGGATGAAACCAAGTGGACAAAGAGCCGTTCTAAGCTGGGGACCATCGTGTCTTTCCCTAGTCTACCCAGAAACAGCACTCTGAGGGAGACGAGGTGCTGGCGTTTGGTAGCACAACCTCCTATTCTGAAGAGAAAGATTTCGTTGTAAGCGGGTTGCTTCAGCCTTCCCACATTTCCTCACCTGGATATAAAGGAGGGCAGTCAGTAGGCCTCACCCTTGAAGCCCACTCCAATTTCATAGAGAAAACTCCAGGCCTCGGTGTGCTTTCCTGTGGCAGGAAATTTGCTTTCATTCCTTAGTTGGCCCTGTGGTTCAGAACAGACCTCCCAGAAGGATTCAGGTATGTGCAACCCAATTAGTTGTGATCAGCCCTTCTGGCTCTTTCATGGATGAAACCAACTGGGCAAAGAGCCATTCTAAGCTGGGGACCATGCTGTCTTTCCCTAGTCTACAGAGAAACAGCAGTCTGAGTGAGACGAGCTGCTGGCGTTTAGTAGCAAAATCTCCTATTCTGAAGAGAAACATTTCATTGTAAGCGGGTTGCATCAGCCTTGTCCCATTTTCTCAACTGGATATAAAGGAGGGCAGTCAGTAGGCCTCACCCTTCGAGCCCACTCCAGTTTCATAGAGAAAACTCCAGGCCTTGGTGTGCTTTCCTGTGGTAAGGAAACTGCTTTCATTCCTTAGGTGGCACTTTGGGTCAGAACTGCCCTTCCCCAAGGATTCTGGGATGTGCAGCCCGATTAGCTGAGATCAGCCCTGGCTCTTTCATGGATGAAACCAACTGGGCAAAGAGCCGTTCTAGGCTGGGGACCATCGTGCCTTTCCCTAGTCTACACAGAAACAGCACTCTGAGGGAGGCAAGCTGCTGTCGTGTGATTGCAAAATCTCCTATTCTGAAGAGAAACATTTCGTTGTAAGCGGGTTGCATCAGCCTTGCCACATTTTCTCAACTGGATATAAAGGAGGGCTGTCAGTAGGCGTCACCCTTCAAGCCCACTCCAATTTCATAGAGAAAACTCCAGGCCTCAGTGTGCTTTCCTGTGGCAAGGAAACTGCTTTCATTCCTTAGGTGGCACTTTGGCTCAGAACTGCCCTACCCCAAGGATTCAGGGATGTACAGCCCGAGTAGTTGAGATCAGCCCTTCTGGTTCTCTCATGGATGAAACCATCTGGGCAAAGAGCCGTTCTAAGCTGGGGACCATGGTGTCTTTCCCTAGTCTACACAGAAACAGCATTCTGAGGGAGAGGAGCTGCTGGCGTTTGGTAGCACAATCTCCTATTCTGAAGAGAAATATTTCGTTGTAAGCGGGTTGCATCAGCCTTGCCACCTTTTCTCAAATGGCTATAAAGGAGGGCAGTCATTTAGCAGACTTACTTGAGACCCTGCTTCCCAGGCTGGAAACTTTGCTTTCATTCTTTAGGTGGCACATTGGATCAGGACTGCACTACCCCAAGTATTCGGGGATTTGCAGCCCGATTAGTTGAGATCAGTCCTTCTGGCTCTTTCATCGATGAAACCAACTGGGCAAAGAGCCGTTCTAAGCTAGGGCCCATCGTGTCTTTCCCTAGTCAACACAGAAACCGCATTCTCACGGAGACGAGCTGCTGTCGTTTGATAGCGAAATCTCCTATTCTGAAGAGAAACATTTCGTTGTAAGCGGGTTGCATCACCCTTGTCCCATTTTCTCAACTGCATATAAAGAGGGCAGTCAGTAGGCATCAACCTTCAAGCCCACTCCAGTTTCATAGAGAAAACTCCAGGCCTTGGTGTGCTTTCCTGTTGCAAGGAAACTGCTTTCCTTCCTTAGGTGGCACTTTGACTCAGAACTGCCCTACCCCAAGGATTCTTGGATATGCAGCCCGATTAGTTGAGATCAGCCCTTCTGGTTCTCTCATGGATGAAAAAATCTGGGCAAGGAGCCGTTCTGAGCTGGGGACCAAGGTGTCTTTCCCTAGTCTACAGAGAAACAGCATTCTGAGGGAGACGAGCTGCTGGCGTTTGGTAGCACAATCTCCTATTCTGAAGAGAAACATTTCGTTGTAAGCGGGTTGCATCAGCCTTGCCACATTTTCTCAACTGGCTATAAAGGCGGGCAGGCATTTAGCAGACTTACTTGAGACCCTGCTTCCCAGGCTGTAAATTTGCTTTCATTCCTTAGGTGGCACATTGGCTCAGGAGTGCCTACCCCAAGGATTCAGGGATGTGCAGCCCAATTAGTTGAGATCAGCCCTTCTGGTTCTCTCATGGATGAAATCATGTGGGCAAAGAGCCGTTCTAAGCTGGGGACCATGGTGTCTTTCCTTAGTCTACACAGGAACAGCACTCTGAGGGAGACGAGCTGCTGGCGTTTGGTAGCAAAATCTCCTATTCTGAAGAGAAACATTTCGATGTAAGCGGGTAGCATCAGCCTGGCCACATTTTTTCAACTAGTTATAAAGGAGGGCAGTCAGTTGGCAGACTTACTTGAGTCCCTGATTCCCAGAGTGGAAACTTTGCTTTCTTTCCTTAGGTTGCACTTCGGCTCAGAACTGCCCGACCCCAAGGATTCAGGGATGTGCAGCCCGATTAGTTGAGATCAGCCATTATGGCTCTTTCATGGATGAAACCAAGTGGACAAAGAGCCGTTCTAAGCTGGGGACCATCGTGTCTTTCCCTAGTCTACACAGAAATAGCACTCTGAGGGAAACGAGCTGCTGGCGTTTGGTAGCGAAATCTCCTATTCTGAAGAGAAAAATTTCGTTGTAAGCGGGTTGCATCAGCCTTGTCCCATTTTCTCAACTGGATATAAAGAGGGCAGTCAGTAGGCCTCACCCTTCGAGGCCACTCCAGTTTCATAGAGAAAACTCCAGGCCTTGGTGTGCTTTCCTGTGGTAAGGAAACTGCTTTCATTCCTTAGGTGGCACTTTGGCTCAGAACTGCCCTACCCCAAGGATTCAGGAATGTGCAGCCTGATTAGTTGAGATCAGCCCTGGCTCTTTCATGGAAGAAAACAACTGGGAAAAGAGCTGTTCTACGTTGGAACCATGGTGTCTTTCCCTAGTCTACACAGAAACAGCACTCTGAGGGAGACGAGCTGCAGGAGTTTGGTAGCAAAATCTCCTAATCTGAAGAGAAACATTTCGTTGTATGCGGGTTGCCTCAGCCTTGCCACATTTTCTCAACTGGCTATAAAGGAGGGCAGTCAGTTGGCAGACTTACTTGAGTCCCTCCTTCCCAGGCTGGAAACTTTGCTTTCTTTCCTTAGGTTGCACTTCGGCTCAGAGCTGCACTACCCCAAGGATTCGGGGATGTGCAGCCCGATTAGTTGAGATCAGCCCTTCTGGCTTTTTCATGGATGAAACCAACTGGGAAAAGAGTCTTTCTAAGTTAGGAACCATGGTGTCTTTCCCTAGTCTACACAGAAACAGCAGTCTGAGTGAGACGAGCTGCTGGCGTTTGGTAGCAAAATTTCCTATTCTGAAGAGAAACATTTCGTTGTAAGCGTGTTGCATCAGCTTTGCCACATTTTTTCAACTGGCTATAAAGGAGGGCAGTCATTTAGCAGACCTACTCTAGACCCAGCTTCCCAGGCTGGAATCTTTGCTTTCATTCCTTAGGTGGCACAGTAGCTGACGAATGGCCTACCCCAAGGATTCAGTGATGTGCAGCCCCATTAGTTGAGATCAGCCCTTCTGACTCTTTCATGGATGAAACCAAATGGGCAAAGAGCCGTTCTAAGCTGGGGACCATCGTGTCTTTCACTAGTCTACACCGAAACAGCACTCTGAGGGAGACGAGCTGCTGGAGTTTGACAGCAAAATCTCCTAATCTGAAGAGAAACATTTCGTTGTATGCAGTTTGCCTCAGCCTTGCCACATTTTCTCAACTGGATATAAAGGAGGGCAGTCAGTAGGCCTCACCCTTCGAGGCCACTCCAGTTTCATAGAGAAAACTCCAGGCCTTGGTGTGCTTTCCTGTGATAAGGAAACTGCTTTCATTCCTTAGGTGGCACTTTGGCTCAGAACTGCCCTACCCCAAGGATTCAGGGATGTGCAGCCTGCTTAGTTGAGATCAGCCCTGGCTCTTTCATGGATGAAATCAACTGGGAAAAGAGCTGTTCTAAGCTGGGAACCATGGTGTCTTTCCCTAGTCTACACAGAAACAGCACGCTGAGGGAGACTGGCTGCAAGCGTTTGGTAGCAAAATCTCCTATTCTGAAGAGAAACATTTCGTTCTAAGCGGGTTTCATCAACCTTGCCACATTTTCTCAACTGGCTATAAAGGCGGGCAGGCATTTAGCAAACTTACTTGAGACCCTGCTTCCCAGGCTGTAAATTTGCTTTCATTCCTTAGGTGGCACATTGGCTCAGGAGTGCCTACCCCAAGGATTCAGGGATGTGCAGCCCGATTAGTTGAGATCAGCCCTTCTGGTTCTCTCATGGATGACATCATGTGGGCAAAGAGCCGTTCTAAGCTGGGGACCATGGTGTCTTTCCTTAGTCTACACAGGAACAGCACTCTGAGGGAGACGAGCTGCTGGCGTTTGGTAGCAAAATCTCCTATTCTGAAGAGAAACATTTCGATGTAAGCGGGTAGCATCAGCCTGGCCACATTTTTTCAACTAGTTATAAAGGAGGGCAGTCAGTTGGCAGACTTACTTGAGTCCCTGATTCCCAGAGTGGAAACTTTGCTTTCTTTCCTTAGGTTGCACTTCGGCTCAGAACTGCCCTACCCCAAGGATTCAGGGATGTGCAGCCCGATTAGTTGAGATCAGCCATTATGGCTCTTTCATGGATGAAACCAAGTGGACAAAGAGCCGTTCTAAGCTGGGGACCATCGTGTCTTTCCCTAGTCTACCCAGAAACAGCACTCTGAGGGAGACGAGGTGCTGGCGTTTGGTAGCACAACCTCCTATTCTGAAGAGAAAGATTTCGTTGTAAGCGGGTTGCTTCAGCCTTCCCACATTTCCTCACCTGGATATAAAGGAGGGCAGTCAGTAGGCCTCACCCTTGAAGCCCACTCCAATTTCATAGAGAAAACTCCAGGCCTCGGTGTGCTTTCCTGTGGCAGGAAATTTGCTTTCATTCCTTAGTTGGCCCTGTGGTTCAGAACAGACCTCCCAGAAGGATTCAGGTATGTGCAACCCAATTAGTTGTGATCAGCCCTTCTGGCTCTTTCATGGATGAAACCAACTGGGCAAAGAGCCATTCTAAGCTGGGGACCATGCTGTCTTTCCCTAGTCTACACAGAAACAGCAGTCTGAGTGAGACGAGCTGGTGGCGTTTAGTAGCAAAATCTCCTATTCTGAAGAGAAACATTTCATTGTAAGCGGGTTGCATCAGCCTTGTCCCATTTTCTCAACTGGATATAAAGGAGGGCAGTCAGTAGGCCTCACCCTTCGAGCCCACTCCAGTTTCATAGAGAAAACTCCAGGCCTTGGTGTGCTTTCCTGTGGTAAGGAAACTGCTTTCATTCCTTAGGTGGCACTTTGGGTCAGAACTGCCCTTCCCCAAGGATTCTGGGATGTGCAGCCCGATTAGCTGAGATCAGCCCTGGCTCTTTCATGGATGAAACCAACTGGGCAAAGAGCCGTTCTAGGCTGGGGACCATCGTGCCTTTCCCTAGTCTACACAGAAACAGCACTCTGAGGGAGGCAAGCTGCTGTCGTGTGATTGCAAAATCTCCTATTCTGAAGAGAAACATTTCGTTGTAAGCGGGTTGCATCAGCCTTGCCACATTTTCTCAACTGGATATAAAGGAGGGCTGTCAGTAGGCGTCACCCTTCAAGCCCACTCCAATTTCATAGAGAAAACTCCAGGCCTCAGTGTGCTTTCCTGTGGCAAGGAAACTGCTTTCATTCCTTAGGTGGCACTTTGGCTCAGAACTGCCCTACCCCAAGGATTCAGGGATGTACAGCCCGAGTAGTTGAGATCAGCCCTTCTGATTCTCTCATGGATGAAACCATCTGGGCAAAGAGCCGTTCTAAGCTGGGGACCATGGTGTCTTTCCCTAGTCTACACAGAAACAGCATTCTGAGGGAGAGGAGCTGCTGGCGTTTGGTAGCACAATCTCCTATTCTGAAGAGAAATATTTCGTTGTAAGCGGGTTGCATCAGCCTTGCCACCTTTTCTCAAATGGCTATAAAGGAGGGCAGTCATTTAGCAGACTTACTTGAGACCCTGCTTCCCAGGCTGGAAACTTTGCTTTCATTCTTTAGGTGGCACATTGGATCAGGACTGCACTACCCCAAGTATTCGGGGATTTGCAGCCCGATTAGTTGAGATCAGTCCTTCTGGCTCTTTCATGGATGAAACCAACTGGGCAAAGAGCCGTTCTAAGCTGGGGACCATGGTGTATTTCCCTAGTCTACACAGAAACAGCATTCTGAGGGAGACGAGCTGTTGCCGTTTGGTTGCAAAATCTCCTATTCTGAAGAGAAACATTTCGTTGTAAGCGGGATGCATCAGCCTTGACACATTTCCTCAATTGGCTATAAAGGAGGGAAGTCAGTAGGCCTCACCCTTCCAGCCCACTCCAATTTCATAGAGAAAACAACAGGCTTCCGTGTGCTTCCTCTGGTAGGAAATTTGCTTTCATTCCTTAGGTGGCCCTTTGGCTCAGAACAGCCCTCCCAGAAGGATTCAGTGATTTGCAGCCTGATTAGTGGTGATCAGCCCTTCTGGCTGTTTCATGGATGAAACCAACTGGGCAAAGAACCATTCTAAGCTGGGGACCATGCTGTCTTTCCCTAGTCTACACAGAAACAGCACTCTGAGGGAGACGAGCTGCTGGCATTTGGTGGCGAAACCTCCTATTCTGAAGAGAAACATTTCGTTGTAAGCGGGTTGCATCAGCTTTGCCACATTTTCTCAAATGGCTATAAAGTAGGGCAGTCAATTGGCAGACTTACTTGAGTCCCTCCTTCCCAGGCTGGAAACTTTGCTTTCTTTCCTTAGGTTGCACTTCGGCTCAGAGCTGCAATACCCCAAGGATTCAGGGATGTGCAGCCCGATTAGTTGGGATCAGCCCTTCTGGCTCTTTCATGGATGAAACCAACTGGGAAAAGAGTCTTTCTAAGTTAGGAACCATGGTGTCTTTCCCTAGTCTACACAGAAACAGCAGTCTGAGTGAGACGAGCTGCTGGCGTTTGGTAGCGAAATCTCCTATACTGAAGAGAAACATTTCGTTGTAAGAGGGTTGCATCAGCCTCGTCCCATTTTCTCAACTGGATATAAAGAGGGCAGTCAGTAGGCATCAACCTTCAAGCCCACTCCAGTTTTATAGAGAAAACTCCAGGCCTTGGTGTGCTTTCTTGTGGTAAGCAAACTGCTTTCCTTCCTTAGGTGGCACTTTGGCTCAGAACTGCCCTACCCCAAGGATTCAGGGATGTGGAGCCTGATTAGTTGAGATCAGCCCTGGCTCTTTCATGGATGAACCCACCTGGGAAAAGAGCTGTTCTAAGCTGGGAACCATGGTGTCTTTCCCTAGTCTACACAGAAACAGCACTCTGAGGGAGACGAGCTGCAGGCTTTTGGTAGCAAAATCTCCTATTCTGAAGAGAAACCTTTCGTTGTAAGCGGGTTGCATCAGCCTTGTCCCATTTTCTCAACTGGATATAAAGGAGGGCAGTCAGTAGGCCTCACCCTTCGAGCCCACTCCAGTTTCATAGAGAAAACTCCAGGCCTTGGTGTGCTTTCCTGTGGTAAGGAAACTGTTTTCATTCCTTAGGTGGCACTTTGGCTCAGAACTTCCCTACCCCAAGGATTCAGGAATGTGCAGCCTGATTAGTTGAGATCAGCCCTGGCTCTTTCATGGATGAAAACAACTGGGAAAAGAGCTGTTCTACGTTGGAACCATGGTGTCTTTCCCTAGTCTACACAGAAACAGCACTCTGAGGGAGACGAGCTGCAGGAGTTTGGTAGCAAAATCTCCTAATCTGAAGAGAAACATTTCGTTGTATGCGGGTTGCCTCAGCCTTGCCACATTTTCTCAACTGGCTATAAAGGAGGGCAGTCAGTTGGCAGACTTACTTGAGTCCCTCCTTCCCAGGCTGGAAACTTTGCTTTCTTTCCTTAGGTTGCACTTCGGCTCAGAGCTGCACTACCCCAAGGATTCGGGGATGTGCAGCCCGATTAGTTGAGATCAGCCCTTCTGGCTCTTTCATGGATGAAACCAACTGGGAAAAGAGTCTTTCTAAGTTAGGAACCATGGTGTCTTTCCCTAGTCTACACAGAAACAGCAGTCTGAGTGAGACGAGCTGCTGGCGTTTGGTAGCAAAATCTCCTATTCTGAAGAGAAACATTTCGATGTAAGCGGGTAGCATCAGCCTGGCCACATTTTTTCAACTAGTTATAAAGGAGGGCAGTCAGTTGGCAGACTTACTTGAGTCCCTGATTCCCAGAGTGGAAACTTTGCTTTCTTTCCTTAGGTTGCACTTCGGCTCAGAACTGCCCTACCCCAAGGATTCAGGGATGTGCAGCCCGATTAGTTGAGATCAGCCATTATGGCTCTTTCATGGATGAAACCAAGTGGACAAAGAGCCGTTCTAAGCTGGGGACCATCGTGTCTTTCCCTAGTCTACACAGAAATAGCACTCTGAGGGAAACGAGCTGCTGGCGTTTGGTAGCGAAATCTCCTATTCGGAAGAGAAAAATTTCGTTGTAAGCGGGTTGCATCAGCCGTGTCCCATTTTCTCAACTGGATATAAAGAGGGCAGTCAGTAGGCCTCACCCTTCGAGGCCACTCCAGTTTCATAGAGAAAACTCCAGGCCTTGGTGTGCTTTCCTGTGGTAAGGAAACTGCTTTCATTCCTTAGGTGGCACTTTGGCTCAGAACTGCCCTACCCCAAGGATTCAGGGATGTGCAGCCTGCTTAGTTGAGATCAGCCCTGGCTCTTTCATGGATGAAATCAACTGGGAAAAGAGCTGTTCTAAGCTGGGAACCATGGTGTCTTTCCCTAGTCTACACAGAAACAGCACGCTGAGGGAGACTAGCTGCAAGCGTTTGGTAGCAAAATCTCCTATTCTGAAGAGAAACATTTCGTTGTAAGCGGGTTTCATCAACCTTGCCACATTTTCTCAACTGGCTATAAAGGCGGGCAGGCATTTAGCAAACTTACTTGAGACCCTGCTTCCCAGGCTGTAAATTTGCTTTCATTCCTTAGGTGGCACATTGGCTCAGGAGTGCCTACCCCAAGGATTCAGGGATGTGCAGCCCGATTAGTTGAGATCAGCCCTTCTGGTTCTCTCATGGATGACATCATGTGGGCAAAGAGCCGTTCTAAGCTGGGGACCATGGTGTCTTTCCTTAGTCTACACAGGAACAGCACTCTGAGGGAGACGAGCTGCTGGCGTTTGGTAGCAAAATCTCCTATTCTGAAGAGAAACATTTCGATGTAAGCGGGTAGCATCAGCCTGGCCACATTTTTTCAACTAGTTATAAAGGAGGGCAGTCAGTTGGCAGACTTACTTGAGTCCCTGATTCCCAGAGTGGAAACTTTGCTTTCTTTCCTTAGGTTGCACTTCGGCTCAGAACTGCCCTACCCCAAGGATTCAGGGATGTGCAGCCCGATTAGTTGAGATCAGCCATTATGGCTCTTTCATGGATGAAACCAAGTGGACAAAGAGCCGTTCTAAGCTGGGGACCATCGTGTCTTTCCCTAGTCTACCCAGAAACAGCACTCTGAGGGAGACGAGGTGCTGGCGTTTGGTAGCACAACCTCCTATTCTGAAGAGAAAGATTTCGTTGTAAGCGGGTTGCTTCAGCCTTCCCACATTTCCTCACCTGGATATAAAGGAGGGCAGTCAGTAGGCCTCACCCTTGAAGCCCACTCCAATTTCATAGAGAAAACTCCAGGCCTCGGTGTGCTTTCCTGTGGCAGGAAATTTGCTTTCATTCCTTAGTTGGCCCTGTGGTTCAGAACAGACCTCCCAGAAGGATTCAGGTATGTGCAACCCAATTAGTTGTGATCAGCCCTTCTGGCTCTTTCATGGATGAAACCAACTGGGCAAAGAGCCATTCTAAGCTGGGGACCATGCTGTCTTTCCCTAGTCTACACAGAAACAGCAGTCTGAGTGAGACGAGCTGGTGGCGTTTAGTAGCAAAATCTCCTATTCTGAAGAGAAACATTTCATTGTAAGCGGGTTGCATCAGCCTTGTCCCATTTTCTCAACTGGATATAAAGGAGGGCAGTCAGTAGGCCTCACCCTTCGAGCCCACTCCAGTTTCATAGAGAAAACTCCTGGCCTTGGTGTGCTTTCCTGTGGTAAGGAAACTGCTTTCATTCCTTAGGTGGCACTTTGGGTCAGAACTGCCCTTCCCCAAGGATTCTGGGATGTGCAGCCCGATTAGCTGAGATCAGCCCTGGCTCTTTCATGGATGAAACCAACTGGGCAAAGAGCCGTTCTAGGCTGGGGACCATCGTGCCTTTCCCTAGTCTACACAGAAACAGCACTCTGAGGGAGGCAAGCTGCTGTCGTGTGATTGCAAAATCTCCTATTCTGAAGAGAAACATTTCGTTGTAAGCGGGTTGCATCAGCCTTGCCACATTTTCTCAACTGGATATAAAGGAGGGCTGTCAGTAGGCGTCACCCTTCAAGCCCACTCCAATTTCATAGAGAAAACTCCAGGCCTCAGTGTGCTTTCCTGTGGCAAGGAAACTGCTTTCATTCCTTAGGTGGCACTTTGGCTCAGAACTGCCCTACCCCAAGGATTCAGGGATGTACAGCCCGAGTAGTTGAGATCAGCCCTTCTGATTCTCTCATGGATGAAACCATCTGGGCAAAGAGCCGTTCTAAGCTGGGGACCATGGTGTCTTTCCCTAGTCTACACAGAAACAGCATTCTGAGGGAGAGGAGCTGCTGGCGTTTGGTAGCACAATCTCCTATTCTGAAGAGAAATATTTCGTTGTAAGCGGGTTGCATCAGCCTTGCCACCTTTTCTCAAATGGCTATAAAGGAGGGCAGTCATTTAGCAGACTTACTTGAGACCCTGCTTCCCAGGCTGGAAACTTTGCTTTCATTCTTTAGGTGGCACATTGGATCAGGACTGCACTACCCCAAGTATTCGGGGATTTGCAGCCCGATTAGTTGAGATCAGTCCTTCTGGCTCTTTCATGGATGAAACCAACTGGGCAAAGAGCCGTTCTAAGCTGGGGACCATGGTGTATTTCCCTAGTCTACACAGAAACAGCATTCTGAGGGAGACGAGCTGTTGCCGTTTGGTTGCAAAATCTCCTATTCTGAAGAGAAACATTTCGTTGTAAGCGGGATGCATCAGCCTTGACACATTTCCTCAATTGGCTATAAAGGAGGGAAGTCAGTAGGCCTCACCCTTCCAGCCCACTCCAATTTCATAGAGAAAACAACAGGCTTCCGTGTGCTTCCTCTGGTAGGAAATTTGCTTTCATTCCTTAGGTGGCCCTTTGGCTCAGAACAGCCCTCCCAGAAGGATTCAGTGATTTGCAGCCTGATTAGTGGTGATCAGCCCTTCTGGCTGTTTCATGGATGAAACCAACTGGGCAAAGAACCATTCTAAGCTGGGGACCATGCTGTCTTTCCCTAGTCTACACAGAAACAGCACTCTGAGGGAGACGAGCTGCTGGCATTTGGTGGCGAAACCTCCTATTCTGAAGAGAAACATTTCGTTGTAAGCGGGTTGCATCAGCTTTGCCACATTTTCTGAAATGGCTATAAAGGAGGGCAGTCAATTGGCAGACTTACTTGAGTCCCTCCTTCCCAGGCTGGAAACTTTGCTTTCTTTCCTTAGGTTGCACTTCGGCTCAGAGCTGCAATACCCCAAGGATTCAGGGATGTGCAGCCCGATTAGTTGGGATCAGCCCTTCTGGCTCTTTCATGGATGAAACCAACTGGGAAAAGAGTCTTTCTAAGTTAGGAACCATGGTGTCTTTCCCTAGTCTACACAGAAACAGCAGTCTGAGTGAGACGAGCTGCTGGCGTTTGGTAGCGAAATCTCCTATACTGAAGAGAAACATTTCGTTGTAAGAGGGTTGCATCAGCCTCGTCCCATTTTCTCAACTGGATATAAAGAGGGCAGTCAGTAGGCATCAACCTTCAAGCCCACTCCAGTTTTATAGAGAAAACTCCAGGCCTTGGTGTGCTTTCTTGTGGTAAGCAAACTGCTTTCCTTCCTTAGGTGGCACTTTGGCTCAGAACTGCCCTACCCCAAGGATTCAGGGATGTGGAGCCTGATTAGTTGAGATCAGCCCTGGCTCTTTCATGGATGAACCCACCTGGGAAAAGAGCTGTTCTAAGCTGGGAACCATGGTGTCTTTCCCTAGTCTACACAGAAAAAGCACTCTGAGGGAGACGAGCTGCAGGCTTTTGGTAGCAAAATCTCCTATTCTGAAGAGAAACCTTTCGTTGTAAGCGGGTTGCATCAGCCTTGTCCCATTTTCTCAACTGGATATAAAGGAGGGCAGTCAGTAGGCCTCACCCTTCGAGCCCACTCCAGTTTCATAGAGAAAACTCCAGGCCTTGGTGTGCTTTCCTGTGGTAAGGAAACTGTTTTCATTCCTTAGGTGGCACTTTGGCTCAGAACTTCCCTACCCCAAGGATTCAGGAATGTGCAGCCTGATTAGTTGAGATCAGCCCTGGCTCTTTCATGGATGAAAACAACTGGGAAAAGAGCTGTTCTACGTTGGAACCATGGTGTCTTTCCCTAGTCTACACAGAAACAGCACTCTCAGGGAGACGAGCTGCAGGAGTTTGGTAGCAAAATCTCCTAATCTGAAGAGAAACATTTCGTTGTATGCAGGTTGCCTCAGCCTTGCCACATTTTCTCAACTGGCTATAAAGGAGGTCAGTCAGTTGGCAGACTTACTTGAGTCCTTCCTTCCCAGGCTGGAAACTTTGCTTTCTTTCCTTAGGTTGCACTTCGGCTCAGAGCTGCACTACCCCAAGGATTCGGGGATGTGCAGCCCGATTAGTTGAGATCAGCCCTTCTGGCTCTTTCATGGATGAAACCACCTGGGAAAAGAGTCTTTCTAAGTTAGGAACCATGGTGTCTTTCCCTAGTCTACACAGAAACAGCAGTCTGAGTGAGACGAGCTGCTGGCGTTTGGTAGCAAAATCTCCTATTCTGAAGAGAAACATTTCGATGTAATCGGGTAGCATCAGCCTGGCCACATTTTTTCAACTAGTTATAAAGGAGGGCAGTCAGTTGGCAGACTTACTTGAGTCCCTGATTCCCAGAGTGGAAACTTTGCTTTCTTTCCTTAGGTTGCACTTCGGCTCAGAACTGCCCTACCCCAAGGATTCAGGGATGTGCAGCCCGATTAGTTGAGATCAGCCATTATGGCTCTTTCATGGATGAAACCAAGTGGACAAAGAGCCGTTCTAAGCTGGGGACCATCGTGTCTTTCCCTAGTCTACACAAAAATAGCACTCTGAGGGAAACGAGCTGCTGGCGTTTGGTAGCGAAATCTCCTATTCTGAAGAGAAAAATTTCGTTGTAAGCGGGTTGCATCAGCCTTGTCCCATTTTCTCAACTGGATATAAAGAGGGCAGTCAGTAGGCCTCACCCTTCGAGGCCACTCCAGTTTCATAGAGAAAACTCCAGGCCTTGGTGTGCTTTCCTGTGGTAAGGAAACTGCTTTCATTCCTTAGGTGGCACTTTGGCTCAGAACTGCCCTACCCCAAGGATTCAGGGATGTGCAGCCTGCTTAGTTGAGATCAGCCCTGGCTCTTTCATGGATGAAATCAACTGGGAAAAGAGCTGTTCTAAGCTGGGAACCATGGTGTCTTTCCCTAGTCTACACAGAAACAGCACGCTGAGGGAGACTAGCTGCAAGCGTTTGGTAGCAAAATCTCCTATTCTGAAGAGAAACATTTCGTTGTAAGCGGGTTTCATCAACCTTGCCACATTTTCTCAACTGGCTATAAAGGCGGGCAGGCATTTAGCAAACTTACTTGAGACCCTGCTTCCCAGGCTGTAAATTTGCTTTCATTCCTTAGGTGGCACATTGGCTCAGGAGTGCCTACCCCAAGGATTCAGGGATGTGCAGCCCGATTAGTTGAGATCAGCCCTTCTGGTTCTCTCATGGATGACATCATGTGGGCAAAGAGCCGTTCTAAGCTGGGGACCATGGTGTCTTTCCTTAGTCTACACAGGAACAGCACTCTGAGGGAGATGAGCTGCTGGCGTTTGCTAGCAAAATCTCCTATTCTGAAGAGAAACATTTCGATGTAAGCGGGTAGCATCAGCCTGGCCACATTTTTTCAACTAGTTATAAAGGAGGGCAGTCAGTTGGCAGACTTACTTGAGTCCCTGATTCCCAGAGTGGAAACTTTGCTTTCTTTCCTTAGGTTGCACTTCGGCTCAGAACTGCCCTACCCCAAGGATTCAGGGATGTGCAGCCCGATTAGTTGAGATCAGCCATTATGGCTCTTTCATGGATGAAACCAAGTGGACAAAGAGCCGTTCTAAGCTGGGAACCATTGTGTCTTTCCCTAGTCTACACAGAAATAGCACTCTGAGGGAAACGAGCTGCTGGCGTTTGGTAGCGAAATCTCCTATTCTGAAGAGAAAAATTTCGTTGTAAGCGGGTTGCATCAGCCTTGTCCCATTTTCTCAACTGGATATAAAGAGGGCAGTCAGTAGGCCTCACCCTTCGAGGCCACTCCAGTTTCATAGAGAAAACTCCAGGCCTTGGTGTGCTTTCCTGTGGTAAGGAAACTGCTTTCATTCCTTAGGTGGCACTTTGGCTCAGAACTGCCCTACCCCAAGGATTCAGGGATGTGCAGCCTGCTTAGTTGAGATCAGCCCTGGCTCTTTCATGGATGAAATCAACTGGGAAAAGAGCTGTTCTAAGCTGGGAACCATGGTGTCTTTCCCTAGTCCACACAGAAACAGCACGCTGAGGGAGACTAGCTGCAAGCGTTTGGTAGCAAAATCTCCTATTCTGAAGAGAAACATTTCGTTGTAAGCGGGTTTCATCAACCTTGCCACATTTTCTCAACTGGCTATAAAGGCGGGCAGGCATTTAGCAAACTTACTTGAGACCCTGCTTCCCAGGCTGTAAATTTGCTTTCATTCCTTAGGTGGCACATTGGCTCAGGAGTGCCTACCCCAAGGATTCAGGGATGTGCAGCCCGATTAGTTGAGATCAGCCCTTCTGGTTCTCTCATGGATGACATCATGTGGGCAAAGAGCCGTTCTAAGCTGGGGACCATGGTGTCTTTCCTTAGTCTACACAGGAACAGCACTCTGAGGGAGACGAGCTGCTGGCGTTTGGTAGCAAAATCTCCTATTCTGAAGAGAAACATTTCGATGTAAGCGGGTAGCATCAGCCTGGCCACATTTTTTCAACTAGTTATAAAGGAGGGCAGTCAGTTGGCAGACTTACTTGAGTCCCTGATTCCCAGAGTGGAAACTTTGCTTTCTTTCCTTAGGTTGCACTTCGGCTCAGAACTGCCCTACCCCAAGGATTCAGGGATGTGCAGCCCGATTAGTTGAGATCAGCCATTATGGCTCTTTCATGGATGAAACCAAGTGGACAAAGAGCCGTTCTAAGCTGGGGACCATCGTGTCTTTCCCTAGTCTACCCAGAAACAGCACTCTGAGGGAGACGAGGTGCTGGCGTTTGGTAGCACAACCTCCTATTCTGAAGAGAAAGATTTCGTTGTAAGCGGGTTGCTTCAGCCTTCCCACATTTCCTCACCTGGATATAAAGGAGGGCAGTCAGTAGGCCTCACCCTTGAAGCCCACTCCAATTTCATAGAGAAAACTCCAGGCCTCGGTGTGCTTTCCTGTGGCAGGAAATTTGCTTTCATTCCTTAGTTGGCCCTGTGGTTCAGAACAGACCTCCCAGAAGGATTCAGGTATGTGCAACCCAATTAGTTGTGATCAGCCCTTCTGGCTCTTTCATGGATGAAACCAACTGGGCAAAGAGCCATTCTAAGCTGGGGACCATGCTGTCTTTCCCTAGTCTACAGAGAAACAGCAGTCTGAGTGAGACGAGCTGCTGGCGTTTAGTAGCAAAATCTCCTATTCTGAAGAGAAACATTTCATTGTAAGCGGGTTGCATCAGCCTTGTCCCATTTTCTCAACTGGATATAAAGGAGGGCAGTCAGTAGGCCTCACCCTTCGAGCCCACTCCAGTTTCATAGAGAAAACTCCAGGCCTTGGTGTGCTTTCCTGTGGTAAGGAAACTGCTTTCATTCCTTAGGTGGCACTTTGGGTCAGAACTGCCCTTCCCCAAGGATTCTGGGATGTGCAGCCCGATTAGCTGAGATCAGCCCTGGCTCTTTCATGGATGAAACCAACTGGGCAAAGAGCCGTTCTAGGCTGGGGACCATCGTGCCTTTCCCTAGTCTACACAGAAACAGCACTCTGAGGGAGGCAAGCTGCTGTCGTGTGATTGCAAAATCTCCTATTCTGAAGAGAAACATTTTGTTGTAAGCGGGTTGCATCAGCCTTGCCACATTTTCTCAACTGGATATAAAGGAGGGCTGTCAGTAGGCGTCACCCTTCAAGCCCACTCCAATTTCATAGAGAAAACTCCAGGCCTCAGTGTGCTTTCCTGTGGCAAGGAAACTGCTTTCATTCCTGAGGTGGCACTTTGGCTCAGAACTGCCCTACCCCAAGGATTCAGGGATGTACAGCCCGAGTAGTTGAGATCAGCCCTTCTGGTTCTCTCATGGATGAAACCATCTGGGCAAAGAGCCGTTCTAAGCTGGGGACCATGGTGTCTTTCCCTAGTCTACACAGAAACAGCATTCTGAGGGAGAGGAGCTGCTGGCGTTTGGTAGCACAATCTCCTATTCTGAAGAGAAATATTTCGTTGTAAGCGGGTTGCATCAGCCTTGCCACCTTTTCTCAAATGGCTATAAAGGAGGGCAGTCATTTAGCAGACTTACTTGAGACCCTGCTTCCCAGGCTGGAAACTTTGCTTTCATTCTTTAGGTGGCACATTGGATCAGGACTGCACTACCCCAAGTATTCGGGGATTTGCAGCCCGATTAGTTGAGATCAGTCCTTCTGGCTCTTTCATGGATGAAACCAACTGGGCAAAGAGCCGTTCTAAGCTAGGGCCCATCGTGTCTTTCCCTAGTCAACACAGAAACCGCATTCTGACGGAGACGAGCTGCTGTCGTTTGATAGCGAAATCTCCTATTCTGAAGAGAAACATTTCGTTGTAAGCGGGTTGCATCACCCTTGTCCCATTTTCTCAACTGCATATAAAGAGGGCAGTCAGTAGGCATCAACCTTCAAGCCCACTCCAGTTTCATAGAGAAAACTCCAGGCCTTGGTGTGCTTTCCTGTTGCAAGGAAACTGCTTTCCTTCCTTAGGTGGCACTTTGACTCAGAACTGCCCTACCCCAAGGATTCTTGGATATGCAGCCCGATTAGTTGAGATCAGCCCTTCTGGTTCTCTCATGGATGAAAAAATCTGGGCAAGGAGCCGTTCTGAGCTGGGGACCAAGGTGTCTTTCCCTAGTCTACAGAGAAACAGCATTCTGAGGGAGACGAGCTGCTGGCGTTTGGTAGCACAATCTCCTATTCTGAAGAGAAACATTTCGTTGTAAGCGGGTTGCATCAGCCTTGCCACATTTTCTCAACTGGCTATAAAGGCGGGCAGGCATTTAGCAGACTTACTTGAGACCCTGCTTCCCAGGCTGTAAATTTGCTTTCATTCCTTAGGTGGCACATTGGCTCAGGAGTGCCTACCCCAAGGATTCAGGGATGTGCAGCCCGATTAGTTGAGATCAGCCCTTCTGGTTCTCTCATGGATGACATCATGTGGGCAAAGAGCCGTTCTAAGCTGGGGACCATGGTGTCTTTCCTTAGTCTACACAGGAACAGCACTCTGAGGGAGACGAGCTGCTGGCGTTTGGTAGCAAAATCTCCTATTCTGAAGAGAAACATTTCGATGTAAGCGGGTAGCATCAGCCTGGCCACATTTTTTCAACTAGTTATAAAGGAGGGCAGTCAGTTGGCAGACTTACTTGAGTCCCTGATTCCCAGAGTGGAAACTTTGCTTTCTTTCCTTAGGTTGCACTTCGGCTCAGAACTGCCCTACCCCAAGGATTCAGGGATGTGCAGCCCGATTAGTTGAGATCAGCCATTATGGCTCTTTCATGGATGAAACCAAGTGGACAAAGAGCCGTTCTAAGCTGGGGACCATCGTGTCTTTCCCTAGTCTACACAGAAATAGCACTCTGAGGGAAACGAGCTGCTGGCGTTTGGTAGCGAAATCTCCTATTCTGAAGAGAAAAATTTCGTTGTAAGCGGGTTGCATCAGCCTTGTCCCATTTTCTCAACTGGATATAAAGAGGGCAGTCAGTAGGCCTCACCCTTCGAGGCCACTCCAGTTTCATAGAGAAAACTCCAGGCCTTGGTGTGCTTTCCTGTGGTAAGGAAACTGCTTTCATTCCTTAGGTGGCACTTTGGCTCAGAACTGCCCTACCCCAAGGATTCAGGGATGTGCAGCCTGCTTAGTTGAGATCAGCCCTGGCTCTTTCATGGATGAAATCAACTGGGAAAAGAGCTGTTCTAAGCTGGGAACCATGGTGTCTTTCCCTAGTCTACACAGAAACAGCACGCTGAGGGAGACTAGCTGCAAGCGTTTGGTAGCAAAATCTCCTATTCTGAAGAGAAACATTTCGTTGTAAGCGGGATTCATCAACCTTGCCACATTTTCTCAACTGGCTATAAAGGCGGGCAGGCATTTAGCAAACTTACTTGAGACCCTGCTTCCCAGGCTGTAAATTTGCTTTCATTCCTTAGGTGGCACATTGGCTCAGGAGTGCCTACCCCAAGGATTCAGGGATGTGCAGCCCGATTAGTTGAGATCAGCCCTTCTGGTTCTCTCATGGATGACATCATGTGGGCAAAGAGCCGTTCTAAGCTGGGGACCATGGTGTCTTTCCTTAGTCTACACAGGAACAGGACTCTGAGGGAGACGAGCTGCTGGCGTTTGGTAGCAAAATCTCCTATTCTGAAGAGAAACATTTCGATGTAAGCGGGTAGCATCAGCCTGGCCACATTTTTTCAACTAGTTATAAAGGAGGGCAGTCAGTTGGCAGACTTACTTGAGTCCCTGATTCCAAGAGTGGAAACTTTGCTTTCTTTCCTTAGGTTGCACTTCGGCTCAGAACTGCCCTACCCCAAGGATTCAGGGATGTGCAGCCCGATTAGTTGAGATCAGCCATTATGGCTCTTTCATGGATGAAACCAAGTGGACAAAGAGCCGTTCTAAGCTGGGGACCATCGTGTCTTTCCCTAGTCTACCCAGAAACAGCACTCTGAGGGAGACGAGGTGCTGGCGTTTGGTAGCACAACCTCCTATTCTGAAGAGAAAGATTTCGTTGTAAGCGGGTTGCTTCAGCCTTCCCACATTTCCTCACCTGGATATAAAGGAGGGCAGTCAGTAGGCCTCACCCTTGAAGCCCACTCCAATTTCATAGAGAAAACTCCAGGCCTCGGTGTGCTTTCCTGTGGCAGGAAATTTGCTTTCATTCCTTAGTTGGCCCTGTGGTTCAGAACAGACCTCCCAGAAGGATTCAGGTATGTGCAACCCAATTAGTTGTGATCAGCCCTTCTGGCTCTTTCATGGATGAAACCAACTGGGCAAAGAGCCATTCTAAGCTGGGGACCATGCTGTCTTTCCCTAGTCTACAGAGAAACAGCAGTCTGAGTGAGACGAGCTGCTGGCGTTTAGTAGCAAAATCTCCTATTCTGAAGAGAAACATTTCATTGTAAGCGGGTTGCATCAGCCTTGTCCCATTTTCTCAACTGGATATAAAGGAGGGCAGTCAGTAGGCCTCACCCTTCGAGCCCACTCCAGTTTCATAGAGAAAACTCCAGGCCTTGGTGTGCTTTCCTGTGGTAAGGAAACTGCTTTCATTCCTTAGGTGGCACTTTGGGTCAGAACTGCCCTTCCCCAAGGATTCTGGGATGTGCAGCCCGATTAGCTGAGATCAGCCCTGGCTCTTTCATGGATGAAACCAACTGGGCAAAGAGCCGTTCTAGGCTGGGGACCATCGTGCCTTTCCCTAGTCTACACAGAAACAGCACTCTGAGGGAGGCAAGCTGCTGTCGTGTGATTGCAAAATCTCCTATTCTGAAGAGAAACATTTCGTTGTAAGCGGGTTGCATCAGCCTTGCCACATTTTCTCAACTGGATATAAAGGAGGGCTGTCAGTAGGCGTCACCCTTCAAGCCCACTCCAATTTCATAGAGAAAACTCCAGGCCTCAGTGTGCTTTCCTGTGGCAAGGAAACTGCTTTCATTCCTTAGGTGGCACTTTGGCTCAGAACTGCCCTACCCCAAGGATTCAGGGATGTACAGCCCGAGTAGTTGAGATCAGCCCTTCTGGTTCTCTCATGGATGAAACCATCTGGGCAAAGAGCCGTTCTAAGCTGGGGACCATGGTGTCTTTCCCTAGTCTACACAGAAACAGCATTCTGAGGGAGAGGAGCTGCTGGCGTTTGGTAGCACAATCTCCTATTCTGAAGAGAAATATTTCGTTGTAAGCGGGTTGCATCAGCCTTGCCACCTTTTCTCAAATGGCTATAAAGGAGGGCAGTCATTTAGCAGACTTACTTGAGACCCTGCTTCCCAGGCTGGAAACTTTGCTTTCATTCTTTAGGTGGCACATTGGATCAGGACTGCACTACCCCAAGTATTCGGGGATTTGCAGCCCGATTAGTTGAGATCAGTCCTTCTGGCTCTTTCATGGATGAAACCAACTGGGCAAAGAGCCGTTCTAAGCTAGGGCCCATCGTGTCTTTCCCTAGTCAACACAGAAACCGCATTCTGACGGAGACGAGCTGCTGTCGTTTGATAGCGAAATCTCCTATTCTGAAGAGAAACATTTCGTTGTAAGCGGGTTGCATCACCCTTGTCCCATTTTCTCAACTGCATATAAAGAGGGCAGTCAGTAGGCATCAACCTTCAAGCCCACTCCAGTTTCATAGAGAAAACTCCAGGCCTTGGTGTGCTTTCCTGTTGCAAGGAAACTGCTTTCCTTCCTTAGGTGGCACTTTGACTCAGAACTGCCCTACCCCAAGGATTCTTGGATATGCAGCCCGATTAGTTGAGATCAGCCCTTCTGGTTCTCTCATGGATGAAATAATCTGGGCAAGGAGCCGTTCTGAGCTGGGGACCAAGGTGTCTTTCCCTAGTCTACAGAGAAACAGCATTCTGAGGGAGACGAGCTGCTGGCGTTTGGTAGCACAATCTCCTATTCTGAAGAGAAACATTTCGTTGTAAGCGGGTTGCATCAGCCTTGCCACATTTTCTCAACTGGCTATAAAGGCGGGCAGGCATTTAGCAGACTTACTTGAGACCCTGCTTCCCAGGCTGTAAATTTGCTTTCATTCCTTAGGTGGCACATTGGCTCAGGAGTGCCTACCCCAAGGATTCAGGGATGTGCAGCCCGATTAGTTGAGATCAGCCCTTCTGGTTCTCTCATGGATGAAATCATGTGGGCAAAGAGCCGTTCTAAGCTGGGGACCATGGTGTCTTTCCTTAGTCTACACAGGAACAGCACTCTGAGGGAGACGAGCTGCTGGCGTTTGGTAGCAAAATCTCCTATTCTGAAGAGAAACATTTCGATGTAAGCGGGTAGCATCAGCCTGGCCACATTTTTTCAACTAGTTATAAAGGAGGGCAGTCAGTTGGCAGACTTACTTGAGTCCCTGATTCCCAGAGTGGAAACTTTGCTTTCTTTCCTTAGGTTGCACTTCGGCTCAGAACTGCCCTACCCCAAGGATTCAGGGATGTGCAGCCCGATTAGTTGAGATCAGCCATTATGGCTCTTTCATGGATGAAACCAAGTGGACAAAGAGCCGTTCTAAGCTGGGGACCATCGTGTCTTTCCCTAGTCTACACAGAAATAGCACTCTGAGGGAAACGAGCTGCTGGCGTTTGGTAGCGAAATCTCCTATTCTGAAGAGAAAAATTTCGTTGTAAGCGGGTTGCATCAGCCTTGTCCCATTTTCTCAACTGGATATAAAGAGGGCAGTCAGTAGGCCTCACCCTTCGAGGCCACTCCAGTTTCATAGAGAAAACTCCAGGCCTTGGTGTGCTTTCCTGTGGTAAGGAAACTGCTTTCATTCCTTAGGTGGCACTTTGGCTCAGAACTGCCCTACCCCAAGGATTCAGGAATGTGCAGCCTGATTAGTTGAGATCAGCCCTGGCTCTTTCATGGAAGAAAACAACTGGGAAAAGAGCTGTTCTACGTTGGAACCATGGTGTCTTTCCCTAGTCTACACAGAAACAGCACTCTGAGGGAGACGAGCTGCAGGAGTTTGGTAGCAAAATCTCCTAATCTGAAGAGAAACATTTCGTTGTATGCGGGTTGCCTCAGCCTTGCCACATTTTCTCAACTGGCTATAAAGGAGGGCAGTCAGTTGGCAGACTTACTTGAGTCCCTCCTTCCCAGGCTGGAAACTTTGCTTTCTTTCCTTAGGTTGCACTTCGGCTCAGAGCTGCACTACCCCAAGGATTCGGGGATGTGCAGCCCGATTAGTTGAGATCAGCCCTTCTGGCTTTTTCATGGATGAAACCAACTGGGAAAAGAGTCTTTCTAAGTTAGGAACCATGGTGTCTTTCCCTAGTCTACACAGAAACAGCAGTCTGAGTGAGACGAGCTGCTGGCGTTTGGTAGCAAAATTTCCTATTCTGAAGAGAAACATTTCGTTGTAAGCGTGTTGCATCAGCTTTGCCACATTTTTTCAACTGGCTATAAAGGAGGGCAGTCATTTAGCAGACCTACTCTAGACCCAGCTTCCCAGGCTGGAAACTTTGCTTTCATTCCTTAGGTGGCACAGTAGCTGACGAATGGCCTACCCCAAGGATTCAGTGATGTGCAGCCCCATTAGTTGAGATCAGCCCTTCTGACTCTTTCATGGATGAAACCAAATGGGCAAAGAGCCGTTCTAAGCTGGGGACCATCGTGTCTTTCACTAGTCTACACCGAAACAGCACTCTGAGGGAGACGAGCTGCTGGAGTTTGACAGCAAAATCTCCTAATCTGAAGAGAAACATTTCGTTGTATGCAGTTTGCCTCAGCCTTGCCACATTTTCTCAACTGGATATAAAGGAGGGCAGTCAGTAGGCCTCACCCTTCGAGCCCACTCCAGTTTCATAGAGAAAACTCCAGGCCTTGGTGTGCTTTCCTGTGATAAGGAAACTGCTTTCATTCCTTAGGTGGCACTTTGGCTCAGAACTGCCCTACCCCAAGGATTCAGGGATGTGCAGCCTGCTTAGTTGAGATCAGCCCTGGCTCTTTCATGGATGAAATCAACTGGGAAAAGAGCTGTTCTAAGCTGGGAACCATGGTGTCTTTCCCTAGTCTACACAGAAACAGCACGCTGAGGGAGACTGGCTGCAAGCGTTTGGTAGCAAAATCTCCTATTCTGAAGAGAAACATTTCGTTCTAAGCGGGTTTCATCAACCTTGCCACATTTTCTCAACTGGCTATAAAGGCGGGCAGGCATTTAGCAAACTTACTTGAGACCCTGCTTCCCAGGCTGTAAATTTGCTTTCATTCCTTAGGTGGCACATTGGCTCAGGAGTGCCTACCCCAAGGATTCAGGGATGTGCAGCCCGATTAGTTGAGATCAGCCCTTCTGGTTCTCTCATGGATGACATCATGTGGGCAAAGAGCCGTTCTAAGCTGGGGACCATGGTGTCTTTCCTTAGTCTACACAGGAACAGCACTCTGAGGGAGACGAGCTGCTGGCGTTTGGTAGCAAAATCTCCTATTCTGAAAAGAAACATTTCGATGTAAGCGGGTAGCATCAGCCTGGCCACATTTTTTCAACTAGTTATAAAGGAGGGCAGTCAGTTGGCAGACTTACTTGAGTCCCTGATTCCCAGAGTGGAAACTTTGCTTTCTTTCCTTAGGTTGCACTTCGGCTCAGAACTGCCCTACCCCAAGGATTCAGGGATGTGCAGCCCGATTAGTTGAGATCAGCCATTATGGCTCTTTCATGGATGAAACCAAGTGGACAAAGAGCCGTTCTAAGCTGGGGACCATCGTGTCTTTCCCTAGTCTACCCAGAAACAGCACTCTGAGGGAGACGAGGTGCTGGCGTTTGGTAGCACAACCTCCTATTCTGAAGAGAAAGATTTCGTTGTAAGCGGGTTGCTTCAGCCTTCCCACATTTCCTCACCTGGATATAAAGGAGGGCAGTCAGTAGGCCTCACCCTTGAAGCCCACTCCAATTTCATAGAGAAAACTCCAGGCCTCGGTGTGCTTTCCTGTGGCAGGAAATTTGCTTTCATTCCTTAGTTGGCCCTGTGGTTCAGAACAGACCTCCCAGAAGGATTCAGGTATGTGCAACCCAATTAGTTGTGATCAGCCCTTCTGGCTCTTTCATGGATGAAACCAACTGGGCAAAGAGCCATTCTAAGCTGGGGACCATGCTCTCTTTCCCTAGTCTACACAGAAACAGCAGTCTGAGTGAGACGAGCTGGTGGCGTTTAGTAGCAAAATCTCCTATTCTGAAGAGAAACATTTCATTGTAAGCGGGTTGCATCAGCCTTGTCCCATTTTCTCAACTGGATATAAAGGAGGGCAGTCAGTAGGCCTCACCCTTCGAGCCCACTCCAGTTTCATAGAGAAAACTCCAGGCCTTGGTGTGCTTTCCTGTGGTAAGGAAACTGCTTTCATTCCTTAGGTGGCACTTTGGGTCAGAACTGCCCTTCCCCAAGGATTCTGGGATGTGCAGCCCGATTAGCTGAGATCAGCCCTGGCTCTTTCATGGATGAAACCAACTGGGCAAAGAGCCGTTCTAGGCTGGGGACCATCGTGCCTTTCCCTAGTCTACACAGAAACAGCACTCTGAGGGAGGCAAGCTGCTGTCGTGTGATTGCAAAATCTCCTATTCTGAAGAGAAACATTTCGTTGTAAGCGGGTTGCATCAGCCTTGCCACATTTTCTCAACTGGATATAAAGGAGGGCTGTCAGTAGGCGTCACCCTTCAAGCCCACTCCAATTTCATAGAGAAAACTCCAGGCCTCAGTGTGCTTTCCTGTGGCAAGGAAACTGCTTTCATTCCTTAGGTGGCACTTTGGCTCAGAACTGCCCTACCCCAAGGATTCAGGGATGTACAGCCCGAGTAGTTGAGATCAGCCCTTCTGGTTCTCTCATGGATGAAACCATCTGGGCAAAGAGCCGTTCTAAGCTGGGGACCATGGTGTCTTTCCCTAGTCTACACAGAAACAGCATTCTGAGGGAGAGGAGCTGCTGGCGTTTGGTAGCACAATCTCCTATTCTGAAGAGAAATATTTCGTTGTAAGCGGGTTGCATCAGCCTTGCCACCTTTTCTCAAATGGCTATAAAGGAGGGCAGTCATTTAGCAGACTTACTTGAGACCCTGCTTCCCAGGCTGGAAACTTTGCTTTCATTCTTTAGGTGGCACATTGGATCAGGACTGCACTACCCCAAGTATTCGGGGATTTGCAGCCCGATTAGTTGAGATCAGTCCTTCTGGCTCTTTCATGGATGAAACCAACTGGGCAAAGAGCCGTTCTAAGCTAGGGCCCATCGTGTCTTTCCCTAGTCAACACAGAAACCGCATTCTGACGGAGACGAGCTGCTGTCGTTTGATAGCGAAATCTCCTATTCTGAAGAGAAACATTTCGTTGTAAGCGGGTTGCATCACCCTTGTCCCATTTTCTCAACTGCATATAAAGAGGGCAGTCAGTAGGCATCAACCTTCAAGCCCACTCCAGTTTCATAGAGAAAACTCCAGGCCTTGGTGTGCTTTCCTGTTGCAAGGAAACTGCTTTCCTTCCTTAGGTGGCACTTTGACTCAGAACTGCCCTACCCCAAGGATTCTTGGATATGCAGCCCGATTAGTTGAGATCAGCCCTTCTGGTTCTCTCATGGATGAAAAAATCTGGGCAAGGAGCCGTTCTGAGCTGGGGACCAAGGTGTCTTTCCCTAGTCTACAGAGAAACAGCATTCTGAGGGAGACGAGCTGCTGGCGTTTGGTAGCACAATCTCCTATTCTGAAGAGAAACATTTCGTTGTAAGCGGGTTGCATCAGCCTTGCCACATTTTCTCAACTGGCTATAAAGGCGGGCAGGCATTTAGCAGACTTACTTGAGACCCTGCTTCCCAGGCTGTAAATTTGCTTTCATTCCTTAGGTGGCACATTGGCTCAGGAGTGCCTACCCCAAGGATTCAGGGATGTGCAGCCCGATTAGTTGAGATCAGCCCTTCTGGTTCTCTCATGGATGAAATCATGTGGGCAAAGAGCTGTTCTAAGCTGGGGACCATGGTGTCTTTCCTTAGTCTACACAGGAACAGCACTCTGAGGGAGACGAGCTGCTGGCGTTTGGTAGCAAAATCTCCTATTCTGAAGAGAAACATTTCGATGTAAGCGGGTAGCATCAGCCTGGCCACATTTTTTCAACTAGTTATAAAGGAGGGCAGTCAGTTGGCAGACTTACTTGAGTCCCTGATTCCCAGAGTGGAAACTTTGCTTTCTTTCCTTAGGTTGCACTTCGGCTCAGAACTGCCCTACCCCAAGGATTCAGGGATGTGCATCCCGATTAGTTGAGATCAGCCATTATGGCTCTTTCATGGATGAAACCAAGTGGACAAAGAGCCGTTCTAAGCTGGGGACCATCGTGTCTTTCCCTAGTCTACACAGAAATAGCACTCTGAGGGAAACGAGCTGCTGGCGTTTGGTAGCGAAATCTCCTATTCTGAAGAGAAAAATTTCGTTGTAAGCGGGTTGCATCAGCCTTGTCCCATTTTCTCAACTGGATATAAAGAGGGCAGTCAGTAGGCCTCACCCTTCGAGGCCACTCCAGTTTCATAGAGAAAACTCCAGGCCTTGGTGTGCTTTCCTGTGGTAAGGAAACTGCTTTCATTCCTTAGGTGGCACTTTGACTCAGAACTGCCCTACCCCAAGGATTCAGGGATGTGCAGCCTGCTTAGTTGAGATCAGCCCTGGCTCTTTCATGGATGAAATCAACTGGGAAAAGAGCTGTTCTAAGCTGGGAACCATGGTGTCTTTCCCTAGTCTACACAGAAACAGCACGCTGAGGGAGACTAGCTGCAAGCGTTTGGTAGCAAAATCTCCTATTCTGAAGAGAAACATTTCGTTGTAAGCGGGATTCATCAACCTTGCCACATTTTCTCAACTGGCTATAAAGGCGGGCAGGCATTTAGCAAACTTACTTGAGACCCTGCTTCCCAGGCTGTAAATTTGCTTTCATTCCTTAGGTGGCACATTGGCTCAGGAGTGCCTACCCCAAGGATTCAGGGATGTGCAGCCCGATTAGTTGAGATCAGCCCTTCTGGTTCTCTCATGGATGACATCATGTGGGCAAAGAGCCGTTCTAAGCTGGAGACCATGGTGTCTTTCCTTAGTCTACACAGGAACAGGACTCTGAGGGAGACGAGCTGCTGGCGTTTGGTAGCAAAATCTCCTATTCTGAAGAGAAACATTTCGATGTAAGCGGGTAGCATCAGCCTGGCCACATTTTTTCAACTAGTTATAAAGGAGGGCAGTCAGTTGGCAGACTTACTTGAGTCCCTGATTCCCAGAGTGGAAACTTTGCTTTTTTCCTTAGGTTGCACTTCGGCTCAGAACTGCCCTACCCCAAGGATTCAGGGATGTGCAGCCCGATTAGTTGAGATCAGCCATTATGGCTCTTTCATGGATGAAACCAAGTGGACAAAGAGCCGTTCTAAGCTGGGGACCATCGTGTCTTTCCCTAGTCTACCCAGAAACAGCACTCTGAGGGAGACGAGGTGCTGGCGTTTGGTAGCACAACCTCCTATTCTGAAGAGAAAGATTTCGTTGTAAGCGGGTTGCTTCAGCCTTCCCACATTTCCTCACCTGGATATAAAGGAGGGCAGTCAGTAGGCCTCACCCTTGAAGCCCACTCCAATTTCATAGAGAAAACTCCAGGCCTCGGTGTGCTTTCCTGTGGCAGGAAATTTGCTTTCATTCCTTAGTTGGCCCTGTGGTTCAGAACAGACCTACCAGAAGGATTCAGGTATGTGCAACCCAATTAGTTGTGATCAGCCTTTCTGGCTCTTTCATGGATGAAACCAACTGGGCAAAGAGCCATTCTAAGCTGGGGACCATGCTGTCTTTCCCTAGTCTACAGAGAAACAGCAGTCTGAGTGAGACGAGCTGCTGGCTTTTAGTAGCAAAATCTCCTATTCTGAAGAGAAACATTTCATTGTAAGCGGGTTGCATCAGCCTTGTCCCATTTTCTCAACTGGATATAAAGGAGGGCAGTCAGTAGGCCTCACCCTTCGAGCCCACTCCAGTTTCATAGAGAAAACTCCAGGCCTTGGTGTGCTTTCCTGTGGTAAGGAAACTGCTTTCATTCCTTAGGTGGCACTTTGGGTCAGAACTGCCCTTCCCCAAGGATTCTGGGATGTGCAGCCCGATTAGCTGAGATCAGCCCTGGCTCTTTCATGGATGAAACCAACTGGGCAAAGAGCCGTTCTAGGCTGGGGACCATCGTGCCTTTCCCTAGTCTACACAGAAACAGCACTCTGAGGGAGGCAAGCTGCTGTCGTGTGATTGCAAAATCTCCTATTCTGAAGAGAAACATTTCGTTGTAAGCGGGTTGCATCAGCCTTGCCACATTTTCTCAACTGGATATAAAGGAGGGCTGTCAGTAGGCGTCACCCTTCAAGCCCACTCCAATTTCATAGAGAAAACTCCAGGCCTCAGTGTGCTTTCCTGTGGCAAGGAAACTGCTTTCATTCCTGAGGTGGCACTTTGGCTCAGAACTGCCCTACCCCAAGGATTCAGGGATGTACAGCCCGAGTAGTTGAGATCAGCCCTTCTGGTTCTCTCATGGATGAAACCATCTGGGCAAAGAGCCGTTCTAAGCTGGGGACCATGGTGTCTTTCCCTAGTCTACACAGAAACAGCATTCTGAGGGAGAGGAGCTGCTGGCGTTTGGTAGCACAATCTCCTATTCTGAAGAGAAATATTTCGTTGTAAGCGGGTTGCATCAGCCTTGCCACCTTTTCTCAAATGGCTATAAAGGAGGGCAGTCATTTAGCAGACTTACTTGAGACCCTGCTTCCCAGGCTGGAAACTTTGCTTTCATTCTTTAGGTGGCACATTGGATCAGGACTGCACTACCCCAAGTATTCGGGGATTTGCAGCCCGATTAGTTGAGATCAGTCCTTCTGGCTCTTTCATGGATGAAACCAACTGGGCAAAGAGCCGTTCTAAGCTAGGGCCCATCGTGTCTTTCCCTAGTCAACACAGAAACCGCATTCTGACGGAGACGAGCTGCTGTCGTTTGATAGCGAAATCTCCTATTCTGAAGAGAAACATTTCGTTGTAAGCGGGTTGCATCACCCTTGTCCCATTTTCTCAACTGCATATAAAGAGGGCAGTCAGTAGGCATCAACCTTCAAGCCCACTCCAGTTTCATAGAGAAAACTCCAGGCCTTGGTGTGCTTTCCTGTTGCAAGGAAACTGCTTTCCTTCCTTAGGTGGCACTTTGACTCAGAACTGCCCTACCCCAAGGATTCTTGGATATGCAGCCCGATTAGTTGAGATCAGCCCTTCTGGTTCTCTCATGGATGAAAAAATCTGGGCAAGGAGCCGTTCTGAGCTGGGGACCAAGGTGTCTTTCCCTAGTCTACAGAGAAACAGCATTCTGAGGGAGACGAGCTGCTGGCGTTTGGTAGCACAATCTCCTATTCTGAAGAGAAACATTTCGTTGTAAGCGGGTTGCATCAGCCTTGCCACATTTTCTCAACTGGCTATAAAGGCGGGCAGGCATTTAGCAGACTTACTTGAGACCCTGCTTCCCAGGCTGTAAATTTGCTTTCATTCCTTAGGTGGCACATTGGCTCAGGAGTGCCTACCCCAAGGATTCAGGGATGTGCAGCCCGATTAGTTGAGATCAGCCCTTCTGGTTCTCTCATGGATGAAATCATGTGGGCAAAGAGCCGTTCTAAGCTGGGGACCATGGTGTCTTTCCTTAGTCTACACAGGAACAGCACTCTGAGGGAGACGAGCTGCTGGCGTTTGGTAGCAAAATCTCCTATTCTGAAGAGAAACATTTCGATGTAAGCGGGTAGCATCAGCCTGGCCACATTTTTTCAACTAGTTATAAAGGAGGGCAGTCAGTTGGCAGACTTACTTGAGTCCCTGATTCCCAGAGTGGAAACTTTGCTTTCTTTCCTTAGGTTGCACTTCGGCTCAGAACTGCCCTACCCCAAGGATTCAGGGATGTGCAGCCCGATTAGTTGAGATCAGCCATTATGGCTCTTTCATGGATGAAACCAAGTGGACAAAGAGCCGTTCTAAGCTGGGGACCATCGTGTCTTTCCCTAGTCTACACAGAAATAGCACTCTGAGGGAAACGAGCTGCTGGCGTTTGGTAGCGAAATCTCCTATTCTGAAGAGAAAAATTTCGTTGTAAGCGGGTTGCATCAGCCTTGTCCCATTTTCTCAACTGGATATAAAGAGGGCAGTCAGTAGGCCTCACCCTTCGAGGCCACTCCAGTTTCATAGAGAAAACTCCAGGCCTTGGTGTGCTTTCCTGTGGTAAGGAAACTGCTTTCATTCCTTAGGTGGCACTTTGGCTCAGAACTGCCCTACCCCAAGGATTCAGGGATGTGCAGCCTGCTTAGTTGAGATCAGCCCTGGCTCTTTCATGGATGAAATCAACTGGGAAAAGAGCTGTTCTAAGCTGGGAACCATGGTGTCTTTCCCTAGTCTACACAGAAACAGCACGCTGAGGGAGACTAGCTGCAAGCGTTTGGTAGCAAAATCTCCTATTCTGAAGAGAAACATTTCGTTGTAAGCGGGATTCATCAACCTTGCCACATTTTCTCAACTGGCTATAAAGGCGGGCAGGCATTTAGCAAACTTACTTGAGACCCTGCTTCCCAGGCTGTAAATTTGCTTTCATTCCTTAGGTGGCACATTGGCTCAGGAGTGCCTACCCCAAGGATTCAAGGATGTGCAGCCCGATTAGTTGAGATCAGCCCTTCTGGTTCTCTCATGGATGACATCATGTGGGCAAAGAGCCGTTCTAAGCTGGGGACCATGGTGTCTTTCCTTAGTCTACACAGGAACAGGACTCTGAGGGAGACGAGCTGCTGGCGTTTGGTAGCAAAATCTCCTATTCTGAAGAGAAACATTTCGTTGTAAGCGGGTTGCATCAGCCTTGCCACATTTTCTCAACTGGATATAAAGGAGGGCTGTCAGTAGGCGTCACCCTTCAAGCCCACTCCAATTTCATAGAGAAAACTCCAGGCCTCAGTGTGCTTTCCTGTGGCAAGGAAACTGCTTTCATTCCTGAGGTGGCACTTTGGCTCAGAACTGCCCTACCCCAAGGATTCAGGGATGTACAGCCCGAGTAGTTGAGATCAGCCCTTCTGGTTCTCTCATGGATGAAACCATCTGGGCAAAGAGCCGTTCTAAGCTGGGGACCATGGTGTCTTTCCCTAGTCTACACAGAAACAGCATTCTGAGGGAGAGGAGCTGCTGGCGTTTGGTAGCACAATCTCCTATTCTGAAGAGAAATATTTCGTTGTAAGCGGGTTGCATCAGCCTTGCCACCTTTTCTCAAATGGCTATAAAGGAGGGCAGTCATTTAGCAGACTTACTTGAGACCCTGCTTCCCAGGCTGGAAACTTTGCTTTCATTCTTTAGGTGGCACATTGGATCAGGACTGCACTACCCCAAGTATTCGGGGATTTGCAGCCCGATTAGTTGAGATCAGTCCTTCTGGCTCTTTCATGGATGAAACCAACTGGGCAAAGAGCCGTTCTAAGCTAGGGCCCATCGTGTCTTTCCCTAGTCAACACAGAAACCGCATTCTGACGGAGACGAGCTGCTGTCGTTTGATAGCGAAATCTCCTATTCTGAAGAGAAACATTTCGTTGTAAGCGGGTTGCATCACCCTTGTCCCATTTTCTCAACTGCATATAAAGAGGGCAGTCAGTAGGCATCAACCTTCAAGCCCACTCCAGTTTCATAGAGAAAACTCCAGGCCTTGGTGTGCTTTCCTGTTGCAAGGAAACTGCTTTCCTTCCTTAGGTGGCACTTTGACTCAGAACTGCCCTACCCCAAGGATTCTTGGATATGCAGCCCGATTAGTTGAGATCAGCCCTTCTGGTTCTCTCATGGATGAAAAAATCTGGGCAAGGAGCCGTTCTGAGCTGGGGACCAAGGTGTCTTTCCCTAGTCTACAGAGAAACAGCATTCTGAGGGAGACGAGCTGCTGGCGTTTGGTAGCACAATCTCCTATTCTGAAGAGAAACATTTCGTTGTAAGCGGGTTGCATCAGCCTTGCCACATTTTCTCAACTGGCTATAAAGGCGGGCAGGCATTTAGCAGACTTACTTGAGACCCTGCTTCCCAGGCTGTAAATTTGCTTTCATTCCTTAGGTGGCACATTGGCTCAGGAGTGCCTACCCCAAGGATTCAGGGATGTGCAGCCCGATTAGTTGAGATCAGCCCTTCTGGTTCTCTCATGGATGAAATCATGTGGGCAAAGAGCCGTTCTAAGCTGGGGACCATGGTGTCTTTCCTTAGTCTACACAGGAACAGCACTCTGAGGGAGACGAGCTGCTGGCGTTTGGTAGCAAAATCTCCTATTCTGAAGAGAAACATTTCGATGTAAGCGGGTAGCATCAGCCTGGCCACATTTTTTCAACTAGTTATAAAGGAGGGCAGTCAGTTGGCAGACTTACTTGAGTCCCTGATTCCCAGAGTGGAAACTTTGCTTTCTTTCCTTAGGTTGCACTTCGGCTCAGAACTGCCCTACCCCAAGGATTCAGGGATGTGCAGCCCGATTAGTTGAGATCAGCCATTATGGCTCTTTCATGGATGAAACCAAGTGGACAAAGAGCCGTTCTAAGCTGGGGACCATCGTGTCTTTCCCTAGTCTACACAGAAATAGCACTCTGAGGGAAACGAGCTGCTGGCGTTTGGTAGCGAAATCTCCTATTCTGAAGAGAAAAATTTCGTTGTAAGCGGGTTGCATCAGCCTTGTCCCATTTTCTCAACTGGATATAAAGAGGGCAGTCAGTAGGCCTCACCCTTCGAGGCCACTCCAGTTTCATAGAGAAAACTCCAGGCCTTGGTGTGCTTTCCTGTGGTAAGGAAACTGCTTTCATTCCTTAGGTGGCACTTTGGCTCAGAACTGCCCTACCCCAAGGATTCAGGGATGTGCAGCCTGCTTAGTTGAGATCAGCCCTGGCTCTTTCATGGATGAAATCAACTGGGAAAAGAGCTGTTCTAAGCTGGGAACCATGGTGTCTTTCCCTAGTCTACACAGAAACAGCACGCTGAGGGAGACTAGCTGCAAGCGTTTGGTAGCAAAATCTCCTATTCTGAAGAGAAACATTTCGTTGTAAGCGGGATTCATCAACCTTGCCACATTTTCTCAACTGGCTATAAAGGCGGGCAGGCATTTAGCAAACTTACTTGAGACCCTGCTTCCCAGGCTGTAAATTTGCTTTCATTCCTTAGGTGGCACATTGGCTCAGGAGTGCCTACCCCAAGGATTCAAGGATGTGCAGCCCGATTAGTTGAGATCAGCCCTTCTGGTTCTCTCATGGATGACATCATGTGGGCAAAGAGCCGTTCTAAGCTGGGGACCATGGTGTCTTTCCTTAGTCTACACAGGAACAGGACTCTGAGGGAGACGAGCTGCTGGCGTTTGGTAGCAAAATCTCCTATTCTGAAGAGAAACATTTCGATGTAAGCGGGTAGCATCAGCCTGGCCACATTTTTTCAACTAGTTATAAAGGAGGGCAGTCAGTTGGCAGACTTACTTGAGTCCCTGATTCCAAGAGTGGAAACTTTGCTTTCTTTCCTTAGGTTGCACTT
Organism: Balaenoptera physalus; assembly: GCF_965194825.1. Taxonomy (NCBI): domain Eukaryota; kingdom Metazoa; phylum Chordata; class Mammalia; order Artiodactyla; family Balaenopteridae; genus Balaenoptera; species Balaenoptera physalus. The sequence continues at coordinate 1,285,960 of NW_028126455.1, read as the reverse complement.
CGGCTCAGAACTGCCCTACCCCAAGGATTCAGGGATGTGCAGCCCGATTAGTTGAGATCAGCCATTATGGCTCTTTCATGGATGAAACCAAGTGGACAAAGAGCCGTTCTAAGCTGGGGACCATCGTGTCTTTCCCTAGTCTACCCAGAAACAGCACTCTGAGGGAGACGAGGTGCTGGCGTTTGGTAGCACAACCTCCTATTCTGAAGAGAAAGATTTCGTTGTAAGCGGGTTGCTTCAGCCTTCCCACATTTCCTCACCTGGATATAAAGGAGGGCAGTCAGTAGGCCTCACCCTTGAAGCCCACTCCAATTTCATAGAGAAAACTCCAGGCCTCGGTGTGCTTTCCTGTGGCAGGAAATTTGCTTTCATTCCTTAGTTGGCCCTGTGGTTCAGAACAGACCTCCCAGAAGGATTCAGGTATGTGCAACCCAATTAGTTGTGATCAGCCCTTCTGGCTCTTTCATGGATGAAACCAACTGGGCAAAGAGCCATTCTAAGCTGGGGACCATGCTGTCTTTCCCTAGTCTACAGAGAAACAGCAGTCTGAGTGAGACGAGCTGCTGGCGTTTAGTAGCAAAATCTCCTATTCTGAAGAGAAACATTTCATTGTAAGCGGGTTGCATCAGCCTTGTCCCATTTTCTCAACTGGATATAAAGGAGGGCAGTCAGTAGGCCTCACCCTTAGAGCCCACTCCAGTTTCATAGAGAAAACTCCAGGCCTTGGTGTGCTTTCCTGTGGTAAGGAAACTGCTTTCATTCCTTAGGTGGCACTTTGGGTCAGAACTGCCCTTCCCCAAGGATTCTGGGATGTGCAGCCCGATTAGCTGAGATCAGCCCTGGCTCTTTCATGGATGAAACCAACTGGGCAAAGAGCCGTTCTAGGCTGGGGACCATCGTGCCTTTCCCTAGTCTACACAGAAACAGCACTCTGAGGGAGGCAAGCTGCTGTCGTGTGATTGCAAAATCTCCTATTCTGAAGAGAAACATTTCGTTGTAAGCGGGTTGCATCAGCCTTGCCACATTTTCTCAACTGGATATAAAGGAGGGCTGTCAGTAGGCGTCACCCTTCAAGCCCACTCCAATTTCATAGAGAAAACTCCAGGCCTCAGTGTGCTTTCCTGTGGCAAGGAAACTGCTTTCATTCCTGAGGTGGCACTTTGGCTCAGAACTGCCCTACCCCAAGGATTCAGGGATGTACAGCCCGAGTAGTTGAGATCAGCCCTTCTGGTTCTCTCATGGATGAAACCATCTGGGCAAAGAGCCGTTCTAAGCTGGGGACCATGGTGTCTTTCCCTAGTCTACACAGAAACAGCATTCTGAGGGAGAGGAGCTGCTGGCGTTTGGTAGCACAATCTCCTATTCTGAAGAGAAATATTTCGTTGTAAGCGGGTTGCATCAGCCTTGCCACCTTTTCTCAAATGGCTATAAAGGAGGGCAGTCATTTAGCAGACTTACTTGAGACCCTGCTTCCCAGGCTGGAAACTTTGCTTTCATTCTTTAGGTGGCACATTGGATCAGGACTGCACTACCCCAAGTATTCGGGGATTTGCAGCCCGATTAGTTGAGATCAGTCCTTCTGGCTCTTTCATGGATGAAACCAACTGGGCAAAGAGCCGTTCTAAGCTAGGGCCCATCGTGTCTTTCCCTAGTCAACACAGAAACCGCATTCTGACGGAGACGAGCTGCTGTCGTTTGATAGCGAAATCTCCTATTCTGAAGAGAAACATTTCGTTGTAAGCGGGTTGCATCAACCTTGTCCCATTTTCTCAACTGCATATAAAGAGGGCAGTCAGTAGGCATCAACCTTCAAGCCCACTCCAGTTTCATAGAGAAAACTCCAGGCCTTGGTGTGCTTTCCTGTTGCAAGGAAACTGCTTTCCTTCCTTAGGTGGCACTTTGACTCAGAACTGCCCTACCCCAAGGATTCTTGGATATGCAGCCCGATTAGTTGAGATCAGCCCTTCTGGTTCTCTCATGGATGAAATAATCTGGGCAAGGAGCCGTTCTGAGCTGGGGACCAAGGTGTCTTTCCCTAGTCTACAGAGAAACAGCATTCTGAGGGAGACGAGCTGCTGGCGTTTGGTAGCACAATCTCCTATTCTGAAGAGAAACATTTCGTTGTAAGCGGGTTGCATCAGCCTTGCCACATTTTCTCAACTGGCTATAAAGGCGGGCAGGCATTTAGCAGACTTACTTGAGACCCTGCTTCCCAGGCTGTAAATTTGCTTTCATTCCTTAGGTGGCACATTGGCTCAGGAGTGCCTACCCCAAGGATTCAGGGATGTGCAGCCCGATTAGTTGAGATCAGCCCTTCTGGTTCTCTCATGGATGACATCATGTGGGCAAAGAGCCGTTCTAAGCTGGGGACCATGGTGTCTTTCCTTAGTCTACACAGGAACAGCACTCTGAGGGAGACGAGCTGCTGGCGTTTGGTAGCAAAATCTCCTATTCTGAAGAGAAACATTTCGATGTAAGCGGGTAGCATCAGCCTGGCCACATTTTTTCAACTAGTTATAAAGGAGGGCAGTCAGTTGGCAGACTTACTTGAGTCCCTGATTCCCAGAGTGGAAACTTTGCTTTCTTTCCTTAGGTTGCACTTCGGCTCAGAACTGCCCTACCCCAAGGATTCAGGGATGTGCAGCCCGATTAGTTGAGATCAGCCATTATGGCTCTTTCATGGATGAAACCAAGTGGACAAAGAGCCGTTCTAAGCTGGGGACCATCGTGTCTTTCCCTAGTCTACACAGAAATAGCACTCTGAGGGAAACGAGCTGCTGGCGTTTGGTAGCGAAATCTCCTATTCTGAAGAGAAAAATTTCGTTGTAAGCGGGTTGCATCAGCCTTGTCCCATTTTCTCAACTGGATATAAAGAGGGCAGTCAGTAGGCCTCACCCTTCGAGGCCACTCCAGTTTCATAGAGAAAACTCCAGGCCTTGGTGTGCTTTCCTGTGGTAAGGAAACTGCTTTCATTCCTTAGGTGGCACTTTGGCTCAGAACTGCCCTACCCCAAGGATTCAGGAATGTGCAGCCTGATTAGTTGAGATCAGCCCTGGCTCTTTCATGGAAGAAAACAACTGGGAAAAGAGCTGTTCTACGTTGGAACCATGGTGTCTTTCCCTAGTCTACACAGAAACAGCACTCTGAGGGAGACGAGCTGCAGGAGTTTGGTAGCAAAATCTCCTAATCTGAAGAGAAACATTTCGTTGTATGCGGGTTGCCTCAGCCTTGCCACATTTTCTCAACTGGCTATAAAGGAGGGCAGTCAGTTGGCAGACTTACTTGAGTCCCTCCTTCCCAGGCTGGAAACTTTGCTTTCTTTCCTTAGGTTGCACTTCGGCTCAGAGCTGCACTACCCCAAGGATTCGGGGATGTGCAGCCCGATTAGTTGAGATCAGCCCTTCTGGCTTTTTCATGGATGAAACCAACTGGGAAAAGAGTCTTTCTAAGTTAGGAACCATGGTGTCTTTCCCTAGTCTACACAGAAACAGCAGTCTGAGTGAGACGAGCTGCTGGCGTTTGGTAGCAAAATTTCCTATTCTGAAGAGAAACATTTCGTTGTAAGCGTGTTGCATCAGCTTTGCCACATTTTTTCAACTGGCTATAAAGGAGGGCAGTCATTTAGCAGACCTACTCTAGACCCAGCTTCCCAGGCTGGAAACTTTGCTTTCATTCCTTAGGTGGCACAGTAGCTGACGAATGGCCTACCCCAAGGATTCAGTGATGTGCAGCCCCATTAGTTGAGATCAGCCCTTCTGACTCTTTCATGGATGAAACCAAATGGGCAAAGAGCCGTTCTAAGCTGGGGACCATCGTGTCTTTCACTAGTCTACACCGAAACAGCACTCTGAGGGAGACGAGCTGCTGGAGTTTGACAGCAAAATCTCCTAATCTGAAGAGAAACATTTCGTTGTATGCAGTTTGCCTCAGCCTTGCCACATTTTCTCAACTGGATATAAAGGAGGGCAGTCAGTAGGCCTCACCCTTCGAGGCCACTCCAGTTTCATAGAGAAAACTCCAGGCCTTGGTGTGCTTTCCTGTGGCAAGGAAACTGCTTTCATTCCTTAGGTGGCACTTTGGCTCAGAACTGCCCTACCCCAAGGATTCAGGGATGTACAGCCCGAGTAGTTGAGATCAGCCCTTCTGATTCTCTCATGGATGAAACCATCTGGGCAAAGAGCCGTTCTAAGCTGGGGACCATGGTGTCTTTCCCTAGTCTACACAGAAACAGCATTCTGAGGGAGACGAGCTGCTGGCGTTTGGTAGCACAATCTCCTATTCTGAAGAGAAATATTTCGTTGTAAGCGGGTTGCATCAGCCTTGCCACCTTTTCTCAAATGGCTATAAAGGAGGGCAGTCATTTAGCAGACTTACTTGAGACCCTGCTTCCCAGGCTGGAAACTTTGCTTTCATTCTTTAGGTGGCAAATTGGATCAGGACTGCACTACCCCAAGTATTCGGGGATTTGCAGCCCGATTAGTTGAGATCAGTCCTTCTGGCTCTTTCATGGATGAAACCAACTGGGCAAAGAGCCGTTCTAAGCTAGGGCCCATCGTGTCTTTCCCTAGTCAACACAGAAACCGCATTCTGACGGAGACGAGCTGCTGTCGTTTGATAGCGAAATCTCCTATTCTGAAGAGAAACATTTCGTTGTAAGCGGGTTGCATCACCCTTGTCCCATTTTCTCAACTGCATATAAAGAGGGCAGTCAGTAGGCATCAACCTTCAAGCCCACTCCAGTTTCATAGAGAAAACTCCAGGCCTTGGTGTGCTTTCCTGTTGCAAGGAAACTGCTTTCCTTCCTTAGGTGGCACTTTGACTCAGAACTGCCCTACCCCAAGGATTCTTGGATATGCAGCCCGATTAGTTGAGATCAGCCCTTCTGGTTCTCTCATGGATGAAAAAATCTGGGCAAGGAGCCGTTCTGAGCTGGGGACCAAGGTGTCTTTCCCTAGTCTACAGAGAAACAGCATTCTGAGGGAGACGAGCTGCTGGCGTTTGGTAGCACAATCTCCTATTCTGAAGAGAAACATTTCGTTGTAAGCGGGTTGCATCAGCCTTGCCACATTTTCTCAACTGGCTATAAAGGCGGGCAGGCATTTAGCAGACTTACTTGAGACCCTGCTTCCCAGGCTGTAAATTTGCTTTCATTCCTTAGGTGGCACATTGGCTCAGGAGTGCCTACCCCAAGGATTCAGGGATGTGCAGCCCGATTAGTTGAGATCAGCCCTTCTGGTTCTCTCATGGATGAAATCATGTGGGCAAAGAGCTGTTCTAAGCTGGGGACCATGGTGTCTTTCCTTAGTCTACACAGGAACAGCACTCTGAGGGAGACGAGCTGCTGGCGTTTGGTAGCAAAATCTCCTATTCTGAAGAGAAACATTTCGATGTAAGCGGGTAGCATCAGCCTGGCCACATTTTTTCAACTAGTTATAAAGGAGGGCAGTCAGTTGGCAGACTTACTTGAGTCCCTGATTCCCAGAGTGGAAACTTTGCTTTCTTTCCTTAGGTTGCACTTCGGCTCAGAACTGCCCTACCCCAAGGATTCAGGGATGTGCAGCCCGATTAGTTGAGATCAGCCATTATGGCTCTTTCATGGATGAAACCAAGTGGACAAAGAGCCGTTCTAAGCTGGGGACCATCGTGTCTTTCCCTAGTCTACACAGAAATAGCACTCTGAGGGAAACGAGCTGCTGGCGTTTGGTAGCGAAATCTCCTATTCTGAAGAGAAAAATTTCGTTGTAAGCGGGTTGCATCAGCCTTGTCCCATTTTCTCAACTGGATATAAAGAGGGCAGTCAGTAGGCCTCACCCTTCGAGGCCACTCCAGTTTCATAGAGAAAACTCCAGGCCTTGGTGTGCTTTCCTGTGGTAAGGAAACTGCTTTCATTCCTTAGGTGGCACTTTGGCTCAGAACTGCCCTACCCCAAGGATTCAGGGATGTGCAGCCTGCTTAGTTGAGATCAGCCCTGGCTCTTTCATGGATGAAATCAACTGGGAAAAGAGCTGTTCTAAGCTGGGAACCATGGTGTCTTTCCCTAGTCTACACAGAAACAGCACGCTGAGGGAGACTAGCTGCAAGCGTTTGGTAGCAAAATCTCCTATTCTGAAGAGAAACATTTCGTTGTAAGCGGGATTCATCAACCTTGCCACATTTTCTCAACTGGCTATAAAGGCGGGCAGGCATTTAGCAAACTTACTTGAGACCCTGCTTCCCAGGCTGTAAATTTGCTTTCATTCCTTAGGTGGCACATTGGCTCAGGAGTGCCTACCCCAAGGATTCAGGGATGTGCAGCCCGATTAGTTGAGATCAGCCCTTCTGGTTCTCTCATGGATGACATCATGTGGGCAAAGAGCCGTTCTAAGCTGGGGACCATGGTGTCTTTCCTTAGTCTACACAGGAACAGGACTCTGAGGGAGACGAGCTGCTGGCGTTTGGTAGCAAAATCTCCTATTCTGAAGAGAAACATTTCGATGTAAGCGGGTAGCATCAGCCTGGCCACATTTTTTCAACTAGTTATAAAGGAGGGCAGTCAGTTGGCAGACTTACTTGAGTCCCTGATTCCCAGAGTGGAAACTTTGCTTTCTTTCCTTAGGTTGCACTTCGGCTCAGAACTGCCCTACCCCAAGGATTCAGGGATGTGCAGCCCGATTAGTTGAGATCAGCCATTATGGCTCTTTCATGGATGAAACCAAGTGGACAAAGAGCCGTTCTAAGCTGGGGACCATCGTGTCTTTCCCTAGTCTACCCAGAAACAGCACTCTGAGGGAGACGAGGTGCTGGCGTTTGGTAGCACAACCTCCTATTCTGAAGAGAAAGATTTCGTTGTAAGCGGGTTGCTTCAGCCTTCCCACATTTCCTCACCTGGATATAAAGGAGGGCAGTCAGTAGGCCTCACCCTTGAAGCCCACTCCAATTTCATAGAGAAAACTCCAGGCCTCGGTGTGCTTTCCTGTGGCAGGAAATTTGCTTTCATTCCTTAGTTGGCCCTGTGGTTCAGAACAGACCTCCCAGAAGGATTCAGGTATGTGCAACCCAATTAGTTGTGATCAGCCCTTCTGGCTCTTTCATGGATGAAACCAACTGGGCAAAGAGCCATTCTAAGCTGGGGACCATGCTGTCTTTCCCTAGTCTACAGAGAAACAGCAGTCTGAGTGAGACGAGCTGCTGGCGTTTAGTAGCAAAATCTCCTATTCTGAAGAGAAACATTTCATTGTAAGCGGGTTGCATCAGCCTTGTCCCATTTTCTCAACTGGATATAAAGGAGGGCAGTCAGTAGGCCTCACCCTTCGAGCCCACTCCAGTTTCATAGAGAAAACTCCAGGCCTTGGTGTGCTTTCCTGTGGTAAGGAAACTGCTTTCATTCCTTAGGTGGCACTTTGGGTCAGAACTGCCCTTCCCCAAGGATTCTGGGATGTGCAGCCCGATTAGCTGAGATCAGCCCTGGCTCTTTCATGGATGAAACCAACTGGGCAAAGAGCCGTTCTAGGCTGGGGACCATCGTGCCTTTCCCTAGTCTACACAGAAACAGCACTCTGAGGGAGGCAAGCTGCTGTCGTGTGATTGCAAAATCTCCTATTCTGAAGAGAAACATTTCGTTGTAAGCGGGTTGCATCAGCCTTGCCACATTTTCTCAACTGGATATAAAGGAGGGCTGTCAGTAGGCGTCACCCTTCAAGCCCACTCCAATTTCATAGAGAAAACTCCAGGCCTCAGTGTGCTTTCCTGTGGCAAGGAAACTGCTTTCATTCCTTAGGTGGCACTTTGGCTCAGAACTGCCCTACCCCAAGGATTCAGGGATGTACAGCCCGAGTAGTTGAGATCAGCCCTTCTGGTTCTCTCATGGATGAAACCATCTGGGCAAAGAGCCGTTCTAAGCTGGGGACCATGGTGTCTTTCCCTAGTCTACACAGAAACAGCATTCTGAGGGAGAGGAGCTGCTGGCGTTTGGTAGCACAATCTCCTATTCTGAAGAGAAATATTTCGTTGTAAGCGGGTTGCATCAGCCTTGCCACCTTTTCTCAAATGGCTATAAAGGAGGGCAGTCATTTAGCAGACTTACTTGAGACCCTGCTTCCCAGGCTGGAAACTTTGCTTTCATTCTTTAGGTGGCACATTGGATCAGGACTGCACTACCCCAAGTATTCGGGGATTTGCAGCCCGATTAGTTGAGATCAGTCCTTCTGGCTCTTTCATGGATGAAACCAACTGGGCAAAGAGCCGTTCTAAGCTAGGGCCCATCGTGTCTTTCCCTAGTCAACACAGAAACCGCATTCTGACGGAGACGAGCTGCTGTCGTTTGATAGCGAAATCTCCTATTCTGAAGAGAAACATTTCGTTGTAAGCGGGTTGCATCAACCTTGTCCCATTTTCTCAACTGCATATAAAGAGGGCAGTCAGTAGGCATCAACCTTCAAGCCCACTCCAGTTTCATAGAGAAAACTCCAGGCCTTGGTGTGCTTTCCTGTTGCAAGGAAACTGCTTTCCTTCCTTAGGTGGCACTTTGACTCAGAACTGCCCTACCCCAAGGATTCTTGGATATGCAGCCCGATTAGTTGAGATCAGCCCTTCTGGTTCTCTCATGGATGAAATAATCTGGGCAAGGAGCCGTTCTGAGCTGGGGACCAAGGTGTCTTTCCCTAGTCTACAGAGAAACAGCATTCTGAGGGAGACGAGCTGCTGGCGTTTGGTAGCACAATCTCCTATTCTGAAGAGAAACATTTCGTTGTAAGCGGGTTGCATCAGCCTTGCCACATTTTCTCAACTGGCTATAAAGGCGGGCAGGCATTTAGCAGACTTACTTGAGACCCTGCTTCCCAGGCTGTAAATTTGCTTTCATTCCTTAGGTGGCACATTGGCTCAGGAGTGCCTACCCCAAGGATTCAGGGATGTGCAGCCCGATTAGTTGAGATCAGCCCTTCTGGTTCTCTCATGGATGACATCATGTGGGCAAAGAGCCGTTCTAAGCTGGGGACCATGGTGTCTTTCCTTAGTCTACACAGGAACAGCACTCTGAGGGAGACGAGCTGCTGGCGTTTGGTAGCAAAATCTCCTATTCTGAAGAGAAACATTTCGATGTAAGCGGGTAGCATCAGCCTGGCCACATTTTTTCAACTAGTTATAAAGGAGGGCAGTCAGTTGGCAGACTTACTTGAGTCCCTGATTCCCAGAGTGGAAACTTTGCTTTCTTTCCTTAGGTTGCACTTCGGCTCAGAACTGCCCTACCCCAAGGATTCAGGGATGTGCAGCCCGATTAGTTGAGATCAGCCATTATGGCTCTTTCATGGATGAAACCAAGTGGACAAAGAGCCGTTCTAAGCTGGGGACCATCGTGTCTTTCCCTAGTCTACACAGAAATAGCACTCTGAGGGAAACGAGCTGCTGGCGTTTGGTAGCGAAATCTCCTATTCTGAAGAGAAAAATTTCGTTGTAAGCGGGTTGCATCAGCCTTGTCCCATTTTCTCAACTGGATATAAAGAGGGCAGTCAGTAGGCCTCACCCTTCGAGGCCACTCCAGTTTCATAGAGAAAACTCCAGGCCTTGGTGTGCTTTCCTGTGGTAAGGAAACTGCTTTCATTCCTTAGGTGGCACTTTGGCTCAGAACTGCCCTACCCCAAGGATTCAGGAATGTGCAGCCTGATTAGTTGAGATCAGCCCTGGCTCTTTCATGGAAGAAAACAACTGGGAAAAGAGCTGTTCTACGTTGGAACCATGGTGTCTTTCCCTAGTCTACACAGAAACAGCACTCTGAGGGAGACGAGCTGCAGGAGTTTGGTAGCAAAATCTCCTAATCTGAAGAGAAACATTTCGTTGTATGCGGGTTGCCTCAGCCTTGCCACATTTTCTCAACTGGCTATAAAGGAGGGCAGTCAGTTGGCAGACTTACTTGAGTCCCTCCTTCCCAGGCTGGAAACTTTGCTTTCTTTCCTTAGGTTGCACTTCGGCTCAGAGCTGCACTACCCCAAGGATTCGGGGATGTGCAGCCCGATTAGTTGAGATCAGCCCTTCTGGCTTTTTCATGGATGAAACCAACTGGGAAAAGAGTCTTTCTAAGTTAGGAACCATGGTGTCTTTCCCTAGTCTACACAGAAACAGCAGTCTGAGTGAGACGAGCTGCTGGCGTTTGGTAGCAAAATTTCCTATTCTGAAGAGAAACATTTCGTTGTAAGCGTGTTGCATCAGCTTTGCCACATTTTTTCAACTGGCTATAAAGGAGGGCAGTCATTTAGCAGACCTACTCTAGACCCAGCTTCCCAGGCTGGAAACTTTGCTTTCATTCCTTAGGTGGCACAGTAGCTGACGAATGGCCTACCCCAAGGATTCAGTGATGTGCAGCCCCATTAGTTGAGATCAGCCCTTCTGACTCTTTCATGGATGAAACCAAATGGGCAAAGAGCCGTTCTAAGCTGGGGACCATCGTGTCTTTCACTAGTCTACACCGAAACAGCACTCTGAGGGAGACGAGCTGCTGGAGTTTGACAGCAAAATCTCCTAATCTGAAGAGAAACATTTCGTTGTATGCAGTTTGCCTCAGCCTTGCCACATTTTCTCAACTGGATATAAAGGAGGGCAGTCAGTAGGCCTCACCCTTCGAGGCCACTCCAGTTTCATAGAGAAAACTCCAGGCCTTGGTGTGCTTTCCTGTGGCAAGGAAACTGCTTTCATTCCTTAGGTGGCACTTTGGCTCAGAACTGCCCTACCCCAAGGATTCAGGGATGTACAGCCCGAGTAGTTGAGATCAGCCCTTCTGATTCTCTCATGGATGAAACCATCTGGGCAAAGAGCCGTTCTAAGCTGGGGACCATGGTGTCTTTCCCTAGTCTACACAGAAACAGCATTCTGAGGGAGAGGAGCTGCTGGCGTTTGGTAGCACAATCTCCTATTCTGAAGAGAAATATTTCGTTGTAAGCGGGTTGCATCAGCCTTGCCACCTTTTCTCAAATGGCTATAAAGGAGGGCAGTCATTTAGCAGACTTACTTGAGACCCTGCTTCCCAGGCTGGAAACTTTGCTTTCATTCTTTAGGTGGCAAATTGGATCAGGACTGCACTACCCCAAGTATTCGGGGATTTGCAGCCCGATTAGTTGAGATCAGTCCTTCTGGCTCTTTCATGGATGAAACCAACTGGGCAAAGAGCCGTTCTAAGCTAGGGCCCATCGTGTCTTTCCCTAGTCAACACAGAAACCGCATTCTGACGGAGACGAGCTGCTGTCGTTTGATAGCGAAATCTCCTATTCTGAAGAGAAACATTTCGTTGTAAGCGGGTTGCATCACCCTTGTCCCATTTTCTCAACTGCATATAAAGAGGGCAGTCAGTAGGCATCAACCTTCAAGCCCACTCCAGTTTCATAGAGAAAACTCCAGGCCTTGGTGTGCTTTCCTGTTGCAAGGAAACTGCTTTCCTTCCTTAGGTGGCACTTTGACTCAGAACTGCCCTACCCCAAGGATTCTTGGATATGCAGCCCGATTAGTTGAGATCAGCCCTTCTGGTTCTCTCATGGATGAAAAAATCTGGGCAAGGAGCCGTTCTGAGCTGGGGACCAAGGTGTCTTTCCCTAGTCTACAGAGAAACAGCATTCTGAGGGAGACGAGCTGCTGGCGTTTGGTAGCACAATCTCCTATTCTGAAGAGAAACATTTCGTTGTAAGCGGGTTGCATCAGCCTTGCCACATTTTCTCAACTGGCTATAAAGGCGGGCAGGCATTTAGCAGACTTACTTGAGACCCTGCTTCCCAGGCTGTAAATTTGCTTTCATTCCTTAGGTGGCACATTGGCTCAGGAGTGCCTACCCCAAGGATTCAGGGATGTGCAGCCCGATTAGTTGAGATCAGCCCTTCTGGTTCTCTCATGGATGAAATCATGTGGGCAAAGAGCTGTTCTAAGCTGGGGACCATGGTGTCTTTCCTTAGTCTACACAGGAACAGCACTCTGAGGGAGACGAGCTGCTGGCGTTTGGTAGCAAAATCTCCTATTCTGAAGAGAAACATTTCGATGTAAGCGGGTAGCATCAGCCTGGCCACATTTTTTCAACTAGTTATAAAGGAGGGCAGTCAGTTGGCAGACTTACTTGAGTCCCTGATTCCCAGAGTGGAAACTTTGCTTTCTTTCCTTAGGTTGCACTTCGGCTCAGAACTGCCCTACCCCAAGGATTCAGGGATGTGCAGCCCGATTAGTTGAGATCAGCCATTATGGCTCTTTCATGGATGAAACCAAGTGGACAAAGAGCCGTTCTAAGCTGGGGACCATCGTGTCTTTCCCTAGTCTACACAGAAATAGCACTCTGAGGGAAACGAGCTGCTGGCGTTTGGTAGCGAAATCTCCTATTCTGAAGAGAAAAATTTCGTTGTAAGCGGGTTGCATCAGCCTTGTCCCATTTTCTCAACTGGATATAAAGAGGGCAGTCAGTAGGCCTCACCCTTCGAGGCCACTCCAGTTTCATAGAGAAAACTCCAGGCCTTGGTGTGCTTTCCTGTGGTAAGGAAACTGCTTTCATTCCTTAGGTGGCACTTTGGCTCAGAACTGCCCTACCCCAAGGATTCAGGGATGTGCAGCCTGCTTAGTTGAGATCAGCCCTGGCTCTTTCATGGATGAAATCAACTGGGAAAAGAGCTGTTCTAAGCTGGGAACCATGGTGTCTTTCCCTAGTCTACACAGAAACAGCACGCTGAGGGAGACTAGCTGCAAGCGTTTGGTAGCAAAATCTCCTATTCTGAAGAGAAACATTTCGTTGTAAGCGGGATTCATCAACCTTGCCACATTTTCTCAACTGGCTATAAAGGCGGGCAGGCATTTAGCAAACTTACTTGAGACCCTGCTTCCCAGGCTGTAAATTTGCTTTCATTCCTTAGGTGGCACATTGGCTCAGGAGTGCCTACCCCAAGGATTCAGGGATGTGCAGCCCGATTAGTTGAGATCAGCCCTTCTGGTTCTCTCATGGATGACATCATGTGGGCAAAGAGCCGTTCTAAGCTGGGGACCATGGTGTCTTTCCTTAGTCTACACAGGAACAGGACTCTGAGGGAGACGAGCTGCTGGCGTTTGGTAGCAAAATCTCCTATTCTGAAGAGAAACATTTCGATGTAAGCGGGTAGCATCAGCCTGGCCACATTTTTTCAACTAGTTATAAAGGAGGGCAGTCAGTTGGCAGACTTACTTGAGTCCCTGATTCCCAGAGTGGAAACTTTGCTTTCTTTCCTTAGGTTGCACTTCGGCTCAGAACTGCCCTACCCCAAGGATTCAGGGATGTGCAGCCCGATTAGTTGAGATCAGCCATTATGGCTCTTTCATGGATGAAACCAAGTGGACAAAGAGCCGTTCTAAGCTGGGGACCATCGTGTCTTTCCCTAGTCTACCCAGAAACAGCACTCTGAGGGAGACGAGGTGCTGGCGTTTGGTAGCACAACCTCCTATTCTGAAGAGAAAGATTTCGTTGTAAGCGGGTTGCTTCAGCCTTCCCACATTTCCTCACCTGGATATAAAGGAGGGCAGTCAGTAGGCCTCACCCTTGAAGCCCACTCCAATTTCATAGAGAAAACTCCAGGCCTCGGTGTGCTTTCCTGTGGCAGGAAATTTGCTTTCATTCCTTAGTTGGCCCTGTGGTTCAGAACAGACCTCCCAGAAGGATTCAGGTATGTGCAACCCAATTAGTTGTGATCAGCCCTTCTGGCTCTTTCATGGATGAAACCAACTGGGCAAAGAGCCATTCTAAGCTGGGGACCATGCTGTCTTTCCCTAGTCTACAGAGAAACAGCAGTCTGAGTGAGACGAGCTGCTGGCGTTTAGTAGCAAAATCTCCTATTCTGAAGAGAAACATTTCATTGTAAGCGGGTTGCATCAGCCTTGTCCCATTTTCTCAACTGGATATAAAGGAGGGCAGTCAGTAGGCCTCACCCTTCGAGCCCACTCCAGTTTCATAGAGAAAACTCCAGGCCTTGGTGTGCTTTCCTGTGGTAAGGAAACTGCTTTCATTCCTTAGGTGGCACTTTGGGTCAGAACTGCCCTTCCCCAAGGATTCTGGGATGTGCAGCCCGATTAGCTGAGATCAGCCCTGGCTCTTTCATGGATGAAACCAACTGGGCAAAGAGCCGTTCTAGGCTGGGGACCATCGTGCCTTTCCCTAGTCTACACAGAAACAGCACTCTGAGGGAGGCAAGCTGCTGTCGTGTGATTGCAAAATCTCCTATTCTGAAGAGAAACATTTCGTTGTAAGCGGGTTGCATCAGCCTTGCCACATTTTCTCAACTGGATATAAAGGAGGGCTGTCAGTAGGCGTCACCCTTCAAGCCCACTCCAATTTCATAGAGAAAACTCCAGGCCTCAGTGTGCTTTCCTGTGGCAAGGAAACTGCTTTCATTCCTGAGGTGGCACTTTGGCTCAGAACTGCCCTACCCCAAGGATTCAGGGATGTACAGCCCGAGTAGTTGAGATCAGCCCTTCTGGTTCTCTCATGGATGAAACCATCTGGGCAAAGAGCCGTTCTAAGCTGGGGACCATGGTGTCTTTCCCTAGTCTACACAGAAACAGCATTCTGAGGGAGAGGAGCTGCTGGCGTTTGGTAGCACAATCTCCTATTCTGAAGAGAAATATTTCGTTGTAAGCGGGTTGCATCAGCCTTGCCACCTTTTCTCAAATGGCTATAAAGGAGGGCAGTCATTTAGCAGACTTACTTGAGACCCTGCTTCCCAGGCTGGAAACTTTGCTTTCATTCTTTAGGTGGCACATTGGATCAGGACTGCACTACCCCAAGTATTCGGGGATTTGCAGCCCGATTAGTTGAGATCAGTCCTTCTGGCTCTTTCATGGATGAAACCAACTGGGCAAAGAGCCGTTCTAAGCTAGGGCCCATCGTGTCTTTCCCTAGTCAACACAGAAACCGCATTCTGACGGAGACGAGCTGCTGTCGTTTGATAGCGAAATCTCCTATTCTGAAGAGAAACATTTCGTTGTAAGCGGGTTGCATCACCCTTGTCCCATTTTCTCAACTGCATATAAAGAGGGCAGTCAGTAGGCATCAACCTTCAAGCCCACTCCAGTTTCATAGAGAAAACTCCAGGCCTTGGTGTGCTTTCCTGTTGCAAGGAAACTGCTTTCCTTCCTTAGGTGGCACTTTGACTCAGAACTGCCCTACCCCAAGGATTCTTGGATATGCAGCCCGATTAGTTGAGATCAGCCCTTCTGGTTCTCTCATGGATGAAAAAATCTGGGCAAGGAGCCGTTCTGAGCTGGGGACCAAGGTGTCTTTCCCTAGTCTACAGAGAAACAGCATTCTGAGGGAGACGAGCTGCTGGCGTTTGGTAGCACAATCTCCTATTCTGAAGAGAAACATTTCGTTGTAAGCGGGTTGCATCAGCCTTGCCACATTTTCTCAACTGGCTATAAAGGCGGGCAGGCATTTAGCAGACTTACTTGAGACCCTGCTTCCCAGGCTGTAAATTTGCTTTCATTCCTTAGGTGGCACATTGGCTCAGGAGTGCCTACCCCAAGGATTCAGGGATGTGCAGCCCGATTAGTTGAGATCAGCCCTTCTGGTTCTCTCATGGATGAAATCATGTGGGCAAAGAGCCGTTCTAAGCTGGGGACCATGGTGTCTTTCCTTAGTCTACACAGGAACAGCACTCTGAGGGAGACGAGCTGCTGGCGTTTGGTAGCAAAATCTCCTATTCTGAAGAGAAACATTTCGATGTAAGCGGGTAGCATCAGCCTGGCCACATTTTTTCAACTAGTTATAAAGGAGGGCAGTCAGTTGGCAGACTTACTTGAGTCCCTGATTCCCAGAGTGGAAACTTTGCTTTCTTTCCTTAGGTTGCACTTCGGCTCAGAACTGCCCTACCCCAAGGATTCAGGGATGTGCAGCCCGATTAGTTGAGATCAGCCATTATGGCTCTTTCATGGATGAAACCAAGTGGACAAAGAGCCGTTCTAAGCTGGGGACCATCGTGTCTTTCCCTCGTCTACACAGAAATAGCACTCTGAGGGAAACGAGCTGCTGGCGTTTGGTAGCGAAATCTCCTATTATGAAGAGAAAAATTTCGTTGTAAGCGGGTTGCATCAGCCTTGTCCCATTTTCTCAACTGGATATAAAGAGGGCAGTCAGTAGGCCTCACCCTTCGAGGCCACTCCAGTTTCATAGAGAAAACTCCAGGCCTTGGTGTGCTTTCCTGTGGTAAGGAAACTGCTTTCATTCCTTAGGTGGCACTTTGGCTCAGAACTGCCCTACCCCAAGGATTCAGGGATGTCCAGCCTGCTTAGTTGAGATCAGCCCTGGCTCTTTCATGGATGAAATCAACTGGGAAAAGAGCTGTTCTAAGCTGGGAACCATGGTGTCTTTCCCTAGTCTACACAGAAACAGCACGCTGAGGGAGACTAGCTGCAAGCTTTTGGTAGCAAAATCTCCTATTCTGAAGAGAAACATTTCGTTGTAAGCGGGTTTCATCAACCTTGCCACATTTTCTCAACTGGCTATAAAGGCGGGCAGGCATTTAGCAAACTTACTTGAGACCCTGCTTCCCAGGCTGTAAATTTGCTTTCATTCCTTAGGTGGCACATTGGCTCAGGAGTGCCTACCCCAAGGATTCAGGGATGTGCAGCCCGATTAGTTGAGATCAGCCCTTCTGGTTCTCTCATGGATGACATCATGTGGGCAAAGAGCCGTTCTAAGCTGGGGACCATGGTGTCTTTCCTTAGTCTACACAGGAACAGCACTCTGAGGGAGACGAGCTGCTGGCGTTTGGTAGCAAAATCTCCTATTCTGAAGAGAAACATTTCGATGTAAGCGGGTAGCATCAGCCTGGCCACATTTTTTTCAACTAGTTATAAAGGAGGGCAGTCAGTTGGCAGACTTACTTGAGTCCCTGATTCCCAGAGTGGAAACTTTGCTTTCTTTCCTTAGGTTGCACTTCGGCTCAGAACTGCCCTATCCCAAGGATTCAGGGATGTGCAGCCCGATTAGTTGAGATCAGCCATTATGGCTCTTTCATGGATGAAACCAAGTGGACAAAGAGCCGTTCTAAGCTGGGGACCATCGTGTCTTTCCCTAGTCTACCCAGAAACAGCACTCTGAGGGAGACGAGGTGCTGGCGTTTGGTAGCACAACCTCCTATTCTGAAGAGAAAGATTTCGTTGTAAGCGGGTTGCTTCAGCCTTCCCACATTTCCTCACCTGGATATAAAGGAGGGCAGTCAGTAGGCCTCACCCTTGAAGCCCACTCCAATTTCATAGAGAAAACTCCAGGCCTCGGTGTGCTTTCCTGTGGCAGGAAATTTGCTTTCATTCCTTAGTTGGCCCTGTGGTTCAGAACAGACCTCCCAGAAGGATTCAGGTATGTGCAACCCAATTAGTTGTGATCAGCCCTTCTGGCTCTTTCATGGATGAAACCAACTGGGCAAAGAGCCATTCTAAGCTGGGGACCATGCTGTCTTTCCCTAGTCTACAGAGAAACAGCAGTCTGAGTGAGACGAGCTGCTGGCGTTTAGTAGCAAAATCTCCTATTCTGAAGAGAAACATTTCATTGTAAGCGGGTTGCATCAGCCTTGTCCCATTTTCTCAACTGGATATAAAGGAGGGCAGTCAGTAGGCCTCACCCTTCGAGCCCACTCCAGTTTCATAGAGAAAACTCCAGGCCTTGGTGTGCTTTCCTGTGGTAAGGAAACTGCTTTCATTCCTTAGGTGGCACTTTGGGTCAGAACTGCCCTTCCCCAAGGATTCTGGGATGTGCAGCCCGATTAGCTGAGATCAGCCCTGGCTCTTTCATGGATGAAACCAACTGGGCAAAGAGCCGTTCTAGGCTGGGGACCATCGTGCCTTTCCCTAGTCTACACAGAAACAGCACTCTGAGGGAGGCAAGCTGCTGTCGTGTGATTGCAAAATCTCCTATTCTGAAGAGAAACATTTCGTTGTAAGCGGGTTGCATCAGCCTTGCCACATTTTCTCAACTGGATATAAAGGAGGGCTGTCAGTAGGCGTCACCCTTCAAGCCCACTCCAATTTCATAGAGAAAACTCCAGGCCTCAGTGTGCTTTCCTGTGGCAAGGAAACTGCTTTCATTCCTGAGGTGGCACTTTGGCTCAGAACTGCCCTACCCCAAGGATTCAGGGATGTACAGCCCGAGTAGTTGAGATCAGCCCTTCTGGTTCTCTCATGGATGAAACCATCTGGGCAAAGAGCCGTTCTAAGCTGGGGACCATGGTGTCTTTCCCTAGTCTACACAGAAACAGCATTCTGAGGGAGAGGAGCTGCTGGCGTTTGGTAGCACAATCTCCTATTCTGAAGAGAAATATTTCGTTGTAAGCGGGTTGCATCAGCCTTGCCACCTTTTCTCAAATGGCTATAAAGGAGGGCAGTCATTTAGCAGACTTACTTGAGACCCTGCTTCCCAGGCTGGAAACTTTGCTTTCATTCTTTAGGTGGCACATTGGATCAGGACTGCACTACCCCAAGTATTCGGGGATTTGCAGCCCGATTAGTTGAGATCAGTCCTTCTGGCTCTTTCATGGATGAAACCAACTGGGCAAAGAGCCGTTCTAAGCTAGGGCCCATCGTGTCTTTCCCTAGTCAACACAGAAACCGCATTCTGACGGAGACGAGCTGCTGTCGTTTGATAGCGAAATCTCCTATTCTGAAGAGAAACATTTCGTTGTAAGCGGGTTGCATCACCCTTGTCCCATTTTCTCAACTGCATATAAAGAGGGCAGTCAGTAGGCATCAACCTTCAAGCCCACTCCAGTTTCATAGAGAAAACTCCAGGCCTTGGTGTGCTTTCCTGTTGCAAGGAAACTGCTTTCCTTCCTTAGGTGGCACTTTGACTCAGAACTGCCCTACCCCAAGGATTCTTGGATATGCAGCCCGATTAGTTGAGATCAGCCCTTCTGGTTCTCTCATGGATGAAAAAATCTGGGCAAGGAGCCGTTCTGAGCTGGGGACCAAGGTGTCTTTCCCTAGTCTACAGAGAAACAGCATTCTGAGGGAGACGAGCTGCTGGCGTTTGGTAGCACAATCTCCTATTCTGAAGAGAAACATTTCGTTGTAAGCGGGTTGCATCAGCCTTGCCACATTTTCTCAACTGGCTATAAAGGCGGGCAGGCATTTAGCAGACTTACTTGAGACCCTGCTTCCCAGGCTGTAAATTTGCTTTCATTCCTTAGGTGGCACATTGGCTCAGGAGTGCCTACCCCAAGGATTCAGGGATGTGCAGCCCGATTAGTTGAGATCAGCCCTTCTGGTTCTCTCATGGATGACATCATGTGGGCAAAGAGCCGTTCTAAGCTGGGGACCATGGTGTCTTTCCTTAGTCTACACAGGAACAGCACTCTGAGGGAGACGAGCTGCTGGCGTTTGGTAGCAAAATCTCCTATTCTGAAGAGAAACATTTCGATGTAAGCGGGTAGCATCAGCCTGGCCACATTTTTTCAACTAGTTATAAAGGAGGGCAGTCAGTTGGCAGACTTACTTGAGTCCCTGATTCCCAGAGTGGAAACTTTGCTTTCTTTCCTTAGGTTGCACTTCGGCTCAGAACTGCCCTACCCCAAGGATTCAGGGATGTGCAGCCCGATTAGTTGAGATCAGCCATTATGGCTCTTTCATGGATGAAACCAAGTGGACAAAGAGCCGTTCTAAGCTGGGGACCATCGTGTCTTTCCCTCGTCTACACAGAAATAGCACTCTGAGGGAAACGAGCTGCTGGCGTTTGGTAGCGAAATCTCCTATTCTGAAGAGAAAAATTTCGTTGTAAGCGGGTTGCATCAGCCTTGTCCCATTTTCTCAACTGGATATAAAGAGGGCAGTCAGTAGGCCTCACCCTTCGAGGCCACTCCAATTTCATAGAGAAAACTCCAGGCCTTGGTGTGCTTTCCTGTGGTAAGGAAACTGCTTTCATTCCTTAGGTGGCACTTTGGCTCAGAACTGCCCTACCCCAAGGATTCAGGGATGTGCAGCCTGCTTAGTTGAGATCAGCCCTGGCTCTTTCATGGATGAAATCAACTGGGAAAAGAGCTGTTCTAAGCTGGGAACCATGGTGTCTTTCCCTAGTCTACACAGAAACAGCACGCTGAGGGAGACTAGCTGCAAGCGTTTGGTAGCAAAATCTCCTATTCTGAAGAGAAACATTTCGTTGTAAGCGGGTTTCATCAACCTTGCCACATTTTCTCAACTGGCTATAAAGGCGGGCAGGCATTTAGCAAACTTACTTGAGACCCTGCTTCCCAGGCTGTAAATTTGCTTTCATTCCTTAGGTGGCACATTGGCTCAGGAGTGCCTACCCCAAGGATTCAGGGATGTGCAGCCCGATTAGTTGAGATCAGCCCTTCTGGTTCTCTCATGGATGACATCATGTGGGCAAAGAGCCGTTCTAAGCTGGGGACCATGGTGTCTTTCCTTAGTCTACACAGGAACAGCACTCTGAGGGAGACGAGCTGCTGGCGTTTGGTAGCAAAATCTCCTATTCTGAAGAGAAACATTTCGATGTAAGCGGGTAGCATCAGCCTGGCCACATTTTTTCAACTAGTTATAAAGGAGGGCAGTCAGTTGGCAGACTTACTTGAGTCCCTGATTCCCAGAGTGGAAACTTTGCTTTCTTTCCTTAGGTTGCACTTCGGCTCAGAACTGCCCTACCCCAAGGATTCAGGGATGTGCAGCCCGATTAGTTGAGATCAGCCATTATGGCTCTTTCATGGATGAAACCAAGTGGACAAAGAGCCGTTCTAAGCTGGGGACCATCGTGTCTTTCCCTAGTCTACCCAGAAACAGCACTCTGAGGGAGACGAGGTGCTGGCGTTTGGTAGCACAACCTCCTATTCTGAAGAGAAAGATTTCGTTGTAAGCGGGTTGCTTCAGCCTTCCCACATTTCCTCACCTGGATATAAAGGAGGGCAGTCAGTAGGCCTCACCCTTGAAGCCCACTCCAATTTCATAGAGAAAACTCCAGGCCTCGGTGTGCTTTCCTGTGGCAGGAAATTTGCTTTCATTCCTTAGTTGGCCCTGTGGTTCAGAACAGACCTCCCAGAAGGATTCAGGTATGTGCAACCCAATTCGTTGTGATCAGCCCTTCTGGCTCTTTCATGGATGAAACCAACTGGGCAAAGAGCCATTCTAAGCTGGGGACCATGCTGTCTTTCCCTAGTCTACAGAGAAACAGCAGTCTGAGTGAGACGAGCTGCTGGCGTTTAGTAGCAAAATCTCCTATTCTGAAGAGAAACATTTCATTGTAAGCGGGTTGCATCAGCCTTGTCCCATTTTCTCAACTGGATACAAAAGAGGGCAGTCAGTAGGCCTCACCCTTCGAGCCCACTCCAGTTTCATAGAGAAAACTCCAGGCCTTGGTGTGCTTTCCTGTGGTAAGGAAACTGCTTTCATTCCTTAGGTGGCACTTTGGGTCAGAACTGCCCTTCCCCAAGGATTCTGGGATGTGCAGCCCGATTAGCTGAGATCAGCCCTGGCTCTTTCATGGATGAAACCAACTGGGCAAAGAGCCGTTCTAGGCTGGGGACCATCGTGCCTTTCCCTAGTCTACACAGAAACAGCACTCTGAGGGAGGCAAGCTGCTGTCGTGTGATTGCAAAATCTCCTATTCTGAAGAGAAACATTTCGTTGTAAGCGGGTTGCATCAGCCTTGCCACATTTTCTCAACTGGATATAAAGGAGGGCTGTCAGTAGGCGTCACCCTTCAAGCCCACTCCAATTTCATAGAGAAAACTCCAGGCCTCAGTGTGCTTTCCTGTGGCAAGGAAACTGCTTTCATTCCTTAGGTGGCACTTTGGCTCAGAACTGCCCTACCCCAAGGATTCAGGGATGTACAGCCCGAGTAGTTGAGATCAGCCCTTCTGGTTCTCTCATGGATGAAACCATCTGGGCAAAGAGCCGTTCTAAGCTGGGGACCATGGTGTCTTTCCCTAGTCTACACAGAAAGAGCATTCTGAGGGAGAGGAGCTGCTGGCGTTTGGTAGCACAATCTCCTATTCTGAAGAGAAATATTTCGTTGTAAGCGGGTTGCATCAGCCTTGCCACCTTTTCTCAAATGGCTATAAAGGAGGGCAGTCATTTAGCAGACTTACTTGAGACCCTGCTTCCCAGGCTGGAAACTTTGCTTTCATTCTTTAGGTGGCACATTGGATCAGGACTGCACTACCCCAAGTATTCGGGGATTTGCAGCCCGATTAGTTGAGATCAGTCCTTCTGGCTCTTTCATGGATGAAACCAACTGGGCAAAGAGCCGTTCTAAGCTAGGGCCCATCGTGTCTTTCCCTAGTCAACACAGAAACCGCATTCTGACGGAGACGAGCTGCTGTCGTTTGATAGCGAAATCTCCTATTCTGAAGAGAAACATTTCGTTGTAAGCGGGTTGCATCACCCTTGTCCCATTTTCTCAACTGCATATAAAGAGGGCAGTCAGTAGGCATCAACCTTCAAGCCCACTCCAGTTTCATAGAGAAAACTCCAGGCCTTGGTGTGCTTTCCTGTTGCAAGGAAACTGCTTTCCTTCCTTAGGTGGCACTTTGACTCAGAACTGCCCTACCCCAAGGATTCTTGGATATGCAGCCCGATTAGTTGAGATCAGCCCTTCTGGTTCTCTCATGGATGAAAAAATCTGGGCAAGGAGCCGTTCTGAGCTGGGGACCAAGGTGTCTTTCCCTAGTCTACAGAGAAACAGCATTCTGAGGGAGACGAGCTGCTGGCGTTTGGTAGCACAATCTCCTATTCTGAAGAGAAACATTTCGTTGTAAGCGGGTTGCATCAGCCTTGCCACATTTTCTCAACTGGCTATAAAGGCGGGCAGGCATTTAGCAAACTTACTTGAGACCCTGCTTCCCAGGCTGTAAATTTGCTTTCATTCCTTAGGTGGCACATTGGCTCAGGAGTGCCTACCCCAAGGATTCAGGGATGTGCAGCCCGATTAGTTGAGATCAGCCCTTCTGGTTCTCTCATGGATGACATCATGTGGGCAAAGAGCCGTTCTAAGCTGGGGACCATGGTGTCTTTCCTTAGTCTACACAGGAACAGCACTCTGAGGGAGACGAGCTGCTGGCGTTTGGTAGCAAAATCTCCTATTCTGAAGAGAAACATTTCGATGTAAGCGGGTAGCATCAGCCTGGCCACATTTTTTCAACTAGTTATAAAGGAGGGCAGTCAGTTGGCAGACTTACTTGAGTCCCTGATTCCCAGAGTGGAAACTTTGCTTTCTTTCCTTAGGTTGCACTTCGGCTCAGAACTGCCCTACCCCAAGGATTCAGGGATGTGCAGCCCGATTAGTTGAGATCAGCCATTATGGCTCTTTCATGGATGAAACCAAGTGGACAAAGAGCCGTTCTAAGCTGGGGACCATCGTGTCTTTCCCTAGTCTACACAGAAATAGCACTCTGAGGGAAACGAGCTGCTGGCGTTTGGTAGCGAAATCTCCTATTCTGAAGAGAAAAATTTCGTTGTAAGCGGGTTGCATCAGCCTTGTCCCATTTTCTCAACTGGATATAAAGAGGGCAGTCAGTAGGCCTCACCCTTCGAGGCCACTCCAGTTTCATAGAGAAAACTCCAGGCCTTGGTGTGCTTTCCTGTGGTAAGGAAACTGCTTTCATTCCTTAGGTGGCACTTTGGCTCAGAACTGCCCTACCCCAAGGATTCAGGAATGTGCAGCCTGATTAGTTGAGATCAGCCCTGGCTCTTTCATGGAAGAAAACAACTGGGAAAAGAGCTGTTCTACGTTGGAACCATGGTGTCTTTCCCTAGTCTACACAGAAACAGCACTCTGAGGGAGACGAGCTGCAGGAGTTTGGTAGCAAAATCTCCTAATCTGAAGAGAAACATTTCGTTGTATGCGGGTTGCCTCAGCCTTGCCACATTTTCTCAACTGGCTATAAAGGAGGGCAGTCAGTTGGCAGACTTACTTGAGTCCCTCCTTCCCAGGCTGGAAACTTTGCTTTCTTTCCTTAGGTTGCACTTCGGCTCAGAGCTGCACTACCCCAAGGATTCGGGGATGTGCAGCCCGATTAGTTGAGATCAGCCCTTCTGGCTTTTTCATGGATGAAACCAACTGGGAAAAGAGTCTTTCTAAGTTAGGAACCATGGTGTCTTTCCCTAGTCTACACAGAAACAGCAGTCTGAGTGAGACGAGCTGCTGGCGTTTGGTAGCAAAATTTCCTATTCTGAAGAGAAACATTTCGTTGTAAGCGTGTTGCATCAGCTTTGCCACATTTTTTCAACTGGCTATAAAGGAGGGCAGTCATTTAGCAGACCTACTCTAGACCCAGCTTCCCAGGCTGGAAACTTTGCTTTCATTCCTTAGGTGGCACAGTAGCTGACGAATGGCCTACCCCAAGGATTCAGTGATGTGCAGCCCCATTAGTTGAGATCAGCCCTTCTGACTCTTTCATGGATGAAACCAAATGGGCAAAGAGCCGTTCTAAGCTGGGGACCATCGTGTCTTTCACTAGTCTACACCGAAACAGCACTCTGAGGGAGACGAGCTGCTGGAGTTTGACAGCAAAATCTCCTAATCTGAAGAGAAACATTTCGTTGTATGCAGTTTGCCTCAGCCTTGCCACATTTTCTCAACTGGATATAAAGGAGGGCAGTCAGTAGGCCTCACCCTTCGAGGCCACTCCAGTTTCATAGAGAAAACTCCAGGCCTTGGTGTGCTTTCCTGTGTTAAGGAAACTGCTTTCATTCCTTAGGTGGCACTTTGGCTCAGAACTGCCCTACCCCAAGGATTCAGGGATGTGCAGCCTGCTTAGTTGAGATCAGCCCTGGCTCTTTCATGGATGAAATCAACTGGGAAAAGAGCTGTTCTAAGCTGGGAACCATGGTGTCTTTCCCTAGTCTACACAGAAACAGCACGCTGAGGGAGACTGGCTGCAAGCGTTTGGTAGCAAAATCTCCTATTCTGAAGAGAAACATTTCGTTCTAAGCGGGTTTCATCAACCTTGCCACATTTTCTCAACTGGCTATAAAGGCGGGCAGGCATTTAGCAAACTTACTTGAGACCCTGCTTCCCAGGCTGTAAATTTGCTTTCATTCCTTAGGTGGCACATTGGCTCAGGAGTGCCTACCCCAAGGATTCAGGGATGTGCAGCCCGATTAGTTGAGATCAGCCCTTCTGGTTCTCTCATGGATGACATCATGTGGGCAAAGAGCCGTTCTAAGCTGGGGACCATGGTGTCTTTCCTTAGTCTACACAGGAACAGCACTCTGAGGGAGACGAGCTGCTGGCGTTTGGTAGCAAAATCTCCTATTCTGAAGAGAAACATTTCGATGTAAGCGGGTAGCATCAGCCTGGCCACATTTTTTCAACTAGTTATAAAGGAGGGCAGTCAGTTGGCAGACTTACTTGAGTCCCTGATTCCCAGAGTGGAAACTTTGCTTTCTTTCCTTAGGTTGCACTTCGGCTCAGAACTGCCCTACCCCAAGGATTCAGGGATGTGCAGCCCGATTAGTTGAGATCAGCCATTATGGCTCTTTCATGGATGAAACCAAGTGGACAAAGAGCCGTTCTAAGCTGGGGACCATCGTGTCTTTCCCTAGTCTACCCAGAAACAGCACTCTGAGGGAGACGAGGTGCTGGCGTTTGGTAGCACAACCTCCTATTCTGAAGAGAAAGATTTCGTTGTAAGCGGGTTGCTTCAGCCTTCCCACATTTCCTCACCTGGATATAAAGGAGGGCAGTCAGTAGGCCTCACCCTTGAAGCCCACTCCAATTTCATAGAGAAAACTCCAGGCCTCGGTGTGCTTTCCTGTGGCAGGAAATTTGCTTTCATTCCTTAGTTGGCCCTGTGGTTCAGAACAGACCTCCCAGAAGGATTCAGGTATGTGCAACCCAATTAGTTGTGATCAGCCCTTCTGGCTCTTTCATGGATGAAACCAACTGGGCAAAGAGCCATTCTAAGCTGGGGACCATGCTGTCTTTCCCTAGTCTACACAGAAACAGCAGTCTGAGTGAGACGAGCTGGTGGCGTTTAGTAGCAAAATCTCCTATTCTGAAGAGAAACATTTCATTGTAAGCGGGTTGCATCAGCCTTGTCCCATTTTCTCAACTGGATATAAAGGAGGGCAGTCAGTAGGCCTCACCCTTCGAGCCCACTCCAGTTTCATAGAGAAAACTCCAGGCCTTGGTGTGCTTTCCTGTGGTAAGGAAACTGCTTTCATTCCTTAGGTGGCACTTTGGGTCAGAACTGCCCTTCCCCAAGGATTCTGGGATGTGCAGCCCGATTAGCTGAGATCAGCCCTGGCTCTTTCATGGATGAAACCAACTGGGCAAAGAGCCGTTCTAGGCTGGGGACCATCGTGCCTTTCCCTAGTCTACACAGAAACAGCACTCTGAGGGAGGCAAGCTGCTGTCGTGTGATTGCAAAATCTCCTATTCTGAAGAGAAACATTTCGTTGTAAGCGGGTTGCATCAGCCTTGCCACATTTTCTCAACTGGATATAAAGGAGGGCTGTCAGTAGGCGTCACCCTTCAAGCCCACTCCAATTTCATAGAGAAAACTCCAGGCCTCAGTGTGCTTTCCTGTGGCAAGGAAACTGCTTTCATTCCTTAGGTGGCACTTTGGCTCAGAACTGCCCTACCCCAAGGATTCAGGGATGTACAGCCCGAGTAGTTGAGATCAGCCCTTCTGATTCTCTCATGGATGAAACCATCTGGGCAAAGAGCCGTTCTAAGCTGGGGACCATGGTGTCTTTCCCTAGTCTACACAGAAACAGCATTCTGAGGGAGAGGAGCTGCTGGCGTTTGGTAGCACAATCTCCTATTCTGAAGAGAAATATTTCGTTGTAAGCGGGTTGCATCAGCCTTGCCACCTTTTCTCAAATGGCTATAAAGGAGGGCAGTCATTTAGCAGACTTACTTGAGACCCTGCTTCCCAGGCTGGAAACTTTGCTTTCATTCTTTAGGTGGCAAATTGGATCAGGACTGCACTACCCCAAGTATTCGGGGATTTGCAGCCCGATTAGTTGAGATCAGTCCTTCTGGCTCTTTCATGGATGAAACCAACTGGGCAAAGAGCCGTTCTAAGCTAGGGCCCATCGTGTCTTTCCCTAGTCAACACAGAAACCGCATTCTGACGGAGACGAGCTGCTGTCGTTTGATAGCGAAATCTCCTATTCTGAAGAGAAACATTTCGTTGTAAGCGGGTTGCATCACCCTTGTCCCATTTTCTCAACTGCATATAAAGAGGGCAGTCAGTAGGCATCAACCTTCAAGCCCACTCCAGTTTCATAGAGAAAACTCCAGGCCTTGGTGTGCTTTCCTGTTGCAAGGAAACTGCTTTCCTTCCTTAGGTGGCACTTTGACTCAGAACTGCCCTACCCCAAGGATTCTTGGATATGCAGCCCGATTAGTTGAGATCAGCCCTTCTGGTTCTCTCATGGATGAAAAAATCTGGGCAAGGAGCCGTTCTGAGCTGGGGACCAAGGTGTCTTTCCCTAGTCTACAGAGAAACAGCATTCTGAGGGAGACGAGCTGCTGGCGTTTGGTAGCACAATCTCCTATTCTGAAGAGAAACATTTCGTTGTAAGCGGGTTGCATCAGCCTTGCCACATTTTCTCAACTGGCTATAAAGGCGGGCAGGCATTTAGCAGACTTACTTGAGACCCTGCTTCCCAGGCTGTAAATTTGCTTTCATTCCTTAGGTGGCACATTGGCTCAGGAGTGCCTACCCCAAGGATTCAGGGATGTGCAGCCCGATTAGTTGAGATCAGCCCTTCTGGTTCTCTCATGGATGAAATCATGTGGGCAAAGAGCTGTTCTAAGCTGGGGACCATGGTGTCTTTCCTTAGTCTACACAGGAACAGCACTCTGAGGGAGACGAGCTGCTGGCGTTTGGTAGCAAAATCTCCTATTCTGAAGAGAAACATTTCGATGTAAGCGGGTAGCATCAGCCTGGCCACATTTTTTCAACTAGTTATAAAGGAGGGCAGTCAGTTGGCAGACTTACTTGAGTCCCTGATTCCCAGAGTGGAAACTTTGCTTTCTTTCCTTAGGTTGCACTTCGGCTCAGAACTGCCCTACCCCAAGGATTCAGGGATGTGCAGCCCGATTAGTTGAGATCAGCCATTATGGCTCTTTCATGGATGAAACCAAGTGGACAAAGAGCCGTTCTAAGCTGGGGACCATCGTGTCTTTCCCTAGTCTACACAGAAATAGCACTCTGAGGGAAACGAGCTGCTGGCGTTTGGTAGCGAAATCTCCTATTCTGAAGAGAAAAATTTCGTTGTAAGCGGGTTGCATCAGCCTTGTCCCATTTTCTCAACTGGATATAAAGAGGGCAGTCAGTAGGCCTCACCCTTCGAGGCCACTCCAGTTTCATAGAGAAAACTCCAGGCCTTGGTGTGCTTTCCTGTGGTAAGGAAACTGCTTTCATTCCTTAGGTGGCACTTTGGCTCAGAACTGCCCTACCCCAAGGATTCAGGGATGTGCAGCCTGCTTAGTTGAGATCAGCCCTGGCTCTTTCATGGATGAAATCAACTGGGAAAAGAGCTGTTCTAAGCTGGGAACCATGGTGTCTTTCCCTAGTCTACACAGAAACAGCACGCTGAGGGAGACTAGCTGCAAGCGTTTGGTAGCAAAATCTCCTATTCTGAAGAGAAACATTTCGTTGTAAGCGGGATTCATCAACCTTGCCACATTTTCTCAACTGGCTATAAAGGCGGGCAGGCATTTAGCAAACTTACTTGAGACCCTGCTTCCCAGGCTGTAAATTTGCTTTCATTCCTTAGGTGGCACATTGGCTCAGGAGTGCCTACCCCAAGGATTCAGGGATGTGCAGCCCGATTAGTTGAGATCAGCCCTTCTGGTTCTCTCATGGATGACATCATGTGGGCAAAGAGCCGTTCTAAGCTGGGGACCATGGTGTCTTTCCTTAGTCTACACAGGAACAGGACTCTGAGGGAGACGAGCTGCTGGCGTTTGGTAGCAAAATCTCCTATTCTGAAGAGAAACATTTCGATGTAAGCGGGTAGCATCAGCCTGGCCACATTTTTTCAACTAGTTATAAAGGAGGGCAGTCAGTTGGCAGACTTACTTGAGTCCCTGATTCCCAGAGTGGAAACTTTGCTTTCTTTCCTTAGGTTGCACTTCGGCTCAGAACTGCCCTACCCCAAGGATTCAGGGATGTGCAGCCCGATTAGTTGAGATCAGCCATTATGGCTCTTTCATGGATGAAACCAAGTGGACAAAGAGCCGTTCTAAGCTGGGGACCATCGTGTCTTTCCCTAGTCTACCCAGAAACAGCACTCTGAGGGAGACGAGGTGCTGGCGTTTGGTAGCACAACCTCCTATTCTGAAGAGAAAGATTTCGTTGTAAGCGGGTTGCTTCAGCCTTCCCACATTTCCTCACCTGGATATAAAGGAGGGCAGTCAGTAGGCCTCACCCTTGAAGCCCACTCCAATTTCATAGAGAAAACTCCAGGCCTCGGTGTGCTTTCCTGTGGCAGGAAATTTGCTTTCATTCCTTAGTTGGCCCTGTGGTTCAGAACAGACCTCCCAGAAGGATTCAGGTATGTGCAACCCAATTAGTTGTGATCAGCCCTTCTGGCTCTTTCATGGATGAAACCAACTGGGCAAAGAGCCATTCTAAGCTGGGGACCATGCTGTCTTTCCCTAGTCTACAGAGAAACAGCAGTCTGAGTGAGACGAGCTGCTGGCGTTTAGTAGCAAAATCTCCTATTCTGAAGAGAAACATTTCATTGTAAGCGGGTTGCATCAGCCTTGTCCCATTTTCTCAACTGGATATAAAGGAGGGCAGTCAGTAGGCCTCACCCTTCGAGCCCACTCCAGTTTCATAGAGAAAACTCCAGGCCTTGGTGTGCTTTCCTGTGGTAAGGAAACTGCTTTCATTCCTTAGGTGGCACTTTGGGTCAGAACTGCCCTTCCCCAAGGATTCTGGGATGTGCAGCCCGATTAGCTGAGATCAGCCCTGGCTCTTTCATGGATGAAACCAACTGGGCAAAGAGCCGTTCTAGGCTGGGGACCATCGTGCCTTTCCCTAGTCTACACAGAAACAGCACTCTGAGGGAGGCAAGCTGCTGTCGTGTGATTGCAAAATCTCCTATTCTGAAGAGAAACATTTCGTTGTAAGCGGGTTGCATCAGCCTTGCCACATTTTCTCAACTGGATATAAAGGAGGGCTGTCAGTAGGCGTCACCCTTCAAGCCCACTCCAATTTCATAGAGAAAACTCCAGGCCTCAGTGTGCTTTCCTGTGGCAAGGAAACTGCTTTCATTCCTGAGGTGGCACTTTGGCTCAGAACTGCCCTACCCCAAGGATTCAGGGATGTACAGCCCGAGTAGTTGAGATCAGCCCTTCTG
The DNA here is from genome assembly GCF_965194825.1 of Balaenoptera physalus. NCBI lineage: Eukaryota > Metazoa > Chordata > Mammalia > Artiodactyla > Balaenopteridae > Balaenoptera > Balaenoptera physalus. Next base: position 1,255,681 of record NW_028126455.1, on the reverse strand, counting down.
GTTCTCTCATGGATGAAACCATCTGGGCAAAGAGCCGTTCTAAGCTGGGGACCATGGTGTCTTTCCCTAGTCTACACAGAAACAGCATTCTGAGGGAGAGGAGCTGCTGGCGTTTGGTAGCACAATCTCCTATTCTGAAGAGAAATATTTCGTTGTAAGCGGGTTGCATCAGCCTTGCCACCTTTTCTCAAATGGCTATAAAGGAGGGCAGTCATTTAGCAGACTTACTTGAGACCCTGCTTCCCAGGCTGGAAACTTTGCTTTCATTCTTTAGGTGGCACATTGGATCAGGACTGCACTACCCCAAGTATTCGGGGATTTGCAGCCCGATTAGTTGAGATCAGTCCTTCTGGCTCTTTCATGGATGAAACCAACTGGGCAAAGAGCCGTTCTAAGCTAGGGCCCATCGTGTCTTTCCCTAGTCAACACAGAAACCGCATTCTGACGGAGACGAGCTGCTGTCGTTTGATAGCGAAATCTCCTATTCTGAAGAGAAACATTTCGTTGTAAGCGGGTTGCATCACCCTTGTCCCATTTTCTCAACTGCATATAAAGAGGGCAGTCAGTAGGCATCAACCTTCAAGCCCACTCCAGTTTCATAGAGAAAACTCCAGGCCTTGGTGTGCTTTCCTGTTGCAAGGAAACTGCTTTCCTTCCTTAGGTGGCACTTTGACTCAGAACTGCCCTACCCCAAGGATTCTTGGATATGCAGCCCGATTAGTTGAGATCAGCCCTTCTGGTTCTCTCATGGATGAAAAAATCTGGGCAAGGAGCCGTTCTGAGCTGGGGACCAAGGTGTCTTTCCCTAGTCTACAGAGAAACAGCATTCTGAGGGAGACGAGCTGCTGGCGTTTGGTAGCACAATCTCCTATTCTGAAGAGAAACATTTCGTTGTAAGCGGGTTGCATCAGCCTTGCCACATTTTCTCAACTGGCTATAAAGGCGGGCAGGCATTTAGCAGACTTACTTGAGACCCTGCTTCCCAGGCTGTAAATTTGCTTTCATTCCTTAGGTGGCACATTGGCTCAGGAGTGCCTACCCCAAGGATTCAGGGATGTGCAGCCCGATTAGTTGAGATCAGCCCTTCTGGTTCTCTCATGGATGAAATCATGTGGGCAAAGAGCCGTTCTAAGCTGGGGACCATGGTGTCTTTCCTTAGTCTACACAGGAACAGCACTCTGAGGGAGACGAGCTGCTGGCGTTTGGTAGCAAAATCTCCTATTCTGAAGAGAAACATTTCGATGTAAGCGGGTAGCATCAGCCTGGCCACATTTTTTCAACTAGTTATAAAGGAGGGCAGTCAGTTGGCAGACTTACTTGAGTCCCTGATTCCCAGAGTGGAAACTTTGCTTTCTTTCCTTAGGTTGCACTTCGGCTCAGAACTGCCCTACCCCAAGGATTCAGGGATGTGCAGCCCGATTAGTTGAGATCAGCCATTATGGCTCTTTCATGGATGAAACCAAGTGGACAAAGAGCCGTTCTAAGCTGGGGACCATCGTGTCTTTCCCTAGTCTACCCAGAAACAGCACTCTGAGGGAGACGAGGTGCTGGCGTTTGGTAGCACAACCTCCTATTCTGAAGAGAAAGATTTCGTTGTAAGCGGGTTGCTTCAGCCTTCCCACATTTCCTCACCTGGATATAAAGGAGGGCAGTCAGTAGGCCTCACCCTTGAAGCCCACTCCAATTTCATAGAGAAAACTCCAGGCCTCGGTGTGCTTTCCTGTGGCAGGAAATTTGCTTTCATTCCTTAGTTGGCCCTGTGGTTCAGAACAGACCTCCCAGAAGGATTCAGGTATGTGCAACCCAATTCGTTGTGATCAGCCCTTCTGGCTCTTTCATGGATGAAACCAACTGGGCAAAGAGCCATTCTAAGCTGGGGACCATGCTGTCTTTCCCTAGTCTACAGAGAAACAGCAGTCTGAGTGAGACGAGCTGCTGGCGTTTAGTAGCAAAATCTCCTATTCTGAAGAGAAACATTTCATTGTAAGCGGGTTGCATCAGCCTTGTCCCATTTTCTCAACTGGATACAAAAGAGGGCAGTCAGTAGGCCTCACCCTTCGAGCCCACTCCAGTTTCATAGAGAAAACTCCAGGCCTTGGTGTGCTTTCCTGTGGTAAGGAAACTGCTTTCATTCCTTAGGTGGCACTTTGGGTCAGAACTGCCCTTCCCCAAGGATTCTGGGATGTGCAGCCCGATTAGCTGAGATCAGCCCTGGCTCTTTCATGGATGAAACCAACTGGGCAAAGAGCCGTTCTAGGCTGGGGACCATCGTGCCTTTCCCTAGTCTACACAGAAACAGCACTCTGAGGGAGGCAAGCTGCTGTCGTGTGATTGCAAAATCTCCTATTCTGAAGAGAAACATTTCGTTGTAAGCGGGTTGCATCAGCCTTGCCACATTTTCTCAACTGGATATAAAGGAGGGCTGTCAGTAGGCGTCACCCTTCAAGCCCACTCCAATTTCATAGAGAAAACTCCAGGCCTCAGTGTGCTTTCCTGTGGCAAGGAAACTGCTTTCATTCCTTAGGTGGCACTTTGGCTCAGAACTGCCCTACCCCAAGGATTCAGGGATGTACAGCCCGAGTAGTTGAGATCAGCCCTTCTGGTTCTCTCATGGATGAAACCATCTGGGCAAAGAGCCGTTCTAAGCTGGGGACCATGGTGTCTTTCCCTAGTCTACACAGAAAGAGCATTCTGAGGGAGAGGAGCTGCTGGCGTTTGGTAGCACAATCTCCTATTCTGAAGAGAAATATTTCGTTGTAAGCGGGTTGCATCAGCCTTGCCACCTTTTCTCAAATGGCTATAAAGGAGGGCAGTCATTTAGCAGACTTACTTGAGACCCTGCTTCCCAGGCTGGAAACTTTGCTTTCATTCTTTAGGTGGCACATTGGATCAGGACTGCACTACCCCAAGTATTCGGGGATTTGCAGCCCGATTAGTTGAGATCAGTCCTTCTGGCTCTTTCATGGATGAAACCAACTGGGCAAAGAGCCGTTCTAAGCTAGGGCCCATCGTGTCTTTCCCTAGTCAACACAGAAACCGCATTCTGACGGAGACGAGCTGCTGTCGTTTGATAGCGAAATCTCCTATTCTGAAGAGAAACATTTCGTTGTAAGCGGGTTGCATCACCCTTGTCCCATTTTCTCAACTGCATATAAAGAGGGCAGTCAGTAGGCATCAACCTTCAAGCCCACTCCAGTTTCATAGAGAAAACTCCAGGCCTTGGTGTGCTTTCCTGTTGCAAGGAAACTGCTTTCCTTCCTTAGGTGGCACTTTGACTCAGAACTGCCCTACCCCAAGGATTCTTGGATATGCAGCCCGATTAGTTGAGATCAGCCCTTCTGGTTATCTCATGGATGAAAAAATCTGGGCAAGGAGCCGTTCTGAGCTGGGGACCAAGGTGTCTTTCCCTAGTCTACAGAGAAACAGCATTCTGAGGGAGACGAGCTGCTGGCGTTTGGTAGCACAATCTCCTATTCTGAAGAGAAACATTTCGTTGTAAGCGGGTTGCATCAGCCTTGCCACATTTTCTCAACTGGCTATAAAGGCGGGCAGGCATTTAGCAAACTTACTTGAGACCCTGCTTCCCAGGCTGTAAATTTGCTTTCATTCCTTAGGTGGCACATTGGCTCAGGAGTGCCTACCCCAAGGATTCAGGGATGTGCAGCCCGATTAGTTGAGATCAGCCCTTCTGGTTCTCTCATGGATGACATCATGTGGGCAAAGAGCCGTTCTAAGCTGGGGACCATGGTGTCTTTCCTTAGTCTACACAGGAACAGCACTCTGAGGGAGACGAGCTGCTGGCGTTTGGTAGCAAAATCTCCTATTCTGAAGAGAAACATTTCGATGTAAGCGGGTAGCATCAGCCTGGCCACATTTTTTCAACTAGTTATAAAGGAGGGCAGTCAGTTGGCAGACTTACTTGAGTCCCTGATTCCCAGAGTGGAAACTTTGCTTTCTTTCCTTAGGTTGCACTTCGGCTCAGAACTGCCCTACCCCAAGGATTCAGGGATGTGCAGCCCGATTAGTTGAGATCAGCCATTATGGCTCTTTCATGGATGAAACCAAGTGGACAAAGAGCCGTTCTAAGCTGGGGACCATCGTGTCTTTCCCTAGTCTACCCAGAAATAGCACTCTGAGGGAAACGAGCTGCTGGCGTTTGGTAGCGAAATCTCCTATTCTGAAGAGAAAAATTTCGTTGTAAGCGGGTTGCATCAGCCTTGTCCCATTTTCTCAACTGGATATAAAGAGGGCAGTCAGTAGGCCTCACCCTTCGAGGCCACTCCAGTTTCATAGAGAAAACTCCAGGCCTTGGTGTGCTTTCCTGTGGTAAGGAAACTGCTTTCATTCCTTAGGTGGCACTTTGGCTCAGAACTGCCCTACCCCAAGGATTCAGGAATGTGCAGCCTGATTAGTTGAGATCAGCCCTGGCTCTTTCATGGAAGAAAACAACTGGGAAAAGAGCTGTTCTACGTTGGAACCATGGTGTCTTTCCCTAGTCTACACAGAAACAGCACTCTGAGGGAGACGAGCTGCAGGAGTTTGGTAGCAAAATCTCCTAATCTGAAGAGAAACATTTCGTTGTATGCGGGTTGCCTCAGCCTTGCCACATTTTCTCAACTGGCTATAAAGGAGGGCAGTCAGTTGGCAGACTTACTTGAGTCCCTCCTTCCCAGGCTGGAAACTTTGCTTTCTTTCCTTAGGTTGCACTTCGGCTCAGAGCTGCACTACCCCAAGGATTCGGGGATGTGCAGCCCGATTAGTTGAGATCAGCCCTTCTGGCTTTTTCATGGATGAAACCAACTGGGAAAAGAGTCTTTCTAAGTTAGGAACCATGGTGTCTTTCCCTAGTCTACACAGAAACAGCAGTCTGAGTGAGACGAGCTGCTGGCGTTTGGTAGCAAAATTTCCTATTCTGAAGAGAAACATTTCGTTGTAAGCGTGTTGCATCAGCTTTGCCACATTTTTTCAACTGGCTATAAAGGAGGGCAGTCATTTAGCAGACCTACTCTAGACCCAGCTTCCCAGGCTGGAAACTTTGCTTTCATTCCTTAGGTGGCACAGTAGCTGACGAATGGCCTACCCCAAGGATTCAGTGATGTGCAGCCCCATTAGTTGAGATCAGCCCTTCTGACTCTTTCATGGATGAAACCAAATGGGCAAAGAGCCGTTCTAAGCTGGGGACCATCGTGTCTTTCACTAGTCTACACCGAAACAGCACTCTGAGGGAGACGAGCTGCTGGAGTTTGACAGCAAAATCTCCTAATCTGAAGAGAAACATTTCGTTGTATGCAGTTTGCCTCAGCCTTGCCACATTTTCTCAACTGGATATAAAGGAGGGCAGTCAGTAGGCCTCACCCTTCGAGGCCACTCCAGTTTCATAGAGAAAACTCCAGGCCTTGGTGTGCTTTCCTGTGATAAGGAAACTGCTTTCATTCCTTAGGTGGCACTTTGGCTCAGAACTGCCCTACCCCAAGGATTCAGGGATGTGCAGCCTGCTTAGTTGAGATCAGCCCTGGCTCTTTCATGGATGAAATCAACTGGGAAAAGAGCTGTTCTAAGCTGGGAACCATGGTGTCTTTCCCTAGTCTACACAGAAACAGCACGCTGAGGGAGACTGGCTGCAAGCGTTTGGTAGCAAAATCTCCTATTCTGAAGAGAAACATTTCGTTCTAAGCGGGTTTCATCAACCTTGCCACATTTTCTCAACTGGCTATAAAGGCGGGCAGGCATTTAGCAAACTTACTTGAGACCCTGCTTCCCAGGCTGTAAATTTGCTTTCATTCCTTAGGTGGCACATTGGCTCAGGAGTGCCTACCCCAAGGATTCAGGGATGTGCAGCCCGATTAGTTGAGATCAGCCCTTCTGGTTCTCTCATGGATGACATCATGTGGGCAAAGAGCCGTTCTAAGCTGGGGACCATGGTGTCTTTCCTTAGTCTACACAGGAACAGCACTCTGAGGGAGACGAGCTGCTGGCGTTTGGTAGCAAAATCTCCTATTCTGAAGAGAAACATTTCGATGTAAGCGGGTAGCATCAGCCTGGCCACATTTTTTCAACTAGTTATAAAGGAGGGCAGTCAGTTGGCAGACTTACTTGAGTCCCTGATTCCCAGAGTGGAAACTTTGCTTTCTTTCCTTAGGTTGCACTTCGGCTCAGAACTGCCCTACCCCAAGGATTCAGGGATGTGCAGCCCGATTAGTTGAGATCAGCCATTATGGCTCTTTCATGGATGAAACCAAGTGGACAAAGAGCCGTTCTAAGCTGGGGACCATCGTGTCTTTCCCTAGTCTACCCAGAAACAGCACTCTGAGGGAGACGAGGTGCTGGCGTTTGGTAGCACAACCTCCTATTCTGAAGAGAAAGATTTCGTTGTAAGCGGGTTGCTTCAGCCTTCCCACATTTCCTCACCTGGATATAAAGGAGGGCAGTCAGTAGGCCTCACCCTTGAAGCCCACTCCAATTTCATAGAGAAAACTCCAGGCCTCGGTGTGCTTTCCTGTGGCAGGAAATTTGCTTTCATTCCTTAGTTGGCCCTGTGGTTCAGAACAGACCTCCCAGAAGGATTCAGGTATGTGCAACCCAATTAGTTGTGATCAGCCCTTCTGGCTCTTTCATGGATGAAACCAACTGGGCAAAGAGCCATTCTAAGCTGGGGACCATGCTGTCTTTCCCTAGTCTACACAGAAACAGCAGTCTGAGTGAGACGAGCTGGTGGCGTTTAGTAGCAAAATCTCCTATTCTGAAGAGAAACATTTCATTGTAAGCGGGTTGCATCAGCCTTGTCCCATTTTCTCAACTGGATATAAAGGAGGGCAGTCAGTAGGCCTCACCCTTCGAGCCCACTCCAGTTTCATAGAGAAAACTCCAGGCCTTGGTGTGCTTTCCTGTGGTAAGGAAACTGCTTTCATTCCTTAGGTGGCACTTTGGGTCAGAACTGCCCTTCCCCAAGGATTCTGGGATGTGCAGCCCGATTAGCTGAGATCAGCCCTGGCTCTTTCATGGATGAAACCAACTGGGCAAAGAGCCGTTCTAGGCTGGGGACCATCGTGCCTTTCCCTAGTCTACACAGAAACAGCACTCTGAGGGAGGCAAGCTGCTGTCGTGTGATTGCAAAATCTCCTATTCTGAAGAGAAACATTTCGTTGTAAGCGGGTTGCATCAGCCTTGCCACATTTTCTCAACTGGATATAAAGGAGGGCTGTCAGTAGGCGTCACCCTTCAAGCCCACTCCAATTTCATAGAGAAAACTCCAGGCCTCAGTGTGCTTTCCTGTGGCAAGGAAACTGCTTTCATTCCTTAGGTGGCACTTTGGCTCAGAACTGCCCTACCCCAAGGATTCAGGGATGTACAGCCCGAGTAGTTGAGATCAGCCCTTCTGATTCTCTCATGGATGAAACCATCTGGGCAAAGAGCCGTTCTAAGCTGGGGACCATGGTGTCTTTCCCTAGTCTACACAGAAACAGCATTCTGAGGGAGAGGAGCTGCTGGCGTTTGGTAGCACAATCTCCTATTCTGAAGAGAAATATTTCGTTGTAAGCGGGTTGCATCAGCCTTGCCACCTTTTCTCAAATGGCTATAAAGGAGGGCAGTCATTTAGCAGACTTACTTGAGACCCTGCTTCCCAGGCTGGAAACTTTGCTTTCATTCTTTAGGTGGCAAATTGGATCAGGACTGCACTACCCCAAGTATTCGGGGATTTGCAGCCCGATTAGTTGAGATCAGTCCTTCTGGCTCTTTCATGGATGAAACCAACTGGGCAAAGAGCCGTTCTAAGCTAGGGCCCATCGTGTCTTTCCCTAGTCAACACAGAAACCGCATTCTGACGGAGACGAGCTGCTGTCGTTTGATAGCGAAATCTCCTATTCTGAAGAGAAACATTTCGTTGTAAGCGGGTTGCATCACCCTTGTCCCATTTTCTCAACTGCATATAAAGAGGGCAGTCAGTAGGCATCAACCTTCAAGCCCACTCCAGTTTCATAGAGAAAACTCCAGGCCTTGGTGTGCTTTCCTGTTGCAAGGAAACTGCTTTCCTTCCTTAGGTGGCACTTTGACTCAGAACTGCCCTACCCCAAGGATTCTTGGATATGCAGCCCGATTAGTTGAGATCAGCCCTTCTGGTTCTCTCATGGATGAAAAAATCTGGGCAAGGAGCCGTTCTGAGCTGGGGACCAAGGTGTCTTTCCCTAGTCTACAGAGAAACAGCATTCTGAGGGAGACGAGCTGCTGGCGTTTGGTAGCACAATCTCCTATTCTGAAGAGAAACATTTCGTTGTAAGCGGGTTGCATCAGCCTTGCCACATTTTCTCAACTGGCTATAAAGGCGGGCAGGCATTTAGCAGACTTACTTGAGACCCTGCTTCCCAGGCTGTAAATTTGCTTTCATTCCTTAGGTGGCACATTGGCTCAGGAGTGCCTACCCCAAGGATTCAGGGATGTGCAGCCCGATTAGTTGAGATCAGCCCTTCTGGTTCTCTCATGGATGAAATCATGTGGGCAAAGAGCTGTTCTAAGCTGGGGACCATGGTGTCTTTCCTTAGTCTACACAGGAACAGCACTCTGAGGGAGACGAGCTGCTGGCGTTTGGTAGCAAAATCTCCTATTCTGAAGAGAAACATTTCGATGTAAGCGGGTAGCATCAGCCTGGCCACATTTTTTCAACTAGTTATAAAGGAGGGCAGTCAGTTGGCAGACTTACTTGAGTCCCTGATTCCCAGAGTGGAAACTTTGCTTTCTTTCCTTAGGTTGCACTTCGGCTCAGAACTGCCCTACCCCAAGGATTCAGGGATGTGCAGCCCGATTAGTTGAGATCAGCCATTATGGCTCTTTCATGGATGAAACCAAGTGGACAAAGAGCCGTTCTAAGCTGGGGACCATCGTGTCTTTCCCTAGTCTACACAGAAATAGCACTCTGAGGGAAACGAGCTGCTGGCGTTTGGTAGCGAAATCTCCTATTCTGAAGAGAAAAATTTCGTTGTAAGCGGGTTGCATCAGCCTTGTCCCATTTTCTCAACTGGATATAAAGAGGGCAGTCAGTAGGCCTCACCCTTCGAGGCCACTCCAGTTTCATAGAGAAAACTCCAGGCCTTGGTGTGCTTTCCTGTGGTAAGGAAACTGCTTTCATTCCTTAGGTGGCACTTTGGCTCAGAACTGCCCTACCCCAAGGATTCAGGGATGTGCAGCCTGCTTAGTTGAGATCAGCCCTGGCTCTTTCATGGATGAAATCAACTGGGAAAAGAGCTGTTCTAAGCTGGGAACCATGGTGTCTTTCCCTAGTCTACACAGAAACAGCACGCTGAGGGAGACTAGCTGCAAGCGTTTGGTAGCAAAATCTCCTATTCTGAAGAGAAACATTTCGTTGTAAGCGGGATTCATCAACCTTGCCACATTTTCTCAACTGGCTATAAAGGCGGGCAGGCATTTAGCAAACTTACTTGAGACCCTGCTTCCCAGGCTGTAAATTTGCTTTCATTCCTTAGGTGGCACATTGGCTCAGGAGTGCCTACCCCAAGGATTCAGGGATGTGCAGCCCGATTAGTTGAGATCAGCCCTTCTGGTTCTCTCATGGATGACATCATGTGGGCAAAGAGCCGTTCTAAGCTGGGGACCATGGTGTCTTTCCTTAGTCTACACAGGAACAGGACTCTGAGGGAGACGAGCTGCTGGCGTTTGGTAGCAAAATCT